>NC_057344.1:70670344-71308844 GCF_016509475.1 Prionailurus bengalensis | reverse complement strand
CTTCATTTTTTCTGAGACCGCACCAATATCTAACCCTGCAGTGATTAGTTTCCTCTTTTTTCCTTTCCTCTCTCAGATGGTGAAATGCTATCTCCTTTTGGGAGGAAATCTACATTTTATAGAATCATGAATTCTTCCCCAAATTGTGGCTTATTGGTAAACTATATGCCCTGATTCTTTCAGGCTTTTAATTTTTTAGAACACACACGCAAAAATGTTATTTTCTCAAAAGACATTCTCTTTCTAGGATATCAAAAACTGCTTTGGTAAATTTAATTCTGAGGCTAGACTGCCAGACATCAAATTCCAGCTCTGTTACTCACTAGTTTACAGTTATTTAAATACTCTGGTACTCAGTTTCTTCATATGTGTAGGTGTGTGTGTGTGTGTAATATACATACACATATGTAGTATATAATATATACATATATCGAGTAATATATATACCACTTAATTTATAGAAATGTGATGAGGATTAGATAAAGTAAAACACTTGAAGCCCAGTAGGTACATAAAAGCATTAGCTATTATAATTATCAATGTTATTATTAGGCAAAAGTTGGTTAAATATTATTAGACTGAGAAAATTGTAGGAAAGTAAAAGCTGGCTCAGTACCTAGTAGTTTCATCCTGGCCCATTTTTTTGTTGTTGTTTGTTGGTTTAGTAAGAATATTTCATGAAGAAGAAAGTTTGGTTTTTCTTAAAAATAATTAATCAGTTAATTTTACAAGATTTACTGATGTGATGTATGTCACTAATTTGGTGAAAGAGAAATATTAATTCAATTTCTTTCATCTTAAAGCCATTCCATTGTCAGCTAATCTCCTACCTGGTTATGAGAAGATATTCTAGAATCCATGGGAAAACAGAACCTATATTTTGTAATGCTATCTAAATTAAACCTGGTGGGGCGCCTGGGTGGCTCAGTCGGTTGAGCGTCCGGCTTCAGCTCAGGTCACGATCTCGCGGTCCGTGAGTTCGAGCCCTGCGTCGGGCTCTGTGCTGACTGTTCAGAGCCTGGAGCCTGTTCCAGATTCTGTGTCTCCGTCTCTCTCTGCCCCTCCCCCGTTCATCCTCTGTCTCTCTCTGTCTCAAAAATAAATAAAAACGTTAAAAAAAATTTTAAAAATTAATTAATTAAACCTAGTAAAATATTTAATTTTTTGACAAATATTTCCCGAGAGTCTTACTACATAGAGAGATGCTATGCTGCATACCAAGATTGAGATATAGAACACTTTTTCTCTTATTTTCTAAGAGATAACAACATAGTGAGGTGGACAGATATGCATACTAATTATTCTTTAGGATAAAAAGCATTTTAATTAGGTCCCAAGTTGTTATGGAGGGCAGAAGGTGCATTTAATATTGATATGGGCAAAATCCACCCCCCTCAAAAAAAAAAAAATTCATGGAGAATGTGACATTTGAGCAGAAAGTCAAGAGAAGGATATATGCAAAAGAATGCTGGTAATTTTTTTTAACAACTAGCTATCTGAAAAAATATATATGTATATATAGATACATATGAATAATTTTATTATAAAAATTAATGATATAAACATATATAGTACACAATTGACAAATAATAAAATATACTACACTCTTTATTGTAATTTCCATGTGGATAGAGCCTCACAGAATTCATTCATTGATTTTTTTCTAAATTCTTAAGTCTATAAGTAATTTACGTTTGCAATTAATAAATGAATATAATTGCAAATGTCCTATGCTAGAACTTCAATAGTTTGTCAATGATGTGAACAACTTGGCAGAATTGATAATAGTTTTTGAATACCAAAAATATATTTCTTCAATTTTTGTGCTATCCATTATGTAAAAACCATACACCTTCGAGTTTAATCACATGATTGGCACTTTCCTCATGATTTTTTAACTTTAAAGACAATCAACAAAACGATAAATCGAATCCTGATTTTTAGTGCCTGCTGATTTCCATGGTAGAACATTCTCACCATGTCTGAATTTCAGCTCCCGAGCTACACCATGTGTGTGAAAACAAATTTGGGAAGAAATTTGCAGTGGCACATTATCCTGTATACACGAGTAGCATATGTGCATAGAAAAATAGGAAAATGTAGTAGCATAAATAGGAACTTAAAATTTTTTAGGGTTGCTTGCCTTTGTTTCTTATACAAGTTCTTTCCTTGCAAGTTTACACAATTTGATTTTTTTTTAGATAGCTGTGGTAGCAGCTGTCTCATAAAACTCCTGAAAATGTATCACTCGATTCACCACACCCCTCCAATTCCATGACAACTCCAGCTCCCTTGTGGATATTTTGCTTATAGCATATCTACATGCCTGGATCATTACCCTAATTTATAGATGAGGAAAGGGAAGATCAGAAAAGTTAAGTAACTTGTCTGAGGTCACTCAAGAACTACGTGGTGGAGCTAAGGTTTAACCCAGAGCAATATAATTTCCAAGGATTTCTGAGGTCTAGGGATTCATGGAGCACTGAACTGGGGGAGAAAAAAAGGATATGCACACTGTTTTATAAGTGTTTGTCGACCGTGTGTGGGGGAGGGGGTGGGTGTGGGTGACAGCACGTGGTCTGAGATTTGCATTCGTTGAAGTCTGGATGTGGGAGGTGGGGGGAGTATTAGACCCTCTCTCGCTGCAAAGTTTCCCCAGGCTACTGCGTCTACCAAAAAGAACACAGGAAGTGATTTAAACTGGTTCTCAACACAGATCTTTGGAATTTTGATCAGCAGGGAAAGAATGGAAATTTCTCAGTGAGGAAGTCAATCATGCAAGAGTCCAGAGGTACGTGAAGTGAACAATGAACAAGCTGGCATGACTCAGGAGAGGCTATACAGTCAACGGGAGAGAAGAGCAGGTGATGAGAGATGAGACCAGCAAAATGTTAAAGGCTATTCCTCTCAGGCCATGCCAACTGGAAATCCTGACTTGCAGTTAATTCATTTATTTTCAGTTTGTAAAAAAAGTATTCACTCCCTTTTTTGGTGGATGGGGAATTCATAGGAATTCAATTCTAATTCACTTGACTGTCACAGTTACTTCCCAAAGGGTGTCCCTGTCAGAGCTCTGCCTTCAACCATTTCAAGCAGCTGCTTTTCTGTCTGTCCCACTGAATTTTTTAGATGTCAGAGGGACTGCTCCCTAAACCTTAAACGTGGTGTATCTTAACGGATCCCTTTGTCCAGCACTAGACCCAAGGGTCAAAAAACATGTTACCACAGGGCAGTTTAAACCTTTCATCCTTCATTCAGATTTTTTTTTTTAATTTTAACTTTCATCAGCAAATTTATTCTTAAATGAATCAGAGTTCCTTTTTGCAGACCTGGCTGAAGAATGTGGGTAGATTGTGACTGACTTGGAACACTAAAGAGTTTAGACTTGATCCAGTGAGACCACAGAAGTCCCTCCAGGGAAGTGACATTACCAAAGCTGTATTTTAGAGAGATAATTATGATAGCAACATTCTGAGAGCATCGGAGAGATAAGAAATTAGAGACAGAGGCAGGGTCAGGGGGCTATTTCAACAGTTCAGAATTAAAATGATAAGGGTCTGAACAAATAGAATAACAATGAATATGGGGGGTAGGAACAGGCAAATATTTCAGGTTCATTTTGAAGTAGACAATCAAGGGCTCTGTGATTGATTGGAAGTGAAATGCAGAGCAGAAGTTCGTGAGTGGGAAAGGGAGGGTCAGGGAAATGAGCTGGCATGCATCTTATTGAGAGAGGAGGGTGAGCGGTACACGTATACAGAAATGGTTAGCAATATATTGAAAATGTGGGTCTAGTTAAAAACAGAGAGAAATTGAAATGCATGGGAAGAAATTGAATTTTTTCTTCAGCACCGTAGCATAGCCTTCTTCAGTTGAGAGTAAATTGTTGGTGTTTACATAAGACTAGTCCATCTTCAATATATATTGTACAGGTGAACATAAGGGAAGGGAAGCAAAAATAATATAAAAACAAGGAGGGGGACAAAATATAAGAGACTCTTGGATATAAAGAACAAACAGAGGGTTGCTGGAGGGGTTGTATGAGGGTGATGGGCCAAATGGGTAAGGGGTGTTAAGGAATCTGCTCCTGAAATCATTGTAGCACTAGATGCTAACTAACTTGGATGTAAATTAAAAAATAAATATATCAGTAAACCTAAAATAAAATATGTAGTGAACTAAGTGAAACACTTTTAGTTTCCAAAGGTGTAATCTAATATTGAGAAGAAATTAATCTGATCATATCAGGGCCATTTATAGAATAGGGAGTCTACTAACAATATTTAGGATCAGACTTTTTTGGATGTCATTAATTTTTAGGTATCAGAACCTTGAACAAAACTAGCTTACTATGATTATATCTTTAATTATCCTTAATTTAATCATTCTATTTCCTGGCTCAAAAAAATTTTAACTGGCTCCATCACACATAGAATAAAAGTCTAAAACTCTTCAGCACTTGATACAAGACCTTTCACAATCCAGCTTCCATCTCCCACCTGATTTCTTTTCCCACAAATTCCCATTAAGGGATGCTGAGTTAACATGTACACATCCTCTCTACACAGGATTAGCCCATTAAGTCGGGTATAGGTTCCTCACTGTCCAACTGAATGGTTTTGTTAGATTCAGATATAGGACATATTGGGTGAAAAAGAAATTGAAAGACTGAGGGAGAGAAGAAAGGTGCCTCTTAGTAAATGAGGAAAAGAAAGACAGATCATATTGCCAAGCCATAAAACAGCAAGAGGGAATTAAGTATCAGAACTTAAAAAGGGAAAAGAAAATATGGCGTTCTAACAACTAAAGACAAGCCACCACTGCTGTCATTCTCCCTTGAGAATGACATTTTATTTCTAGCTATCTCACCCCTTCTTGTGGACAGTGTGAGTATTTAAAAATAGAACATTAACAGTTCTTCTTCCGAGAGAACTTTTAGTTTGGTAAATAATTTTGAAATAAATTCACTTTATTTTTGTGAAGGTTTTGAGAATTTACATATTAATTGGCAGAGGTAAAAAAGTTAGTGACCATAAAAAAGATTGATAAAATAGTCAGCTGTATATATATATACACACATATATATATATGTGTGTGTGTGTGTGTATATACAGTATATATATACATATATATATGAATGTATATATATACATATATATGTATGTATATATATGTATGTATATATGTATGTATATGTATATATATGTATGTATATATGTATGTATATATGTATATATATGTATATATGTATATATGTGTGTGTATATATGTATGTATATATATATACACACATTTTTATATATTATATATGTATATATATTTTTCTGCAAATGTTGTTTTCTAACCAACTATTTTGAAAGTTAATTTTTCAGTGTGGTGAAAGTCACCAGTACATTTGGCACCATTAATTAAACTCTCTACCTGTGAACTACAATTTCTTTTTGGATATGCTAACTTCACCGAAGGAGAAGAATGCTATTACCAGAAACAGAAGAATAATCTCTAAGTTAACAACAGAATACAAAATTCCTAATATTTATATTAATTGTTAATGCAGTGGGTTTACTTTTGTAATAGTCAGGAAAAATAAACAAACAAACTCTTAGCTGCGTCAAAATCAAAAGCATTAAGGTGGACTCCAATAAAAACGCGATCTCACTTAATTTTCCTCCCACGATTGGACTCATTTGTAAAAATGAGGAAACAGAGGTTCCAGGATGTTATTGTCCAAGACTGAACACCTAGTGAGTGGTAAAATCTAAGTGTGGACACTGTCAAATCTAAGTCTGAAGTCCATGTTGCTTTTCTATATAACTTTGCTTCCAGAAACTGTTTTGAAAAAAGAAGGCTAGAGGAAGGTGGGTTGAGAATACAACTAATACAATAAATCTGTCTGAGAGGGAGAATTTATGATAATCTCAATAATTATTATAATTTAAGCAATTTTCACTTTTTTAACCATTGATACTTTTTTAACACAAACTTTACTACATTCATTTTTCTAAGATGATGACAGAGCTTGGAATCCTTGAGGGTACACATTTTTTAATGGCACTAATTCTTTATTGTGGATACCAGGACACTCTAGGCAGCCCCTCTCCCCCAAGTGTGAAGGACCATTCCTCCATTTCTGGGAGTAAAGCCAGTTTCCGGTCCATAGCTATCGGCTCTCTCCAGAAATTGCCTCATGATGAGGGAGGCTATGCCTACTTTCTGGGGGCAGCCTACATCCAATGACTGTTCAGTGCAGGATAATATCAGCCTGGCACCTACAGTGTCCCAATTTAGGACTACTCCTGTCAATGTCATGTCCTGTTCCCTGATCGCAGTTCTTGAGTTGGCCAGGAAAGACTTCAAAGACAACCTGTTAAGCAAGCAAGGGTTTAATAGAAGTTTAAGCAAAATACACCCTCCAGATGGAAGAGCAAGCAGGTCCAGTGGTGGCAGCTGCACCAGAGGTCAAGGTTGTCTTTTCTTTTTATGTTTGAATAGGTTATGGGTCTTGGTTAGGGCAGTTTCTCACTAAGGTTGCAGCCAATCATCTGAAGAGTCCTTCTACAGTATGGGGGAGGGAGGTTGGTTCTATATGGTCTATATGGTCAGAACTGTCATGGCAGCCTTTCTCTGTTAGAGGGGAGGGACCACAGTGTAAATGTATTATAATGAAGCTACAGGTTACTGTAGGGCAATGGTCTATAAGGAAGAAGACCTGTGCATCCCCTGGATTCTGTCCCAGCTGTTGGGAACCTGGCCTCTGCCCTTTTACCAATTGGAAAGCACTTGTTCTATCTTACATCTAGCTAACTGCCTAGTCTATCACTCTGAGGGGCCATGCCAGCTGCAGAGCTTCTCACAGAGTAGGACGACCCATTCCTTAATACTGTCTTACAGCCCATCTTCTCCCTTGGGCAGGCCATGCTTCCTTTCCTTCCCACATAGGTGTTGAACCTGAAAACACTCCCTAATAAACTGCCCACTAATCTCCATCTCCTAATTTGCACTTCAGGGAACCAGACCTGCAATATTGTTCCAGTCCCCAAATATCTAGTAAATGGAGAAATTTGTGGATAATATTTTCCTGGCTGGAAAATTTAGTGTCATTTTCAAAAACATTCACAAAAAAAAAAAAAAAGGAAGTAGTTTAATGAGAAAATCAGGCTGATTTATTTTAAATTATGTAATCAATAGAGAGCCATATATTTGGCAAGCTTAAGAAACTGCTGATCAGAGAGATAGTTTATAAGAGCCAAAATGAAAAATGAACACAGAAATATCTTAATTATTATAGCTAACATTTCTTTCAGAAAAGAATAAACTAGGTTGATTTTTTTTTTATTTTTGGAAACAAAACCTTCATATTAACAAATTCTTTAAAAACCAGATTGCAAAAGAAAGAGGAAGATGCCATATGAGGTGGTTTTTTTTTTGTTTTTGTTTTTTATAATCTACACTTGGATTTCTGTGCTTCAGGGAGAAGCAGCATATGAAATATTGCCATCAAAATGCCAGTCTTGCCTTTGATGGTAATTGATCTGTTATCACTGAGGAATAAGATGTGCTCCATGTTTCAGTTTAAACCTGTTGCATTTGCAGGATCACAGAAGCAGTCATGACTGGTGAGTCTAGCTATGGATATGAACCAGGTGTGAGCTCATTCATCAAGTACACCATCATTACCTGGTTCTTGGTAGTGACTGTGCCAAATTCTCTGTGTTTTCACTTGTCTTAATTGCAAAACTCTGCCCTAAGATGCAGAGAAGTAAATGAATTTGTTTTTATACGATATAATAATTCACAGAATTTTCCATTTTCTAAGTTGAACTCCCATGGAAGAATGCATATATATGCAATTTAGTTTTTAAATTCTGATTGAATATTCAGCCGAATATTTATTGTTTTCATTGAGATTTCTGAATAATAGGCTTCAATTCCCATGCTGTAAGTAGGGCCAAAAATAAACTTTAAGTTATTTGGGTCCAAGGAGAGCACCACTTGCACTTAAGTTCCAAACCCAATCCAAAACCTTTATTTTACATATCAAAAAAACTTTTTGAACTCACAAAGTATAACATGAATGTTCTCCAGTATTTCCCATCTTACCACAAATAGGTACATGGTTATAAAATAATATATATGCGTATACTAATGAATGAATACTATAAAAAGAGCTTAGGAGCACCTGGGTGACTCATTTGGTTAAGTGTCCAACTCTTAATTTTGACTCAGGTCATGATCTCATGGTTCACGGGATCGAGATTGAGCCCCTCATCAGTCTCTGTGCGGACAGCACAAAACCTGCTTGGGATTATCTCTCTCTGCTGTTCCCCAGTTCTCGTGCTATAAATAAATAAATAAATAAATAAATAAATAAGATATTTATAATTTTTTTATGTTTATTTATTTTTGAGAGAGAGAAACAGAGACAGAGGGAGACAGAGCATGAGTGATGGAGGGGCAGAGAGAGAGGAAGACACAGAATCCAAAGCAGGCTCCAGGGTCTGAGCTGTCAGCACAGAGCCTGACGCAGGGCTCCAAGTCGAGAACGGGGAGATCAGTACCTGAGCCAGTCGGACACTTAACTGACCGAGCCACCCAGGTGTCCCAATAAATAAAAATATTTAAAATGTAAAGAGCTTAAGCTCCTGACATATATACCAATTTGGCCAATATTTCTTTCTCACAAATAATCTTTGGTGTTGATTTTTACTAATTCAAAACCATAAGAGCACCAATCAAATGTATAAATCATTCTCTGATTTATCTTACTTTTTTAAAAAATGTAACCTTCTGGAGAATTCTATCACCACAACATAGGTGCATTCACAAGGCAGGGTTTGAGAACACGCTCATCCGGAAACGCAAACTGAGAAAAGAAGTGACCGGTGCTCTGTTCAATGGCCCAGTATTCCGGGAGTTTAATCCTATGTTGTAATGAAATCCAACCCGACAAGTGCTCTGTGACTTTAAGGGAATTTATAAATGATTTAAAGCTAAACATATTATTAAATATGTCTTTAGGTGAAACTAACTAGAATATTTTTCAAAAATCCTATTACAAATGTGGTACAGAGCAGGACCAGTTTATACAAACACAGGCATAAAAATGTTCATTTATAGGATGTTACTTGAGGAGCAGAAAAGCTCCTTTTCTCTTCCATCTTCTCCTCCAGGGCTTGAAGGCCTTTATTAGAATGCAAATGTTCTCTGGGTGGATCAACTTTCTGAGTAGAGCCCTGAGGGCAAAAGAAAACAAGTTAGCTGAAATAGCTAAATTATCTGTCTACTATTTCAAGCAAAAAGTTTCATGAGCCCATCTCCACCTCAAAATGAACATCTGAAATAACAATATTATCATTTAGTAGATTGCAATGTGCCAGATATTATGCTAATTATTTTATTTTTTTATTTAAAAATTTTTTTTAATGTTTATTTATTTTTGACAGAGAAAGAGAGACAGAGCAAGAGCGGGGGAGGGGCAGAGAGAGAGGGAGACACAGAATCTGAAGCAGGCTCCAGGCTCGGAGCTGTCAGCACAGAGCACAATGCGGGGCTCAAACTCACAGACTGGGAGATCATGACCTGAGCCAAAGTCATATGCTCAACCAACTGAGCCACCCATATGCCCCTATGCTAATGTTTTATATAACTTATCTTACTTATTCCTTACAGAACCCAACCAGATAGGTATTACTAGTATCTCCAGCTTTCGGAAGCTCTGAAATTTAGAAAGAGAGGTCTTTTCCTAAAGTTGCAGAACTGGAAAGAAAGTGAACTCAAGTCCCAAATCTGTGACAGTTGGCCATTACACAAACTGCTTCTCAAGATGTCTTCACACCCATCTTCTCTTCATTCTCTCCTATGTCGGAGGACAAGTTTATATGTGTCTTTTCCAATGGCCGTCTCTGCTCCCAATCCTATCCATTTACCTACCCCAGGATGTTGATCCTACATCTCTCGGTTTTCTCCTCTCTCATTAGCGTCTAACCCTTCATTCAATTATTCCCATTAAACAACTCCCTTTTCTCTGCTTTATCTGCCCCCCCTTCACTTGACCAACACATTTACTGACCTTCACTGTCTCTTAACAATCATCTTCTTTTTCTACTTCTTTCCTTTGACAATATCTTGAATAAGTATTATAAAAAGGCAACCTCCATTTTTTTTCATCAAACATTTTAAACAACGTATAAGTCGGTTTCCAACAATAACAACAAATGATGCTTAGAGTACTTGTTGACTCTTCCTGATCCCTGGCCCTTCCATCCCTCTATTCATTCCATCTTTCCTGCCTGCATACAATTGAGAACCCAGATCTTTGCTTTCTTTCATAATTACAGTTCCATTTTATTTCTAATGTGATATATAGGCTTGATGAGTTCAAAACTTATTTTGCCATCTTAATCTTTAAATGGTGCATCTTCCACTTTCCCCATACATAGAATAACTTTTGCAGAATGTAACCTCCTAAAATAACACTTGGATCACATATATGCTTTTCATCAGAGTTTGTTAAGCTTTCTTCTGATCTCAAAAATAATGTAGAAACTCCTCCACCAAATTTCCAAAGTTTTCAAAGTATGAAATCTGACTCCAAGTCACTTTTCCCTTCCTTCCACCCCTCTATAGAACATCTCCTCTTAAAGTGTTCATTCCTTCTGGTTTTCCATTATCCATTCCATAGCACCTTTCACTCTTCATGGCCCAGTGCTGGGACCTATAGTGCTTTATGTTTTATCACTTCTTCAGTGTTGCTTGCACTGCTTCTGTTGCTTTCCATTTATGCTGCCACTCTAACCTCCCAATCAATTCAGTTTCCTCTGAATTTTCTATTTCATCCAACAGGTGTTCCAGCATTTGGCTATTACAATCATTTGACATTACAATTTTTTTCATTTATCATCATTTTCAAGAGTGTATATTTTGCCTCTTGAACCAGACTCAGCATTTTCTTTCAAGGCAGTGTGGGTCATTTTCTGTACGTCTGTGTCCCTACCCCACATTGTACATAATAACACAATGCTTTGCCTGTTATAGGACATTGCTGTGCATTTGTTGAATAAGTGGTAGGTAATATTTAGTTAGGACTTAATACTAATTCACTAAAGAATTGGCAACCATATTTTAATGGAATCCTGTAACAAGTAAAATACATTTCTTATTAAAATGCTTTTTGAAAACAAGTTATTGGATTTTCTCCCACTTTTATTACCCCAACCAAATATGGTGTATTTCTTTCTTTTTCCATGTGCATTTTATCAGGAGATCTTCTGGGAGCTTAGTCTCTGGTAAACAGTTTACTGTAACATTAATAAAAGGAAACAGATTCAGTTTGCTAGAAAATTAAAAATCTAACTTACCTCGAAGATGACTCTACTCTGGTAGTAAAAATAAAGTGCAAATGTATAAGTTTCTTTCATAAAAGCTTACATGAATGTTAGAAACAAGGTTCTGAAAATGAATCATGAAGTCAGTTTCTCCCAAGACAAGTTAATACTATTACAAGTCGTTCCATTTGTTTCTTCTATAATTCTCATGACCCTCGTTGTCCAAGTGCTAACATCACGCTCATTATATCAGCGCCAACTTACTTTTGGCTTAGTTATTGTAAGACTACATCTTGCACTCTCCATTTGTAAGGCTAATTTAGATGGAATTAGGGTAGTAAGCACAACTGATTATAACCAAAGGAAATTAAGAAGAAGTCTATGCACTCAAAGACTTGCAATAGACCTGTGAGCTGGATTCATTCTCAAATTGAATTAAACTGACCAACGGGTAGAATTCTGAAAGTAGCCCCATATCAAAAATTAGGAATTATTTTCTAGATCATCATCTCATGGTTAGCTGGAATGAAGCTAGACTCTTTGTAAATCACTCTTAGGAGAGTGTTAGAGAACTTAAAATAGTCAAACACTGCCTCAAATAAAATGCGTTGAGTGAGATCACAATTTTCTTTTTCAGTGAAATGCATTAAAATTAAGTATCACAGGGCAGTAAGACCCTTGATTCTTTGACTGAATGATCTAAGTTGATTCTCCAAATTATAAGAAATATATTAGATAATTATTCAAACTCAAATAGTAATTGGCATAAAATAAGAAGAAATATTAATCATGGGCCATCTGGGTGGCTCAGTCAGTTAAGCGTCCAACTTTGGCTCAGGTCATGATCTCACGGTTTGTGGGTTTGAGCCTGGAGTGGGTCTCTGTGTTGACAGCTCAGAGACTGGAGCCTGCTTCCGATTCTGTGTCTCCTTCTCTCTCTGTTTCTCCTCTGCTCACACTCTGTATCTCTTTCCTTCAAAAATAAATAAACATTAAAAGAATTTTAAAGAAGAAATAGTAATCGTAATTAAATTAAGATGTTACCAGTGTTATTAAAATTTTTTTCTGGCCTTCTGCTTCTGGAAAGATGGAGTACAGGTATTTCTCTATTCTTCTCAGTAAGTACAGGTAATAACACTTGGTATTGTTTATAAAACAAGCATAAGAATGCTCTGAAAGGCGGAAAGAAGAAGGCAGAATAGATAGAGACCTCAGGATCTGAAAAATGACACAGTGGTGCATGCCCTGGGTTTTCTTTGTGTCTAGTATACCACTGGGTAGATGAGATACTGGAGAAACAGACAACATGGAAATGCCAATAGGGTCAGACAAAGAAAGCTCACAGAAGGTCCAAGAAAAGCCTGCTCTCCCACCAAAGGAATAGGAACGGGGCATCCTAGAAAGACAGAGAACTTTCAGAACATAGCCACTCTGCTCCAAACAAACACCACAGAAGAAATTGTGGTCCCCCACTCCTCTCAACAAAGCCTGAGTGAAGTCTTAGATTTCCACCTCACCACACTATAACAAGACAACCTTCCCCTTGCGTGATGTAAGAGAAAGGTAAGTAGGAAGCCTGGATTTCCACCCCACCCAGTAGTAATAAAGCACATACTTCTCCATCCTCGCTAGGGTAGTATACAGGAGGCCTAGTGGAAAGTCAGGCCTTACAGCACAACTCAGCAGTAATAGAACCACCCCCCACATTGTTAGGAGAGACCATGTAAAGAGCAATAATGAGGCACTCTCTCCCTCCTAGCCAGAGTGTTATAAATGGAAGCCTACTAGGAAGCCTGAACTCCACCTGCACCAGGCAGTAGGAAGAAGCCCTTGCTTCCTTTGTCAATGGAGGCCAGGTGGAGAAGCTAGACTCCCACTCTCATCTGACAGTAATGAAGCAGTCAGTGCTTGACTTCCTTTGACGAAGAGGTAACAAGAGAGGTCTGCCAAAATACATGATTTAGATAAGATCCAGACTTTCATACCATTATACCAAAACTGTCCATATTTAAGTAAAAAAAAAAATTCCTCTTACCAAGGAAGATCTCAACTGAATGAGAAAAGACGATCAGCAGACACTAACACCCAGACAGAACAGATGTTGGAGTTATCAGACAAGGATTTCTAGAAGCCATCATAAAAAACACTTCCCCAAGCAATTATGAACATGCTTAAAATGAATTGTAAAAATAGTGTATTTGAACAAAGAAATAGAAGGCATAAGGAAGAACCAAATTGAAATTTTAGAATTAAAAATGCAAAACCTGAAATAAAACCCTCACTAGAAGATTAGAAATTACCCAATCTGAGCAAGAGATCAAGTCAATTGAAAACAAACAAACAAACAAACAGGGACATAGGATTATATAATAAAAAGTTTAATTTTTAGGGGCTCCTGGGTGGCTCAGTCAGTTAAGCGTCCAACTCTTGATTTCAACTCAGGTCATGATCTCATGATTGGTGAGATGGAACCCCTCATTCAAGTTCTGCACTGACAGCCTGGAACCTGATGGGGACTCTCTCCCTCTCCCTCTGCCTTTCTCTCTCTCTCTCTCTCTCCCAAAACAAGCAATCAAACAAAGTTTAACTTTTATATCATCTGAGTCCCAGAAGCAGAGGAGAAAGAGCATGGAGCTAAATGTTACTCGAATACAAAATGGCTGAAAAATTTCCAATTTGGCAAAAGACAGAAGCCCATAGATTCAAGAAACTGAGCAAAGGCTAAACAAATAAATTCAAAGAAATCCATACCAAGACACATCATAGTCAAGCTTCTGAAAAGTTAAAAACAAAGACAGAGGTCTTAAAGGTAGTCGGAAATGATACATTATATACAAGGCAAAAACAACTGAGTGATAGCAGATTTCTAATGTGAGTGCATGGAAACCAGAAAAAAAGTGGCCCAGTATTTTTCAAGAGCTGAAAGAAAAGAGCTTCATGCATGATTCTATATTCAGCAAAAATATCCTTCAGAAATGAAGGAAGTCTCCTTCCTCAGATTAAGGAAAACTGAAGACTAAAACCATTCCTAACACACCTACCCAAAAATAATGCCTAGAGAAAATTCTTTAACCAGAAATAAAATGAGAGAAGGAACCTTGGAGGCACCTGAGTGTCTTGGTCAGTTAGGTTAAGGTCTGACTCCTGATTTTGGCTCAGGTCATGATTGCATGTTTGGGAGATGAGGCCCTGTGTCAAGCTCCCTACTGACAGCATAGAGCCTGCTTGGGATTCTTTCTTTCCCTCTCTCTCTCTGCCCCTCCCCCACTCTCTCTCTTTCTTTCTCTCTCTCAGAACAAATAAATAACCTGAAAACAAAATGTTCAAAAAAGAAGGATTCTGGGAACAGCAGGGAAGAAAGAACAATAGAAAAAGTGAAAATATGAGTAACTACCATAAGTTGTCCTTCTTTTGAGTTTTCTAAGTTATATTTGATGGCTGAAACAAAAATTATAACACTATCTAGAGTGGTTCTCAATGCACATAGAAAGAATACTTAAGACAATTTATTATAAGGAGTAGTAAAGGGATATAAAGACAGGTAAGTTTCTACACTTCACCTGCACTGGTAAAATCTTGGTATGAATAGACACTGATAAGTTGAAGGAAAAAACCCTACAGCAACCACTGAAAAAGCTATACAAAGAAATGTACTCCCACACACTATGAAGAATCCAGGCCGCCTGGGTGGCTCAGTTGCTTAAGCGTCCAACTTCTGCTCCAGTCGTGATCTCGCAGTTCATGAGTTCAAGCCCCGCGTCGGGCTCTGGGCTGACAGCTCGGAGCCTGGAGCCTGCTTCCGATTCTGTGTCTCCCCCTCTCTCTGCCCTTCCCCTCCTCGCACTCTGTCTCTCTCTTTCTCAAAAAGAAATAGACATAAATAAACGTTGAAAACATCACTATAAATCTCCAAATGTCAAAATTATAGAGATGGAGAACAGAATGCTGTTGCCAATGGTTAGAGAGGTGACGGAGAAGGGATGCTAGCATTACCGTAAACGGGTAGCACAAGGACGATCTTGAGGTCATGGTCATGGAAATAAATAACTAAATACATAAATACATAAATAAATAAATAAATAAATAAATACAGCAAGCTGTCAAGGCCAGAGAAAAAAAGGAACAAAAATTTGTGGCAAATGTCTAGGCCTCGAGGCGACATATACATGTCAAATTTCATAAACACAGTTTGCATGTTAATAACACTGGCAAATGTACTACAAAGCAGTAATTTTGCATTCTATAAGAACTTCATTAGACTCTTCCCGGGTTAAAAGCTTTCTTGAATGTTTATTTATTTATTTATTTATTTATTTTTGAGAGAGTGAGAGAACAAGAGCGCCAGGGAAGGACAGAGAGAGAGAGAGAGAGAGAATCCCAAGCAGGCCCCGCCCTGTCAGCGTGGAGCCCGACACTCGGCCTGAACTCATGAACAGTGAGATGCTGACCTGAGCCGAAATCAAGAGTCAGACAACCGACTGAGCCACCCAGGTGCCCCTTGCAAATAGCTTTTTGATCCCTGTTCCTCAGTAATATCATCAATCTCTGTGTACCTTGTATTGGTCAGGATTGGCCGGGTTATGTGGCTTTAATAAGCAATTCCAAAATCTCACCGGCTCAAAGGGACAAATACTTCTTTTTCATTTGTGTTGCAGTATACCATGGGTTGGCCGGGAACTCTTTTACATCATCCCTCTGATGCATCTTGCTGATGAAATATGCTGATGGAGAAGCAATAATCTTTACTGATACCTGTCATTGTGACCGATGGAAAGACAGGAAAAAAGTCTCAAGATAGTTCTGGCTCCAGGCACAGCTTTGTCTTAATTCAGTTTGTAAGCGATACCGCCAACGTCCATCACTAAGCTTCATTTCCTCCCTGTGTTGCCCTCATCCTCCATTTGGCTCTATGCCAATTGCTGTTGCCAGAGAAATAGAATCAGCAGGGTCCGTTTTTGGATCTGTGATTGATATCACTCCCAACCAAACCTGAAAACTTAGGCAGGAAAAGGACTGTTCCTGAAAATAAGTTCAAGTTACTCTTACCATAAAGAAGGGAGGATTGGTTCTGGAGAGTAAATAACAGATTTCCTCTACAACAAAATCTCTGGTGAAATACCACATTATATATACATTTCTTTCAGTAGACTATGAGGCCTTTTATATCCTGGGAAATAAGTTATTTGTTTATGCGATTCCTGGCACAGACCATGCAGTCCGGTATATAGTAGGTGACCAATAAGTCTTTATGGAAGGGCTGACTGACTTAAGGAAGGAAGAAGGGAGGAAAGGAAGGAAGGAAGGAACGAACGAAGGAAGGAACGAAGGAAGGAAGGAAGAAGGAAGAGGAGAGGGAAGGAAGGGAGGAAGGAAGAAAAGAAAGAAGGAGGAAGGAAGGAAGGAAAGAAGGAAGGAGAGAGGGAAGGAAGGAAGGAAGGAAGGAAGGAAGGAAGGGAGGGGAAAAAGAAGGATTAAAGAAAGGGAGAGATTAACAGTGATTCATGATTGAAATACATAACATTTTATTTTTACTTTTCCGTCTTTTTCATTTTTCTGTTTCATTTTATGACAAAAGAAACATTAAAATATTCATAGAAAACAGAAAATGTAACAAGAAATACATTCTGTTGAAAATATTCATTTAAAATTAATCCAGTAAGACATCTAACAATTTGGAAGTTACATAATATATTTAAGACAGCTGTTTATCTGGATACCATTCATCTGAAAAACATGTGGCAAAAATAAATAAGTAAACTAAGGCATCATGCTGACAGAGGGGATCCTTCAAATAGCTTCCCCTTGGATTTTGCATACAACACTTTCTCTAATATCACAAATTCAATTAAATTAAAATAAGTATCATAGGCGGGGCGCCTGGGTGGCGCAGTCGGTTAAGCATCCGACTTCAGCCAGGTCACGATCTCGCCGTCCGTGAGTTCGAGCCCCCCGTCGGGCTCTGGGCTGATGGCTCAGAGCCTGGAGCCTGTTTCCGATTCTGTGTCTCCCTCTCTCTCTGCCCCTCCCCCGTTCATGCTCTGTCTCTCTCTGTCCCAAAAATAAATAAACGTTGAAAAAAAAATTAAAAAAAAAAATAAAATAAAATAAAATAAAATAAAATAAGTATCATAGGTAATAACTCAAATACAGTTTTGTTGTTGCTGCTGTTGTTCATTGGTAACACCTACTACAGACTAGCTGCAGAGAGAAAAGGTGTCAAGGAGAACAAAGAGATCATAGAACATGAATCTCTGGCCCTTGCAGGGCATTAGTGACCAACCTGATACCCTTTCCTTCCATTCTTTCTTTTTCTTTTCTTTTTTTTTTTTTTTTTAACACTAGTCAGAAAGGGTTCTGTGGTTTGCAAGTAAGAACCTCAACTGACACGCAGGCTCTGTTGAGCTCTCAGAATACAAGGAGGCCCGGCCAAGTGGATGTGGAGAACGTTGGCCATGCACATGGAAGTGTTTCATATGTTTGCTTCTCTCTTTTTTTCCTTCTCCCCAGGAAGGTGAATCAAGAAGGCAGGCGCATTGAAACTACTTTCCAGACATCGTGTAAGGGAATCGCCTGTGTTTATAATCATTTAAACCTCAGCAACCACATTTGAGACAGCACCCAAACTCAGGCACTATGACTGAGTATTGTTTTTGTAGCCGTGATATGTTAACGCTGGTGCCATAGAACAAAATATTTATACAGTGAGTCTCGTTCATGCTGCCCTCACTTCTTTAAGTGCCACCTTAAAATGGTGGTAAAGGGAATTATAAAATAGTTTCCACAAACACTTTGCTTTACATTTTCACAGAGGTAAATATATGTGTTAGTATGTTTTGAAGGAGTAAGCACCAAAGACACTATTTTACATTAGAGATCCTTTTCATTTTGGGTCAGTACAATATACTTTGACTTACAGGGGTTTAACTCAAGTGTGTTCTTATAGTATGATGAGGGTATAAGCTGACTTTGTGCATCTTGCATGACTCCTACTTCCATCTCCTAAATTTATGGATCTCCGCTTTAAGGCTAACTGTTGTATACATGTAATGACTTCTAAAATAGAATATACAAATAACTTGTAATTCATAAACGATTTTCTCAGTTTCCATCAGACCTATCACTAACATTATTGTCCACAGTTTCGTTCTTTCCCCACTCCAAGAGATCTCATTTAAACTGACCTTCTAAGAGATCAGTCCTGTTCACATCTCGTCCGCAGACCTTGCAACACACAAGCAATTGAGTGCTGAATGTGTAGCGGGCCATGGCTCCAGCACGCTCAGGTTGAGCTACGGGAGGGGTATCTGATCTGAATCTGTGTTGGTGGACGCTTTAGTGTAGCACCCAGATGCACCCCCCGAGGACTGAGGATGCTGGGGTTATTGCTGACTGGCTATTTGCACACAGTGTCTCCTGGCAATTGTCATTACCTGAAGGGAGAGACTCTTTCCAAGAGTACAGCCCCTCTCCGTATGCACTGACTGTGTAATATGGGGCAGTAAAGACTCAGGACCCTGGTTCCAGCTCAGGACAGCAGGGAAGGGCATCCCAACTTCAGAGCTCCTGGAGGGTATGGCTGAGGCTTTTATTGTGACTGCACCACAGCCTTGCTTGTCCCTCTGTCCTGTTCTGCTTCTATCTGTCCCTCAGAGCGTTGATCCTGAGAATACATGTCAATAGGCCATCTTTGTATAAATCTCTGTCTCAGAGTTTGCTTCCTGGGAATCTGATCCGCAGCATCTAATGAATCCTTAGATGGGACTGGCTTTTACATAGAGTCTAACCTCAATCAGGATTTTTGTTTGAATTTTTTGAATTTTGCTTAATTTGAAACATGAAACAAAGCAAGAAATAGGAACTGATGATGGGTGATGGAACAGAGTTCATGAAATAGAGAGAGGCATGGTAACAGCTGCGTCGAACTGTGTTTGAGAAAAATAATCTGAAGAAGTCATTTGAGAAAATCGAATAATGGAGTAGATCCACCAAGAAAGGCAGTGATGGGAGAGGTCATATATCCCCTGAGAGATGGAAAATCTCTTTTCCACATTAAGTCCTTGTGATTCCAGGCTGATATTAAATATCTTTCCAACAAATATTTATGAAATTATATAACTAGACAACTTTTCACTTGAGCTAGCTTGAATCTGTTTTTTTTTTGCAAACAATATAGCTCTGAATAAAATGCCTTCCATAATATAAATATATAGAGTTTAAAATTTTTATAAAGCTCTAGGCAAAGAAAATATTACATGTTCTTTGTGAATCAGAAGTAAACCCCGTATCCTTGCAAGTAATTTATGAAGGACAATCTCTCAGGAGAAAGCAGTCTAGAATAGAGGGAAGCAGAATGGGGAAGAGGAAAAAGCCAAGCCAAGTGCAATTTAGATGAAGTCCCAGATTTAGCCTGATCTCAGAGGGAGTGGTGGAAAGGGAATGACACCTTAGAGGCTATTCTGCCTCAGAGTGGAGTGGCTGGGCTTTGTGACCTTTATCCCAGTCAGCTCAGGTATGGAAAGACTTCATGTGGTTTCTGGTTTTCCATATGTGTGAGGCATTTCAGTGGCCAAGAGCAAACCTCTAAATATGGCAAGTGCTAGCCTTCAGCAGTGAAATGGAGACTGGAGAATGGGTGCACAAAACTGGGAAAAGGGACTTGAGGCATTCTGGGTGGGACATCAAGAGTGGAATTATTGAAACAAAATACCATATAAGATTCTCAAAACTGGAATAACCACTGTTGGTTTAAAAATATATATATATGTGTCCACAATTCTTGCTATTCCTTCTTTCAAGAAACACAGCTTAATTCCTCTCAACTGAGTATGCGCTAGAATTGGTGACTCTGTTTGGACAAGCACAGTAAGGCAGAAGTGATGGTTTGTGACTGGGAGACTAGGTCATGAAAGGCAAGAATGACTTCCTGCATATTTCTCTCTCTCTCTCTCTCTCTCTCTCTCTCAGATTATTTGTTCTGCTGAGGAAGCCAGCTGTCATGCCATGATCAAGAGAGGCCCACGTGGTGAGGAACTGAGGGCTTCTGCCAACAACCATGGGAATGAGCTTGGAAATGAATCCTCCAGACCCACTTATTTCAGATGATGCAGTCCTAGCCTATATCCTGACTGAAATCTTGTGAGGAGAGCCTAAGCCAGACTACCCAGCTGAGCTCCTCCTGGATGCCTGACCCCAGAAACTTATTGAAATAACAAATATCCATTGTTTTAAGATGCCAAGTGTTAGAGATAATTTGCCATTCCGGAATAAATAATGAATAGAACCACTCAGTCTCCTGTTGGTAGACCTGTTTTTTGTTTGTTTTTGTTTGTTTTTGTTTTTGTTTTTTGGGGTTTTTGTTTGTTTGTTTGTTTTGGTGGCAAGGCAATTGCTAGGTCATTTATTTTCAAACCGAACACAGCAGAACTGCAAGAATAGGATGTCACCTCAAAAATGCAAATAATTCTCATTTTCTTTGTAACTAACAGTTAGGAAACAACTCTTCCTCTGCCTAAAAAACCTAGAACAGGTAACATTAGAACTTAAATACTTTCTGGAAGAGGATAGAAAAAGCACAAGGCAGGAACACCTGGGTGGCTATGTTGGTTAAGCGTCTGACTTCGGCTCAGGTCACGATCTCACCGTTCATTGGTTCGAGCCCCGTGTCAGACTCTGTGCTGACAGCTCAGAGCCTGGAGCCTGTTTCAGATTCTGTGTCTTCCTCTCTCTCGGCCCTTGCTCTGCTTGTGTCCTCTCTCTCTCTCTGTCTCAAAGAAAATAATAATAACAAAATGAAAAAGCACAAAGCAACAGATTTATCTCACAAGCATGTGAAAATGAGAAGGAACAAGTCAGATTAAAGACTCCGAAGTATTGGCCTGTACAGGGAGGAGACAGCTGAACAAGAAGTGAGAACGTCTGTCAGGTAGAGTCGTGCTTTGAAAGTCAGGAATAACAGCCTGATAAGTTTCTCTGTTCCTCGGTGGCCTCATGTACCACGTGAGAAAAGATACGTTGACTGGGTGGTCGTCAGGATGAGACGGGCCAGTGGTTCTCATGGGAGGCAGAGGGCATTTGGCAAATGTGTGGGGGCAGCTTTTGTTGTCAACATGATGAGTAGAGCGCTGCTGACATTTAGTGGGAAGAGCCAGGGGTGAGAGTTGTCTCGTGGTGTGAAGGACAGCGCAGTCCCGGGGCGTGCCCAACTGCTCAAATTCCACACCATTTCCAATAAGCCTGCCACTCATTTTAGAAGGAAAGGCAGCTTGGAATTATCTGGCCTTGAGCATTTTATGTACAATTGCAAAGTTATTTTTAAGTGATTTGAGAAACAGCAATTTTTGTAGGAAGATAGCTGCCAACAAAATTTTGTAGGTTATACATATAATGATACGTAGTATGTATGTATGTGTGTATGTGTGTGTGGTATACACATATACTATAATCTTCCAAGGGTTGTTTAGTATTTGGTAAGTCGTTCCCTTGGGAACACTGCTCCAGATGTGGCCGATAAACCACCTTCTCTACATTTGCAGCTGGCACAATCATAATGATTCCAACCACAGGTACAGATACTGGAATGCTTTGTTATATTTTTTAGTGGTTCAGATTTTAAACACTTACATGTTGTTACATTGCATTTTTTTATTATCCATTTCTCTTATTTCTATTTTGCACATTAGGACTTCATACCAATTTTTCTAAAACCTATTCCTTTAGACACATTGTATTATCTCTGTGCTTTATTTCAGGAGTGTAAAGAGAATGTTATAAGTTATTTATATTCAAAGAGAAACACTGGATCTGCTCTAATTGAGACACAGTAATTGTGGAAAAAGGATTTGAAAAACAAGAAAGAGCTATGCAAAGAAGCTATTCTAAGCCTATAAACCCTTATCTTCAGCTCCTAAATCCAAAAATATCTGAAACCCAGAAGAATTTTTAAATTCATTTGACTGTAAAACCTGACTTGAACTTAGCTTCATGGGTAGAAACACATAACCTGAACTCACATATCATTTATCGTATTTATTCATTTATTTATGTATTCATTTATTTACTTATACCTTTTGCTACTGAGCTCTTAATGTGCTTTTTTTCTGGAGGGCTTCCCGAGATGCTAATGGGGTTAGTATGCAATATCCAGAATATGTCCCACCATTTTGCCTTCCTAAAATCTAAAATATTCTGAATTCAAAACATACTTGGCTCATAGTATTTCCAAAAAGAGATTGCAGACTTGCACTACTATGGGCTGCTAAGCTTCTGCCAGTGGAGCCCTAGACTTGAGAGAGAAGAACAAAATGGGAGGCATCACAATCCCAGATTTCAGGTTATATTACAAAGCTGTAGTGATCAAAACAGTATGGTGCCGGCACAAAAACAGACACATAGATCAGTAGAACAGAATACAGTCCAGAAATAAACCCATGTGGTTTATGGCCAATTAATCTTTGGCAAAGGAGGCAAGAATATACAATGAGGAAAGGACAGTCTCTTCAATAAATAGTGTTGGGAAAACTGGACAGCTACATGTAAAAAAAAATAAAACTGGGCCACTTTCTTATACCATACACAAAAATTAACTCAAAATTGATTAAAGTCCATACCATACACAAAAATTAACTCAAAATTGATTAAAGTCCTAAATGTAAGACCTAAGTCCATAAAATTCCTAGATGGAAGCATAAGTAGTAATTTCTCTAGAAACATTTTTCTAGATGTGTCTTCTTTAGCAAGGTAAAGAAAAGCAAAATTAAACTTTTGGGAATACATCAAAATAAAAACCTTTTGCACAGCAAAATAAACTATCAATAAATCAAAAAGGTAACCTACTGAATGGGAAACAATATTTGCAAATGGCATATCCAATAAAGGGTTAGTATCCAAAATATGTGAAGAACTTACACAGCTCAACACCAAAAACCCCAATAATCCAATTAAAAATTGGCAGATGACATTTTTACAAGGAAGATATTCAGATGCCCCACAGACACATGAAAAGATGCCCAACATCACCTGTCATTGGGGAAATGCAAATCAAAACCACAATGAGATATCACCTGATACCTTCAAATGGCTAAAAGAAAAAAAACACAATAAGCATTGGCAAGGATGTGGAGACAAAGGAAATCTTGTACTCTGTTGGAAGGAATGAAAATTGGTAAAAAACAAAAAAACAAAAAAAACAAAAAAAAAAAACCCTGCAAATATTGTAAAAAAAAACAGTATGGAGATTCCTTAAAAAAATTAAAAATAGAAATACCATGTAATCCAGTAATTCTACTACTGGATATTTATTCAAAGAAAATGAAAACACTAATTTGAAAAGATATACGTATCCCTACGTTTATCGCAATATTATTTACAGTAGCCAACATATGTCTATTGACAGATGAATGGATAAAGAAGATGTGGTGTATGTGTGTGTGTGAGTGTGTGTATTACTCATCCAAAAAAAGAATGAAATCTTGCCATTTGCAACAACATGGATGAATCTTGAGGGTATAATGCTAAGTGAAATGAATCACTCAGAGACAGACAAATACCAAATGATTCCACTCATTTGTGGAATTTAAGAAATAAAGCAAAGAGGGGGAAAAAAAGGAAAAAAGAGACAAACAAACAAACAACCAAAAAACCCAGACTCTTGAATACAGAGAACAAACTGGTGGTTGCCAGAGGATAGGTGGGTGGGGGGATGAATGAAATAGATAAAAGGGATTAAGAGTAGACTTATGCTGACAAGCGCTGAGAAATGCATAGAATTGTTGGGAGGAAAAAGAAAAAGAAAAAAAAAAAACAAAAACAAAACCAAACAAAACACCTAAACCTCCAAGTATGATTTCAGGGTTTTTTGTTTTGTTTCAATATTTACCAACTGTTGTTTCAGGCCCTGGGGATCACACTAGGGGAATAAGACCTAGTAAATTCTTTTTAAGAAACTTTTCATTTAATAGGGGACACATCATGAAAACAATTGATTGCCATGAAATGCGCTAAAGGGAAAATGGGGTCATTTAAATCATGTACTGTTGCATCATAGAAGTCAGGTAAGTTAAAACACATAATTTCATCTAGAAATATTTCAACTGCTTTTTTTCTGTTTGAATCCTTCTTATTTTTGGAAATAAGCCTTTGTGACCTTCTATTTTATGTATGCTAGTTAAAGAAATTCTCTGTTCTGGGAGACATCGATATTTCAGTATCAGAAAAGTAGTAACATATAATGTTAAAAGCAGTGGTTTTTCACATGGGTTCTGAGAATATAAGGAGTCTCACAGGAAGCCAAGCATTGTGTACCTAGTAATATTACTAGTCTCTGTGTTTTGTAGCCCCTCACATTTCTCTCTTGCCCTCTGTGAGCCCACAGGCAGACCTCCTCTACTCACTCAGTAGTCTTAAAACTATTCTCCACATCTCTAGAAGGCTCACCTCCCTGTACAGTCTTCTCTCTCAACAAATACGCTCACACCTATATCTCATAAGCCATCGGGCCTCATGTCTCCCTTCAAAGCATCCCCTTGGCTTTCTCTCTGATATGACCACAGGGCTCCATGGCTACTTGGAACATGATGGTACCCCAAGATTGGATACAATCCTCTAAAAAAATCCTGAAGCGATGGCTCAGTTATGTCAAGCTCCCACCACCCTATCAACCACGGAGAGCTGCAGAGAGAGGCAGATAGCTCATCACTTGTGATCAGAAGAAATCGCTTCCAAGAATGTGAAGAGAAAAGGCGTCAGCATTATTTATATCAGGACCCAAGAGCTCCATGAAGCTTGCACTTCACAGGGAGGAGAGCAAGCGGTCAAGTGAACAGCCACGAGAAACTACAATTTTAAGGATAATTACAAAGCCAGGTAGCAAAACAAATATAGAAATTTGAATACAACTAATAATAAAAATACAAATAGCTCATGTCTACTGTGTGCATACATTATTCTAGGCACTAGACCAAGTAGCTTCTGTGGATTTTCTCATTTCTTTTTTTTTTTAATTGTTTGTTAGAGAGGGAGAGGAGGAGAGAGAGAGAGAGAGAGAGAGAGAGAGAGAGAGAGAATCTCAAGCAGACTCCACACTCAGTGAAGAGCCTGACATGGGACTTGATCCCGTGACCCTGGGATCATGACCTGAGCCAAAATGAGGAGTCGGATGCTCAACCGACTGAGCCGCCCAGGCACCCCTCATTTAACTCTTAAAATACTTGAAAAGGGGAGCGGCTCAATAGGTTGGGCATATAACTTTGGCCAAGGTCATGATCTCATGGTTTTTGTGAGTTCGAGCCCCATATGGGGCTCTGTGCTGACAGCTCAGAGCCTGGAGCCTGCTTCAGATTTCGTGTCTCCCCTCCTCTCTCTGCCCCTCCTCAGCTAATGCTCTGTGTCTCTCTCTCTCTCAAAAATAAATAAACATTAAAAATGTTTTTTTTAATCATTGAAAAGGTAGTATTGTTTCTATCCCTTTCCTTTTATGAGTTGAGGACTCCCAGACTTCCAGAGGTTAATTGCCTTCTCCAAGGTAACATGACTGATAACTGGTATGGCTGGGATTTGAACCGTGTTCTCTTTGACCTTAGAGCCCTACTTCTAAACCATCATATACTTTATTGCCTTTCACAATGGCTCTAACTACTGTTACCAGAAATATCTTCTAGGGGTGCAGAAATTACCAAGAGAAACATATTCTCCGAAATACGGCAATGAAATAGTCGTAAAATATAGGCAGATGCTAGAAATCAGTTTTATGGAAATCATTAGCCATCAGAAAGAAGTGAGGTAGGGAACTCAATTCATTCATAAAAGTGCATTAAGGAGGTAGCTTAATATATGAAATGCAGATTTCAGAGTTGAAAACTATTTAACAGAGGCTCTTTCTGGCTTCCAAACTTTTGTCAAGGGAAATGAAGCAATCCTACTTCTCATTTAGGTACAAAGGAGTAAAGGAAATTCTCTTAGAAATACAATATTACTAATTTAACTCCCTATGGTAATGTACAATATTGAACTACTAAAATGGAAAAAAAAAGAAACATCAATTTTTTCCTAATTAGAAAGTGTCCCTCCTTATACTATAGCACTGAGAAAGAGTAATAAAAGAAGCTAATGGGCCCAAAACTTTTAAAAATCACTTTTTTAGGTTTGAGAATCACAATGTGCTTGCAGGTTTTATTTAAGCCAGGATGTAGACATATTACAGAAAGAAAGTTATTAAAGTGGGGACACAACATGAAAAAATGGCAGATAGGTAAATCTTACATGCAAAGCATATATTTCTTTAAAATTTTTTTAATGTTTATTTATTCTTGACAGAGAGAGACAGAGCATGAGTGGAGGAGGGGCAGAGGGACAGGGAAACACAGCATCCGAAGCAGGTTCCAGGCTCTGAGCTGTCAGCACAGAGCCTGACGTGGGGCTCGAACTCGTGAACTGTGAGATCATGACCTGAGCCGAAGTCGGACACTTAACTGACTGAGCCACCCAGGCACCCCAAACTGTTCTTGTTTTTTTTTAAATGTTAATTCATTGTTTGAGAGAGAGAGAGACAGAGAGACAGAGTGCGAGTTAGGGAGGGGCAGAGAGAGAGAGGGAGACACAGAATCCGAAGCAGGCTCCAGGCTCTGAGCTGTCAGCACAGAGCCTGACGTGGGGCTCGAACTCGTGAACCGTGAGATCATGACCTGAGCTGAAGTCGGTGGCTTAACTCACTGAGCCACCCAGGTGCCAGTATGCAAAGCATATCTTAAACACTGAATTTAATCCGTATGTTTGATACAAGGCAACATTGAGTTACTTGAAATAAAACACAGATTCTACAGGGTTTGTCAAGGAAACATTAAACATGAATGTTTTAGAGCATTAATTTACTTACTTTGAGTATCTAAAATTTTATCCTGTTAACAGCATTTTTGAAATATAATTGATACACCAAAAACTGCACATATTTAATGTCTACAGCAATTTGATGGGTTTGACTATATGCATACACCCTGTGAAATAATCACCACAATTAAAGTAATAAACATATCCATCATCTCCAGAAGTTTCCTCCTGCCTACCTCCTTTAAAAAAAAAAAAAGTGAGTATTTTAGAGCATTGAATTTATTTACTTTGGGCATATACAATTAAAAGAATTGTTTTTACATTTATTTATTTTTGAGAGACAGAGAGAGACAGCATGAGCAGGGGAGGGGCAGAGAGAGAGGTAGACACAGAATTCGAAGCAGGCTCCAGGCTCTGAGCTGTCAGCACAGAGCCTGACGTGGGGCTCGAACCCACGAACCGTGAGATCATGACCTGAGCCGAAGTCGGACGCTCAAACCACTGAGCCACCCAGGCACCCCTAAACTCTCATAATATTCTTGTTTCATGTTAGTATTTTCATTTATTAACTCAATTATTTATTCAACGAGCCGACAACAAATACCGAGTACCCATTAAGTGTCAGACATAGCTCCAAAATTTATTCAGCACTTTCAAAAATAATAATCTATATGGAATCCTTTTCTTTCTAAACTTCACATTATGCCCGTTTTGATGTGGTGCATGTGCATGCTGTGTGTATGCGTGACACCGTGTGTGTATGTGGACATGTGTGCACTTGTGTGTGTGTGTATGTGTGTGTGCAGGCACATGGGCTCAGATTCTATGAATGGAATGTTAGCAAATCCACAAGGTCATAAAGCAGATTTTATTCCTCACTGCTGCTTGTACAAAATGCTGAGATTATCTCGGCATTAAGGAAACAAATACCTGAATACAAAATCGCCAAGATTTTTTAAGGGAAGTTTTCACAGCCGGCACCTGTTTCTCATTGTGGTTTAAACAATCATTTTTCTCATTCCCTTTGAGGTTTTACAGTTCTCTGTTAAGCTGTGATAGCCCTTTTAAGTTTACATTGTGGGTTTTTAGTATTACTGCCTAGATTAGGTCTACCCATTGCTACAAACGCTGCAAATACACAATCAATTCCCTACTTGACATATAAGGAGAAAAAATCTTCAATAAGCTTTAGGGAAAATTCACGTAGTTTTGCTCCTGTATTAATGACAAGCATGTAACTAAAACTACACAACAAAGGTGATCCATATTGTCAGATACTTTAATTAATTTAATTATTAAAATTATAATGAAAATTATCAAGCTAAACAGACAAAAAACCAAAAACCAAAACCAAAACAAAAGCCCTGTAGTTTAATGGTCTCTATACTTAAACTGAAGTAATTTCTAAGAGACAAAAAAGAGAAAATCATACAACTGAAGTAGCAATCTGCATACAAGAAACATGTGGATTATCCACTTAATTAAAAATATATTTAAAAAATTAAGTTCCAATGTTAATGGAATATTTGAACAATAAAGATTCTCAAAAGAGATCAAAGTATTTTATTACGTCCTGATACTATGCATGATTCAAGCTGTAGAAAGAAGGTTTCTGCCTGCTAGGAATATAGCAGGGGCTATGGAATGACTCAGTAAAACAAAAGACCCCTTCCCCTACAAAAACAACATGCATGGGGCGCCTGGGTGGCGCAGTCGGTTAAGCGTCCGACTTCAGCCAGGTCACAATCTCGCGGTCCGTGAGTTCGAGCCCCGCGTCGGGCTCTGGGCTGACGGCTCTGGGCTGACGGCTCGGAGCCTGGAGCCTGTTTCCGATTCTGTGTCTCCCTCTCTCCCTGCCCCTCCCCCGTTCATGCTCTGTCTCTCTCTGTCCCAAAAATAAATAAAAAACGTTGAAAAAATTTTTTTTTCAAAAACAACATGCATTTTTTGTATCATTATTACTAATAAATAACACACATATGTTTCATTGTAATTTATTCATAATGGATTTAGAACAATAGCCAACCACCATCATATTTATCATAGGGATCGATTTATCTGGATATCCAAGATGTGTACTTAATAACAAAAAGAAACAAATTTTTTATAGAAGGAGAAGATACAAGTAAATAATGGTATATCCACACACCATAATATTACAAAATCATTCAATTAAATTATAAAACTTTATGCCATGGGGTAAGCGTCCATTATACAATATTAATAGCAAAAAGCTGGGGGAAAGGATTGACATTACGAAACCAAATTTATAAGAGATAATGGCAAACAATTAAGCCCAAAGTTAACATTAGGGAAAATATTTTATTAATAGAAATCTAGTCAACACTCTTCCGAAACTTCAGTAGTAGGCTTTATTAAAAGCTTATTCTCGCTGCTGTCACATATGCTTCATATGTTAAAAACTGAATATATTGCACACACATTTTGTGTTTGAATGGCCTGAAGAATGTGTGTGCACTTTTTGAAACAAATATGAAACCAAATTCCAAGTGGAAGACATCACATCAGGGACATGGTTTACTAAACATGGTTTAGAAACCTATTAGGTCATGTTCCAACCAATTATGCGTTTCCTATCTGATCCTATTCTAAACCTGGACTATGTGGTCGGAGCCACATGGTTTTTTGTGAAGCGCATGGTGAGATTTACTTTCCTAGGGAGGAGAGAGCCTCTACCTCTGAATACATGAAAATTAGGAGTTCGCAATGTTGGAGGTGAGTCCAAAATTGACCAGAGGCTAATGTGCTTAAGCTTTTGTTGCACTGTCTGTCATCTCTCCCATAATATCACCAAAGAGGGTTCTGTTTCCTTTCTTAGTAATTATCACTGACATATATCTGGCAACTTAATCCAGGAGACTCTTCCTGTGGTTCTGTAAATCAAATTCACCTTGCACTGAAGCATCCCTTGAACTTTACATTTTACATGTGGTGAGGCTACTACCCTGATTCCCAAGGGCTTTGATTTGTAGGGACTGTTTTCATTGGAACTAAAATACAAGTTAACAACTACAGTGTTGGTAAAAGAGATGATCTCTAAGTAAATCATCCCATCCCACTCTGTGGCCTTTTGTCACAGATAGGTCTCTACATACTTTAGCACCAGATTCAGGCTTATTCCTATCTCTACTCTCCAGAAATGTAGAGAGTAGAGAATCATTACTACCTTGTTTGTCTTCTAGCTCTGTCTGTGATGTCAGTGGCTCATAAACTTTTTGCATCAAGTCCTTCGACAGAGTTAGAAAAATGACAATACGTGTGTTTACAAAATGTCCACATACAAATCATGAAGTTCATAGGTAATTCCAAGTGTGTCCACGGACCTCAGTGTAAGAGCTCTTGCTCCAAGTGCTAAAATATGAAAGCAGATTTCAGTGGTAGAATTTTAGAGGAGGGTCACATTTACATTGAGAGCTATACTGATTTTCTGTGAAAATTCCATAACTGAGTCCTGTTTCCCATTAATTTACATAGCAATTGCAGAGTTGCATATCTAAGTAACTTATTTTTATGGAAAGATACAACAGAGTGATCCCTACGCACAAGGATCCCTGACAGTTACTTTTTGATTCCACATTATCAATACACAATAAATTCTGAACTTTAAAAGCTTGCTGAGATATAAGATGGGGAAATTTATCTTAATGGAAAAATTCCCCATGGATTTTAATTTATTTTTAAGAGAAAGAGAGAGAGAGAGAACAGGGGGAAAGGGACACAGAGAGAGAGAGAGAGAGAGAAAGAATCTTAAGCAGACTGCACGCTCAACATAGAGCCTGCCATAGGGCTTGACCCCACAACCTTGGGATCATGACATGAGCCAAAACAAGAAAGGGTTGGATGCCCAACTGACTGAGCCACACAGGAACCTCTCTGCATGAGTTTAACCAAAATTGAGTTTGTTTATCTTCATTATGATAGTTCCAAGGAAATCTATCTCAAAATACTCGTAGATATTTACCTTTTACAGGTACAGGAAGGGGTTTCTGGTAGGTGATTTGGCCACACTATTGAATAGCTTGCAACTTGAAACAACAGAAAATTAACAGACTACTTTGAAAAGTGTAAGTATTCCTTAGGAAGAACCTCGGAGGAGCAAATGCCCGAGGACATACGTAAGAGTAATCTTTCTGACTGAAATATCTGCACATAAATACAGAGTATGGTCAATAAACAAAATGAAGATTGAAACAGTAATAGGTTGAAAAACACAATTTTATGACTATGCCAAATATGAGTACAATGACACGGATAAGGTGATCACAGAGATTGCAGGATATGTTCCATTTAAAGAAGAAAAAAAAAGGAGGGGGAGGGAATATTTGGGTAAAGAAAGGAAGATTTTAAAATGTTGATGGATGATGCATATAGATGGCTGTGTCATCCAAGGGGTTTGGGCATTTTTTTTCCTTATGTGGATTATGAAATCAGTACTGAGGTGAAATGTAGTATTTCAGCAGGATCTCAATTTAACAAACATACCGTCTATTCTATGGTAGGCTCAGAACTAGCTGCAAACGTTAGACATCAGGTTAGACCAGGGCCTCCTGACAGTTGTCCACGATCTGTTAAGGGGAGACTAAGTCAAATCTAAATGATTGTGTTTCTAAGGCACACGTGATTACTTAACACCTACAGTGTACCAGCCACCTTGATTAATACTTTACTGACATAATCTGAGTTTTAGTAGTGGTACTCTGATCTCTGAATTACATTTGAGCAAAGTGGGAAATCAAGATGATTAATAAATGGCCAAAGATCATGTAGTTAGTACCAGAACCGACTTGACTTTAAAGCCCTTGCAGAACGACACAAGGGAACTGTTGTGTTCCGTTTGTATAATCTACAAAGCAAACACTGAATAGAAACATCACAAATCTGTGAAGGCATTTCAGGGGAAGTGACATTTGAACAAGGTCTAGAAGGACGAATAGGTTTTTGCAATAAAAGAAAATGAGAAAGGCATTTAAGTCAGAATAAATGACCTTTATGAAGGTACTAAGCTGAGGCAATGCATGGTGGAAGAAACAGCTGATAGAATAGTTTTAGTAGAGGTCAGGACTGGAATCATTGTAAAGTTGTATTAACTTTATTGTCATATTAATGCGACATAGGAGATTTTTGAGGGAGAAGGAATCTGTGTTAGATGCATCATTACAGAAAAAGTTAGGGGAGCCTGGGTGGGTGGCTGAGTTGGTTAAGTGTCTGACTCTTGATTTCAGCTCAGTCATGATCTTCCCATCGTGAGTTCGAGCCCCCGTATTGGGCTCTGTGCTGAGGGTGGAGTCTGCTTAAGATTCTCTATTTCCCTTTCTTTCTGTCTCTCCCAAAAGCATGCATGTGCATACTCTTTCTCAAAATAAATACACATTGGGGCGCCTGGGTGGCGCAGTCGGTTAAGCGTCCGACTTCAGCCAGGTCACGATCTCGCGGTCCGTGAGTTCGAGCCCCGCGTCGGGCTCTGGGCTGATGGCTCGGAGCCTGGAGCCTGTTTCCGATTCTGTGTCTCCCTCTCTCTCTGCCCCTCCCCCGTTCATGCTCTGTCTCTCTCTGTCCCAAAAATAAATAAACGTTGAAAAAAAATTTTTTTTTAAATCATGAAAGGGCAGGGGGTGAGTGTGGAAAAAGCATATATAGAATCAAGAGTGAGTAGACAGAAATCGGCACAAGAGATACTGAAATGCAATGCTCAGATCATGGGTCAGCATGCAGGTGTCCTGGGAAACAAGAAAAGGAAGAGTTTCAAGAGAGAGGGTGGCTAGGGGCATCGCATATATTTACTGGCAACCATCAGTGTAACATACATTCCTTTTTCAGAAGTCAGTTGCATCAGCTCGGGGTTTCAGAGTTCTGACTTGCTTGTGGTTTGCAGTTGACAATGAGCTCGGTGTACACCAGTACTTAGATGATTCTACCGTGTCAGTGCTTCCCAAAATTTAATGCGGACATAAATCATTATGAGGCTTGTTAGCATACAAATTCTAAGTCAGTAGGTCTGTTGTAGGGCTCCGATTTCTGCATATCTAACAAGTTCCAGGCGATGCTGATCCTAGAAGTACAGGAACTGCACTTTTCTTGCAAGGTGCTAGACCAGCTAATGCAAACACAGGCTGCTTTGACAAGAGCACCACATCCAGATCAGTCTGCGATATGTAATGCAGTTTCAGGACAAGCAGTTGAACACAATGATCACACCATGACGTACGAAGTTTAGTCAACGGGCTGGTAAGTTTTACCTGCAGAAGGTAACACGTAGGGGAAATCTGTGGGTTGTTTTCCAATATTTGAAGGAGATCATTTTAATCGTTTCACAGATCAGAACCTGGACTGATGAATGGAAGTTATAGGAAGGCGGATTTTTTGTTTGAACTGGTCATCAGAATCCTCACCCAATGGGTAGTGTCTTCCCTCTCTGTGAATGTGTTCATGCAAAGTTTTAAATGGACATGCTGGAAAAAATCTCAAAGATCATCTAGTTTAAACTACTCACTGATTTAACGGATGAAGAAAAGAGGTTGAGGTTTCTATTAAGACACAGGTTAGGCTGTAAAGCCAGTTATTGCCTTGAAGACTTGACAGCCTCAAAGTCCGTTGTTTTAATTCTAATTATCTTTTACACTCAAAACTGGATCAACTACATACAAATGTTAATTCTAGAAGCCAATTTTATAGTCAGTTGGTTAAGCAACCAAAAAGGAAATTTAGTGGATTTTTATTCTTTTTGGTGGGTGTTTCTGAGACATACCAGGAATTTGCATCTATAACATCAGGACACTATCCAGGTACCTAACCATGGGTTACATGAGGTTAAAAAGCCGCAAATCATCTCATTGGCCAAATGGAAACTTGAGAGATCTTAGAAGAGTAATTTGGATATTGACTTCTGCATTTCTTTATTTAAACTTCACTGACAAATTATTAGATATGAGGTGGTAGGCTGGTTATTGGGGCCATTGATGAATTTATTTCCATGGGATGAGTGTGGGACTGATGGTTGCTTGCCTATGAAGCTTGAGGGGCAGATGGTCTGGGCTGAAAGGTTCAAGCCATTCCTTGTTAAAGTATTTAAGTATCTCTGGACCAGAAGTTGATAAGCTATCACTGCAGGGGTGATGAGTTGGCATATTAGCGACTTTATGCATCCATTATCATACTTGTTGGAAGCAGCAATAATCTGGGGATGGAAGGTAGAGGGTTTCATGACCTGCTTTGATTCCAGGATTTTGCTGGGAACTTATGGTTTAGGTTTTTTGAATAGATATTGGGAAACACCTTTGATATAGTCGAAATGAAGTTTGCTTTTAAGAAAGAACATAGGCTTTATTTGTTCATAGGTTAATTTTAAAAGCAGATTCGTATGCATGCCAAATAGTTTGCCTTTTCCATGAATGGAAACCAAACACGAACCTCATGATTTTCTTCAAATGTTTTTACATGCCTCTGTGTGATGTAGATTATTCAGTCATGTCACATTCTCACTTCCTGACTCCATCTCCAGCTGCAAAAATTAAGATGAAAAACTGTAAACACACACACACACACACACACACACACTTTCCACGAAAATAATCATTGCAAAGTATGTAAGTATCTTTGGATAAAAAATAGTTTAAAACCAGGGGCCCCTGGATGGCTCAGTTGGTTAAGCATCTGACTTCGGCTCAGGTCATGATCTCACAGTTCATGAGTTCAAGCCCCGCATCAAGCTTTGTGCTGACAGCTCAAAGCCTGAGGCTTGCCTCAGATTCTGTGTCTCCCTCTCTCTCTTTCTCCCCCACTTGCTCTGTCTCTCTCTTTCTCAAAAATGAATAAAGATTAAAAATTTTTTTTAAAAAGTTTAAAAACAAATCACTATGATTTATTACCAAGCCAGTGAAGACTGCAATAAGACTTAGGTCTTGTTAACACTTTGTATGCCTTTATTTCAACAACAAAGATACGATGTATTGTCAAAACAGATAAACCCTATGAAATACAGTAAGATTTTGAGCACATCATTCACACTATGCTACTAAAATGTATGACGGTGATCAAAATTCCTCTATTAAATTATTACGTTTTCCGGAAAACCTCTAAAGATATTACACATAGAATTGGTCATTTGAAGCCTTTTCATTTTATGCTTTTTTTTTTTTTTTTGCCTTAAGGTCAGGTTCTTCTCACGTTGGAAAAGCACAGCAGCCCCTCAGACACGAGCACATTGATAAACTAAGCTGGAGGGAGCACACTCAGCTTCCTTCCTGATACTTCTGTCCAAATGCTGGCAAATCCAGTTTTCGGATCACAGCTTTCAGACTGAAAACAAAGCAAATCAACCTCTAGCCAATGAATTATTCATGTAATCCCTACTCTTCTTGTCACAGATTTCTTTCCTGATAGATACGACCCGTAGCTGCTGGTCTATGAATACTTATTTGAAATTAACATGTCTGGAAATTTGGAAGACAATCGCTACCGTAGGTACTATCTTTAAAAAAATTAGCATCGATGGATGAAGAGATATTAATTTTACTCCCTGTGCACGTTAAATATGGAACAATAGGAATGCATCTTATTTTCCAGATTTTGAAAGGATTGCTTCTCGACATTTGTCTATTGCTTATTATTACTCAATACATAGACATTTTAGCTCTGTCAGAAGCTAAGTTATTTTGTACAAAAGATATTTTATATATATATTTTTCTATCTGGGTATATCATTGGAGCTGGTTGTCTATCAATATGTCCAGCGGAAAGTTACTCAAAGAGCTGTATTAAAAATGATAAAATGTTTTTTTTTGTAAGCTCTCCTTTGATTAAACAGAAACCTCAAATAGTGTTTAGTGAGCTGTCACATATTTGATTTACATCAGAGGTTGTCAATTAAGGCCTTAATCCTAAACCCTTTTAAAATAACTTGAATTCTGTACTTCTTAGTAAACTATTTGCTTACTAGATGGAGTTAAGGCCACTGTAAAACTTAGAAAAACTTGATGTGTTTTTCTAAGCAGGAGGTTAAAAAGTACTTGTACAAAATTGTTTTAAAGTCAGCTTAGAGAATTATTTTACTTCCCCCCTTGAATTTTGTGGAGGACCTTATCTCACAGCAAAAGAGAATACGGTGAAATCTCTGTTTTCTCTACAAACGGGGAGAGTATCAGCAGCCCACCTAGTACTGAGCAGTGTTAATAACCTGTTAAATGAAATCTGTAACAAGATTTAAATACAAATACAAAAGCTTTTATGGGCCATATAATTTTAAGTTTACAAGTCAAAAAACTGGAAATAGCCTATTTCAGTAGCAAAGAACAAAAGTTTAAGCAAAAATTAAATTATTGCTAAAATCATAACGATTTGCCACACAGAAATATTACGTAACATCGGGACAGTACCAGTGAAGGAGAGTTGGATTGCGGAAACACAAGTCCAACAAAGAATTCATTTGCTAACAGCATCCAGCGAGAGACGTGCTTCCTGCTATAAACTTCAGAGGAGGATAGTTTAAGAACAAAAGGGTAGCTTTATGATGAGGCTTAGGCTAATTTCCATTCCAACGTCTCTTTCTGAACTACGGATCCAAGCATCCTCAGGAATCCAGCTAACTTTGAAGAGAAGCAGTCAGAAGAGGTAGTGTTATCTTTTCTCCGCTGTGAGTAGAAGGGCAAGGGAAAGTCGTTTCTGAGGAGCTTCGTACGAAACATGGAAATTGAAAAGTAGAGACTGATGCCCTCAGATGAAAGGATAGCCTGAAGGTCTTCACACTGAGTTATGAGTAAGATCTGAAACCTATTTGATCTGGCCCCTTTTCTCACTCCAAGAAGAATGGATGCATGCCTCTGCCACAGTGCATCTCAGCAAATGACACTTTGAGAGCGAGCTGAGCAGAATTCTTTCATCAAAGCTTGCACATTCCAAGTGCTCTCAACCTCCTTCCTCCAAAAGACACAAAACTAAATAGAATATAATAGTTCATCTGCAAACTGTCATCCCACTGGCAAACAAGGGTTAGAAAAGTAAAAATGGAATCAAGAAATCACTCTTCCCACATCAGAGTAAACAGTAGTCTGGACACAAACTATGCCTTACGTAAATGATCAGAAAACAACGTAAAGACACGGAAATGATGCAAATAATCTTATGTTTAAAAAACAGAGGGAAGAGGGAAGGAAGGAGAGGAGGAGAGAAGATGAGGGAGGAAGGAGATGAAAGAGGGAGGGAGGGAAAGAGGGGAAAAAGAGAGAGAGAGAGAGAGAGAGAGAGAGAGCAAAGTTTGGAAAGACCAATAAACTAAAAAACATATGAAAATTCCCCGAAGTTCTTCATGACATAAAGGAGTTTATTAAAATATAAATATAAAACATTATTATGAAATGCTTTTAATGCTTCTATATTAAGTAAATATTTATTAAAAAACATAAAGTAAATAATATAATTTAAAAAATGAGCATGAAGAGGTGGGATAAATTGTCAGTTTATTTCTTCTTGTTTTTTTAACAGTATATTAGCAGGTAATGATTGAAAGAAAAGCAGGTGCTTAGCAAGTATTCCCGTGCTTTTAGTGTTTTCAGTAACATTTTTTTTTTCACAACTTTAGTGGGACTGTACGGAAACATTTTGTGTCGATGGCACATTTTCCAAAGTGTATTTTTGTTGTTGTTGTTCCATTTCAAGGTCTTTGGTCCTTAGTTTCAAATGAAGGTATACATAATCGTTTTACTAAAACATAGGTTGTACTATACGACCTCATTTAAATGAAATAATATGTATCTATTAGTCAACCGTTGTCACATAATGTTGCATGCCAAACACCCACAAAATCACTGGCTTACAACAAGAATCGTTTGTGAGTCACCCAGGCACTTGTGCCTGGACTGACACATGGACTCAGCGGGACTTGACTCCATGGCACTGACTGGGTTTAAGTCTGCACCAGGTGTCTTTTTGGACTAGTGAGCTCTCTGGAGCATATTCTTCCTGAGGATGGCAGGAGTCAAAGAGAGCAAACCCAGACGTGCAAGAATGTATGAAGCCTCGGCTTGTGTCACAGGCACTTTTATTCTATGGCTTAGAGCAAGACATATGGCGAAGACTAAATTCAAATGGGAAAGGATACTCCAACCACCGTTAAGCCAAGGCAAAGGCATAAATGTTGAATACTATAAGAGATGGAATTGAGACCAATAATTCCATGTATTACACCACCTATTCATTTATCTACATACCTATATGCATACAGAGAGCAGATAGAAATGATTTGCAGAAGGGTGATAGAAGTGTAGATGACCTGTTTTTTGTTTTGTTTTGCTTTGCTTTTTTACTTATTCCTTGTTCGTTCTTTTTCCTGGGGGTGGGTATGTCTTAAGTATTGCAGTGCATACATTTATCCATGATTTTTTTAAAAAAACAGCTTTATTATATGTAATTCCAATGCCAAAATGTCCACCGTTTGAAGCGTGTAATTCAATGGTTTTCAAACATTCACACAACTATCACCACTATCTAATTTCAGAATATTTTTGTCACTACAAATAGAAATCCTGTGCTCATTTGCAGTCACTGCCCATTTTTCCTTTTCCTCCAGCCCCTGACAAATATGCATATACTATCCTTCTCTAAGGACTATCTATCCTGAACATTTCATGTAAATGGAATTGTAAATTATGTGGCCTTTTGTGAATGGCTTCTTTTACTTAACATAATGTTATCAGGGTTCATCCATGTTCCACAGTTATCAGCACTTCATTCCCTTCTATTGCCTAATAATAATATTCAATTGTATGCATATACCACGTTTGTCCATTTATTCGTTGGTGGTTTCTATGTTTTGACTATTATGAAAAATATTGTTATGTATTTTGTGTATAGGATTTTCAATTCTTTTGAGTATATGCCTACGGGTAGAATTACTGATTCATACGTTAATCCTATGTTTAACCCTTTAAAGAACTGCATAAGTGTTTTCTTGCATGGCCACATTTTGCTGTCTCCCCCCCCCCCCCCCCCGCAATATTTTATTTTATTTTATTTTTAATTTTTTTAATGTTTATTTATTTTTGAGAGAGAGACAGAGTGCAGGTGGGGGAGGGGCAGAGAGAGAAGAGATACAGAATCTGAAGCAGGGTCCAGGCTCTGAGCTGTGAGCACAGAGATCAACAGGGGCCTCGAACCCACAAACCATGAGATCATGACCGGAGCCAGAGTCCGATGCTTAATCGACTGAGCCACCCAGGCACCCCCCCCCCCCATTCCCGCCGTAAGAATTTATAAAGGTGTCCATTTCTGCACATCCTCATCAACACTAATTATTGTCCATGTTTTTTATTCTAAGCCATCCTGGTAGCTGTAAAGTGGTTTCTCATTGTGGTTTTGATTTGCATTTCTCTAATGACTAATGATGTTGGTCATGTTTTTGTGTCCATATTGGCCGTTTGTATGCTTTTTTTGTTTTTTTTTTTAGAAATGTGTATTCAAGTCCTTTGGTCATTTTTCTTTTTTTTAAATTTTGTTTAATGTTTATTTATTGTTGAGAGAGAGAGAGAGAGAGAGCGAGCGAGCAGGGGAGGGGCAGAGGGAGGCAGAATCTGAAGCAGACTCCAGGCTCAGAGCTGTCAGCCCAGAGCCCGACACAGGACTCAAACTCACAAACCATGAGATCATGACCTCAGCCAAAGTCAGATGCTTAACTGACTGAGTCACCCAGGCGCCCCTATCCTTTGCTCATTTTTTCAAGAGTTAGGTATCTTTTTATTGTTGAGCTTTAAGATTTCTTTACACATTCTAGATATAAGACTCTAATCAGGCAGATATATGAATTGCAAATATTCTCTCATTATGTAAGTTACCTTTTATTTTTATTGTGTCTTTTGAGGTGCAAAAGTTTTAATTTTGATGATGTTCACTTTTTCTTTTGTTGCTTGTGCTTTTAGTGTCATCTCTGAGAAACGACTGCTTAATTTAAGGTCCGCAAAGTTTTTTCCTGCAGAATCTAAGTTCCATAGTTATGTCTCTTACATTTAGACCTTTGATTCATTTTGAGTTAACTTTTTGTGTACGGTGTGAGGTAAAGGTCCAAATTCATTATTTTGCATGTGGATATCCAGTTGTCCTAGCACATATGTTGAAAAGGATACTCACTCACCATCGAATTATCTTGACATCCTTGTCAAAATCAATTGGCCATAAATGTGAAGGTCTATTTCTGGACTCTCAATTCCATTCCATTGTTCTGTAGGTCTAAACTTATTAAATTTACCACAGTATTGTGATGGCTTTGCAGTAAATTTTGAAATCAGGAAGTATGGGTCCTCCAACTATGTGGCTATTTTTCAAGATTTGTTCACTATTTTGGGTGCCTTGCATTTCTAAGTGCATTTTAGGATCAGATTTCCAATTTCTGTAAAAAAAAAAAAAAACCTGGTTGGGATCCCATATGTAATTAAAAAGTGATAGTTATTAATCTTAAAATAAACTTCCACCAGAATACTAAATCTCTTCCTTAAACTTTACATAGATTTATACTGAGTAAGAATGGCTTGGCAGTTACGAAAGAAATTGGATTTGGTGTAGGTGGCTGGGCAAATGCTTTCTGAGGTAGAGTACTAAAGTATGCAATTAACATTTTGACAGACAAAAGAGGAAGTTATTAAAATAGGTTAGTGTAGGAACGGTGCTTTAAAAAGAGAACCCAGCATGTGCGAGCATATGTAGGAATATTGGTGCTTACGGGAACTGAGTATTCTCTACAATTATACCTTGGGATTGACGATGCAAAATGAGTCAAAAGAGGTAAATGATGTAAAGATTATGAAGCATCAATTGCTGATGTCCATGTTTCACATCTAAAGACTTTTAAATTCTGACTCACAAAAGTTAATCATACTATAGAATGTCTCCAAAACATGAATACATAAATGAATTATTAAATGCCCCTAAGTTGAATAGAGGTGATATCTGAAATACGGTTAGTAGAAAAACCATTAACTGGAAAACCAAACATGTAGTTTCAAAGCACTGCTAAAGAAGAAAATCATTACATCACTTAAACTAACAAGGAACACTTTCATCTGCAAGCTGTAATCGTGGTGGCAGGTGCCCCAATATAACCAGTAGACTGGATTGCTTACAACTAAAAAATACCCAGCACCCATCTATTAACTCTTTCACTTTACAGATTAAGGTGCTGACGTTCAGAGATATTTAGGGTCTCCAGGGGGCCTGAGGTCAGTCATTGCCACATTAAAAAAAATCATTTATTCATTTGTTTGTTAGACTAGTAGTCTGAGACATCGAAACGAGGGCAAGTAATTATAAATTGACAATATCTGTAACTGCAATATTCCGGGGAGCATGGGAGAAATGGCTTAATTCAAGTGGGAGTTAAGGAAGAAGAGTGGCATTCGAGCTGAGACTTGGGAGGAAGCCACTGAGGTAAGTAAGCAAAGGAACAATGCTTCCAAGAACAGCGTGTGCCAGCACAGGGATGTGCACAAGTATCGCTATTCTCATGAAACTGTTAGGTATCCGTTGACGAGAGCTGTACGTTAGGCTTGATGGTGAAAAATGAACAATGAGACAATAATAAATTCTGAGTGTCATGCAAAGAATTACAATTTAATCCTTCGGAGTTCAATTGTAAATTTTCCACCCCAGGGACATAATCAGATTTGTTGGAAGGACTCCCCCCGTTAGTCGTGCGAAGGGTGGATCAGAGGGGAGTGAGACCAGGGACCAGAAAAGTGGGGAAAGGAGAGTGGGCAGCATAATGAGGGCGAGCCATGTGGCTCTAAGTCAAAGCTGCAGCTGCAGACACGGAAAGGTAGACACCAACACAAGAGAGACTTTTGAAAAGGTAAAAAGCCAACGGGATTTGTTGACTGACTACCTATGAAGCATGAAGGAAAAACAAGATGTCAGGCAAGTGGTCGATTATATTTTCAATTTTCTACTCCTTCTTATGCATGTAAAGGATTGTGATTATTTATAACTTTTAAATGTATTTATAATAAGGGCGCCTGGGTGGCGCAGTCGGTTAAGCGTCCGACTTCAGCCAGGTCACGATCTCACGGTCCGTGAATTCGAGCCCCGCGTCAGGCTCTGGGCTGATGGCTCAGAGCCTGGAGCCTGTTTCCGATTCTGTGTCTCCCTCTCTCTCTGCCCCTCCCCCGTTCATGCTCTGTCTCTCTCTGTCCCAAAAATAAATAAACGTTGAAAAAAAATGTTTAAAAAAAAATAAATGTATTTATAATATATAGTTAAAATACATTAAAAACTCAGCATCTTTTTTTGGAGGTAAGCGCTTTGCATTATATTAAATATATGATGTTGAGGGAGACTTGTATTTTCTGCCTTTCCTTGAGTCCAGTCACAAGCTTAAGTAAATGCACCTCGAGAGAGGGATGCGCTGAGAATAACGAAATGAAGCCAGGGTGTTTTCACAGTGTAAATTCTCATTACTTTCTCATTTGTTCCTTCCCACAGTGCATACACTCATTGCTAGATAGGAAAGGGAATGAAATACAGAAATTAAAAATGTAGACATGAAAGCCCGCCTTGTGCCAATTAGGGATTGCTCGTTTATTTTAATACAGTCACAAGGTAGCAAAACAGTTCCTCTCAAGGGGCAAAGCACTAATCCAATATATCACGTGTAAAACACTTGTGGTCAATACAGACAAGATTCTTCTGGAAATCCGAAAAATTATGGTCACCGGTGCCATTGATGGGTTATTTTTGTTTGTTTGCTTGTTTTTGGTCCAATGCACAAAAAGGTCTATGAGTGAGTAAGCATAAAGCAGTTGGCTTTTCCCACTCACTGGCGACAGCATGTGGGACTACCTTCATAGAGTAATTTCTTCTGGCTTTCACCATTTTGTAAGTAAACAAAAAAGAAACATTCAAAAATAAGAGGGAAAGAAGGTGCTCCATTCAATGGTGGGAAGCGCTGGATCACAGACAGTTACACAGGTCATTTACTGTCAGATTTAGTTGAGTCTCTGCTATGCTAATGCCGGTTTGCAAATTACCAAGAGGGAGACACAGGGCACTGCATTTTCCGTGAAGCACAGTGAACTATGTCTAGCAGGCCTCCACAGGGCTGGGACCAAACCACGAGGAGGTAAGTCAATAAGGCAGCATTTGTATGGTACTCTATTTGTTCTCCAAGTGGTCGGGCGCTGGGTAGGACTGCTGGATGGAAAAGTACCAAGAAAGGGTACCGCCCAGGCCTACGGGAGCAGTCTGAAGACAGCATGGCCCTGGGCCCTACCTAGCCTTCTGGGGCGGGTGGAAAGGCAGAGATAAGACACAAGCCCTGAATAGAAATCTGCATCTGAAGGTGAGGACTCACACCTGGAAGTGTGCTATACAAGGTATGTTTAGTCTGTATGCCAAATCAATTTATGCTCCCCCCCACCCCCCGCCCACCCTGCCGGCCAACTTAATAGCTGCCATTGAAAATGAAGACAATGGAAAGTTACAAGATTTTTTTCTTTTTCAGTTTCACACTGCCATATGATGGATCACTAACCATTTCACAAATCACATACAACTTTCAAGTCAGGTGCAATTTAATATACCAGAAATCAGTATCAAGACCAGGGAGAAAAAGAAATGAGCTCCAAAATATTGGCGACAAGAGACAGGGAATCCTCAACACTTTTCTACCTGTCTTTTTTGAATTGACACAGGCTTTTGCATAACGGAAACCACGGTAACACAAAACTTGATCTTCACTCTCCTGGCCTCGAGACAAATCTTGCGTGCGCGCGCGCGCGCACACACACACACACACACACACACCGTTTATCTCCAAAATAGCCACATTTTTTTTAATTTGGTGATCCAATACGTTTTTAATTCAAATAATCACCACATAACCTAGGCACAATATTAAGCATTGTACAAGCAAAGTAATTTACTGATTTTCATTTCAATTGCCAAAGAGTACAATAAGTGAATCGGTTACGGGATATACTTCTGTACATAAAAATATCCATGTATTTATACAAGGGTATGGAACAGAGTTTAAAGATAATAAAACCAGAACATCACAATAAATAGGATGTGTTCCTACAGGATAGCAGAGTGCGCTTTGTCAGTAAGCTGTCCAGTCTTTCTTCAAGGTGCTTTATATTCTTCTGAGCTAGGCTCACATTAACCAAAAGAAGGGTTAGGGGTTAGTAGTTGATTCTGAATCTGAATGCCTGACTTTCATAGGTTGCTTTTTATTTGCATTTCCAATAATAGGGGTAGAAGGTATGATAATTTATTTTCCAAAAGTCTTTGCAACTTATCAAATCCTATTGATTTCTCACTTCAATATTTTAAAACGCAGATCAATCTAAGCTCTAGCACCGTATGACCATGAGATACATGTATTTCTGTCAGAGCAACAATATTTTATATCATCTTTGTTCCTCTGGCTATAACAATTCTGTTTAGAAAAATTTTACCAAGCTAAAAAATAATTGATCTAGGTTGTCATAAAAAAGAATATTAAATACCTTTGGTAAAAATAGATATATTTAACAAGATTAGAAAAGCAAACAGTTATAGTGTCAAAAGGAGAATATAAAAATGTACACGATAAAACAAATAAACCGACTTGTAGATAAAGTGAAGATAAGGCCACTCTTCAGGTTTGTCTCTTCCAGAGTTCTCTTCTTCTAAATGGTGGAATTTTTAGTAAGAAATATGGAAAATCCAGTCTTTCCTGTCAGCATGACACAAGTTTGATTTATCGTAACACCCTTCCTTTTTAAAAACCAAGGTTGTAGGACATAGAACACTCTGGTTTACATATGTGAATGTAAGGAAACAATTCCAGATTTCTGTGATTTTAGGCCCAGAACATGGAGCTTTAGAGTTAAGCAAGGCAACAGAATCAGGTGCTCATCGCACAGTTTTTTCCCCGTACTGACATTAGCCTAAGCCGCATGGAGACAGCTGAAATACGGAACACAGCTAGCTGAGTAAGCACAAGGCAACTCTGTCACTAGCTAGTGATGCACAACATTCATTTTTTTTCCAGGACCAAAGACCTTTTCTCCTGTTATTCGGGCCTCTCCTCTCAAAAGAGCCGTTGCACAACTTCTAATTCCGTGTGGTGTCTCCTCTTTTAGAATAGACTGTAAATCCTGAAGATGAAAGGTCCCTGAAGCAAACAACTGAGATTACGGATGGAGATAATGCGTAAGTTCTCTAACAGATCAGCCACTGAGCTGTACTGCTCTGGGAGAGGCTGTGCGTGCTGATGCGGTTATCCTCCTGTGTGCCCTCTGCACACACAGTCACACTCCTCGTGGTGCTCCAGGGCCACGTCCGTGAGAGATTTATGCAATCCCCTGACACCACTCTTTGGTCTCAACTGAAGGACCTGAAAGGGAACAATGTAAGCCATCTTTAAAATCAACCAATGTCTGTAACGTTTGATTTCATGGACAAGTAAAATTTCAGAAAAGAATCTCGGGGCCCAACAAAGACTTACACATTTTTATTTTTTTTCTGACGAAGGCATCGTGAACACCTACCCCCACCCTTCAAAGAAATCACAAACGATCATCATCTTTTCGCGAAAGAAAGGATGTTTTAATAGCAGCCACTTGGAAGGATGCCGCCTCTGAATACGGAACGGTCCTGACATCGAAAGACCTACTGTGCACTCCGTTTCACTCCTCTGACAATATTACAGAGAATTTCGCCTTGATTAAGTAGTTTGAAACCACTACTGCCCAGCCGTCTTTCTGTTTGTTGGTTTCTTTCACTCATTCATTTTTTTCACACATTTAACAAAAATTTATACTTGAAGCAATACAAGTACTGCGATCCTGTGAAAGGAAACACGATCACTCTACAGCTGAGTCTGCTCAATTATGCCACTCATTAATTTTCTTGGCTTCGCTTCAAGTCCTCTATAAACTTGATGAGATGGATTAGATGTACTTCATAGACATCAGCCTCCGTCACAGCTAACTTTCCGCAGCTGGACCCACTGTGCAGTAAACGGAGGCTTGGCGATAATAACAATGATGCCTCTATTAAATGAACTTAATGTGCAGTTTGGCCTTTTAATAAAAAAATATAGCAAAACAGACACTGATACTCAAGATATTTCCTTTCAACACTGCGACAGGAAGGCACAGCTATGTGTTCTGTAAAAGATTATCTGAAGTATTTGATAAGAACTACCTACTCGGTGTGTATTTTCATTTCTTATAATAGAAACAATAAAGTTTCAAGGAATTGTGTTTGTTTGGATTATGAACAAAGACCAGAGGACATAATAATACGAAGTTGTCTAGTTTCTCTGTTCTCTGGGTAGGACAGCGATAACTTCATAGAGCAACTTCTAACAGATACTCTTCCGGGAAATGTACGTTAATCCAAAGAGGCACAAGTCGAGTCTCATGACCGTTTTATTTGAAGATTTAAAAGAGAAAAGTAGAGAATGTATACCTCATTTGGAGTATGCGGTCATATCAAAGGTTAATCAGCTAACATTTTTTGAATGCTTACTGGGTGCCAGGCACTGTAATAATGTTTTTACATACTTTAACTCACAAGAATTCTATGAAGTAATTTACAATTACTACCCTTATTTTACACATGAGTGACCAGAAGCGTTAGAGAGAACAGGGACATAGCCAGTATTTGTACTTTGGCCAAAGATGAATTATTAAAGTCAGGCTGATAGATAATAATTTTATAAAGACTTAGAATATATTGTTAGTCATACATTCTGCTGATTTAGTAACGTTCTTCCTAGAGAGCTAAACAGCAAAGTCTTGTAATAACTATGAGAAATAGGGAACTTTTAAAGCAGACTTTTCTATTGAATTCACAATTCCAAAATAAAAATTCCCAAGACTATATGATTTTAACATGAAGCTTAACCCAATGACTGTCAAATATTATACGTGTCAATACTGAGTTACTGTTTTTGAACTTAAAGTGGCATCAAAACTGTTAAGACACTGGTGCTGTAACTTACCCAACTTTTGTTAAAAATTCCTTCTGGAATGAGGTTGAGTGGGTAGATAAACTGCAATATTGGCATAGCCAATGTCTTTAATTCCTAACTCCACTTGTATACATTTTCCCAGTTAGCAGGGGGAAAAATTACTATAAAAGGTAAGAGTTAGAGAAGCTACCATATACAGCCGTAACAGGCAGCCATGCCAGGCTACAATCTTACAATCGTTCTTTCCTCCAGGAGTGCTTATGTCGACGACGTGCAGTCACCGAATAATAGCACCTCCCCACCCCCGTCTTCATTTACTGATATTTGTGGAGATTTACAAATAGCAGAAGAATCTTATAATGTGGTAGTGATGCAAAGTCTTAGATAAGAAATTAAAAATACATGGGAGGGGACTTAATTAGTGCTCTCCTTCATTTCTTTATCAAGTTTTGACTTTGGAGGAGAACGATAGGTTGGAAAATGACCAACAGGTCCCAGATCATATTAAAGAAGACAGCAAGACAGAAGCATGTCTCAAACAATTTTGAGAGAGAGGTTCAAACTAAAATTACAAACCAATGGAAAAAAAATATCCAGGGAAAAACTAAAATCAGAGAATGTGGAAGAGATTAGATCAGGTACAAAAAGAACCATCAGGAAGTAGATGATCATGTACCACTGCCCACACTGTGCAAACAAAGTGCCGTTAAATTTTGGGTGCCATGGAACAATGGGGGGTGGTATTCACTACAAAAAAAAAAAAGGCAGTTGAATTATATACTTTTTATCCAGAACAGATCTATGCAAGAAAAGCAAGACCATACCAAATAAATAAATAAATAAATAAATAAATATCCCATAGATCTTTTTGCCTGGAAAAGAATACTCTACCTATCTTGGGGCAAAATTCATTAAATTTTTATTGATCATTTGCCATAAGCAAAGAATAAGGTGAAGCAGAGAGGGTGGGGAATAAAGATGAGTGGGAGTATAGCTAATATATATTCAGGGCTTGAAATATGCCAGACCCGGTTCTAAGTGTTGTGTCAGCTCCTTTAACCCTCACAGTAAGGTATGAGCATTAGATATTCACTTCACACATGAGGAACCTGAGGTGCAAGAGAGTAGAAGCAATTTGCCCCAAGTCACACAGCTAACAAATGTCAGCTTCAAGCCTTGGCTTCACAGATGGTTTTCTTCAGTACTGCAATGTAATGTTATCTTTGTTCTTTTTGGTTCTCAATTCGGTAAAAACAAATAAAAATAAACAATAATTCTGAATGACATAGCAAAAAAAAATCTCTAATAAACATGTCTTTGAAGTTCTACATATGCACAGAAGATGGGCTAGTTACGCTAGGACCGGCAGGAAACTAGGATGTATTTTGAGGAGGACGTAACATCTGAGCTCATATATATGTAAAGTTCCTGTCGTGCTTTCTGAAAAATCCTTTTGTGAGATAGAAAAATCTTTAAGGGAACTTTGAGGGCGGCAAAACTGGCTTCCAATAAATAGTATCTGGTACTTGATGTAAAAAGTAGTAAGAATCTTTTTAATAAGAAGATTATGCTGTAATATTGGGGCGCCTGGGTGGCTCAGTCCATCGGGTGTCAGACTTTGGCTCAGGTCACGATCTCATGGTTCACGAGTTCGAGCCCCGCGTGGGGCTCTGTGCTGACAGCTCGGAGCCTGGAGCCTGCTTCAGATTCTGTGTATCCCTCTCTCTGCCTCTCCCCTGCTTGCACTCTGCCTCTTTCTCTCTCTCAAAAATAAATAAACATTAAAACAATTAAAAATTATGCTATGTAACAATACTATCGTCTTATGTATTACAAGCCTTTTAATTTTCTAAACTTATTTTTGAAACAATGGTTGAACAAAAACCACCGAAAGTGGTAAAGGAACCCAAATGGGGAATAATTGTTATATTTGTAGTAACACAAGGAACATAATTCAGCTTATTAGTTAAGGAAACTGGTATAACAGAGGTGAAAGAGAGAAGAATTAGGGTATCTAAGCTCTGTCTTTGCTTCTGTCTTCTCCATGAGGTGGAATAGTCTTCAAACTGAAAACTGGAACAATACGAATAAGAAAGGAATCATCAAAAGGAATTAAGGCCCAAGATGGGCTTCACTGCAAATGAATTAAATCTTTGGGTCCAGATTCATGGTATTCAATGATTTAATGATTTTTAGCACTATTTGAAATTCTGTTCAAAAATAATTTCACTTCTCTAGGAGTAGTACTAAGCTCAGAACTTACTTCCAAAATATACGACTGAGAAAAATTTAGGTCTCAGAAATGATCAATTACACCAAACAAATAACGCCCCCCTTTTCTTTTAATAAGGTGTTTTGTTAACAAAAACACTATCACAGAAAAAAATCAACGATCCCCGCAAAGCATTATAAAAAATTAAGACATGATGGTTACTGGAGATACTTGTGAGAAATGTGAAGTAGGCAACAATACAGTTATATATATCTACGCGTGCGTTAGAGATGCTTTGTGGGAAGCTTGTAAGAGGTAATCATGGAATTAGATAAACATCCATAGCTGTATATGTGTACACACAGATAATGCACATATAACCACCCCACCCAAAGACTAAAGAATAATGGAGTGATGTCATTCTGGAAGGCCAGTAAGTTTACAAGTACTTCCCATAGTCCCTTCTCACACAAGAGTTTTATCTGAGATTATAAAATAGATACCTCATACTCTGTGACAAAATTTTTTTCAATGTTTATTTATCTTTGAGAGAAAGAGAGAGAGCGTGGGTGGGGGAGGGGCAAAGAGAGAGGGGGGCAGGGGATCTGAAGCGGGCTCTGTGCTGTAAGCAGAGAGCCCAGTGTGGGGACTGAACTCACAAACTTGAGACCAAGACCTGAGCTGAAGTCAGAAGCTTAACCAACTGAGCCACCCAGGTGACCCCTGGGGCAACTTATCTTAATAACCCTAAAACCGATGTGATTTGAAAAGAAATTTATAAGTATAGGATGGAGGAGGATATGCTTGACCCAAGGACTGATTTAACGAAAGAAAGCATGATGTGGACTCAGCATCCGATAAACTTGTTTTAAAAAGGCTAATACGACTGCTCAGGGTTGTATAGCTCTTAGAATGGTGGCTATAAACCCAAAAGTTGTTGGCTAAATCAGGTTCTGCAAATATATCGTATTTAATAAGGACTGGCTTTAGAAAGCCCCAAACTGAATGATTTTAGGTGAGAAAAGATCACTCTGGTTTAATTCCTATTCTCATCACATCCTTTCATGGTCACCGATCAATTCTGATGCCTGCCTTGCTTGTAAGGCGGTTTATTTAATCTGTTTAGAACGACTGTATTAAGGGTTTTTTTTTTTTTCTGGACTCCCAGATTCCCAGTTCACAGAGGAGCAATAAGACCGACCTCTGGGCACAGCCTGGCTGGAGCTCTCTGAGCCACCAAGCTCATGATTAGCTCCTTCTGAAACTAGAGTGGAGACGATTCCCAGCACAAGAATCTTGAGAAGCATGGGATGTAGAAACGAAAGTAGCACATGACTGATGGTGGTAAAGAGTCCATTTTTATCACAGACTGCCAGTTTGGGACATTACTTTCCACAGACTGCAATCTAGTAATTGTCATGGAATAACACAGCTGGGAAAAACCTGGCAGGTTATTCTATTTTACATTTATTTTACAGGGGTAAGTGCCCTGCTGATGGTCACAAGTTAACCGTAGATCTAGGATGAAAACAGTGTTCCTTATCTATTGGAATCCAATGCTTTTGTCCCACTTTATCAGCTGCCAACACAATACTGCTGAAGGGTAGGACAGCCATGTCATATAAAGTGCAGTTTATGACGCTGGGTATATTTAGATGACTAACAGATAAAGAATTTTATTAATGTCCTTATGCACATGAAAAATTATTTCATTTGGTTAGTAGGTATTTATTTTGTGTTGTTCTTTTATTTAGTGTAAAAAATGAAAAGTAATGAGATGCAATGATACAGAAATGAAGTCAGAAGGGCAGATTTTGACTTGATATAATTTAAACGTTTTATAAGATTAAAGCTGACTCATCAAGAGTGTTTTGCTTCCTGGTATAGGAATGCTACACAAGGCTCCTGGAGAAAGGCTGGGTATAACTGGGGATATTCTAGCAAAAACAACAATTTGGAGTGTGTAAGTTCTAAGGTTCCCAAGGTCTGAAAAACAATCATTACTAACATTTAATATTTATATTTTCCTTAATTCCACAGAATAAAAAGATGAAAGGAATCCATAAAGGGTTTAACATGCTTTTCGGGGCAACATGAATAATAGGAAGATTGGTAAAATTACGAATGTATCTACTTGGGATTTATGTGCCCATGTTGCCTCAAATGGAAAAAGAAATATCAAAGATCTCCTTTCTCCAACATAGACAATCATTTCTTTAAGTCTGTCTTTAAAATATTTTCCCTTAGGGATGCCTGGGGGCTCAGTCAGTTAAGGGTCCGACTTCAGCTCAGGTCATGATCTCGCGGTTCGTGAGTTCCAGCCCCGCATCGGGCTCTGTGCTGACAGCTCAGAGCCTGGAGCCTGTTTCCGATTCTCTCCCACTCCCTGGCTCCCACTGTCTCTCAAAAACAAATGAACATTAAAAAACAAAAAAAAATATATTAAAATATTTTCCCTTTGCATTTGGAAAAGTTTAAAGTTGAAAAGTTTCACCCATTTTCTCCTCTGCAGAACACATTTTCGTTTTTGTAGGACAGATGAAACCCTCACTGACCGCCCATGTTGTATTGTCAGAGGACAAACTTTCTACAGCTTTAACGCCTGGACATTTGAGTTAAAGGTCCTAATTTTAAAAAATGAAAACATGAACTAGTTTGTAAGCCTTATTTCTTTCCCTCCCCTCACGGATGCTGTGTCTCCTTTCCGAATAACAATCCATTGCAGATACACAGTTTTGTTATCTTCTGAGATGTGGAGGAACCCGAAAAGAAAATGACACACCTACCTCATGGTATTTTTTAGTGACTTTACTCGGGACGCACTGACACTCATTGCAGTTGTGGAGACAGCAGGCACAGTTTCCACCACAGCGTTTAACCAGGAGACAACCTGGCCAGAAAATGGTATCGGTTCTCTTTAGTTCTTCCCTTATGGACACCGAGAAGTTACGAGGTGTGCAGCTGTATAGTCTTACCTCCTCTTTTAGAAGGTTCAGATCCACCACTACATGGCATAAAAGGAAGCAAAGAAAAATACATGTTCATGCCTTGAGCCTGAATTCATCTATCTCATCAGACTCTTTTCACAGAGGAACCGATCTTGTTTCACAAACAATACGGCCAACGATATCCCTTCTTATTTTAACTAGGTTTTAGGGCTATTGCAGCTCGCCAGTGGGACTTTCATTTTATAGTAAACAAAGCTTCATTATGACTGACTGACCAATAAAGAGATACCATTGTGCAATATTAAGACCAGAGCCAACAAAACAGTCGAGAGCTATAAATAGGAAACTTTATAGAGAAAAAGAGGGCTACACCTTTTAACCCTCGTAAAACAGTAAACAAGGAGAGCACTGGAGGAAATAATAGAATGTAAAATGATGAATGCTTTGATTAAAAAACAAATGGAATTTTTAAAAGGATTAGAAGCTCATGCAATTAATGAAGAACAACTTACAGAAACTTGCAGACAGAACTTTACATAACTTTTTTTGGCAATAAGACCCAGAAAATGTACAAAAGGCATGAAGAGAATGAAGTTTTGAGGACAACGGAGTAGGCCGTGAGTGAAAAAAAAAAAAAAAAAAGATACATTTTAAAAGGGCTGAGGTTGCTGAAAACCTCTGCTTCCGATGCATGGAGTAATTCATAAAGTCTGAAATTCAGCTTAAGGAGACTCCTTCAGAATTCTATTCTTCTCCTTCTAAAGGAGGGAAGAAGTGTCGAATTTGTAACAATTGTCTCTATTCTTTTGGTAAGTTGGTTAACTATATAGTGTTTTATCCTTCAAAAGAATACCTACTTGTGAAGACCAAACAAAATATTCTTTCATCAGATTGTTGGAGTAAATTCTGAAAGCATCATTGTTTTTAACTAGAAAATGATACTTGCCTCAGTTAAATGATAGCAAAATAGCATGTCATACTTAATATGAATTTATATATAACATGAATAGTACTTAACCGTTAGCATAAGCAACTTTATAATTTTAATGTCTGCCTTATGACTTTGCCTTTTTCCCTCCCTAGAAACAGTCAAATAATAGCAGTTCCAATAAAATTGAAGAGTTTTGGATAACACACAATTCATCAGAAATTTTTCTTCAAAAATAAAGATTTTATTAAAATTTGGAATATTACCTAAATATAATAAATCTAGTTAAATACCTTTACTAACATTATAAAGAAGAATTGAAAAAAAAAGAAATACATTTTCTGGTTAAAGATGGCTTCAAGCAATAATAATCACTATGTACTCCAGTTTTAAAGAATTAAGTGCCAAAAAAAAAATTGAAAAAAAATATTGGGGGTGCCTGGGTGGCTCAGTTGGTTAAGTGTCCGACTTCAGCTCAGGTCATGATCTCATGGTTCATGGGTTCAAGCCTTGCATCAGGCTCTGTGCTAAACACTTGCTCAGAGCGGAGAGCCTGCTGCAGATTCTGTCTCCTTTGCTCTCTGCCCCTCCCCTGCTTGCACTCTGTCTCACATTGTCTTTCAAAAACGAATAAATGTAAAAAAAAAAAAAAAAATTAAGTGCCAGTATTTTAAAATAATTTTCAAATGACAAGGTGATTAAGAATCAAGTGCTTGTTTTCTTGTTGCCTGTTTTACAATTCTGTATTTACTTGTACACATGATAAAATTTTCCTAAAATGTCAAAGGAAGCCAATGGAAGTATTTTCAATAAACAGATTGTAAATCATGCATATGCAATTGTAAATTATAAGCACATGTAAACTATATGGTTGATTAAAACCTTGGTCAAGTATAAGGAAACGTCAAGGAAATGCCAATTCAAAAGGTTCATTTCAATATCCTATTTAGCTAAACAATTATTTTTTCCAACTCAATAGAAAACCGTTGTTTTGAGTATTTAAAGATTTCCCTTTCAACTGAAAATTGATCATGTGAAGGAAAGCTTTTAAATATTTAAGAGGAAATGAGTTCATTCTTTTGAGTATCATAAAAGACCAACTTATCTCTAATAAAAGTAATGAGATAATTGAGTTAAATCATGTCACACATTTCACCCGATTTCATTTCACTGAACTAACAGTTATTTGTACATACTACTCTTTCATTGTGAAAGCTGTATATGAGTTTATCTGCATCTTTTCTCTAGAAGTTAGTATCTGGGCAAGAAGGGTTTAGAAAGTCTAAAACATGCACAAACATACAAAAGCCGGTTGCCAACACTTTGAACGCTGATTTAAGATTTATACCTCTTTAGAATGTGAATGAAGCTCTTAGCCTTCAAAGGCTATTCATCTACCTCAGTGTTAAACACACTATTTCATGCAACTAGAAAATGAGACTGTATATGTTCACTTTAAAATGTTTACTTAACCACAATAAAAGGTTAGATAGATTTCCCAAGTGAACTGAGTTATGATACCTGCTGCAATGTGAAAATTTAAACACCCTTGCAACTTGGCTTCCACTCATTTATCATGTTTGACACAAAAGTCAAAGCCTTTTTTAAGTAAGCCTGACTTAGAAAATAAGGTATTTTCTTTTTCCGCAGTAGCAATGTATGAATGAAAACCTTAAGCCAGAGGAAGAAAAGGGGAAAAAAACGAAAAACATGAACGCAGTCCACACCGGGCTAAAAAATACAATTAAGGATTTTCAATGTGGCATATCTTATTTGAAATTTAAGCTTCCCACTTGTAAGGCTTCAAGCTCATCTAAGCTTCATTAAAATAAGTCATGTGACTATAATTTAATGTCATGAATTCTCCATAAATTCTCCAAACATTGTGAAGAACTTCTATGCCAAAAAAAAAAAAAAAAAAAAAAAAGAACAAAAAAGAGAAAGATCATGTCCAACACATACCCTTTTTTTTTTTAAATAACTTAGCTATAATATTATGGAAGTTTCCCTCTGCAAAATATTTGAAAAATCAAAATCGGTGTTCGGGTTCTTTACATCCTTTTCATAACTACTCCCTGAGACAATAAATACATGCATTAGTTTGTCTTTCTAAAGAATGAAGATTTTGAGCGTAGCGCCAATTAAAGTTGTTTTTCCTAATGCACATTTTCTTGTTCAGATTCACCCATACTGCAAGTTTTACTAAAAAGGTAATACCCCCGGAAAACAAATCATGGTTACACTTCACTTTGTTCCTTGTTCATTCTTTTAAGATATTCAGCCCAAGGATATTCTATTACTGCAATGCAATCTGAGGGTGGTCTTTCTAAGATGAATGTGGTAATACTGTGATATGTTTATTCTGTGGAAAATCAATTTTGATGTCTAATTAGAAGCTTTTAAACATTTTACTCCTTGTTCCTTTGTAGAAAGACCCTTGGGAGGGGAGTTGGTTTTGTCTATATAGATGTTATCCCACACCTGCATTTTAGTTTACGTAGAGTTCCAAAAATATACACTGCTTTTCTCACACTTACTGTATGCTTAAAAAGTTAATAGTTTTGGCAAACTGCAAAGGACATCAATTTGGAAAGTGCTAAATGAATATTTGAAAGAGCTGGTTCAGTGCTGGATGCTTTTAAATACATGCTAGCCTCTGGCCAAATCTTCACTGAAGCACCAGGTGGAGAGGTGCAGGCTTAAAGGCATGGCTAGAGGGGAGATTTTTAGGCTGGAATCCTGAGATCAGCTGTCAAAAACAAGATCTGAGCTTAGAACCTGGTTTACTCCCTTTGCTTCTTCCAGATCAACATGATAATCTACTTCAAATTTAACAAAGGCTCTATTCACAAGTGTTTCAGCCAGCCTTGCAGATCTTCATTTTCCTGTTCCTAAGTGGGAGGGAAGGGAAGTGTTCGTAAGTTATTCATCAAGTTATTCATCAAGATCCAATCTTATAAATATGCAACAGCTTTCAGCATCTGGACAGGATTCCGCTGCCCATGTACTTTAACACCAATTTCAAATATTGCTGAAAGGAAACCACGTCTGTTGGCATAGCAAAATATCATGGTTGGGCAAGTCTGAACATGACCTGCTGAGATTAAAGCTCTTGATCCAGAAGGGCTGCAACTCTTAGCAGGAAAGGGCAGGAATCGGGTTTCTTTCTGACAAGATTTAGAAGAACAAGTCTGGTGCAATCTGCCCTTGTGAATTGCTCAAACCAACTAAACCTTGTTCCTTCTATATAAATTCTCCAAACTGTCATTCCATTCTCTAGAGTGATCCTGGATAGATTTCAATGTTTCTTTCTGAGAACCTGAAAGAGATTTTTTTTTTGGAGTGCATTATAATTCACCAGTTATTTCTGTTGTGTGTTCATTTGTGTCTGATATGGATACTTTCCAATCCTGACGTCACTAGGAAAATGAACTAACCTTAGAGAAGACTCAATTAACATTATTCCCAATTTCTTGACCATGTGGAATTAAGTTTAATCATCAACACTTTCACTCTTGAAGGGAGATAGGCTCATACGGTCAAGTGATCATTTCAGAGGCAGACTTTCAGAGAGAAAAATTATCATGGTGGGAATTTCTTTAGGTCATTCTTTTCTTGCTCTGAATTCTATCTTGGAAACTACTAGTCCCATTTTATGGTGAGCCACTGTTATTTTCTGTATTATTTATAGAAGTTTGCAGGCTTAGGAGATGGAAATTAATATAATCCTGACCCATGAGGAGATGGTAGATAACGATTTTGGTTTTTCTCCCTTTTCTAGGCCCAAACCTGGTTTAGCAGCTAAGGTAGCCTTTCTTGAGTCTCTAAATCAATATACCCTCCAAATTAGATTTGAATAAGCAAAAATTCTCATGAAATATAAAAGAGGACTTCATCAAAATGATATTTTTGAATTAAAGAAATGACACAATTATTCAGCAAAACTGTCCTTTTTAATTTTCAAACCCACTGAATTACAATTACTTCTCTTTGTATGCACTCTCATTTACTATGTAAATATGCTCAAATGTTACAAAAATGGGTTAAATATATCACTGAAGAATTTTAAACTCTACTCATTGGAAGCTATGGTAGAAGAATCTGAAACATTAGCTGTTGAGAAAATCAAATGAGGTTCGAATCTGAAGACAGAACTTACCTCTGGATTTTCTTCCAAAAACAAAAGCTTTGCCAAGAAGTTGCCAAGTTGGCCTGTACAGATCTTCCAAGTCCAATTGCCATCTATCTGGTTCAAGATACCGAATAAGATCTTCCAAGGTACTAAAGGCGGTGACAGCGTTATTAAGCAGATCCAGAGGCAAAGCTGAAGGGGGTAACACTGAAGGGCTCACGGCCTCTGTGAATTGCTGAAAGCAAAATGAATCTTACGTTAACTGTTTTAAAAATGACGATGTATTTCTTCTGGACTCATGCACGAGGTTAGGCAAACTAAGGCTGAAAATGCAAGGGAAAGGAAACTATATTCAACATAGACGAGAACTGCTCTGCAAAGACTTCGTGTAGATGAATTCCAATAAATTTTCTGTGCAGTCAATGAGAAGGACATTAACTTTCATCATCACAAACCATGGCGGATGTGGATATCTGTTGCTTAAATACGAAGAAAATGTCTTCATGGTTCAATTAGGGGCTTAAAATAGAAACTATAATACAGTTTACCAGATTTTTCTTTTGCTTTTCACTTTTCATTTTCCTCAATCTGGAAAAATCACCAGGGAGTTATGCAAATGAGTGTCAGATCAATTATAAACATAATATAAAATAATTAAGCCATGAAGAATTAGAACAAACACAGGCGAAAAGCCTTTCACACTGGAGAAGGACTTGTTAGCCAAAGTAGCCCACAAACAAGCCATAAAAAAAGAACTTTGATAAATTTGCCCATACTTTTTTTTTTTTTTAAATAAACAGGATTAAAAGACAGACACTGGGAGAACACCCTGATAAATGACCTGTAACAGGATTAGTGTCCAGAATATATAAAAAAACTCCAACAACTTGATAGAGAATGGGTAAATTCCAGACAAGAAGTCTGAATGGCCAATAGATATATAAAAACATGCTAAAATCCATTAGTTATCAGAGAAGTGCAAAACAACATGAGGTATTATTTCACATACAAAAAAAGGAGATGCAGGGATTGAAAAGAAAGGATGGCCAAGGATGTGGGTAAATTGGAATTTCTCTGTTCCGCTTGCAGAAGTGAATGTAAATTAGTACATCCACTTCCGCTGATTTAATGGATGTACACAGGATATTAGAGTTAAGATTTATATGATGTATGTCCCTGTAATTCACTTTTGTATTAAAAAAAAGGGTTTATGTCCTCTTATTTGTGCACATGGAAATATATGCAAAAAAATCCATCACAGTGCTGTTTGAAATAGAGAAAACTTCAAAGTAATCTGAATGGCCATGGATAGAGCAATGGATTAAAATGCATCATTTTTAATGGTAAACAAAAATGAGGCCACGATTTCAATAAACGTTCAATAACAAACTTGCCCCTCCAACCACAAATTTTTAGAGTGGACTAAAGTTAGGCAGTGGTAGATGAGAACTGAAATCGAACCAGGCAAAATAAATACATGAACAAATGCTTAACTTAATTGTTATTCTTATTTTTAAGTTTATTTCGAGAGAGACAGAAAGAGAGAGTGGGGTGAAGGGCAGAGAGAGAGAGACAGAGAGAGAATCCCAAGTAGGCTCTGCACTGTCAGCACAGAGCTCGACGTGGGGTGCTCGAACTCATCAATCGCGAGATCATGACTGGAGCCGAAACCAAGAGTTGGACGTCTAACCAACTGAGCCACCCAGGAGCCCCAATTATTTTTACTTACTTATTTACTTATTTATTTATTATAATTTTTTAAAGTTTTATTTATTTAAGTAATCTCTAAACCCAACATAGGACTCGAACTCACAATCCCAAGATCAAGAGTTGCATGTTCTTCCAACTGATCCAGCCAGGCACCCTTGTTTTTATTTATTATTATTTTTTTTTCAGAGGAGGAGAGATGAAGAGTATGGAAGAAAACATTTGTGTGGGTTGCTGTTCATTACAGTAGTATTTACAATAACAGAAAATTGATAATAAATCTAAATTTATAGTATTGGAAATGTTAATTGCACTGTACTCAAACTGAAATAGTGTACCTTCATTAAACATTAAGTCCTCTAAGCATTTTTATTCACAAAAGAAATGCCTAGTATGTAGTAAATGACAAAAAAAAAAACCCAGCCTATATAAATATACCTTGATTTAATATACATTACTGTATATAATATACATGTCTATATTTTTAATGTTTTTATAATAAATATGGATTCCTTTTAGAGATCCAGTAAAAATAACATTTGTTGTAATAATTAAAAAAAAAACTATCATGTAAGTTCTTCCTTTTCATCTTTATTACTTGGATCCTGGGCTAGATACTGGAAACAATCTATTCTATTCAGCAGACTCTAATGTTGTCTCCTTGCCTTCAGTCTTTCTTTATTCCCTTTATTCTGTGCTGCATAACCTCGGGTTAATCTACCTAAAATAAGTTATCACTGATCATGTGATGAGTCTGGACAAATGCCTAGAGTGATTTCTCATCTGGAGGATAAAATCCAAATTCCTCACCCTGCATTCAGGATCCTCACAATCTGACCTTGGCTCACCTTTCCCATTTAATCCTCTACTCATCAAAGACATGCACATTTTGTTCCAATCAATCCAGTCTCTTCACTAACTACTGCACATGTCATATTCATCGCAGACCTTGTACCTCCATCCATGCTAAATACTGCTCTCCGTCCCCCATATGCAAAGCTCTCTCCTGTGATCCGCATAATAAATCTTTACCATTTATAATGGCCTTTCTTGAAACATGATTCACCCATGAAAACTTCCTTAATAACAGGGCTATTGTTGGCCATATATCTCAATTGTGTCAATTTGAAAAAGATCCTCTCTCTGCGCTATTCTGTGGGCACACGGCTTGAAAAGCAAAAGCTGTTTTATAAATTAGAAAAAGGACAAAAGAAGAGAAAAGAAGAGAGAAAGAAAGAAAGAAAGAAAGAAAGAAAGAAAGAAAGAAAGAGAAAGAAAGAGGAAGGGGAGGGGAGGGGAGAAGAGAAAAGAAAAGAAAAGAAAAGAAAAGAAAAGAAAAGAAAAGAAAAGAAAAGAGAAAAGGACCACTGTTCTCTGCGGCAGGCATATCCCCTGATGAGGCTCATAAGCTTCATGGGTGCAGATCCTTCTCTGCCCACAGGAAGAGAGGCATTTTTATAGAGCATAATCATCAGAAATGAATGTGGCAGTCTTGGGTCAACACTGATTTCATTCTTATTTTAAAGATCTAATTTCAATAATGTCAAGAGTCTGGCTAAAGTATTAGCACGAAGATGTTTTCAATTATTCAATCCAACTTTTGAGAGTAGAAACCAAATGTAATACATTTCTGTTTACCTCTAGTATTTTTTAGTTGTCCAAGAAGTGCAAAACTGCTCTGATAGAGAATATTATAATTGATAACTATATTATGGATATAAATAAACAATTGTATGATAAAAGCTTTCATTGTTGATATAACCAATTTGGTTAATATTGATTAAGTTTGCAATGTGAAAAGGTTAATGCAAATGTTTTGCAAATTTTTAAAATATAAGCCAAATGTATGTTTATATAAAGTGAAATTAAGGGCCAGTAATACTCAAAGAATAACTGAGTTATTACTCATGATTATGACGATATGAAACAAATCAAATATGTCATGATCTGCACACAGAGAGTAAATGTAGAAAGCTAATACAACAATATATTACTCAATAAGATGTCAGAGTGCAGATGTATATTTTAGGTATGATATAAAATTGTTATTTAAGCCATTTTCAATTAGATCATAATCCAAGAATGGCTTATTTTGCTTCCGTGTTTGAGGATCTCTGCATAGAACATTCCTTTTGAAGCAACGAAAAGTTCCAACTGAAATCAATCCTGCTGAAAAAAGTGCAAAGTATTTATATAAAAGAAAGCAAAACAAAAGAAACCTGTACTATTGGACAAACAAAATGTGCACACCTTGGGTTCCATGAAATATCAGCATATCAAATCTCCTGAAATGACAAAAGCTGGAAGAAAACAAGTTGGCATACATTACTGCATGCATATATCGGATGGTGTTATAAACCTCCAAGTTTCTAAATATTTAAATTAAAATAAGAGAAATATTTATTATTTATTTATTTATTTATTTATTTATTTATTTATTTATTTAATTTTTTGAGAGAGAGACGGAGTGAGTGGGGAAGGGGCAGAGAGAGAGGGAGATACAGAATCGGAAGCAGACTCCAGGCTCTGAGCTGTCAGCACAGAGCCCGACGCGGGGCTCAAACCCACGAGCTGTGATATCATGACCTGAGCTGAAGTCGGATGCTCATCCGACTGAGCCACCTAGGTGCCCCTAAGATAAATTTTTAAAAAAGATAAGGATACACACATAGCAGTTTCCACCCCAACACAGGAGGGAATAATCAACTTGCTTCCCCTGGGTTCAAAGAATCAGTCTTTGGACAGAACAGAGGAAGCACTGCTTTTATTTAAGGGCTTTCTCATGACTCTTAACCACACCCACTGGTTCCAGAACAGCCCAGTCGTTCACTTCTATAGTTCTGCTTTTCTAAGTGGTCTAAAGGGATTCTCAGAGAAAAGGGAGAGCAATGGAAAACAGAAGTTAGAGGGGAAAAAAATGCCCCCTGATCCTTTACATTTTAATTTTTCCTCTAATTAAAAACTATGCTTTTCAGTCTAAGCCATCGCCTTTCCTCCAACATTTAGTGTCTAAAGAATTCTAACAATATCTTCTATTTAAAAATACTCGGGGCGCCGGGGTGGCGCAGTCGGTTAAGCGCCCGACTTCAGCCAGGTCACGATCTCGCGGTCCGTGAGTTCGAGCCCCGCGTCAGGCTCTGGGCTGATGGCTCAGAGCCTGGAGCCTGTTTCCGATTCTGTGTCACCCTTTCTCTCTGCCCCTCCCCCGTTCATGCTCCGTCCCTCTCTGTCCCAAAAATAAATAAACGTTGAAAAAAAATTTTTTTTAAATACTAATGTTGGGCTAAGTGCCTTAGATTGAATTGGATTTGCACATCCTCCATTCACTCTCTTCTGTTCACCATGAAAATACATACTTACTACTAAGTTATGGGTCATCCTAAGAATATTTAGTGGATGATAATGGTCAGTAATGGAAAGCACAGTTTCTTGGTGTGCTATAATGTTAGCTAAATCCATACCCTTCCTTTAGTAAGCCAGAAAAAAAAAAAAGGGGGGGGTAGTTTCTGCCACTCCGTGCAAGGTAGCAGTGACAACCAGGTGACTCTCTAGTCCCAGCCTAGATGTTCAGGTAAATTACTTGGAGGGATAGAAGGTGAAAGAGTAGAAAGAGATCTGAAATCTCTATGCAGTGAAGTGTCCTGTTGAACAGTGCGTTTCTAAAATGTCAGTGCCATGTACTAAGAAGTAAGAAGGACCCTAAACAAAATGAGGTCTTTTAGATTTCTTGGTGAAAGTTACTCTGAATGACAGCATGATATGAGAGAAGAGCCCTGATCAAGAGTCAGTGAGTCTAGGCTCTAATCCTGAAGCTACTCCCATTTAGGGAAGAGAGTTTGGGCAAATACTATAACCCTTCTGAGCCTCAGTTTCTTCCTCTGTGAAGTGCTAGCTACTAAACTCAGTCACCTCTAAGTTTCTTTCCGGGTTTTAAATTTAAGAATTTTATGTAATTATCAGGTACAAGAGGGCTCATTTTCTTCACATCCTCGCCAATCCCCTGATCTCTTGTGTCCCTGATGATAGCCGTTCTGACAGTGTGAGGTGGCATTTCACTGTGGCTTTGATTTGCATTTCTCTGATGTTAGTGATGTTAAGCATCTTTTCACGTACTGTTAGCCATTTGGATGTCTGCTTTGGAAAACAAAACAAAACAAAACAAAACAAAACAAACAAAACATAACAAAACATGTCTATTCAGATTCTCTGCCCACTTTTTAAATCAGGTTTTGTTTTGGTTATTGAGTTGTATGAGTTGCTGATATATTTTGGATATTAGCCCCTTATCTGATACATGGTTTGCAAATTTTCTGTCCCATTCCACAGGTTGCCTTTTTATTTGGTTGACTGTTTCTTTGATGTGCAGAAGCTTCCAGTTTGATATAGTCCTACTTATTGATTTTTGCTCTTGTTACTTGTGCTTTTGGTATTATTACCAAAAAGTTCTTGGGCAGTGTTGGTGGGGATGTAAATTTGTTTAGACACTATGAAAAACAATATGGTGGTTCTGTACAAAACTAAAAAGAGAACTATCATACCATGTAGCAATCCCATTTGTGGATATATATCCAAAGACAGGAAAACAGGATATTGAAAAGATGTTTACCCTATGTTTACTGTAGCATTATTCACAATAGCCAACATATGGAAACAACCTAAGTATCCATCAAGGGATGAGCGGATAAAGAAAGTATGATGTATATCGACAATGGAATATTATTCAGCCACGAGAAAGAAGAAAATCATGACATTTGTGACAACATGGATGGAGCCTGAGGGCATTATACTATGTGACATAAGTCAGACAGAGAGAGACAAATACTGTATGATTTCACTTATACGTAGAATCTAAAAAAGCTGAACTTGCAGAAACAGAGAATATAATGGTGGTTACCAGGAGCTTGGGGTGGGTGAGGTGGGGAGATGTTGATACAAACTAGCAGTTAAAAATTAATAAATACTAGGGGCGCCTGGGTGGCTCAGTCGGTTAAGCATCCGACTTCAGCTCAGGTCACGATCTCACGGTCCGTGAGTTCGAGGCCCACGTCAGGCTCTGGGCTGATGGCTTGGAGCCTGGAGCCTGCTTCCGATTCTGTGTCTCACTCTCTCTCTGTCCCTCCCCCGTTCATGCTCTGTCTCTCTCTGTCCCAAAAATAAATAAATGTTAAAAATTTTTTTTTAATTAATAAATACTAGAGATCTAATACACAGCATTATGATGATAGTTAACAGTATTGTAATATATGGTAAGAGATCTTAAATATTCTCACCACAAAAAAGAAGTCATTATGTGATATGACTATGGCCATAATCTTACTGCAGTATAGAAATGTATCAAAGTTACATACTGTGCAACTTAAATTTACACTATGTAACATGTCAATTACATCTCACTGTAAAAGCAGAAGAGGAAAAAAGAAAAAAAAGAGTTCAATAAAGCTTCAGGAAAATTTTGGAAAGCTTCAGAACAAAACATATTCTTTAGTAAGTCTGTGATGGGGCAGAACTCTATTTTTTTTTTTTTCTTTAAAATCTTCCTGTTGCTTTAGATGATCAGTGAATTTTGGGAGACACTGCCCTATCACTGCTACAACTAACATAATTTTACATTGTTTTTTGTTTGTTTGTTTGTTTTTACTATCCTGAGAGTGCACACAAGTTTACCTTGCCTTTTAAGGCAAATGTCCCTTGAAAGGCAAACATATCTAGCTTATGAATGGAAAGGCAAACATATCAAGCTCTCAGAATCAGAAGGAAACAGATTCATGTTCTGAGAATTGATATCAGTATGTTTTCAAATACATATAGATACATGTTGGGTTATGAGATGAATTGTGTCCCCCCAAAAGACCCATGTTAAAGTTGTCCTCTTCAGTACCTCAGAATGAGACTGTATTCAGAGACATGGCCTCTAAAGAGGTAATTCGGTTAAAATGAGGTCATTTGGGAGGGCCCTAATCCAATATGACTGGTCCTTCTAAGAAGAGGAAATGTGCTTATAGACATGCACAAAAGACACAGGGAGAAAATGGCCATCTACAAGTCAAAGAGAAAGGCCTCAGAAGAAACTAATCCTGTTGATACCTTGATCTGGAACTTCTAGCCTCCAGAATGGTGAGAATATAAACTTCTGTTGTTTGAACCACCCAATCTGTGGTACTATGTAAGAGCAGTTCTCGTGAGCTAAAGCATGGTGTCATCGACTTCTTAGTATACATCACAGCAGCAAACAAAGGTTAATTTTATACTATACCCATTAAATCATTTAACATTTGTTCAAAAGCTCATGAGGTGGGCGCTGTAAACAAAACAAACCAAAATACTTGCCCTGGTGAAGTTTAACTTTTATAAGCTGAGTATTCCCTATTATAGGAAAGATTTTCCCTTTCCTATTATAAGTGTAATTTTTTCTTGCCAAAACAAAGCCAAACTGAGAATCTGCTATTGTGAATCACATAAATAACCCAACTCACATCAAACAAATCCTGGTGGCGTGGAACATAAAAAGTGAACTAATGGGGCGCCTGGGTGGTTCCGCTGGTTAAGCCTCACGACTTTGGCTCAGGTCATGATCTCACAGTTCGTGAGTTTGAGCCCCACGTCGGGCTCTGTGCTGACTGCTCAGAGCCTGGAGCCTGCTTTGGATTCTGTGTCCCTCTCTCTCTGCCCCTCCCCCACTCATATTCTGTCTCTGTCTCTCAAAAATAAATAAACATTAAAAAAATGTTTAAAGTGAACTTAACATGAAAAAAATAACTGAAAATGGATATATTTTTACTTTTATTATTGAAAAATAACAGGCAGCCCCGGGTTCACATCCAGTTATGGCCATCTGAGAATCAGTGTTACGAGCTCAACACAGAAAGTTTGGCTACAAGAATGAGTCCTCTGCTGTTAAAAACTGAGAACAAACTGAGGGTTGATGGGGGTGGGAGGGAGGGGAGGGTGGGTGATGGGTATTGAGGAGGGCACCTTTTGGGATGAGCACTGGGGGTTATATGGAAGCCAATTTGACAATAAATTTCATATATTAAAAAAAAAAGAAAAAGAATGAGTCCTCTGATCGACTTCTCCATTGTTAACTTTGGAGAAATCAACATTTTTAGTGTTTTTGTATTTTACTACAGCTACTTTAAATATTTTATGCATTTATTATCATCTTTTCCTTTTTTAGCAAAAGAAAAGCTGACTTTCTGTTTGGAACAGTACTATCTGAATTGCTTGTAATTTCACAATAAATAGTTACGTATCTCTAAAAAACCCATAGCTTGTCTTTTTATTAGGATTTTTGTGGCGAGTGCAATTTTAAAAATATAACATTTACAACAAATCTTCCCTGGACAAACACACACATACAAATGTTTACTCTGAGTAGCATAGCAACTACCACAAAACTTTTGGTGCCTACCAAGATTTATGTTGCAGCTTTCTTAGCCCTCTGCATTCAGTACCTTTCAAACTGATAAGGAGCCTTTCACTTCATTCATACCTAACAGAAGGGTTAGGAAAGCCGATTAGGTTTTATTCTTGTTGTACTCATTAAATACGAATAGCAAAATAAAAATCCAGGTGTTCTAAAAGAAGGAAAAAAAAAAGTTCAGTCTTGTTACATCCCTTCGTAAAGGTGACGTCAATATCATTTATAGAATGTCAAGCTGGTATAATGTATATAGGTCTGACTTTTCGAGAGCTTAGGAAGCAGACAGGGCACACAGACAAAAATGCCTGCCAGGAACAACTGACGGGAGGTTCTGTAAAGACACAAGAATGCCCTGGAACAATTCATTTAAACACGCTTCTTTGTCCTGCCCCTTGTTCTTATCTGCATTCATCCAAAAAGTTATCTTGGTTGTGTTTTTAAGTTATTCTTAAGCCAGCACAGAAAAGCAAATGCTTGCATTCCTACTCAAGAACAGATGTTTTAATACTGTGTGGGTAATGCAGATTATAGATTTAAGTGAGAAATCCTAGGGAAGGTGGCCGGTTGTATTCACGTCAAGTCTTAATATGAGAAGTTCTGACTGAAAGAGCACGGTGGTTGAGTAAAATTTGACATATCTATGCAACCAATCGTAGTGACAGGCCAGTATGAAAAGCGAGAAATGTTTATCACCCAGAACTTTTTTAAAAGCAGTGATTTCAAGGCTCAAACCTGACCCTGACCTTTAAACGCCGAGAGCTTTGTGGTTTCGGGCAAACCCTGAGCAGCAGCAGGACTCTGCCTGGGCCCAAATATGGAAAAAGAGATGACTAGCGGTGCTGAAAATGTTGTCTTTAAAAAAGTAATGTTGATGTTCATAAGCACAGCTTCTTACTCAATCAGTGGATGAAATAATTGCTACCGGCTCCGTTTTCCTATCAGCATGAAACTGGAGAATGACCACAATCTGACTACATTGACAAATTCCGGCATGGTTATCCTCAAATCCTCCTCACCTAAAGTGTTTGCGGTCTGCAGGCACCTCAATTAAATAATTTCACCCTGATGCTACTGCCTTAGGTTGGAAGGTCTCACAGAAGCCAACCCTCTGCCAGGGAGCAGGCTGACTGCGGGCTGGGGAATCAGCATTAACACACAGTTTTTCACTTCCTAGGTGAAACTGTGGATTAGAAGTAATAATCTATACTGAAAACTAGAATCCCATGAGACAACTAAATAACATACTCCCAAGCACATTTTCCACAATGGCATCTGTGGGAAGCCAAAATTAAGGGTGTTTTTTTTTTTTCTACTAAGAGTTTAAAAATTATTCCCCTGAATCGAAAAATGTGACAGGCCATAAAAAGCTGAAACAACATGTAGCAGCTGCAAGTGTTTAACAACAAAACATCACAGGACTTTTTTTTTCCTAATCTTATTATACTCAGTGTTTGTAAATTTGCTTTGTTACAGTACTCGAGAAATGATCGATAGTAAGAAACTTCAACTGAAAGAGAATGTAAACTAAGAACTGTTAGAAGAAAAACACATCCTCACTGAAACACTTGCAATACTGTTCACCTTGAACCAAAATCCCTAAGACTCTCTTATAGAAATGTCTCTTCTAGTTCAACATCTATTCTAATTCAATCTATTCAACAGCCAGTAAGGGAAATTTTGGGAATGCTTTGTAAAGATCTAGCTGAGAAATGATGCCTTATATTGGTAGATATTTTCGACTATATGTTCAATACATTTAATAGTTAGACAAGACCCTCAACCTCATTTGAGTTCTGTATGGGAGGAAGACCTTCCTTGGGTAAGAAACAATGGTACAGTTATGTATTTTTAAATTGACAGTGTAAGAGTGGGAGCACGTAGCTGAAACTGGAGACAGTGACCAAAAAACCCCTCAGGACATGGTTGTGAGGAGCAAAATGAGACTGTCTAATGGAAGTAGTTCACATGTATATGAAGTAGAAAGGTCACCAGCAATGACTTCCTCCTGCCCCCACACCAGCTTGAATCCAATGGTCCATTTTCTCAGTCTTTGTCCTAACTTACAAGCAGCTTTCTAAGTTTTCTTCCTATCCCAAGAGATCTTCTCCTTAGCTCTGTCTACTGGTTCCTCTTGATCACTTTGCCTTTGTGTGCTGGAGTGTTCCAAGGTTTATTGCTTGGACCTCTTCTATTTTCTGTCTACATTCTTTCCTCTGGTGATCTCACACAGTTTCAAAGCATTGCATGTGATTAACATGCTGACCAGCATCAAATCCCTATGTCTAACCTGCACCTTTTTGCTATCACAGCAATGGCAACTCCATCATCTGGACTCATCCTCTGCCCCTCTCCTTTGCTTACATTCCACATCCCACATCAAATTATCTTGCTTCTATCTTCAGATTATGTGTAGAATCTGACCACTTGTCATCACCTCCACGGCTACCATTTTATAATCCAGGCTACCACATGCAATAATCTGACTGGCCTCCCTGTTTTTGCCTTTGTCTTTGTCGAATGAATGAAATAACAGAGCTTTACACTTTCAGCCACAAATGGTGGACATATTTTTATTGTTTTAATTTTTCTAGAAATATGTGACTGTTTTGAAACATCGTGTTTTTAAAATCGTGGCTTTTATTTTAAACATTCTATTGATTACTCACAGTAAAACCTGATGGAAGAAGTTGGTACAGATTTTACACACGTCTTTTCACCCATTATGCCTTCTGAAAGTGGCTGTTCTTCCTGCCCTGGGATACATTCTATCTGCTCAGAAGGCACTCAGTAATTGTTCCACAGCCTGCAGATGATATAAATTATGTTCTTTTCAGAGTAGGACAGCCATGCCCACCAGCCAAGAAAACTGGGTGTTTCTGTAAATTACATGGTGAACATCTTAGTTATGTGTGTGTCTGTAGCGATAACTGTTCGAAGCACAGAAAAGTATCACTTCCCTTAGAAAACTGTTTTAAAGATTAAGTAAAATAGTATCATTTAAAATTTTAATGAAAATTGAGCCTTATATGTATTCGGCATTATCATGCAGTTTTTATCGTGCAGTGCATTAATCATATTATATCAACTTTAGTCAAGATAAAAAAAATATTTTAAGAAATTTAGTTCATGATTTATGTTGGTTTGTGCCGTACGGAGTGACATTACCTATTTAGTCAATGTTCACTGATATCCCCACCCAACATTCTTATAACACTGACACGGCAAATCAGAACTTGTTCTGCCCCAGAGGGGAAATCTTTGTTCCAACTCCTTTCTCTGTTAAAGCAGATTTATATTCAGTAGTTCTTCTCAGGGGACAAACAGGAATTTCACAACAGCAAGGTAAGTGAATGCATGTCTAGGTCTGTTTATGGCCATGAACAACTCTATGCTGAGGAACTTTAAAATATATATATAATAATGTCCTTAGCTCACATCTCTAATTTCAGTTTCTGGAATCTTTATTTCTTGTCTATAAAGTCTTTCTATGAAATTAAACAAATAAAATCCCAGCAAAAATGTAGGATTTCACTAGTCAGACCCCCTGTGTAACTGTTATCTTAACTACAGTGTGTGGGATTGTACTGAAACAAACTCCTTTAAAGTAACTATTCAGCAAGAAGTGAATTTCATTTCAATGATGGAGGAAAATATGGATGACAACTATGTTATCAAGTGCTAGGTCACTTCCTTTTACATTTTAAATCACTCTGTGATATTTCTATTTTGCCATAAAGTCTTCAATGCTCATCTCCAAATCCGAACACTTCCGAAAAGAAAAGTATACGCTTATTTTATGTTCTTTCCTTATGTCCTTTCACACTGGTCACTACACTAAAATGAAGCTGTGTCACATGGTCAGAATTCTGGGCAGGTCAAGAGAAATCACTCACGGCCAAAGAGAGTGTAGAATATTCTTGTGAAAAGTTACTGCCGCCTTTAGCCCCAAACACACCTGAGAAGTCTTTTCCTCCTGTTGCTAGAAGCAAGGTATGATTTTGAAATTGGGGGCAGATGAAAGTGAAGTCATCTCACAAAGTGTGATATGACTATTATGTGCTGGTACTGAGATGATGAAGACAAATCGCCATTGTGCTGTTCTCATCTTCAGGTGGATACACAGGTATCCCCTGGGTAAGGACTACAACAGGGGTTAAAAACTAAGTGCTGTGAGAGCACTTAATTCCACCTGGAAGAATTAAGGGGAGGCTACAAGAAGAGGTTAAAATTCATGTTGGGATCAGAGAAGAAGAAAGCGCTCACACAGATTAGAAGGCAGCACTTCTGATATTTACAAAGAACCAGAGCTGGGGGAAAGGACAGCGCTGGGGTCAAAGGCAGAGAAAGAGTGTGGCTGAAGCACGGCCACAGTGGGGTGGGCAGGGGGTAGGGGAGCAGGAGGGCAGGTGCTGGTAGGGGAGGATGCCGGCGGTGGAGAGCAGGGTTTGACTGATTAGGAAGCCTGTGTGTGCGCCAAGCTATGGAATTTGCATCTAATCCGCATGGGGCAGGAGAATCCAAAGAGACTGAGAGAGGTGGGATATAATCAAGCTCTACTTCTCTTCTGTGTGAGGAGCTGAGGAAAGAGGTGGGAGGACTCTGGTAGCAGTCATAAAGAAGGCTTTGAACCTTTGCATGTGCTGTTTCCCTTTGTCAAGAATTACCTTTCTCCCTTCTTCGTTTGGCTAAAGGTGACTGATCAGTAAAGAGTCAACTCCTCCAGGAGGGTTTCACTAACCATGCTTTTCCATCTCCAGATCACTACCGCCAGGCTGGTTGCCCTTTACTTATACTCTCCAACATCTCTACCAGTACACCGAAATGAAATTATTGTACCTCTCTCCCCCACTTGCCCATAAAGTATTTCAGAGCAGAGGTGAAGTCTTATGTCCCTCAGATAACTTTGATCCCTAGGAGCCTTCAAAATCTGACAGACAAAATAGGAATGAAGTATTTTTTTTTTTAACGTATGCTTTATAATCTGATGACCACCGTTGAGGAAAAGAAATGAAGGGAAGGGTGTCAAAGTCTGTCACCATGGTAGAATCAACAGGAATTGGCAGCTGATGGAACAGGGAATAAAGAAAAGAAGAGCCCAGCGAGATATTAAATATTTCTAGAGACAATGAGCTGAGTGACAAAATAGGTAAGGATGAAAGAAGGAAAGGGCTCAGGTTGGGTCATTTTAAGCAGAGGAGTTACGGAGTATTGGCATGGAAATGTCCAATGGACAACTGCAAACATTTCCATGGCATTAAAGAGCGAAGGCTGGATGGGGATAGAGAGTAACAATCATTACCATATATAAGGTTAGTTCGAGCCACAGAAAACCAGAACAAATGTAATGAGTCGAGAAGATAATAATCAAAGAGAGGAAATTGGGATTTCCAATATTCAGATGCTAGGCTAAGGCACAGGAGCCAGCACAGGTGCCTGAAATAGATCAGCCAAAAGGGCGAGAAGAGAGCTGGGGTGCCCTGGATGCATTAGCAATTCTGTAGCCAAAGGAGAGGAGAATTCTGACAGGGGGAGATGGACGGCAACATCAGAGTGATGGAAAGATCAAGAAGGAAGAGGGATACAAATAAGCCACTGTAGTTCTTAAACAGGTGGTCTATACCCTTAGAAGTTTCAGCGAAGTGGGTAGAGAAGAAAAAGAGCCATTAAGAAAAAGGAGCAGGGGCACCTGGGTGGCTCTGTCAGTTGAGCGGACAACTTCGGCTCAGGTCATGATCTCACGGTGCCTGAGTTTGAGCCCCACGTCTGGCTCTGTGCTGATGGCTCAGAGCCTGGGGCCTGCTTCAGACTCTGCATCTCCCTCTCTCTCTACCGCTTGCCTACTCACACTCTGCCTCTCTGTCTCTCTGTCTCTGGCTCTTTCTCAAAAATAAATAAACATCAAATTTTTTTCAAGAAAAAGGAGCATAAATGGAGACAGTGAGTAGAAGTTACTTCATTAAGCTTGACAGTGAGAAAAAAAGCAGACAGGTTAATGGGTTTATGGGAAGGATGATTACAAAAAGCCTTACTATACATAATAGGGGGAGGAATCTCTGTATATCTGCAATCAGTAAAGAAGAGGCCTAATGAAGAAAACAAAAGGAGTTTGAAGTCTGGGGAGAGTTAGGTCCACGGCAGGTAAAGACAGGGCAAGAACACCTGCCTCATAAACTGTGTGGAAGATTAAGATGTCACAGTGTTTCCGAGGGACAATATTTTCCACAAGCCTTAAAAGTGCTCATTTTTTAAGATGTTACAATTTCTTATTTAGAATTTTACCCTAAGAAAATAATCAGAGCTAGTATCTAAGGATATTCATTGTAGCATGGAGAGTAAAATTAAATAAAAACCTAAGTGTTCATAAAAGGAAGATTGTTAAGTAAGCGATTATAACATATGTATGTATAGAGCATGGCCATTATGTTGCCGATGATTTTAGTGTATATTGGAACAAGGGAGAAATGAGCCCTGACAGCTCAGTGATATAACTACGTCCAAGCTAAACTATAAAGCAAACAAGAGGATTTACGTTCTTGCATTTGCATTGTGCAAAGAGACTGAAGAAGAACCAGCTTAACATCTCATTCATTGTTCCCTAGTTTAAGGTTAATAAACATCTAAAAATAGACTCCTCAGATGTCACTCTCATATGCAGGGCTCCTACTGGCTACCTAAGTCTTGAAATGGAGCAGCCGGCATTTGTCAGTACAACTGAGACTGGGCTGTGATTCTAAAAAGTGTAACATTCACATATTTAAAGAAGGTAAAATTCTATCAGTCAGAATCAACTAAATGGATTATTAAAATAACAACCAATTTCTGTATGTAGAATCTAATGCATGGATTGGGGAGAGCTGCAATGCGTGGGAGATGCAAAGTCATGGCGAAGTTTAATAAAGTTCAAGGTCAATTTATGGCTGTCTTCCCATATTATTTTTCTTTGTCTTGTTTTTTACCTGGCTTCTCTACTCTGTCACCTTTGCCCCAAATGTCTGATGCTCTGGAGCCATCTTTACTCTCCTCACACCATCTTGCTTTATAAAAATCCTCTTTGCTTCAGCTGATTTAGATAAGACACTAAGGGGGTTAAACACGTGATACGAGTAACTGCTACTCAATAGACAAATAGGTACATCCATAACTAATAGGCTCTTAATTATCCAAAGGTCATTCACGTGATATATAAATTCATTCAATGATTCAATATACTGAGCACCTAATATGGGTTAGACACTATGCTAGATGTTGAGGATATATCAATGAACAAATTAAATGAAGTATATATCCTACTGGAGAGAAACAGACCATAAATGCAATAAATGAAACAAAGGGATCATTGGATGGTGAGATGTACTATAGGAGAAAAGTGGGGAAGGGATAAGACAGGCAGAGATGGTCTCCGTGAGAAGGTAACATTCAAGCAAAAGTTGAAGGAGGAGAGAGTATAAGTCATGTGGCTCCCTGAGGAAGATAATTCTAGGTATACAGAGTGGGAGGGCAAATAATCCGAGGTAGGAAGTATGTCTGGTTTATTTGAGGAATAGCAAGCATGGGGCCCTGTAACTAGATCAGAGATAGTAGAGGGCCAGATAATATGGGATATTGTAGGTCTCTGTAAGGATTAAGAGTTTTCTCTGGGTGATCTGGAAGTAGAGTTGCCAGATAAAACACAGGATGCCCAGTTACATTTAAATTTCAGATAACCAACAAATAACTTTTTAATGTAAGTATGACCCACAAGTTATGTAGTCATTCATCGTTTAGCTGAAGTTAAAATGTAACTGGGCATCCTACGTTTTTATTCGCTAATTCTGGTAACCCTAGAAAGGCGTCATTGGAGAGTTTCAAGCAAAGGAATGACATTACGTGACTAATGTTTATAGAGGATCATACTGCTGTGCTGAAAAGATACTGTAGGAAGGCAAAGATGGAAATAGGAAGGCACTTAATAGGTAGTTCCAATAATCCAAATGGGAAGGCTGAGGAGGTGGCTGGACGTCCAAGAGAAGATTTCAGGTTAGACGTAGGGGCTGGCTATGTAAACTTGGAAGCCAATGGCTTACGGATAGCACCCAAGCCACGAGATGGGATGAGATTGCCAAATGAGTGGGTGTTGATGAGGAAGAGGTGAGTACCGTGGTCTCCCAGTCTGGATGAAGTGGTCTTGATTCAAAAGGGAATGACCCTAGGGATGTTCTCATAAAGTCAGGTCAGAGAGAGGAGTTGGAATCAGTAAAGGGAACTGAAAAGGAGTAGTCAGTGAGGCAGGAGAAAAATGGAGAGTGTGATGATCTAAGACCAAGGTGAAAAAGCGTTCAGGGGAAGGTAATGAGGCTCAGCTGTGTCAAACACCGATGACAGGTCTAAGAAGAGGGAGACGGAGAACTTCCCACTGGATTTGGCAATATACATTCATAGGAGACCTTACCAGGTGCAACTCTGGTAGAACGGTAGGGGTGGAAACTTGCTGAGTAGAAATTAGGAAAGAATAAAAGGAGAGCAGAGACAGCAAACGTAAAGAACTATTCTGAGGAGTTGCTGACGAGGGGAGCAAACAACAGCTCTGGTAGCTGGGTGGGGATACGGGATCAAGAGAATGACATATTTTTTTTTATAAGATGAGGGAAAGAGTAGCATGTTTGTATGCTGAAAGGAATGAACCAGTAGAGTAAAAAAATAAGATGGCTGGTGCGTGTGTGTGCATGTGTGTGTGGTGGGGGAGAGAAGCATGCAGGCCCACCCTTGAAGATTAGACAAGATATGGAAGAGATGGAATTAGGCAGACAGCCCAGTTCTCCAAGGTTGACCCAAGGTCATAGGGGGGCCAGGTGTTGAGATACAGATGAGAGATGGGGAAAGGGGATGGGGAGAGCTTGTGGAAGTCCTCTTCTGAGTGCCTGTATTCTTATGAAACAGGAAGCAAAATTCTCTGAGAGCGAGGATGGGAGAGATGATGCTGGAGGTTTGAAGGGAGAATAAAGGTAAAATGGCAGTTGTGGACTCTGGGAGAGAGGATGGGCAGAGAAACGGTAGGATGATTGTCCAGCATCACCACAGAACATTTGAATCTAAAACAGAGGTAGTTTCAGTTAGAATGACAACAGGAGTTCATTTGCGGACGCCATCCATGGTGTTGGGACGTAACTTTGTGGCTGGGTATTTCCAGAAGCTTCTTAAATCGGGTGCACTTGCCAAAAATCTCAGGCGAGGAGACCCACGGACAAGGGGTCACACAGGCAAATGCTGCGGTGATGGGGGCACAGAAAAGCCCAGGGCAAACACTGAGCACGAAGGAAGACAAAGAAACGGCGAGCTCAGGGCAGAATGTCACAGAGCATCACTAGAACCTCCAGTGTGTTCTGAGATTAATGAGGACTTCCAGAATGTTGTTGCTGGGGCCCTGTAAGAAGCTATGAGAGACTTAACAAGAGTCTATACCAATCTATTTTTCAGACACTTTTAAAGACAAACCGGTACAAAAAGGTTGTTCTAAGAAGGGTTAAATTTAGATATCAGAAACGCAGCCAGGCCCCAACTCCCTATTTGAATCAAGCATTTGGCTAATTCTGTCATCACAATGAATTCAATGTTACTTCTTGTTCAGTGTGGAAAAAAATGGTCAAGTTAAAAATCTAATGTTAATCATTTTTTCCTGATTAGACCAAAAGAAGAGTATTTGGTGAAAAGTATTAACTTCAGGAGGAACTTGCAACGTGCTGCATAAGCAGTGTAGCTGCAGACAAATCAGCTTTAAAGACACTGTTTTAAGTCTGATAATATGAATATTCATGCAATGGATGTGATGCCACTTCTCTTTCCTGTTTTTCACAAATGGTTACTTTAAAATAACGTATCTTTCTAAATGTCTTTCCTATTTTACTGATGTGGAAATAGTTTCTGGCTTCTGATGATTTTATGCAGAATATATGGAAATAATTACAGCCGAGTACCAGCGAGACTGTGGTTTTTTGATGTACTGATCAACTGCGGTTTCAGCTTCTGCTACTGTTGCTCACAATCTAGGAAGTGGTTAGTTTTGTTCTGGGGTTTAAAGCATGGCGTTATATAATTGTTGACACTGAGCTAACCTCTTTCTGATATTCGGAGCATGGTGTAATCCTGTATCAACTGTGTAAAGCAGCTTCTTCGTGAACTTTGGAAATTCTTGTGTTTTACTGACTCCACTGCTCCAGCCTGAAAGCATTTATTTCCTGTCCTAGCCCAAGTGACTAAAGCTGGTAAGATGTGAGGTTTTCCCTTGAACCAAACACGGAGGGCAGACAGAAAAACTTATGAATCTTCAGCAGCTGCCCAGAAAATTATTGTTCTGATTTCACTAAACAGTAATGCACAAAATGAGGGTGAGGCCCCTAATTCTTCACTTGAAAACTATGCACTCTGAAATGCTAAATAACGTACGCATTTGTTTTTTGAAAATATGTATATAAAATTTAACCTAAGGCAAGGGACTCAGATAAGCCAAAAGCATCCATGTGGAATGGGGGTACAATGACTGGCTATTGTTACAAAATACTTTATGTATGTCATCAGCAGGAGGCTATGAATGTCATCCAAGCTCTGCATGGGCATATATGTACATGCATACATGCACACGCCCCATCCAGAACCGCTAAAGATGTTCTTACTGAAAATTGGGCCACTTGAGGCATGGCTGACAAAACTGAAAAACTGAAGAAACTGAGGAGTATAGTCTGAGGTAGTAAAAAGTGATGGGGCATCGCTTCAAACTGGAAGGGATATTTTGAGACAATGCTGTACCATGGGAAAAAAAAAAAAAACATGGAATTTTGAATGAGAAAAATCTGGGCATGGACCCGGATCCACCATTTATTATTTGTGGGCATGATCACGGAAGATCACTTATTTTCTCTATGTTTTAGAGTATTTGTAAGACATAATAATAATGAATAAGCTACCTAATTTACCGGGTTGTTTTGAAGCTCTAATAAGAGGGTGTGCATAAATATATTTTATAAGGTACCAAGTGGTTATGCATTAGCAGTAATGGAAAAAGGTCATTAAAATCACTGCATGCAGTTTCAAAGGGAAGATTAGGACCAGTAAGAGGAGTTAAGAGAAGAAAGGTTTTTGCTAAATACAAGACAGAAATTTCTAAAAACAGTATTGGTTAAAAATGGAGTGGCCTCAACAACTAAGAGATAATGAATTCATGAGTTTTATGCCAAAGTTATTTTTGTTTGGGGAGCAAAAGGATTGTGAATCAGATGGAAGATATGCAAAACTAATTTAAAGGTTTCTTCCAGTCTTGAAACTCTATGAACTTGTTTGGATAGAGTTAAAGTAAGATGAAAAAAACCTTCAGCCTAAATTGGCCACCAGCATCCACTGCTTTGTCTTTTGCAAATCCTCCCCACCCCAAATTTTCTAAATAAAAATATGAGCTTCAAGAAGTAAACACAGGAGTTTGCATCAATTGTTTATTCAGATTTTTAAAAAATCAATGTTACCTAATAAAGTGAACATGTTAATGTATGTGAAAGTATTGTGCAATTTGAAAGGCAAAACAGAAGCTTATGTATAGATACTATGATGCTACACTGAGAAATGGGTAATTCAATTAACAAGGTTAAGGGTGGGAACTTGGACATTTTTTATTACTTTATATGAGCTGAATCTCTTTTCCTGCCTCCTTTTTATTTAGGTTTTTTTTTTTTAAAGTTTCACTCATTTAAGTAATCTCTACATCCAACATGGGGCTCGAACTCATGACCCCGAGGAAAAAGAGTCTTATGCTCTTCCAACTGAGCCAGCCTCGTGTCCCCGGCACCCCCCTGTATCACTTTTAAATTTTAGTTCCTACGTAAGCATCAGTTTCACATCTGGATGGTGGCAGTGATTTCTCAGGCAAACCACTAAGGGTTTTCCCAGGATTAACATCCATATTAAGCACAGGACTGCTGCTCCCCAGCTTTGGGCTCTAGGACTTTGGTTTACCACAAAAGAGTCCAGGGGCAGGCAGTTTTCCAGACAGTGCTATTTATGACTGTGCTATTGGCTATCACAGAGACATCTGCCACCTTGGCACCCATGAAAGATACTATTTATCATTCATTCATTCATTCATTCACTTCAAGCTCATTAGAATTCTGGAGTGCTTACTATGTGCCAGGTGCTCTGCTAAGAACTGAGAATACGATAGTCAATAAAACAGTTTTGCATGGCAAGGCATTTAAGCATAGAGCATCTAAGCTCTATGCTTAGAGCAACTGCAAAAAGTATATTTATTAATGTTTATGATATTCCACTTATGATACATTTATTGGGAACTTAAAATTTTAAAAAGGATCTGTCTTTAATACATGCGAGCTAAGAGGACTCAAACATGAATTTTCTTTTTCAAGTAATCTCTACCCCCAACATGGGGCTCGAACTCAAGACCCCAATATCAAGAGTCACACATTTTGCTGACTGAGCCAGCCAGGTGCTGAGATTAACGAGGATTTTCTTTTTTTATCAAGAATATATTAAAAACAGCTTTATGAAATCAAAAAGCAAAACACAGAAAACGTGAAAAGTGTACCAAAATGAACTAATAAAAGGGAGTTATTTAAAATAAGGCTTGAATTCTAAAGAATTGATCCACACGTCAACCGAAGAAAAATCTGTTAAACATGAAGTCGTGTGAAGATTTTACAACAGTTAAATAAGTTTTAAAATATCAAGTGCTACATATTAATTACTTAGCTTTACTTCCCATTATGCATACCCCAACAAAATTGTTCTAAAAGCAATAAAATATGTTAGTAGCAGTAACCTTCCTTCCAAAGATGCAATACAAAGGCAAGTCTCAAAATAAATTAAAAACATGTACTCGCTGCCTAATATGTATAGGTATGGTGGCAACAATGTAACACCCTGTCTAAAGTGGCTTAAAAACCTAATCTCCATTTGGCCATCAACTTTCAAATCTATTCTAGGAAGGCCTGGAAACTTTGATATGCCTAATGAAACCCTCCCGTTTATTATTCATAGAGATCAAAAGGGATATATGAAAAGTAGTTTCACCGTGGTTAACATCTGTAAATATTTTCTCTCAATCCCAAGGGTCAAGAAAAAAGTCTAGCGTCTTTGTCTATGCTTAAAACAAATGTAACAACAGACCGAAATTCTTTATGCCCTCAAAAGTACAGCACTGGGGACATGGGTGGGGGTGAGTAGGAAAATGATTAATTAGGTACTAATATCTGTATGATTCACAAATGGGTAAGAAGTTTTAAAAGTACAGATTTCATTGCAGCCACAATCCGAATATATGAAGGAAAATACAATTGTATTAATAACGCTTCTTCATACGAATCAAATGTCAGTGTATTTGTGGAATGCTTGAACCAATTAGGAACTGAATTTAAACCTAAAAGTCACACTCCATGAAAAACATTTTGCATCAATCATTAAGCATTACAAATATCCCTAAGATTGTTCTAAAAGTAATGAAAACATGTTAGTAGTGATAACTTTACACAGATGCAATGCACAGGTAAAAATCACACAGCCGATTTTGAAAAACAAAAGCAAACATGTCAAGCTCAGAAAGTTTAAGAAGAGCAGGGAAACAAGGGAGCATGCATGAGCAGACAAAGGTTTTGAAACTACAGTATCTCCCAAGCAAAACATCTCAATTGAGTGACAAGTTATTTTTACCAAAAATGCTCTATCTTCAGGCAGAAATGCCATTAATACACAAAGAGTAAATACCACTAAAGGCCTCATTTCATGTAGTATGCCTAGTTCAGGAAGCCTAGAGACCTGTCTAAACATTAAAAATGGGGAAAGAGCCTAAATGTCCATCAACTGATGAATGGATAAAGAAATTGTGGTTTATATACACAATGGAATATTACGTGGCAATGAGAAAAAATGAAATATGGCCTTTTGTAGCAACGTGGATGGAACTGGAGAGTGTGATGCTAAGTGAAATAAGCCATACAGAGAAAGACAGATACCATATGGTTTCACTCTTATGTGGATCCTGAGAAACTTAACAGGAACCCATGGGGGAGGGGAAGGAAAAAAAAAAAGAGGTTAGAGTGGGAGAGAGCCAAAGCATAAGAGACTGTTAAAACTGAGAACAAACTGAGGGTTGATGGGGGGTGGGAGGGAGGAGAGGGTGGGTGATGGGTATTGAGGAGGGCACCTTTTGGGATGAGCACTGGGTGTTGTATGGAAACCAATTTGTCAATAAATTTCATTTAAAAAAAAATGGGCTTTCCAAAACCTTTAATCTGTGTTTCCAATTATACCATGCAGGGCACAGAGAACAAAGTTCACACTCCCACATTTTATAAGTACTACCACGGGACAGTTATCCATACACAGTAGCTCTAGCTTCTTTCCTGGTTTCACTGCAAACATAAAGATAGCCAGAGGGCAGGAAGCAAGCAATCTCTTTCACCTGTGCTCATGGCCACTGGCAAACAGTTACTGGGCCGGGTGGACTGTTGGTTCAAAAACCATTAGTGGATCCCCCCACTAAAAGACCCATGAGTTTTTCAAAAGTAAGTGTGAGAGCAAATTAAACCAACAGGGTATGACTGCAATCACGTTATCCATTTGGTTTCAAAGAGTGTTAAGTAGGCATTCAATAAATAGTTCTTAGCATCACTAAAGTAGGAGGAACATTCTGAAAAGCGATCATCGGGGACAAGTTACTAAAAAGGAGTAAGTTTTGAATAGGTCAACATTAATGGAAGACCAGTATATTCTTTCATTTATAAATGATACATCTTTTACAATCTAGATCGGATTTTTCAAATTCAAGCTGTAACACATTTAGTGGGTTGTGAAATCAATTGAGTACATCGTAACAAGGATTCTTAAAAAAAAGAAACAGAAAACATCACACTGATTTCATATATTAAGGTTAACTATTATTTCACAATACATACGTATCCCTGCATATCCTATTTTAAAATGTGTGTGTCTGCACATATGCATGCATGATTACACTTTAAAATGTTTTCTTATGGTGGAGTCTTGGCCTAAAAGTTTAAAGAATACCCACTTAGGGTGACAGTGGCTTACAATCAGAAAATCTGACCTTTCAAATAAAGGTAACACATACTTGTTGATGGTGTGCCAAACACTGAGCTAATAATCCTCACAGCAATGCTATAAGGCAGAAACTTCCGTCACTCACATTCTGTGGGTAGGAAAACTTTCCCAACGTTATACAAGTAGATTAGTGGAGGAGTAAGAGTTCAAGCCAGATCTGTGGCACTCAAGGTCCCAATAACACAACTCCTTTGCAGTGAGGCCTCCGTTAAGAATCTTGGTCAAGGTCAGTCCAAGGTGCTAAGGATGCTTCAGTAATGCCCAAGAACTTAGAGGAGTAAACACTATTGCTAGCATAGATGATATCATTCGTATCACAAAATACTGTATATCCAAGCATTCCTAACTATGTGTTTATGTGGACCACGGTAGCTTGTAAGGAAAATAAACCAGCGCTCACTTTAAACAGTATTCATTCAGCTTGATCTGTTGACAGTCACGGGGAGGCTCATACGCTGTGGAAACTAGCAGCATAGCCGAATAGCTCGGATTCAACCACCTCTTGTCCTTTCTGTAAGGGGACGGTCAAATCAGAGCATACCCTACATTAGAGGCACATGCCATAGATTACAAAGTAGAATACCTGATCTGAACTGAGAAGTCAATTCAACTTAAAAATTAAAAAAAAAAAACAAAGAAGCATGGTATTTTGCTATGTAAGCACAGGGTGGTAAAGTATAGACAAAACTCTGCAACATTAACTTTGAAAACAACATAAGTCACGAGGTAGTTGAGGATAGGGGAGTCCTTGGGAAAGAAGAAAAGAGGGACTCAGAGAGAGGAGAGAGAGGGAAGGAAGGAAGGAAGGAAGGAAGGAAGGAAGGAAGGAAGGAAGGAGGGAGGGAGGGAGGAAATTAGGCAGGGAGGAAGGAAGGGAGGAAAGAAGGCAGGGAGGAAGGAAGGGAGGAACGAAGGGGGAAGAGAAAGAAGAAAAGAGGGAGTCAGAGGGAGGAGAGAATGGGAAGGAAGGAAGGAAGGAAGGAAGGAAGGAAGGAAGGAGGAAGGGAGGAAATTAGGCATGGAGGAAGGAAGGGAGGAAAGAAGGAGGAAGAGAAAGAAGAAAAGAGAACCCTACTCCTCCATTACTTTGGTTAATACTTTCTGCAAGCCATGTTGCTTTTTTTCAATAAGATAAAAATGTTTCTCCATACATCTTCATCTGAAGTTCTATATAAAGAATATCTCACTACTTGAAAACACTCCTTCGAACTTTAAGTGACTTCCAGGTAGCCATGCTATTCCCTACAGCTTGAAAAATAATGAAGCTAAATCTCCTCAGGAAGAATTACAGAAGTGGATAAAAATGCATTCAATGTCTACACCGTACAATGGCATGTTATCAGGCATTCTGATATACATAACAAGGCACGATGACCCATTACCAAATATGGCCACACATATTTTAAAATTTATTACATATTTATATATATTTATTATTTGTATATTTATGCAGTATTTGTTTATTTACAATTTTACAATGATACACTATCAGGCTGTATCAATACTGAAACTGAACAAAGGAGAATGGTCGTCACTTCAACCAAGTGCTACTTAACTGCTCCGGTTTCCCTAAGGTTCCTATGCAGGCAAGCGTGCTGATAGGTGACGCCCATAGCTCACTGATTACCGCCAGCATCCTTTCTGCTTCCCCCAGTTGAATTTTACACTTACAAGGAGACAGTTGTATTTGTTCTCCAAGCCCTTTGTATCAGTAGTACTTGCTTTGTAAATATCCCTATTTAAATACTATGTAACCTAATCAAATATGAGTTGCTGCTTCATGATGAATGAATGCTTTGGAAGGACAAAAATGAGTTACTATTAAAACAACTGCTGTTCAAGTAGGTATGAGAGAGATCAATGTAAAATGTAGGAGGCGGAACCTCATAAAATCCTAAAGGAATTCTGCACTTAGATTGCTTTAAATGGTTATCTTCAAGCTCTGGTTTTCACTTAAAGAAACCCAAACTGAAAGTCATGATTAATACATTATGGCTAAGATTTGTGGAAGAAATACAACAGGACTCCAATCAGCACATTCCTACTTAAAACAAAGGGCTTGGCCCTAAATGAAGAGTAAGGGAATTAAAATTAAATGCTCACAAAATATGTGTATTATTTTTATGATTCTCCATCTGAACTATTCCAGTCAGCCAATATGCCAGTTATCAGCCTCCATGGGTACATGAGCTGGCTCTTATTGAATTCCAAAATTTAAAAATATCTTGAGAATATCACACACATCACTATCTTTCGCTTTTGAACTAGCTTAACTTTTACATATTATGCAATTATGTAAATCCTCCCCCAACACGCACACATACCATACCTGTTGAAGCCAAATTATATAAATTTTGCATGAGAGGAGATTTAGTAGCACTAAAATCATCAATCTAACCTGGAGAAATGAAGGGCTTTTTAAGCAATCAATTCTCAATCTTGACATCAGTTTAAAGCTATAGATTATATCTTGAGCTCTTAGCATCCTAAAACTTCATTAATCTCTGTCTCAGAGGCAGCAAAGCCTTATTCATGGATTTATTTATAGTGACTATTTATGTTTCACACATTTACTTTGAATCCCACATCAAGAAGAGTGATTTGTGGTATTATTTTTGATTTTGTAATCTTTAATCTGTGATAGATGTTCTATTCTAAGCTGCGAAAATGGTTCTGCACCACACAGAATTTTAGATGAAGATTATGAGATTACCTAGTTTAAAATAAAAATTTCTCTCCTGACCTAAATTGGCACACTGAAGGCATTTTGTGATGCAAAAATGTGTTCTCTCTCATTATTTTTGATTAAGCCATTAAAAAAAAATATGTACTCACCAAATATTCTTCTAATTTTTATTTATGGAAGTCTTCATAAAGACTTTCATGGAACACCTCCTATGGTGTTACATATTTTTATTTATTCAAAAATTTAATTTTGAACTTTGTGGATTGTAGGTCATTTTCTAGGTAGTGATATTGTACTACATCTTGTTATGCAACTACAAGTTGTTATTACCATTGAGGACAATGAGGTGCAGGGTATATACATGATCTTTCTTACAAATGAATACCAACTTATAATTATCTCAAAGTAAAAGGTTAAAAAAGTTCTTATTGAACAAAAGTTGATTAAGAGATATCATACGCTATACTTGAAATTCGTGATTAGACTACAATTTTTCCTATTGATTTGTTCTGGACCTTAAGCAAATTGCATTCTTTCTCTGAACATACCTCTTGGTAAGAGGAATCATTTCTCAGAGTTATTATACTGAATAAATGAAATGATATACATCAGGAACTCGATACAGTAGCAGATGTTCAAGAAATGATGTGTCCTACTATTTATTTAGGTAGTTTTTTTTCCCCCGGCTTAATACAAACTTATAGTTAAAATACAAAATGACCTGTATTGCCAAGTCAAATGACTGAATCCTTACTTACGCTAAATTGCATCCTGCCACAGCCTTGCAACATAAAGGAGTAAAAACCAAATGCAAAGGCACCACAGCGGAAAGTCCAGTATCTTGCTGAAAGCCTATACGTCCTTTTAAAGAGTTAAGATCCTAAAATTGCTCAGTGACATGGAATTATCCCCTGCCGTTTATGCCAAATAAAGACTGTGGCAAGCCACAGGAAACAGTGAAGCCCTTTTATGTAATTAGAAATCCTACTGGAAGAGAAAACATAAACTGCAGATAAATGAAAAGTAGGATCCCAGCATTTGGGAAAGCCCCTGAAATATGCAGTAGCAATGAACACCTTCCCATTCGGCATTGTTACATTTACAAACGTAGTCAAACGTACCCCTCTTGACATTTAGGCATCAAATATTAAGCCTTTTCTGAGTTCCAAAAGATGACTAAATAGCAGTGAGCAATGAATTCAGAGAGAATGCAGGATCCTGCAGAAGACCCAGTCTGAAAGGGATCCCTGTCTTTAAAACAAAACTCTGTATGCCTGGGTAGATCTGGAAGTTCTTTTTATCGTTTTTATCAGTAATGGGACTAGACTGCCACAAAGCATCATTCATCATATTCCAAAAAAAAAAAAAAAAAAAGAAGGGGGGGGTGAATATTTGTGTCAGAATGTTTGAGATGACTTCTAAAGAATCTGATCCAAAGGATGTGTCATGTATTTTAATACTGCCTCTCCCAGGTATTGGGAGTCAAGTTTTGGCATGCAGTGTTTCTCTGTCTCTCTAACAATTCACTGTCTTTCACATGTCTTTTCCTAAAACAACTAATTACACTTAATGCTATTTCATTAACTTACACCCGGCAGGAAAGTGTTTTGCTTTTTTTTTTTTTTTTTCTCTCTCTCTTTTTTCACCCTATCAGAATGTTATTCCACTGGAAAAAGGCATTTCCTTTTTATAGCAGTGCTATAAAATTTAAGGGCACAATCTCAGAGGACAGAGTGGACACGACCTGAGCTGACTGGGACCTCTCCGCACCTACTTCCAACTCCTATCTTCAGATTTTATTTTAGAGTCTTAGATAATTGCCACTTCAATGCCTTTCCTATTATCCATGCAATGGTGGTGCGGGGTGGGGGGTAGTTTCTAACATAAACCTTGGCTTTCTTTAGCAAACCTGCTTTGGAAGTACTTAAGATAATTCATATAGTCCTTTAAGGCAACAGATGACAGCCTTAATCCGTCTTCTGAATAACTACTTGCAGTGGAGAAACACAGGAAAGGTACCAGGCAGGTATTTTCATACCAGCTTTTATTCACGCTTAAACAAAAGAGGACTTGACGTAACTAGAGTGGAAACACCTAGGCAGATACAAGACCTTTGCCCGGGGGCACTGACACAGAGACATCCTGGTTCCGGAATTTCCTCCCTTAGTTCAGTGGGGCCTTCGCCCAGAGGCGTCGCCCTGAAAATAGCTGTGACAGGTCATTCCCTTGTATATCAGTCCTTAAGATTTGTGTTTCCTTTTCCGTTCATTTTAAAGATTATCAAAAGCCTATTATATTTCAGACTGTGCACAGACTGCCTCATTTAAGACTAAAAATGCCAGGGGTCTTTTGTACTCCACAGTGCTACATTTAGGATGTGCTTGATAGAAGTCTTCCAATTAAATCTCCTTTTCCATGCCATGCTTCTCAGTTTTAGCTTATTTATTTATTTATTTATTTTGTATACATTTTAGCCTTGAAAGTCTCCTTAATGACACAATTCTGAAAAATTCTTTGGAGCTGAAAAGACTGCTAATGCACTCGCAAGTAACTATGGTAACTTTCAATAGTGATGAAATTTGACCGATCAGTGAAATATAATCAGTGAAATATTGACTCCATGTGCATTTTTACCTTCTTTAAAAGAAACTGTCTTTACTTCAGAAATAACTTAAAATTTTTTTAACGTTTATTTATTTTTGAGAGAGGGAAACAGGGCACGAGCAGGGGAGGGGCAGAGAGAGAGGGAGACACAGAATCCGAAGCAGGCTCCAGGCTCTGAGCTGTCAGCACAGAGCCCGACCTGGGGCTCGAATTCATGAGCTGTGAGATCTTGCCCTGAGTAGGAGGCTTACCCAACGGAGTCACCCAGGTGCTCCTACTTCAAAAGTAACTTTTAAAGGAGCTATAAGTCTTGTTTGCATTATTTTTTAATTTTTTTTAATTTTTTTTTAACATTTATTTATTTTTGAGACAGAGAGAGACAGAGCATGAACGGGGGAGGGTCAGAGAGAGGGAGACACAGAATCTGAAACAGGCTCCGGGCTCTGAGCTGTCAGCACAGAGGCCGATGCGGGGCTCGAACTCAGGGACCCCAAGATCGTGACCTGAGCTGAAGTCGGCACTCAACCGACTGAGCCACCCAGGTGCCCCTTGTTTGCATTTTAAAGGTAACTGTGTGGAGAAAGCAAAATTGAATCCTCAATATTCATCGCGACTCTCATTTATATATATAAAAAAAAGCAGGTAAATTCTCACTCAGTTCACCAACTTCTCAAAGTTTCTAAAGTATCCATGACATCATAATCAATTTTCTATTGTATTATTTCTTAATACTTAAGTGTTATAATAAGGAAAGATGAAAATAGAAATGGGATAGAAGAATAAGAAGTAGATAAGAAAGCAAAGGTGGTGAGAGAAAATCTTACATTTGTTTTCCCTTCATCAGTGATCTTCCCAAAGTAGTCCAGATGCAGCCTGGCTTTACCCAGAATTAGGAAAGCCCTATTTAATATCCTCACTTCTAAGTATGTGACCTTCTCTGAGTTTTAATCTATCAAACGGTGATAATACTGCATTATGGGCATCAGATGATATAAAAGCACCCATCAAGCCCAGTACTTCTATCTCATTTTTTTTAATGTTGTTTTTTATTTTATTTTATTTTATTTTATTTTATTTTATTTTATTTTATTTTATTTTATTTTATTTTTTGAGAGAGACAGAGATAGAATGCAAGTGGGTTACGGGCAGAGAGAGAGGGAGACACAGGATCCAAAGTAGGCTCCAGGCTCTAAGCTGTCAGCATCCCAGAGCCCCATCCGGGGCTTGAACCCATTCACCGTGAGATCATGACCTGAGCCGAAGTCAGATGCTCAACTGACTGAGCCACCCAGGCACCCCGCCCAGTACTTCTTTCAATATATATTCATCATTCTCTTCTGCCTAATTCAACTATTTCCAAGTTGATATCATTAAGCACTTCCTTTCCAAAATATGTCTACAATAGGGGTGCCTGGGTGGCTCAGTCGGTTAAGCATCCAACTTCAGCTCAGGTCACGATCTCGCGGTCTGTGAGTTTGAGCCCCACGTCAGGTTCTGGGCTGACGGCTCAGAGCCTGGAGCCTGCTTCCGATTCTGTGTCTCCCTCTCTCTCTGCCCCTCCCCCGTTCATGCTCTGTCTCTCTCTGTCTCAAAAATAAATAAACGTCAAAAAAGATATATGCTTACAATATACTTGACTTTCAAAAATTAACCTCTTCAAAAGTATATAACATTAATTGCACTTAACTTTGACTTTTGTTCTAAGAGGAAGTAAGAATTGATGCTTATATTGTATATAAACTAAGATTCATGTGATTTCAAAATAACATTAAATAGCCATTATGTCATCTTAAAGAGAAGTAAAATTTTTAAAGCTCTAGTTGTAACATTCAAGGCATTCAAATACATCAACAGCATTACTCAAATGGAGAAATATTTGAAAACTATGAGGATAGCATTTTCTAAAAGGTATGGATCATATGGTGAATTGGTAACAACTAACCCATAAAATTAATGAACCATGATTGTTATGCTATTGGATACTACTGGACATAGTACTAATATTACAACACAGTTCAGGATACGCTAAGTGGCTAATCAACGTCAAGTCCTACCTATGACTCCCCAGCATTAAAAAAGGAAATGTAATATTAGCACCATGATGCAAAGCAACTGCTATAAGGGATGTTTCATCTGGCATGGAAAAATAATGGAGTTGTCCCTCAAGGTCAATTACAGAGCGTGGCACCTGGCACATACCATGCCCTCAAAATACTGAACGGAATTTGAGTATCTTGTTGATCAAATGCAAACTTAGTGTTTGATAAGGACATCACTATATGAATAAAGACAAATATGATGACTTGAACTCTGTTCTCTCCTAAAATGATTGATTCTGAAGATAATTTTTAAATGCATAATTCTTCAAGGCCAAAGAAAGGAGCCAACGGTGGTAAAATTTGGGAAACTGAAAAGCAGGTAGGTGTGCAAACATTCGATTGGTGGACCAAAATTGCGCAGGGAGACAATCAAGAAGCAACCTGGCTTACACGAAAGAGCAACCAAAAAGCTCTGGGATGTACTGACATCAGTACTGATAGAAGTGGGAAGGACAGGGGAGCTAAAAACAGGAAGACTGGTTGAAACTCATGAAGCTGTCAGGCACTCCAAATCTATCTTCCCACTGTGGCAGGAGACTGACTCATTCAAATTTTTTTCCCTGAACAGAATAACACTGAGGATTGATGGACTGGGGAACCCAAGCAGAGTGGGAGCAGTGATATTCTGAATATAGGGTTATGGCGGAGGTTGAGTAAATGTGTTTACACTTAATGCCGAGGCTCTCAGTCTTAATCCACTCTGCTCTCATTTCAGAGAACTGGCAGCCAGGATTATAACCCTTAGAAAAGAGATTAGGGGAATCAGGGGGCTTTCAAGGAATTGACCTGGCCAACTCACAATACAGAGAAGACTGCAGTCAGCAAGCCTATCCACACACACACAGAATGTCCAGTCAGTTTTTAAGTGGCCAACTCAAATTCTAGACTTAGCCAAGTATTCATTTAGGGTTGACGGTTAAGTGAAGGAATTTTCAGTTATTCAAGCCCACAAAATTGTATCTCTGATGCTCCTTTTTCACAGTAAATTCATTTACTCTCTTCCCAAACAGGAAGCAAAGGAGAGAAGAAGACAAAAGATCCTGCAAACAAGAGATCTAAAGCAAGAAAATGACAAAGGAAATACTCAAGATAATGATGGGGGGAGTGGAGGTGGGTGGCACCCCAAGGATGACAGCTGTGTGGCAGGTCTAGAGGGAAATCAATCTAAATTGAAGTAGACTGGATTGTTTCAGCAGAGATTTCTTCTGGTCAGTGAAATTATTAGAGAACATGAATTTGAGAGGAGATTCACACAATTTGAGGAACAGTTTGGGGATGAATAGCTGATACGTACGTAGAAAGCTAAGCAGCAAACCAAAAACTAACACAACTCTAAGGAAAACAAAATAAAACAAGGCAGGAAAGGAAATGCAGTCACAGTATACTTTATGGCTCAGCGGTGAAAAATGATTACATGGCCACCATAATGTACACAATGGATTTGGATCTTGATATAATCAGGATATAATAGAGAAGCCAATGACGGGATGCTTCTGCATGTGTGGTAAATGCAGGAGGGTGAAAGAAAGAAAGCCTCGTACTCCAGAGAGGGAAGTCAGTGAAGATCATCGATAGTTCTTTAAAACCAAAGAAGCAAGAAGTAGCAACAGAAGCATGTTACATGAAGGTATAGAGGTCAATCCTAAAAGAATCAGTTAAACGAAGTGGAAGTACTTGCCTCCAAAGTACAGGAAAGTAGTATGGACAGAGGAAATTGGGGACACCTGCTTTTTTGTAACAAGTCTAAGAGAAATATTTGCCTTTTAAAAAATTGCAAGTGTAATTCAGACAAAAATTGGAATTACATGTGAAAAAATGTCTGAGGAGATTGAAAGAATATTTCTTCGTGGTTGGGACTGCCTTATTTTACTAAGAATAGTGCTTTATACCCCAGGATACATGACTATCTAGTCTAGAACCACGCCTCAGTGCTGGATCTATGCCATATGTGAATTATCAGCCAAGCTTAGTGCTGAACTAGAGAAGAAGGCAGATTGTCATTGATTCTAGTTACATGGGTAAGAGATACTGACAGTTGACAAAGCTGATAAGCCTCACTACATAGCTTAGAAAAGTCAGTACAACAAATGCAAGCATTAAAAATTGAAACCTGGGGCACCTGGGTGGCTCAGTCAGTTAAGCGTCCAACTTCGGCTCAGGTCATGATCTCACGGTCTGTGAGTTCGAGCCCCGCACCGGACTCTGTGCTGACAGCTCAGAGTCTGGAGCCTGCCTTGGATTCTGTGTCTCCCTCACTCTCTCTCTCTGCCCCTCCTCCACTTGTGCTCTGTTTCTCTCGATCTCAAAAATAAATAAACATAAAAAAAAATTTTAAATTGAAATCTATCCATTTCTAATTCTATGAGAAAGTTCCACTTTTTTGTAATCTTGAAATATAGAGAACACAGGAGTATGTTAGCAATAAAATATTCATGCAGAATTTCTCAGCTGTTCCAAAAAATATTCATGTTTGCTTGAATATGAAAAGTATTTCCCCAACATCTTGTAGCAAAACTCTCTGCATCTGCTCAGTTATAGTGGAGAGAGGTTTCTCACCCACAAGCTCAGTGTGAGAACATCTTGTATCAGAGTCCCCAAGCATGTTTGAAGATGCAGATAATTGAGCACCACTCCAGATAAAGAGGGTCACCATCTTTGATATTTGGTAATATGATTTTTAATAAATTCTTTAGACATTTTAATTTTTTTTAATGTTTATTTTTGACAGAGAGAGAGACAGAGAGACAGAGAGAGATAGAGACAGCATGAGCAGGGGAGGGGTAGAGAGAGGGAGACACAGAATCCGAAGCAGGCTCCAGGCTCTGAGCTGTCAGCACAGAGACCAACGTGGGGCTCGAACTCACGAACTGTGAGATCATGACCTGAGCTGAAGTCGGACGCTCAACCGACTAAGCCACCCAGGCGCCCTTAGAAATTTTTAATAATATATTTGACATCAAGTCTATACTAAGCAATTTCCAGGGTTTCTGTTTGATTGCTTGTTTGTTTTTTTTCCTTAAAGAGTCATAATATCTGTCTGTTCTGAACAATTGTCTCTCTTCTCCAAATCTTTCCAAACCATTTCTATTATACTTATTCATGTAGTATATTTGTGTGTGTGTGTGTGTGTGTGTGTGTGTGTGTGTATGCATGTGTGTTGTGTGTATACATTTCTTTTCCCTCAAAGCAAAGTGAGTTCTCAGAGACCCAGGGCAATGCCATAAATTTTAAAAATTTCTCACAATGAAATATTTCGTCAAATATTCTTCAATACATGCCAGAAGACGTAACAGGAGAATGGATGGGGTATTGAAGACAAAAGTATTTATGTTGTCATTTTAAATTGCAACCAACTTCTAGAGAATCATTCCATCGGGTTTAGGGTCATATGAAGTCTAAGCTTTTAAATATTTGTGGCTTGAGATATAAAATATGAATCAATCAAACTTCAAGCTTTCCTAAATTCATATTTATAACCCCTTGTGCATCAACTTAAAGTGGTTTTTCTGCCTCTTACCATCCCTGCAGCAGCACCAACTGACTTTTCCTTTCTAACTACAAATCGTGCCATCTGTGAAGTTCTTTTTTAGATAGCTAGGAATTAACTGGAACAAAAAGAATCAGTAGAAATGGAAGAGACCATGATCTTCACATGAAAGAGAGCACTGTGCCCATGGGGTAGGAGTTGGTAGAAAAATACATTAAACAGCTCTTAGCCAAGTAAAAGCTTAGTCTTTGTGGCAATTGTATAATTTCTTTGATGTAATAAAATACTGTCATCTCTAGACTCCCTCCATAAATATACAATTACACTGTATATTTTAATAAAAACCTAATCATTCAAAAAGTGTTTCAGACTATATACTATAGAGATACAGTATTTGAAATAACTTCTTTTATTCTGTAAATACTACAAAAAAATTCTAACAATTATTTTCTCTTAATTCTCTCTTAAGGTTAATAAAAACTTATTTTAAAGGTTTAAAACCTGAATTTTTCACTCATCAAAATAAGCTTAATATAGTAATATAGGCATGCAGTGCAACTTGCTATGAAAATTCACGATTTTTTAAAATCTTGACATTTTAATACTGAATTTGTTTCCTATGGGATTAGGGTTACGATATTGCTGTATGTATTTTTTATTCCAGGTATGCTGTTCCCCCACCCCCCTACCCCTCCTCCCACCCCCCACCCCCACCTAAGAAAATGAACTTGATACCTTGTTTGAGAATTACTTGGAATTTTTCTTAACCTGAACATAAAAGCAAATTTGGCCTTCAGTTAAGACTTTCCTTTACATGATATTAAGAGTGAAATAACCTACTGGCACATGCCAGAAAGGACGGAAAAAATATCCCCCTCCTCCCTTCTCCCTCCAACTTCAATATTCACTGAGCGGCTTTGTTCTCCGTATCCCGCATAATTAATAACTACTTTGGCAATCAGTCATGCATTCCTTAATGGCACCTCAGGCATCAAGTGTCCTTCTAAGCCTTCCCCACAGAAACCATACACCCTTCTATAGTGCACACTGGCCAGGCACTGACTTAACTCTGGACAAGTCATTTAAAAAATCACTGTTAAGGAAAACCCATAGTTGGGGTTATAAAGTAGCTACATTACTTGCGTGCCACTCTCTAGTATTATTTCATCTCTGGGTATAACTTTACTAAAAAGAATAAAAAATACGTGATACCCAAACAACTGTCACTTATCAGTGGAAAAAGAAAACAGAAAATAAATAATAGAAAAACTTTAGAAGCAACTTAAAAGATGAGTTTCACAGACTGTTGTGAGTTAAAGGAGTCTTCACTTCATTCATCACCCCACACTCCTCTTTTCAGGCAATAAAGGAAAGAAGATAAAAATATATGGAGTCATTAGCCCGGTAGCTATAACATCTATTTCTCTTAATCTAAACTGACCCATTTATTACATTAAAAAATGAGAGCAGACGAATTGTTGAAAATATTATGTTATTACTTCTGATCAGGAAGCTTTAAAAAATTCTGGAAAATACAATATTCAAAAACACCGTTTTAAAAGAAATCAATAAATAGTATTTTAATCATCCTTCAAAGTGTTCACCAGGTTTGGAAAGAGAGAAAAAAAATCCTCAAATCTCACAACTGTTTTAAAACAGATATATAAATATAACAAACAACATTATACTCAAAAGGAATAGTTTTATATGTAAAGAATGAAACCACTAAAAATATTCATATTTGGGTTTGTATATTTTACTTCAAAATAGGTATGGGTTTTTGAAGTAACTGATAAAAATATGCAATATTTTTATATTAAGGCTTATTTTCTTACAAATAAACTTTTGATAAGATCTTTTGATGCTAGAAGAAAAGATGCTATTTTTCAGCCTTTGTAGGTTTGCTAACAGTTTTAAATAATGGTGCTTATGCTACAGTACACAGAGTAAAACATACATAATCTATTATAAATTACTCCAAAATTAAACAAGAAATTTTCTTTTCTTTGTAAGAGATCCGAAATGTGCGCTGGGCTCTCAATGTGTGTGGCCTCCAAACAGAAACAAGCTTGCACTGTTTTATTTCAGTTTTGCTTCATTTCTTCCCAAACAATCTCTCACTGCTAATCTACCAGGCCTTTTTTTTTTTTTTTAGCATGAAGGGGAAAAAAAAAATCAAAGACATTATTAACTCCTTATGCACAATCATAAAAGCTGAATGTATATTGTTTGGCATCAATATGCATGAATTTATTTTTCATTACTTATTAATGGGGCATAAGGGGGTATATATTTCCATAAATAATTCTCGAAAATAACACTGAAATGCTAACATTTTAAATTTATGTAGTAAATTTATGTGGTTATGAACATAGTTTTTAATGGCAACATGTATGGCAACACTGTTTCTGAAAATTTTAACTAATGTATTAGAATTCTACTGCTGAGCTACATACTATCTAAAGTTGGTATAGAATCAACCAGACTTAAAGGTTAGTTAGAATCAAACATATCCATTTCGTGCTCCAAAAGAAGGCTGCAGAATGGTCTCCCTTACTTGTAGACTATAAAGAATATTAAAATACACTTTCTCCATAATTGTCCCAGAAAAAAAAAAGAACCGATTAAACTCGAAGTTTTTGTTCGTGTGTGAACAGATGCAAAATATTAAGCTAATTATAAAAGAGCTGATGAGTATGATTATACACATTAATGGTTATAGTGTCATAAGTAGGCACCAATTTCTTGAACTACTTGGGATGTTCCACTCCCACCAGAAAGAGAGAGAGAGAGGGAGGGAGAGAGAGAGAGAGAGAGAGAGAGAGAGAGAGAGAGAGAGAGAGAGAAACTAGTTCTAATATATCAGGACCAGGAGAATACCTGGTGTCATTAGTGTGATTCTTCAGTGCTCTAGCTGACAAAACAGCACTATTATACAACATTAACAGAGGTAACACATACTATATGAGAAGTCAGTACAGCTCCAGGGGGGTTTAGACAACTCCCAGGGAAACTGGCTGAACTACCATGAGATACTAGTGAGCAGGTGCTTCAGGGTGTGCTAGGCACTCAGTAGCAAACCTCAGTTCGGGAATCTAATAGTCCACTAAGGACCTATGGTTCCTATCATTTTTATCATTAGAAAATTAAAGGAGACCATTGGGGCCAGTGGTCCCCAAGGTCCTATTTTGCAAGGGTGGGTTTGCAGTCAATGAGACCAATGCCTTTGAGGAGCTGGGTGTGCTAATTATGAAGTACATCCTTGACAAAAAAGAAAAAAAAAGTATTAGAGATGATCCAGGGGTTGGAGGGGCATGTGCCCTTGAGCAAATGCCACAAGAACTTTTAAGTCTGTTCTTGAAAAGGTAAACTTTCTTCCCTTAGGCTTTCATTCATTGATACACAGATAAGATTGATGGATCTTTCCAGGCTAGTAATAATATTGTGGGGAGGAGGGCCATGGAGGGAAGGATGTCATTTAGCAACACACAATGATAATTCAAAACATTCTGGAAGGCTTAACAGCAAAATCGCTTGTCAACTTTTCACTAACCAAATCTCACCCTTCTGCAGGCAGTTATTGAGAACAGGAGTGTGGCTGTGTTGGGGAAGAGGCATACAAGGAACCAAGAGAAAGGATTCTACGAAATGGTAGATAAATAGCCAAAATAGATTTAAACCCAACAGAACTGAACAATCTGGCAAAATCAAAATCACCAAGTCATATTTATTGGGCAACAAGGACCATGACATCAAATTCTCTTGTTTCTTGCAACCCAATGGCTGCTGGTTTCCTGAGCATAAGACAAATTAATAGAAGATGTCCTATGTATATTTCTACATATTTCCATGTTCTGCAGGCCAGCACAGGTCAACTTCGGTGCCATGCAAAACATGGCTCAAAGGATGTCAGGAGAATGTCAATTCCCATATTTACAGCTTATCAAAGAACTTCAATAACTATTTAAAAATGCACTGAATTTAATTTCAATGATGCACCCGGTGATACACCTTTCATCTAAAGTCTCTCAGATCTTAATCACAGTAAATCTCCAATAGCAGGTCAAATTCAGGTGGCGGGGCCCTTCTGAGTCAAGAGGATGGATGATAATTACTACAGACCCTATGATGCTTTATCTCATTTCAAGGCTCATGAACAGGATATACTCTCACAGATAAAAATACAGCTGTCAGTGAATCTTCTGTTAAGCTGGAGTGAGTGAATGGTATCATCAACTCAGCATTCAAGTATTTATTAAGAACCTCTAATGTGCCCCAGAACTGAGCACAACACTATAAATTTCCTGTGTTTTTATCTTTACGTATTTTATTTAATCCACACAACTCTGTGAGTTATACAACTAGCTAACCCATGCAGTCATAAAATTAGAAAAATACAACCCTTGATGTTGGCATATATATATTTTAGCTTTCATGTCTTATTCTGTAGCAGGATGATTGTTAGTTATACATATTTAAAGTAATATAATGGGAAGAAGAGAATTTATTTAAAATATAAGTATCTTCTCAGTTTCAAGTTTTTTTTTTTTTAATTTTTTTAAAGTTTATTTATTTTTGACAGAAACAGAGTGTGAACATGAGCTGGGGAGAGGCAGAGAGAAAGAGAGGGAGACACAGAATCTGAAGCAGGCTCCAGGCTCCAAGCTGTCAGCACACAGCCTGACGCGGGGCTCGAACTCACGAGCTGCAAGATCATGACCTGGGCCGAAGTCAGATGCTTAACCGACTGAGCCACCCAGGCGCACCAGTTTCAAGTTTTATTTTGTCACAGATTAGGGATAAATAAAACCTTTGCTGTGTTATAACACCCATCATTACGTTTTTGAGTGAAACTTAATTGTTTCATCTTTATATATTTAAGAACACTACGTATGCTACCTACACACACTGAAGATGTGGACTGTACAACTTGGTGAAAGTATAGTCCTATCTCCCTCTGCCATCTCAGACTTAAAAAATTTTAACTTCATAAATTCTCTAAAGTAAGACACTGTGAAAGTGTGTTAAACAGATTCTTAGTGGCTTTATTCAAACAAATCATCACAATATCAATAGTGGTTGTTGAAAACAGTATCGATAGATACCAAGAGTGGTTTTTGAAAATGCTCATTCTTGTCTACTATTAACATTCCTCATTCCTAGATAAAAGTCTTAAATTTTAATAAATTTAAAGAAGAATACTAAATTATTAAAGTAAGAGACGTTTTGGAAGAGACCCTATACTGGCAAAAAGTATTTCATCATGGAACAGAGGTGTGGATATCTTAAATAATCTATATAAGGTAACTGATCAAGATTCACAATTTATTTATGACATATAGTTTAGAGCTATCTCCCTTAATGTTGATTTTACACAATAAATTATTCTACTGTTACTAAATGAATAAAAGATCCTTTTCAAACTTCAGTTTGAATTTATGGTTTCTTTTACCTATATCTACAATAATATTTAAATTTATTAATCTAATCAAATCCTTCATGTTCCACAGACTTGAATTTGGGCAACCAAAAAAAGAAAGTTCTACTTAACATTACAATAAGAATATAACATATAAAGTTTAATATTGATTCCATATTTTCTAATTGGCTTCATGAACTGTTAGCCTGCCATGAGCATTGCTCTTATATCCAGTAAGAACACAGATGTTAATGCATGTAACCCACATTATGTTATGTTCCCAGAGTGCCTGCTGATTTGTTAAATCTCCCGTCAAAAGTACTGAAGATATCAATTTTTATGTTATTTTAAGTGGTGATATTATTGATTATAGTTAAAACGTATACTAGGTGACATCAGCATATTTGTAAGAGTACTTCAGAATTACTATAAGTAATGTGATAAAAATAGTAAAAGCATGTTTAATATTTCTGTTGTGCAACAAATAGATATGAATGTTTGAAATAATATGTAAAGGATACAAATCGCCAGGATATAACTAAAACTATAGTAACAAAGACCAAATAGGTGTCTTAAGGTCCAGTGAAAACTTCAGAACTTCTTTTTTCAAACATGAACAGCCACAAGTATTATTTAAGCAGGATAAATATTAGCATAAGTAGGATGACAGAGATGACTACTTTTTAAAGTACATTTTACTAAAACACTGATTTTAGAAAGAGCTAGTAAGTTTACTTCTCCCGATAAAAAGAAAAATATGATGTACAAAATGTTGTGTACATGTTCCTAAACCACACACATAAAAAATAAATTTTTGGCAGGTCCAGAAAAGGAAAGATGCCACCTTAATGGGGGAGAAAAAGTAAAACATCACTGAAGGATATGGAATTTTAGGGCAGTTACAGACATGAATTTAGCTAAAATGGTATTGATATCAAACAGTGCTGGCTTTCTAGGTCTGCAATGTATTCATAACAAATATATAAATGAATTTGAAAATTCGAACTGTTAGAATCCCGTGTAAGCTTCAAAATTTATCTTTTTAAAGTAAGAGTAGCATTTAGCAAAACGCAAAAGAGTATCACATAAGAAAGTTCTACAAAAATGCTAGAAAATAAAATTGTATTTTATTACTTAATATGACTCAAACTTGAAATTCAGGAAGACTTTATATGGTCCAAATTTTGATGATTATCTAAATGGGAAGAGCAATAAATATACAGATTTTCCTATTTTTTTTTCCAAGAGAAAATACTATGTACTTATGCAACTTCCCACAAACAATGAATAGTGAGTTGCAGGGGAGTTGGGTAGGGGGTTTCTCCTCAAAGTTGTAAAAAAACATGTTTTATTTCATTACTCTGAAAAGGTATTTAACATGGCCAATGATTAACGATCTGTAGTGATGGAATTTAAGTTATTTGTGATAACTACAGTGACGTTTATGGATTAAAAAATCAAGGTAGGGAAAAGGTTTTGTTTTTTTGTTTTTCCTGATTCTCCCCGCCCCCCACCTTTTTTTTTTCTTTTTTTAAGGTAAGCAAATAACTGACCCAATTAAATCAGGGGATCTGTAAGTGGTACTTACTGGCATGACAATGTTGTAGTGGATGCAGAACCCCGGTTCAGAAGGAAAATATTCATCAGATACAAATCTTATCCTGATTTGATTTCCTTTAGAAATCTGTTTTCCTGGCACTGTACCAGAACCACACCAGCGTCCTAAAATAGTTCCATCACTGGGTTCTTCAACCTCTACAAAATCATACCTGCAAGAGACAAAGGCAAAAGAGACATAACATCACATGATCATAGCATCATTTGTTACTTTAGCAATTCAAATTCCATGTTCATGGATACAAGGCAGCTATCTATGGACCAGAGCCAGGAGTCCATTCCAAATTTAACTGGGTCAATATAATCAAATACTCCGAAGAAGAGGCACAATCGAAAATGCTTTCTCAACGTGGGCAAAATGACTCTTCTATTCCAAGCCCTCTAGTGCCGCTGGTGATGAACTCCAAATTCACTAAAAATAGCCATCTCAAGGCTTAAATATTTTGTAGGGAGCAACCGTATCTGACATTCAACTTATGAATTATTCAATGTAATTTCCATTTGGACATGATAGTTTTACTCCAATTTTAAATGCTATTCTCATCGCCCATTACTTTCCGACAGTAACGCTTTCACCCTAGTCAGACTCCTTGGCTCCCTTTCCTCATCTCTGAGGCAAGCTTCTCTACAGCCGCATCATTATATACACACCCTTCAAATCTCACTTTGTACCAGTCTGCCTCTGTGAGACCTTTCTGGGTGTTCTCAGCTCACCGTCCTCTTTCTCTTTTTGATAAACACATATGTTCAATATTCATTATATGTATGCAAGTGATCCATTTTCATAGTCTGTTAAATCCCTGAAGAAAGGAATCAGTTTTTATATACTTCTAATTTGCACTGCAATGCACACAGTATCCTAAACATAAGGAATACGTAATATTTTTCCAACAAATGTTAATTTTGGTTTGAAAGGTTTAGATCAGTGGTACTCATCCGGAGCAGTGTTGCCTCTTAAGAAACATTCCAGAAATCTTCAGAGGCATTTTGGCTTATACTGAGACCAGGGGTGGGGATAGCACCATGACACGTGGCAGGCACAGTCCAACAATGTTCAATAATGGAAAGTCCCAGAAGTGAGTATTGGCCCCGTGTTCTCCATGCCTTTCAAACAGTTCACCGGACGTTTATGTAGGTGAAATTTTTGATGTAGTTCCTCTGAGTCTGGAAACTAATGCTGTTTCACATGTAAGCACAAATATGTTCTGCAGTTTTAGGTAAAACCAAATTTTCCAGAAATTTAACCATCAAATAAGTTGAAGAAAGTTTCTATGTTTTGGAACTTAGCAAGAATTACTATGTTGGAAAAAAACATATCATGAACAGAAACACTGCTTATACAATCTGTATTCCAATTAAACCAATTAAACATATACATATTCGTCTATATCTAGAACTGTCATATTCACAATGAATCTACTTAAAAGATGCAAATATCTACTTCCTTGCATTTTCCTCGCATACTTGTGCATATGTATTTATGATTTTAAATCCATTATTTTCATAAAACTTACTTTGTTATTTTAGCTTTATATAGCACACATGCCATTATATTTATATTTCAAACAATTGTGTATATAAATAGATGATCACTTCTATGAACTTCCTTCGAGAATACTAAAGAGGACACTGCAAAAAATTTCTTAAAATGTAGGTCTGACACGGTTGAGAATCACGGGTAGGCGTTTTCAAAAATATAAATTCAGTAGATACTAGACAACAAAAATAATATGTTTTGTGCAGTACTGAATTTACAGAAGAAAAAAATTATTGAAAATTATATACAGAGTATGTAACGGGCCAATTCTATTTATAAATCTTCATCCTGAAGAAGTATCCAGAACTTGCTTATGACATGTAACTTAACTTGTTTCAGCCTCATTTTGCTTGGTCTTAAATTGAGGATGATGCTACTTAGCTCTCAGGGATACTTTGGGACAGGAGACGTGTGTGTACCTAAAACACCGTTGGCTCACAGGTGCCATTCAATAAATCTCCATCCTGCATCCCGTACCCCCTCCTCCACATGAACTTTTAATATAACCGTGGGAGTCTGAAAGCAATAAATAAGAAAACTCAAATACAAAGGGGAGAACACCTGCTACATCACATGACAGGCCTCGGTCATCAATGACAAACGTGTAAATCGACCGGTGGAACTATTCTAGGAGTTTGGTATATATGTGTGTGGTGGGACTGAAAAGTGGTGGGGTTAGGGGTTAGAGGACTTGGACAAAACAGACCTAAGTAGGGGCGCCTGGGTGGCTCAGTTGGTTAAATGTCTGACTTCAGCTCAGGTCATGATCTCGCCGTTGGGAGCTCAAGGACCACGTCGGGGGCATTGTGCTGACAGCTCAGAGCCTGGAACCTGCTTTGGATTCTGTGTCTCCCTCTCTCTGAACCTCCCCTGCTCTCTCACATGCTCTCTCTCTCTCTCAAAAATAAATAAACATTAAAAAAAATTAGAAAAGAACAGACCTACGTAGTTATTTCAGATTTCCTTGGTATAAAAGTTGATAACTACCATTTTATATGAAAAGATAATTTTCATATCAAGATAGTTTACATGTGAAACAAAGCTTTTTTTGTATCTGTTTGTTCTCTGCTTGGGAGGTTTTCCCCTAAACCTATCTAATGTAGGTTACCACCGTTGCTAGTTTGAAGAGAGCCAGATTTGGGACCTGGTCGATCATTCTGTAAGCATTTATGAAGTGCTCACTTGGTGCAAAGTGTTCTGCTAGATTCTTAGGATTCAAAGATGAAACTATAGCTTCCTTGGGCTCAGGGCCCATAAAACACTTTGGTAAGTGCTCTAATGAGAGTACGTAGGAAATACTGTGGAAGACTGGCAGAGTAGGAGTAATTCTATACAGTGAGATTAGGGTTAGTTTGCAAAGGAACATTTGGGCTGTCAATGAGTACTGACTGAGCGGGGGTGAAAGGAGGGGAAATGGAAAAGCATTGTAGCGAGAAGGACAATGTGTAAGATGCAAGAGAAGAAAGAAGGGGCCCAGCATGGTGGGCTGGGAATAGAAGGTGGGGAACAAAGAAGCAGATGAAGATCAAGCTGGAAGAACAGGCGTAGGTGGGAAGGCCTTTGGGTAGAATATTTTGTAGGCATAATGTAGCAAACAGGGAAGTGCGGTTTTAGTAGGCTCTGTTTCTTTTTACAAATTTAAGTCAAGATTCTAAAGAGTGGAATGGCACAGAATATCTGGATTTCTGGCTTTTTTTTTTACATATTAAATTTGAAGATCTGGTAATACTAAGTATCATTAGCCCTAGGATGAGTCCATGAAGTTCAGATCTCTGGAATTGGTGTCGGCTCCAGAAGAGGAGGTGTCTTTAATTTCCTGCCTTATCCCTAACGCCTGTGTGTCAGGAACATAGTACATACTGTATCAGTATTTGGCGGATGAAGGAATGAACACCAGGCCTTCATGCGTTCACTGCAACTGAGACTGGGACCAAGTGGAAAGACATGTTCTTTCTGTCTTTAAAGATCCCCATGTACTTTCAGGGGCGCCTGGATGGCTCAGTGGGTTGAACGTCTGACTTTGGCTCAGGTCATGATCTCATGGTTCTTGAGTTCAAGCCCCTCATCAGGCTCTGTGCTGACAGCTCAGAGCCTGGAGCCTGCTTCGGATTCTGTGTCTCCCTCTCTCTCTGCCCCTAACCCACTCACATTCTGTCTCTGTCTCTCTCAAAATTAAATAAACATTAAAAAAAAAAAAAGATCCCCATCTACTTTCTTTGTTGTTGTTGTTGTTGTTGTTGTTGTTGTTGTTGTTGTTGTTTAAATGCCCAGATCGTCATTCGTTCACATTATTTGCCCATGTGGGCCTAAGAGGCACAGCCATGGAGGTTTCAGTGAGGGAGTAACACTGGCAGGGAATAGAATCACCACTTCTCTGAGGAATGCCAGGAAATGATAACATTACAAGTGCGGGTAGAAAGAAGAGATCCTGTAACAAACACATCCTGAAAAGGAAGAGTCAGGGGAACTTGGGGAAAGCCACTATGAGGGATGCCACAGAACTGAGCAAAGAGGGAAGAGAAATATCCACCGGAAACAGAAGAGATCCACAGTGCTGACGGTACCAATGCCAAAGAAAGGTCAAAGACGCTAAAAACCAAAAAGTATCCCTTGGGTTTGGCAATTACGAAGTCATTTCAATAAACTGGTTGGGCAGAACAGAAACTGTCAAAAATGTACTTCAGTCCATTTTCAAAATTATCTAATAGAAGCATTGTATGAGAAAAGATCATATGCAAGAAAACTGAAACAATTCACGTTAACTATTTTACTATTACACATTTTTCTTCTTATTGTTCGAAAATAAACACTAGTACGTATTGATGTGATTTGTAAGTTCTGTAGAAGTATTTAAAAGGAGTTTTTAACCACACAGAAATACCTGGATTATACATGTGAAGACCTGGATTATACATGTTAAGAACTTATTAAGGAACGATTAAAATTAAACTTGGCTTTATCTTAGATCCTGAAACAAAAATCACTGTCCTGCAAATAAGAGAAGTACATCATGACTTTCTTCATGAAGATTTTCTACTGAATTTGATGCCATTAAAAAAAAATCAATCTTTATAATCTTTATAACAATTTCTGGATTTGCAGTTAGACAGCTGGCAATTAATTCTTACATGCTCATACATGCTCACCACGTAAATGTGGTGCACACATTTACCACAGTGCTTTAAAAATCTACATGGTTTTGCATTCCATGATGGTTAAATGAAATGGACATCTAAAAAAGTACTGTTTTGTGTGTGTGTGTGTGTGTGTGTGTGTGTGTGTGTGTGTATAAAACAGCAGAATTGTTTCACAGTAAACTTTTAAGATTTTTTTTTCACAAGTGGTGTCCTATGACAATATAATTCTATTGTTCACCCAATATTCCACCCAATTATTCCACCATCAATTTTTATGGTCATACTCGACAGCTGTTTAGCTGTGTATGGAGCTGAAAAATACCAATACCATCATTATTTACCAAGGCTTAGTTTTCTCTCTTGAAACCGTAAATCCCCTTGCTAAAGGATATGGTTACAAAAATAGCATTTTTTTTTAAAGCTTAAGTCATATTCAAGATCAGGTAAAATAGACCAAGTGAAGATCCACCTGTAAAGTATTCCCATGCCTCATTACTGTGTGTAATCTTCAAAACAGAAAAAATGAAAGCAAAAATCACTGCCGCTTGATTCTACATTTCCTTTAAATGTTTGAGAATATGGAGCACGATTGGAAAAAGACTAATGCATTAAATCCAGTTGTCTTCCCTAATAAGTTGAAGTTTTTCTTTTTTCTGATCAAACGATATCTGCAGACGGAGTTAATTGCGGAAGTCCATTGGTTTATATACTATAGCATCGCTCAAAACATCAAGTTAGAGAGAAAACAATGACAAAAGATGTTTCTAGGCCGCAGCCAAATGAAAGGGGAATGAAAAAACCAAGCAACATTTGACACATGAAAGTGAAATTACAAAACGTAATCTTCCTTAAACGCCGAAATCTACACATGCCCAGGTGACTGTTCTGGAGACACGGTAATCCTTATAATACACTCTCAGGTATTAATTTCCAACATGCACAACTGCTCACATCAGTATTTAAAGGATTTACTAAACCTATTTTATGAGCCAATCAAACATCACTTTCTCACGGCAACATGATACAGAGCACACAGCGCTAAGTGGTTTATAATGATCACTCCCTTTCTCTAACATACCCCTGGGGACCCATGGAGGATTTATGTCCTTTTATGTTTAACAAACAAGTCTGGTATTGTAGACAAAATTTTCGTTCTCATGTGGGAATTCAAAAACTGTGAGGGCATGAGGACTGCTTTCCAACTCGCAAGAATTGTGAGGAGCAAACCGAAGAAATAAATTCCCTGGTAAACAGAATTGTCAGACACCCTGCTTCCTTCAACAAACATAAACCAACCCTGCAAAATAGGCTGCTTCTCATTCAAACTCACTAAAACCCCATCAATTAAACCTACCTCATGAATTACCGAATCCGACAGTAGTACGAGACCCTGCCAACAAATACACGCGGACCTTAAAAGACCCAGCTCTGCAAGTGTCACCTGGAGCCCAAGTTTGTTGGCAAAGGTAATAAAATCAGTAAGATGCCAATTATTCCACAGTGCTTACTGGATTCTACGTCAGCTTAGCAGAATACTATTCATTCGCACAAGTTTCAGATCCCTGCTCGGACACCAAAATGTCTACATCCACTTTAACATACTGAAAAGAATTTTAAAATAATAATTAAATTTTATCAATTGCTTTTTATTCACAAACTCATTTGACCCTCACAAAAAAAAAAAAAAATCACAAAAAGCTGATACTGCTACTGTGTCCATTTCCTAGATTATAAAATACAGGGCACCTAAGCTCCTAGTCAAGGTCACATAGACTAAATGCAGAGGCAAGGCTTCCTTCCACTTTGGCAGTAGAACTCTAGAACCCACGGCTAACTCCAGAACCCTTAAGTTCTAAGCCACTCTATGTACTGTATTTGAAATATGCATCCATAATTATATTTGCTTTATTTTGAGGCCTCGCTGAAGAGAATTTGTGTCTTTGTTCAAATTGGCTAAATGGTGTTATTCAATGGCTAGAGAAACATTCAGGGCCATTCAAATAAAACTGATGAGTTAACTTGTTCATGTGGGCACATACATTTTCCAAGTACTTGTTTGAATCAATTTGGTAATACAACAGTCCCCCTCATCTGCAGGGGATATGTTCCAAGATCATCAGTGGGTGCCTGAAACCTCAAACGGTATCAAACTCCATATTTACTGTTTATTCCTACACATACATACCACCAATGACAAAGCTTAATTTATAACTTAGGCATGGTAAGAGATTTAAAACCACAGCTAATAGTAAAATAGAATAATTATATCAATATATCATAATAAAAGTTATGTGAATGTGGTCCCTCTCTCTCTCTCTCTCTCTATCTATCTATCTCTCTGTCTCTCAAAATATCTTATTGCACGGTACTCACCTGTTTTCCTCTCGTGATGATGTGAGATGATAAAATGCGTACGTGACGAGCCGAAGTAAGGCAAACGACATAGACACTATGAAGCTGTGTTAAGTACTATTGACCTTCTGATGATATAGCACAAAGAGGATCATCTGCGACCAGACCCCAAATGACCACAAGTAACTGAAACAGTGGATGAGGAAGGTACTAGTGTATTTATTTTTAGCTACTCTAAATTCTCTATGGATAGTTTTTTTTTAATTTTTTTAACGTTTTATTTATTTTTGAGACAGAGAGAGACAGAGCATGAACGGGGGAGGGGCAGAGAAAGAGGGAGACACAGAATCGGAAGCAGGCTCCAGGCTCCGAGCCATCAGCCCAGAGCCCGACGCGGGGCTCGAACTCACGGACCACGAGATCGTGAGCTGAGCTGAAGTCAGACGCTTAACCGACTAAGCCACCCAGGCGCCCCTCTGTATGGATAGTTTTAAACCTACCTAGAAAATGTGTAAGTCAGACCACCGAGCATGCTTCAGAGGGCTGAGAACACATGATGAAGTAATTTTCAGTAAAATATGATAGTTCTACCTGTGAGAAATGGTTATGTTGTACATGGTGGGCTAGTTTATGGAAGGCAATTAATAGATTCAATTTATCTTCTTACTAAATAAAAACACTGCAAATCTGGAACTCATGAATTCAACCTATAAAGGTAGAAAAATTAAGCGAATCAAAGTATAAGGTGAAAACTAATGGAAATGGAAAGTATAAGAGATGTATTTGAAGCCAAAATTAGAATTTATAATTAAAACCAAAAGCTGGTTCTCAGAAAGGAGAGATAGACAGATACAGGGAATGAAGGAGGGAAAGGGGGAGAGGACAAGGGAGGAGAGAAGGAAATAGAGAGTATGACCAAGAATTTACATAATTAGGAGTGAGGAAGATAGTAACAATCACAGAGAAAAATGTATTTAAGGGGACTGGGTGGCTCAGTCAGTTGAGTGTCCGACTCTTGATTTCAGCTCAGGTCATGATCTCACAGTTCGTGAGTTCGAGCCCTACATCAAGCTCCATACTGATAGCACTGAGCCTGCTTGGGGTTCTGTTTCTCCCCCCCCCTCTCTCTGCCCCTCTTACACTCACATGCTCTCTCTCTCTCTCTTTCTCTCTCTCTCAAAATAAATAAACTTAAAAAAAAAAGTATTTAAAGTTTGTAAGTATGTTTTGTATAACTTTATGCCAATGAAATCTGAAAAGCTGAATGAAATTGATGACTTCCCAGGAAAATGTAAATTATCAAAGTTGACTGAAAAAGTAAACTAATATCTCTAGAAGAAACTGAAAATCCATATCAAGTATTTGACAATATCTACCTACATTAATAATAAAATAAACTAGCCTAAATTTTGTGGATATAGTTTATAATATTATATATATTACAATTGCTAAGAGATTAGATTTTTTTTTTAGAGAGAGGCATAGAAAGAGAGAGCAAGTGGGAATCTTCAGCAGTCCCCATGCTCAGTGCAGAGCCTGATGAGGGACTTGATCTCACGACCCTGCAATCATGATCTGACATGAAATCAAGAGTCAGATGCTTAACTGAGCTGCCCAGGTGCTCTGAGATTAGATCTTAAATGTTCTTATCACACAAAAGAAATGGAATTATGTGTCTTGATGAAGATGTTAGCTAACTCTCTGGTGGTAAGCACACTGAGATATAGAAGGGTATCAAACCAACCCATTGCACACCTTAAACTTACACAATGTTATATGCCAATTATATCTCAATAAGGTTGGAAAAAGTAAATAAAAATTAAAATCTCCAATAAATGGGGAAAAAGAACCTTCTATCAAAGTCCTTACAAATGGCAAATCAGTTAAAATCAGGATCAATTTTACTTATAAAGAGGGAAATGCAAAAATACCAAATAAAATTTCATCAAATATCACCCACCAGTGGATTAAAAGATAAAGTAATTCATGAGAGAATATGGGTGTAGTTTATGAACATAAAGGCAAAGGTAAAAATGAAGTTTTAGTATTATTAACAGGAGAAAAACTATAGGATCATATTAGTAAATACTGAAACAACATGATAAAATCAACTGCAGATAAAAAATGAGTAAAATGTGACTAGCACTACACTTTCAAATCATGGTAAAAAGTTATTTAACGGAAACTAACTGCAAGTTTTACATCAAATAAAATTAAAACCGTTCTCATTAAAGTTATAATCACGACAGGGTTAGCCATTCTTACCACTACAATTTTTGGGGGGGAGGAGGGGGAGCTCTAGCTATTTTAGAGAAAATAAAATATATGTTGTAATAAAAAGCGAAGAGAAAAACTATCCTTAACTGATAATAGATTCCCTTGAGAATAGACTACAATAGGGTCGGCACTGATACTGGAAGAAGTTGGAAATAAGTAGGTATGGGATAGGGTGGTTTACAGCATGGTAGGGGAGGTAGAGGTTAAGAATGGTTACATGTTGTATATATTTAAACTTTTTTAAATGTTTATTTTTGAGAGAGAGAGACAGAGACAGAGACAGAACGCAAGTGGGGGAGGGGCAGAGAGAAAGGGAGACACAGAATCGCAGGTTCCAGGGTCTGAGCTGTCAGCACAGAGCCCGACTCAGAGCTTGGACCCATGAACCACGAAGTCATGACCTGAGCCAAAGTCAGCTGCCCAACTGACTGAGCCACCCAATGCCCCAGTGCTGTATTTAAGGTACATTTCATATTAGTTGGTGTAGGATATGAGAAAAACAGGTGTCCAAGATCATTCCAAAGCTTTTGGCTTTTAAAAACCATTCAGGACTAGAGGAGAATTTAGTAAAGTGACTAAATATAGGATCAATATGCAAATATCAGTAGTCTTTTTTTTTTTTTTAACAACAAATGCCAGAAACTGCATAGGGGAAATGTCTTTCACGGTAGAACTATAAAAGTGCATAATAATCAGTTTAATAATAAATTATAAACACTGCATGAGTAAATTCACATAATATTACTAAATGACCGAAAAAAAAACCATGACTTCACTATTATTTTTAAGAAACAAGACTTCAGTATTATTTGTATAAAACAAAATCACCACAATAAAGCAAACATTTTGTAGTACATGCTCTGTACCAGGCACTTTATCAACTCATTCAATCTTCCAACATAGCACTATCTATAGCTATAATTATTATAACCATATTATAAATGGGGAAACTGAGGTACAAAGAAGTCATGCAACAAGGCAAAGTCATTGCAGCTAAGAGTAATGGAATTACAAGAGGAATCTTGCTCCAGACTTCAGAGTCTGTATTCTTAACCATTAGACCATACTGCCCCTAGTTAAACAACACGACAGAGACTTACCATCCAGCTAAATGTCAGTATTCATAATCCACTATTGAGAACTCTGACTTAAACTCTCCAGATCCTCTTCCTTAAAAATGTGGAAACTATTCATTAACTATTAAGATTGTTGTGAGGATCAAATGAGGGAATGCATATAAAATCTTTATGATAGTGCCTAACAAATACGATGCTCAAAAAGTGGCCACTTTGTGTGTGTGTGTGTGTGTGTGTGTGTGTGTGTGTGTGTGGTGTGTGTTAAATAACTGCCATCACTGCAGCCATATATATGCAAATCATGGAAGAGTCTACCCCGTGGAAGAACAGACCCCAGAGCTCCTGATACACTGCTAAGTGGCATGGATCCCTACTTTGGCTCATAGCAGTCCCCAGAACCAGCTCCCTTGGCCATTCTTCCATGTGGAAATAACTGTCCAGACTCTAACCTGACAAAACAATATAAGCACATATGGTTGCTACTATTATTAACAGTTGCTCTTTACATTGTAGTAGAAGACAGATTCATCAATAGATTGTGAAGATATCAACACTTAATTTCTGTGCCAGTATTCTCTACTCTTATAAAATGAGTACAATAGCAATAATGTATCAATGTTACAACTGTGGTGGGCATTAAATGACTTAATATGTTGCAAGCACTCACCTGTTTGCTCAGAATTTTTTTTTGAAGACTGATTAGCCATTGAAATATGTGATTACTTATTCTCAATTATTACCTGCATGTACCTATGCATTTTTTACAGGAACATCACCTCATATCATAGTACTATTACTGAAATAATGCAGAGATTTAGGTGGCTAAATCGATGTCAATTCAGAGGCTGCTGCCCAAGTAAGATTCATGTTCGTCTCTAAAGAACACTTCTCTACTCTTTATTACTATCTTGTGATAAATTTTACCGAAAAAGATCTCATTAACATTTAGGCCTGCCTACTGTGATGCTCTGTGGTGTGTGGCTGTTTATTACACACATACTGAGTGATTCACTATTAAATTATTAATAATTCAATAACAGTTCTTATGAATGATCAACAATTTACCTTTATTATGTGTCAACAACTGAACCACTGTAGTACTGAAAGGTTTTAGAGAAACTAAATTATGAAATGGAGTTAATATTCATTCTATTTAGACTAAAGCAAACATTTTCTCTGATGGATTATCATCTTGTCATTTCCCCTTCTACTTTCAATGAATAGGGTGAGAGTAAAGGGAGAGAGTACCAGTAGAGGTAGGTAGGAATAGGAAAAAAAAAAAGGAGGACTTCTTGAAAACATCCCAACTACTGAGCTTAGTATATCTTGGAATATTGAAATGGGAATGCACAGGGGTGCCTGGGTGGCTCAGTCGGTTAAGCGTCCGACTTCAGCTCAGGTCATGATCTCACGCTCCGTGAGTTCGAGCCCCGCCTCGAGCCTGGAGCCTGCTTCCGATTCTGTGTCTCCCTCTCTCTCTGCTCCTCCCCGTTCAGGCTCTGTCTCTCTCTGTCTCAAAAATAAAACGTTAAAAAAAAATTAAAAAAAAAAAAGAAATGGGAATGCACATATAAAGAGTTACTTAAGGGGTATCAAACTTTAAGATAAGAAGGAAGGGCTAAGAATATACTTTCTCATCTACCTAACACCTAGACACTTTCAAGCATCATTTCCACAAGGAACCACCACCAAAAGGCACCCTACAGCTGCCTCCTCTTACAATTTCTTTGCTTCAACGTATTTATAAAAGGCCATTTCACCATTAATCAAGACATCTTTAAAGGATTTTGCTATAGGATTGATTCTTTCAGTTTTTATCTGTGCCGAATCATCGCTATGCTTGCAAATACCAAGGTACTCTAGATACGGATTGATCTAAGCCTAAGAGAAATATTTAAGGAGTGTGATAATAAAATCTGGACAGGATTCATGTAATGCTTGTCAAAGCATTATCATGACTTCAGGCCTGGTTTTAAAAGAAAATACTTAAATGGCTGATCAGCAGCATAAGGCATTTAGGCTCATATGTTTAGATATATAAATTTACTTTTTGGTGATGATGTCTCTGAAAACGATAAAATGAGTTTGTTTTAGAATATACTAAAGGGAAATGAAAATATCTGTCCTTTTAGGGTACTAGAGAATTTCAGGTACAGTTCTTGAATAGCAGTGTTAAAAAAACTTCTAAATATTTACTTTGAACATTGATACTTGAATATATATTTGAATATTTATGATGAGATGATTTATAGTCAATGCATCTGAAAAAAATATTCTCAGAGTTTAAAAGAAATTTTAGGCATTCCAGCAAAATTCATTATTCAACATTTGACATCTAAGAACAGATCCATAGACTTGTACTTTAATAAACACAAACAGAAGAGCAGAACATTTCAATCCTGATTGATGGACTGATTATTTTAGGAAATAGGTGTTCAAATAAAATGGTTCTAGCCTTCAGGTTCCTCTTTGGCAAAGTAAAGGAATGAACCAGTTAGTAAAAAAGGTCATTTCAAAAAACTCATAGCTTCCCCCCCCCCCACCGCTTAAGAAACCAATCACATTTCCTTTTGTATGTGTAGTATGTCAAAAAATATGCAATTAATACATACAACATATTATGAGAACATTATCCACTACAACAGTTTCTAGAAAATTTTATTTTTTCTGAAGTCTATACAGAACTATTATCACCAAATATCGTAACTGTCTACAGGCAATATCCATGGAAACCAGCTTCTAAATACCAGTGTATTATGAAATGAGGGGGAAAAAAAAAACCCACTTACTAATAGGAGTGTTGAAAGGCCAACAAATGCACCGAGTCCTGTATTGTGAAAGGTCTACCCTCTGACCATGGGAAGCTTTAATCCCATCAAGGAAAGTGACTGCTTCCAATAGAAATGTTATAATACCTTTTCCTAATATGTCGCTTTTACAAAACTCTTTCAAAGTGCCAACTGGCAAACGAGGAGGGCCTACAGTTATCATAGACTAGAATTGCTGCCCCACAGGGCGAATCCTTTTTTTGTTTGTTTGTTTACTGTGCACCACAAATCACACCTTAAAAGGTCAGCCTTTAGAACATGAAAGCACATTTCAGAATTCATTGGACACAGGCTCCATCTGACTCTTCTGATAAAAAAATATATCCCTATCCCTTATCAGCTATAATAGCAATCAGAGTGGTGCCAAGAAGTAGTAATAGAATGGAACCTGGCATAAAGAGGATGCTTAATAAATGGAATATATTTTTATTATCTAATGTAATTTCTATTAGATTTCTCGACTTTCTAGTGTTTCCATTCACCTGTGCTAAGTGACAACAATGTTCCAAACAACTATACTGCTGTTTTGTTTGCTTTTTTAAACCTGTTCTTCAGTGATCACTATATACACTATATGTATGTATGTGTGTGTATATATATATTTATATATATGGGGTTATGTACACACACACACACACACACACACACATATATATACACATACATGTGTATGTGTCTAGGGTATAGATATTTACAGTAAAGTTAGAAAAGGTAAAATTCTATTTATATCACTTTCATTTTTATATTATCCCCAAGCAAGTATGTATTTACTTTAAGGATGTTCATTATCAATACCTGCAATTCATCTCTTAGAATACTTTAAAAACATAAAAATATATGTAGACTCCAGAGACAGGATTAGGTAAAGCTGGTATAAACATGTTTTGTAGAAAATTCACTTAGCAATTTTGAAGCAATCTATCTTCACTAGAGAAACAAGATTCTGTGGAGCCTAAAATAAACTATTTAATAAAAAAATTAGTGACAGACATTAATTACATTTTCTGAGACTTCAAATCTTGACAAAAGAAAAATAATTTAACCTCTTTTATGGGAAATTTAGGATTTCAGAAATCAGAGAAACAAGTCATTCTATTCATGCTACACATTAAAAATATGAAAACGTTTGACTTTTGTGTTTTTCTAGGATCATCACTTTCACTTGCAGTGACGAAGGATTTATGTGGTATATAGAATTCTGTTTTCCACTGAACCTGACTATAGACTGAGGTAAAAAAAAGAAAAAAAAAAAACCTCAAAAGAAGAAGAAGAAAAAAAGACAGTCCTTTCTCCAGAAACAAAACAAAACAAGATCTTCATATGAAAGGAAACATTTCAGATTGTTAGGTGATTTGATCACTGTAATAAGTCCTGCTAAGGCGATTACTTCATATTTTGAGGCATGAAAAGAGAAATAAGAAATACTAGGCTTAGTGCCCACTTGGCTAAATCCACCTTCCTGGGCAATATCCCTAGGCACGGTTTTTTTGGATTTAGGTTTGTTTTATTTTCCTCTTCTCACTTTTAACATTTTTCCTTGTGCTCTGAATTTATTTCTACCCTTATCCTGTTAAAATTACTCCTTCAAGGTGCTTTAATATCCAGGATTCCTACCATAGCTTTTAATAGGTTCCGTTGCTACCAGAAAATTCAGCAGTTTTTAACAGTTTCAAATGTATCACTCACTTCATTTCCTCTTTTGCTCCAGATGTTTTCTCTTAGAGTTCTCATTCGTTGACAGAAGAGGTAGGACAGCTTTTCTCTCTCTCTCTCTCTCTCTCTCTCTCTCTCTCTCTCTCTTTTAGAATTAGCTCATCACTTCTATCCATATATTCAGATATTTTTATCTACCTATTTATTTCACTGAGCTTAAATTTCCCTCCCTGAAAATGCCAGGAGTCAATCATACATTTCAATTCTTAATTTTATTAATTTTATGGACAAACAAAAAATAGTAACAACAAAGTACAAGTGCCAAATCATTTGGCAGAGTGAGAAGTCTCCCATTTAATATCATTTCAGTACTTTAATAGACTCAGATCGAAATTAAACCTTATTAGTTCAGAAATTTCTCAGAGAAGCTGTGTTCATGATCACACATATGGGCAAATTTGAGGTCCCAATTTGTGTACGTATAGCAATGCATGTATTCTGGCTTCACATTACAAAGTGCTTGTATTTTCATTTAAACGAGTTTAAAAAGTGAAAATACACATTTACGTGTCTTTAAAATATTGTACAACGTAGGACAATTCTAAAAATAAACTTAGACTATAAGCACTTTGAAGGCAGTGCGTATTTTTTTTTAAGTCATTGTGTCCCCAGACTCTACTCCATGACACTGTGAATGGACACTGTCCCTTTCCATGTAATTGATATGAGAACGCAAGTACCTCAAACTATAAGAGAAAATAAAAGAGAAAGCAATGTGCCTCTTCTCCCTGCCCCCACACCACACTCCAGGGAAACACAGACAACTTTCCATTTGACTTGCAGACCTTTGGGCAACTGAGTAATTGTGGGCTACTTAGGGCTTTAGTCATTTGTGAACCTCAACCTGGGCGAGACAGCTATTTCACCAGATGGCAAATGTGATCACAGTTTTCAGTACAGCAACTCCAGCAATAATATTCCTGTCATAGGTCAAGAACGTACTTTATATCACCAAGTTATGACTAATGGGTTCCAAGCACATACGGCAGGACATTTCATTGGATATACTTAGAAATTGCCTAATGGCAACTTTTAAAATATTGAGCATGGGATCCCTTTGCTTGAAACGGCTCAATATTCCAAAAGCTGATTGATTACATCTCTTACTACCAACAGTATTGCCTCCATCACTCCGCTGGCACATTTTCACTAATCCTTCAGACCTCAGTTAAGTATGACCTCTTCAGAGAAGCTTTCTGGGAAGCCTACAATATTTTCACAGCGTGGTCCATACCACCACACCCATTACCACTTTGAATTATATTTCTTGCATGCTTGCCCCCTTGTCAATGCTTTCTGAAAGCCAGGGCCCATCTAACAATCTCTCTATTCCAAATATTTAGCACAGTATTTGGTCCATACATAGGAGAGACTAAATGGCTAGTGAGGGATGGATGGATGGATGGATGGATGGATGGATGGATGGAGTTTGCAGATACATAATATACTAACATACATATTTATATACAAATATATTCAGACACACTAGGCTACCAAATAGTCACAATTACACATGTGATGCTGAAATATTCCTATATAACTCATACTTACACTCTTGCATATTTTTTTTTCCTTATTTCTCTAATTCTGGCTATTCACAAATAAGAATGACTAGTTTTCTCAAAAATAATTTTAAGTGGCTTTTAAAAAACCAGGATACTAGAGTTTATCCGGGGCAGAAATTAGACACTATGTTTATGAAATTCATTACACTGTTAATCATCCTTCATTATCTCACATGCTAGCCATTACATGGGGAACATTTTGATGTGCTGTATACCCCTGGCACTCTAGCATGATAGTGGTTATGCAACTTGCTGTGTTTTAACTCTATGGTTTAAGTATCTTACTGTTCCTTTTTCAAATACATCTCCAACAAGGGTCATTTTCAGAGCTCACAGGGAGGTCAGCTAATTGAGGATACATACACCTCATCCTCACTAGTCGTTACTGTACTAAATACAGGACTGGGAAAGTAGTACGAATTACATATTCTCAAGTAAACTCAAACCTTATTTTTATCATCAAGTAGTATCTTTGACTTAAGAGTATACCATTTTCAAGGAAGTAACAAGCATGACCGAAGAGGAGTTTTTCCCTCTAACTCCCCACCTGCCTTCTTGAAGAGGAGATGAATGAAATTATGAAGGGGTCTATAACCCATCTCTTTTCTCACACACAGCCCGTCCCGTAAATTGTTGGCTGGAATATTTTTGTCTATTTCAAAATATTTTTGTCTATTTCCTCTCTTCCCACTGAAATCTCATTATTTCAGACCCCCATTAGCAAATCCTGATTATTCCAATAGCGTTCCCTAAAGCCTCTCTGACCCATACTCTTCCTCCTCCTTCCCCATACCATTTACCCACCCAGGGTGAGGCTTATCTACCTTAAAAGCAGGCCTTATTTTGTCAGTCCACTTTCATAAAACATACACTGGCACACAAGCTGCATATACCACATAAACCACCACCAATGGCTATCTGTTTTCTCCTCTGTCAAACTAGAATCCTGAACATTATATTTTTCATTTAAAAGCAACACGTTTAGTCCTGGATTATAGGCTGGCATTTTGAGAGTGTGGCTGGCTCCTTTGAGACTGTCATTGAGAAACGGATCTTTGTTCAACGTGATCAATGTTCAGATCAGATTTTGTCATTTCAGCAACAGGCTACTTTCTAGTGGTGAGTTCAGGAAGGTAAAGAGCAACTTTTGGTGGCTCTTGTCAGTTACCCTGCTGACCTCTACTAAGCTGTTCATTTCTGTTCAGGCTTCTACACTTAGCACATACATTCTATTCTTCGCAATTTAACATTTAATCTCATGCTACCTTGTGTCTTTCAAGCATAGGTGTCTCTGGCTAGTTTAGATGTTCCCTGAAGGCAAGGATTATGTTATCGCTCCCGCTCTGTCACTCAGGCCTCCTTATTCTTGGTGGGAATCCAATAAGTATGTCTTAAATCTCTGGCTATAGGACAGTAAACTCACATCACCTCACCGCAGCACAGTAAACCAGAGCATAATTAAACTTGAACTTTGCACCAATTGTAAAAGACTGATGACCATAAATCCCTGTTATTAGCAAACAGTTCTGGGGTGGAATTATGTGTTGTAAACCAGTAACTACTTTATTATCCAAATCATCAAATAGGAAATAAACTGTCCGTGTGATCATGACTGCATTACTTACCAGTTTGCATTCTTCTACAAGGTGTGATTTTTATTTAGTTTTTTGATGAACAGGTAAGGCAGATAATGATGTTTTTCTTGTCTAGTAAATAATACAACAGCTAACAGAGACAGTGATAATTCTCTTCTCATATAATAGTGTACCTTGGATCAAAGGCATGACTACTACCTCTACTATTTGCTAGCTCTGCGTATTTGGACAATTTTTATATCTTCTCTCAGCCCACACCCTCCTTCGCAAAACAGGGATTGCACGTACCGTAAACAGGAGTGAAGAAAGATTAGAGGTCACATGGACAACTAATTTAGTTCAGGGCTTGGCAAACAGTAGGTGCTCAATAAACAGTAGCATTTTTTTCCATGGCACCTATCTGCTTGGCTTCTCTAGCTGGCTCAGTAAATGAACGCATAAGGAAAGGACCGCGGTCTGCAGACAACCTTCTGGTCATCTTCTTCCTTCCCTTCTTTTCTCTCTTCCTTCCTTCCTCCCTTCCTCTCTTCTTTCTTTTTCCCTCATTGTTTTCTTGCCTTTCTTTGCTCACTACACGGGAAACCTCGAATAGATCTTTGAACCTTCCCTTTTCTCTTCTTTAAAGTTCTTTAGTTCTTCAGACGTATAAACAAGTATCTGAATTTTGGTAAGCTCAGTAGAGGAGTGTCATCATTTGCAGAATGATGTCCAACTATTATAACCACTTATTTGGAAGTTCCTAATCTAGACAAATAGTAAGTAAACTGTGATTAGAGAGATTTTTTTCCCCCTCAAAATACCCTAGGATAACATACAGTGCAGGCCTCATTTCCACGGAGATTAACCTCAATGCCTCAGCAAAAACAGTGCCTACCACAATCCCATGAAATAATTTTAGAAGCAATAAATTATGACCGGTTCCATTTACACAAATATTTTGATATCATGAACTAGCTTGCTTATTCAAACTGACAGACTGAGATGGAGAGCTACAGATAGAAAGGTCAAGAAGTAGATGATGTTTTTGAAGTTAGTGTGTGGGGTTTCTGGTGAGAAAGGGGTAGGGGGGTTAAATCAGCTGCCATATGGGGAAACCATCTGTGTGTCTCAGTAGACAGGGAGCAAAGTGTACTTGGGATTTGACAATTTATTCAAACATTTTTCAAGTGCTTCAAACAGCTGTGGGGAATAATTTTTGGGGGGAAGAAAAATCTTTGGGCAATGAAGTTTTAGAAGTATTGTGTATAATGGGTAAGTCCATTACTATATAACTATTAGTAGCATAGTGAATCAAAAATTTCTTGGTTCCCTTTTATTAGGAATTCTTTGCGATCTTGAGTTATCCAGCTAAAAGTTAAAAATGATAAAAGAAACAACCGAGCACTTAATAGACGTCTAAGCAGTGAACTTTTTTTCTTTTTTTCATATTAAATTTAGTTTAGAGAAAAAAGATTTTTTTCTTTTAATGTTTATTTATTTTTGAGAGAGAGAGAGAGAGAGAGAGAGAGAGAGAGAGAGAGACAGCATGCGTGGGGGAGGGGCAGAGAGAGAGGGAGACACAGAATCTGAAGCAGGCTCCAGGCTCTGCGCTGTCAGCATAGAGCCCGGTGCGGGGCTCAAACTCAGGGACAGCGAGATCATGACCTGAGCTGAAGTCGGAAGCCCAACCTACTGAGCCACCCAGGCTCCCCTAGAGGAAGAAGATTCTTAAAGCTCAAAAATGGGAAGGAATGGAGCTGGGTAACACACAGGTAATCTGTTGACATTATTCAGAAGAGGGTGGGATGACAAGAGAATGGAGGGGACTAATGTGAAACAGTGGCATTTCCAGAAGATTGTTTTTTCTTCTTTTTCTTTCTTTTTGTAGAGTCGGGGAGGGGGAAAGGGAGAGAATCTCAAGCAGGATCCACCCCCGACATGGGCCTCATTCCCTTGACCCTGGGAACATGACATGGGCCAAAATCAAGAATTGGACACTCAACCAACTGAGCCACCCAGGCACCCTGAAAATTGTTTTTTGTAAAGTGATTACAATATGGACTTTATCAGAACTTTAAGAATTTACCATAAAACCAATGTCAAATTAAAAAAGAATTTTAATTCAAAGGATCATGTATAAATGAACAGTCTGAAAACTCTGAAGTGATTCTTTTCCATTGAAAAACAGAAAAGTTATAATATTATCCTAAGTGAATATTTTCAAAAGAACTTTTTTAGAACTATTCTTGTTGGGATCAAGGCAAAATAAATGTTAGTGCCCCTGTATATTTGTGAATATTCTAGGGAGACAAATCTTTCGGTGTTGTAAGTGACTTCAACCTTCATCTGGAACCCAATCTCTCATTTTGGTTATAATTTAATAATATAATTATTAAGCAGGCTAATAAATAAGTTAACCAAGGCTAATAGCCAGTGGCCAACGTCAGAGCTGAATCTGAAACATGTAGGCATGCCAAGCTAGTGTTCTTCCTAGTAGATTAAAATCTCTCACATAAATAAGTTGCCAATTCATCCTACCGATAGAAGTAAGTGATCAGTATACTACATGGAGCAAAGCACAATTGGAATTCCTCATTTCCCAAACTGGTAGTCCTACCACTGTATGTACTGAAAAATGCATTCAGGATATCACTTTGATGGAATGAAGACAAATTTCCTTTCCTGTGGTCTCCTCTAGGATATTAATAATGGAATAGAAACATACACCTCTACATGTACCAGTAACCTGAACATATCTATTGACAGAAATTAAAGAAGGTATACCTTACTCTGGGCAAGAGCATATTCGCGTACCTACATCTCACCAGATCACCTGCTATCCTAGTCCTCTGAATGCGTGGTCACAAAGGCAAAGTTAACTCCACAGGGGCAGGAACCTCGGTCTCCTCCTTTCTCACCTTTGAGTGAATGTCTGTGACTACAACAGAGGTCTTGCCATTTGTTCTTAAGCCGGGAGCCAAGCATCTGTTATGACCAATACTACATCATTCTACTAAGACTCATGATTATGCTACCTCATCTGCAGCAAACACAGAATATGATGTTATATTTGTACCATTCCTTCTACTGAAAACAGAGATACAAGTATGACCAACATTGCCAAGGAAGCTGGGGAGGTGTTCTTTAACTTTTATTCTGTACCTTCACGTGTGAATCAGATACAACAAAATCTTTTAAGCTTAACTTGGACAAGTTTTGTTAACTATGTTAATCTCACTTTTGTTAATTCCATAGCAAAACAATAATCTTTTTGTAAAATTTAGATGTTTTGGAGTCACTCTGGGGAAAAAAAAAACAAAACTTCAGAGGGAAATCAAATAATAATTACAAACAATTTCATCAAATAATTAAAAATAAATCTCAAATCAGTACCTGCCTGTTATTATAAAATCCAGAGCAGACAGCCTATTTAAAGATTGGCTTCTTCAGAAGGTAGGTTGTTCCACAAAGAAAGCTGAGATCTGAACACATTCTAGTTCTCCAAGAGTCAGGGCCAGATGAATAGGAGAAAGCGTGTGACTCGAAAGTTCATTCAGCAAAATAATGTTAATAACTTAATACTGGAGAAACAACTGCATAAAACATGGAAGTGCTGAGAAAAGAAAGGCCAGTGCAGAATTACAACAGTATATTGAAGATCTGCACATCTAGAGGTCCTTTATTCATGACTGGTGCTCTATGGTTCTTGCTTAGTTTTTCTCTTGGGTAAAATTGCATACATAGGTGACTGGCTAGCTGGCTAGGAGTATGGGTATTCCATTGGTCCCAGAAGTTGTCCATATGGATGTCCCTGTACCAGATGGATAACTCCAACAAGAGGTCTCATCATTATCCCAGTGGCAGCAAGATTGCAACTGAAAGCAAAGACATGACACAAAGAATGGCATTTCAATCTTCCCAAATCTTCAGAGTGTGAAACTGTAAGACTCATTCTAAATCAATGCCAGAAAGCAGCATCTGGGCAATGATCCAGCAGAGAAGGTGGAAAAGGAGGGTAAAGAACAGAGGGAGGTTTTGGGGAGTGGAAGAGGAGAGGGTAAGATGCCGAGGGAAAAAAGGTAAAGGGCCAGTGAGAGACAGACCCTGGGTGAGCCAGACACGAGTTTGGGAGTTGCAGGATACATTCTTTCTCTACTTGAAATGTTGATTTTGAACATTTCAAAACATAAAACCAAAACATCTCATTAGCCAAGGGCAGAGTCCCTTGATCTCAGACTTGGTCACATCCCCACCCTTCATTTTAAGCCCTCTTGGGAATGATTTTTTTTTTTTTAAGTTACAAAAGTAATTGCTACAGAGGTCAAAGGATAACCAAACTATAAATTATGGCATCGAACTAACTACACTCAAAAGAGTTGCTGGAAAGGGCACTGGCAAACCTTCACTCTAAAGACAATTTTACTCTGGGGCCAGAGATGCAGGTAGGAAAAACAGTTAAGTGGAAGATTGAAAGCTGCACTTCAACTCTTTGTGGCTTTTCACACTGATAATGGAGATTGTTATTTTTGTACCACCAGCTCCTCTTCGTCTTTCCGGTGGAAAAAAATAAACCATTTTGTTTTCAGGGACCATTTCTCCACCAATCACAGTCCATCACTTGGCCCTGGGATGGGCATGTAATCCAAGTCTTGCCAAGAACAGTAACACATGCACCTAGATCCCTCTATATTAATTGGTCCAGGGATAGATACTTGGTTTAAACCAGGCCAATCAAAACTCTTCTGAGAGCTTGTATAGGAAAAGTTCTTGCAGCCTGTAGAGACTGCAAGTGCTAAAATCTTGGCACTTCTCTGCATTTTATGAAGACAGACAGATTGACAAAGAAGTCAACCACAGGGACCAAGTCTTTAGAGGCAGAGAAAAAGAGACAGAAAGTTGATGGCATCATTCGGAACCTGGATAAGGCCTATCCCTGAAATGTTCACAAACGTGATCCAAACATTTCCTTTCTAAGCTGGTTACTTATTTGTGGTTGCTTGAAACTAAAAGAGTCTTCAAGTTATATTTCCATGTATGACTCCGACGTATATAGTTGACTTATACTACTACCTACCAGGAAAACTTAAATTTTTATGGTGCATCTGTCGCTGAACTAGTGTTACTATTCTTAGACACTATGCGATATTGGCCTGTATCATCTGTTCTTCTCAGAGCCCAGGTAAACTTGGCCTGACCCTTGGAGAAAAGAGGAAAGACATTTATCTCTTCTCCATAATAAAATGATCATTTAACATTCTAAGTCATTTTATATGAGTATTTCCAATGTCAGCAACGTTGACATTGGTCGTTTTGTTCTTCCAAAAACTTGTGCCCTGGAGCAGAAAAGAATGTATCTTTGAAATAAAAGGCATTGGGCTATCTCCATAGCTTTTCTTTGCACATACATGCGTGGGCATCCACCCACCCACACAGAGCTTTAACGGTGAAGGCAGGAAGAGGAATGGTAAGAGAGGAATATATATGCTTTCTACGACTGGATCAATGAGAAAATAATCAGGCAAAATGGAGGTCCGAGAGAATGTGTACCTGTAACGTGTTGTTTGAGCAATAACAAAATTCCTCCTGACGACTCCAGGTGTTAGGTAGAACTTCCTTCAAATTCTCCAATCTGTTTTGCATGCTTCTGTCAGTGCTCTCTTTCGAAAATACAGACCAGTACCCTACCTGGTTCTGCAACAAAACCCTTGGCTTCTGACAGCATAAGGAAGGGAGAAAGGAAGTCCAAATCTATCAGCTTCCTACCAAACATCCCTCCCAGTTCGACCCTACCCACAGTACAGCCTCCCCTTTGTCACACCTCCACCATCTCTCAAGCTCCAGAGAAACTCACTGCCAGCCAATTATTCGAGGCGTTTGCCACCTGCAGGCTTCCTTTACATGGAGTGCTCATTCTTCTTTAATCTGCCTATTATTTCATTCGAACTGACTTTTACTGAGTACTTTTCAGTGTTTGTCAGCCCACTGAGGTCGTATCTATGCTCCCAGGCTCTAATTCACCCTGTATTTCCATACCTCTCTGGATGATAAGTAACCTTGCTATGCTTTCATGTTTACATCACTTTTTAGTTACGACAATAGCAGGACACTACTGTCTGCTTACACAGCTCACTTCCGTGCACCCTCCCCTTGCTCCTTAAAAGGTAAGTGATTGGGGCGCCTGGGTGGCTCAGTAGGTTAAGCGTCTGACTTCGGCTCAGGTCATGATCTCACCGTTCGTGAGTTTGAGCCCCACGTCGGGCTCTGTGCTGATGGCTCAGATGTTTCAGATTCTGTGTCTCCCTCTCTCTCTCTGCCCCTCCCCCGTTCATGCTCTGTCTCTCTCTGTCTCAAAAATAAACATTTAAAAAAAAATTTTAAAAAAAAGGTAAGTGATTTACTTAGCTAACCAACCTGCATATGCTTCAGCATAGATGGGCCCCTAAAGTAAGTCGTGGGGATGAACAATGGATGCTCTAAGTCAATCTGGTTCCCCTTCCCCTTGGCCAATGGGTGAAGCAGGCATGTCACAGAAAGTGGTCAAACCATCATCTGACCAGGCAAACCTTATCTGCTCTTACGGAAAGGTTCCCAAGGTGTACCTGACTTCCTCTGTGATTTTTGGCTCTTTTTCTTGCCATCATGAACAGGACTGAAGCTCTGAGTTATAGTTCAACACCCAGCTACTCGTCATCGGGCCCAGTTTTGCAGACTCAGGCTGGGGATTATGTAGGTCCGGAGCTTCATGTGACACGTTGGAATCCGGTGCTAAAACCTAAGGTCGCTTATGGCAGTAGTAGCTAGTGGTGGTTAGTAAAATAGTAAAAGTGGTGACTTTTTCTTTTCTCGATCCTCTTAAGGAATTCATGAAAACATTTGGCTTGGCAAAAAGATTCTTATGACACACTTATGGGTCTCTAAAGTCATTATTAGTTAAATAAATAATACTGCCTTCCTTTCATCTCATCTATATGGTCATGAAACTAAGGAATATTTTTACATATTTTTCATAAAACAGTTGTTGCCTGAAAATTTTATCACTCACAGCTTGCACTGTTCTTGTAAAATTGGTATTAGGAATCCATACTGTCCTTGAAAGTTCTATCTACTAGAGTGAAACACAAAAAAATGAGTATCCGAGTTTTCGAGGGCTGCATGGCAGGGTTAACTCCTGCATCCCGATTTCTCCGTGATAAATTAATAATATTTATTTACAGACTGTTGCTAGTAAAATACACAGTAGGGGTATGCGCTAGAAAATGGTCAACACAGTGATCTAAACATAACCAGTTACAGTCATGACTAGACTCTCTGTTTACCATTCTGGAACTGGTGGCGTTTTATTACAATTGCCTATTTACTTGTCTGCCTCTTTCCCCGGACTGTGAGCTCCTTAGGGGCATGGGCCATCTCCTCCCACAGTGCTCAAGAAGTGCTTGTTGAACGTGAGAGTACATAAATGAGCAAATAATGATGCCACAGTAGTCCTACTATAAATGCCGGGAAGAGAGGAAAATATCCAAAAGATTATTTTTTAATTAAAAAAAACAAACAAACTAGGGGCGCCCAGGGAGCTCAGTTGGTTAAGTGTCCGACTCTCGATTTCGGCTCAGGTCAGCCCTGCATCGGGCTCCACGTTGCACATGGAGCCTGACTGGGATTCTCTTTCTCCCTCCCTCTGCCCCTCCCCAGTGCATGTCTCCCTCCCTCCTTCCCTCCCTCCCTCCCTCTCTCTCTCTCTCTCAAAACAAAACCACAAAAACAGTTTCGTTCATCTGAAATTCGAAATATTAACAAAAGAAGCTGTTTATTTCATTTAGCATATTTAGCATTTCTATTGTTAAAATATTTCTAATGTGACGGGGCATAATATTTCCTCCAAAAGAAACTCCGTCATTTTGGTGAAGACGAGGTAATATTTTAAATTGGGCAGACTGACTATCTTTTTTCAAATGCTATCCATTATGGTCCGTCTCTCTGTTAAATATTATATGTAATAAGCAGATTATTTGTCTTAGAAAAGCAAGCAGAAAGAATTAAAAGAAAGATGTTTTCCAGTAGAAATGAGTCCTCCTAGGTACGCCATATGTCATTAACATAATAGCCACATACACACAACACTGACATATTCAAGCATCTTTTACAGCAAACTACACCCACTCCCTCTCTCTCTTCGTCTGCCCCTTCCATATTCCAGCCAGTCCCTCCACCATACCGTCTGGATATCCTGTCTGCTTGTTAAAGCAATAAAGTCTAATTTGCCTCTGACTTGTTTTGCTCCTTGTAATAGTACCAGTCTTTTTTTTTTAATTTTTTTTTCAACGTTTATTTATTTTTGGGACAGAGAGAGACAGAGCATGAACGGGGGAGGGGCAGAGAGAGAGAGAGACACAGAATCGGAACCAGGCTCCAGGCTCTGAGCCATCAGCCCAGAGCCTGACGCGGGGCTGGAACTCACGGACCGCGAGATCGTGACCCGGCTGAAGTCGGACGCCTAACCGACTGCGCCACCCAGGCGCCCCAGTACCAGTCTTAAAGAGCATAAAGACACAGCTCACTCTGTGTTTCTCGTTATAACACAAGATGTGAGCAGCCGGTAGGGCTATGGGGAAAGAGTCAAACATTTCACCTGAGTCTGTCCTCTTCTAAAGATACAGTTAACATAGTGATTCAGGTTTTCTAGACTCTTCTATGTTTCAGACTTGAGAAAATATTTAAAATGGGGCAGTTTAAATTCTTAAAATGCACTTGGATGCGGCCAACATACGTATTTTTGTTCTACGGCATTATAATGGAGAGAAGTTAATGTTGCCATTAAAACACAGGGTCACGGTCCTGGGATCTAGCCCTGCTTCAGCATGGAACCCACTTAAGATTCTTTCTCTCTCTCTCCCTCTGCCACGCTCGCTAACTCGTGCTCTCTCTCTCTAAAAAAAAATAATAAACAAAAAAACAATTTTAAACTTGAGCTTGAGAGTATCAAGCCGTGTTAAGGAAAACGTTTATTCTGCTCGACGACAGTCTACATTCCAGCCACATGGTCGACAAAATTAGGCAGAGAAACTCCTCTGGGCACATTAAAAACAAAATTGCTGAATAAATGACTGAAAGAAAAGATGTGGTTTTAAGGTAATAGTGAGACATCAGGAAAATAAGAGAATTCTTTGGAAGACAAATAAGCATAAGAAGTGAAGATTTCAGTGAGGTAAAATATGCCCTGTAATCCTGTCAGTATCTGCTGGGTCCTGGGGCACAAAAGCAGGAGTTGAGGGTGTAATGAGCCACAAGTGGTACAAGAGAAGAAGCCCCGAGCCGGACCCTAACCCCATCCCTTCCCTCACACCCCTGCTATGCACATGTCTCTCTCTGTAAAATGGACCGCTCAGTGGCAGACTATAAGGCTATGTCCACAATCTGATGACTGTCTTCTCAGCAGCCGTAAGACAGTTGAATGGTATCTTTAAGCTACTGAGAAAATAATAAACACACAACTTCAAATCCTATATCCATTCTAACTTCTGAGAATGAAAGTAAAATAAAGACATTTTTAAATACAGAAGAGCTGAGCACTTATTGCCAACAGGCTTTCACTTAAGAGACTTTTAAACACTCTACTTAAGGAGGAAGTAAAATAATTCTACAAAACAAACTGTGAAATGCAAGAAAAACGCAGAAAAATCCTGAAAGGCAAGCAGGACCTAACTATGAAGACATATTCGGGGCACCAAAAGTAGACACATGGGTATAGCTAAAGAAATATTGTTCGCAGAAAATATGGGGCACCTGGGTGGCTCAGCTGGCTAAGCATCTGACTTAATTTCAGCTCAGGTCGGGATCTAACAGCTTATGAGATTCTCTCTCCCTCTCTCTCTGCCCTGTCCCCACTTGCGCACACATGCTCTCTCTTTTTCTCAAAATAAGTAAATAAACTTAAAAAAAAGAGAAAATAATAAAATGTCTTACATACAAAGTTAAAAAATACAAAACTGAAATCCTCAGTCTCTGTGACACATACCATCAGGAGTGGGGTCAAATGCAATGAGAACCAAACCAGCATGGACAATAAGAATGAAATCACCTACCGCCCCCCGCTAACAGTTTACAGTAACAAGACATTACTATTTTAGTGTCTTCATTATTGCCCAGGCTATATGGAACTTCCCTAAAGAGCCATTAACTCCTTCAACTAAAAGCAGTAACAGTTCACAATCCAGCACTGCTGAACCCCTCACCCCGAAAGTCCTTGCCTTGTTTCAATAGATTCCAAGCTATTATATCATGAGCCTTTCTCAATTCTAATCAAATTTCCACACTGAAGGATCCATTTTAAACCAAACTTCAAATTCTCAACAAGATCTGGTTTTGCTTTTCCTCCCCAGACACGACTAAAACCGTGGAGGCGGTGTTCTCTGTCATCATGGGAAGCCATAAACACAGCTCTGTCTTATCAACCAGGTGTGGTGGTATTTGGGGAGTGAGCATTCCACAGCAGTTAACATGTTCTCAGGTAATTTTATATTTTGAGGATGGGGATCTAAACATGGATTAACTTTAGATATTAAGTTAAATAGGCATTTCTAAGGTAGCCACTTAAAAGTGACAATGGATGTATACTTTCTAAATTCACAGAAAAGAAAAATGGAAGAAGATTAATAAATGCAAGGAAGGAAACTGAAGAAACAGAAAAATGAAGTACAAACCCAAAGTTATATACATAATGAGAAACAATGCACTATATGAAATTCCTAAGTTAAATATAAAGATTTTTTTACTGAATTTTATTTTATTGCTACTCACATTCCTTTCATAAGAGAAAACAAAAACACACACAGATGTACATACTAACATGCACACACACATGCACAAAGAAAGACACAGGAAAGGTGAAAGTAAACGAATGGAAAGAATGTCAGGCAAATAATGATCGCAGTTACCTGAGGTAGTTTGTTAATATGATAGGCATAATATACTTTAAAGCCAAACCAAAACATCAATGAAGACTAAACAAGGTCAGATCTCTGAACTTCTGTGCACCAACTAACATAATTTAAAAATCTATAAAGCAAAAAATAATATAATATTAATAATATATAATAATATGATGATAAAAACATATAAAGCAAAAAAAAATTAAACATATAAAGCAAAAAACACATAAAGCAAAAAGGTAGGCCTACATGGTGAAACTAACAAGTGTATTTATCCTCGGTTAGGAGAATTTAATACATCTCTTAGTAATTGATACATCAAAAAAAAAATTCAGGAAAGATACTGATGCTGTGATCAGATCAACTGTACAAATTAATATAATGGACATATACAGACTTGCACCACACAACTGAAGAATATACTCTCTTTTTTAAGTACATTTGGAAAACTTAAAAATCTGAAGCAAATAAAGCCAAGTCTTACATTTTACTTTTTTTTTTTTTTCAACGTTTATTTATTTTTGGGACAGAGAGAGACAGAGCATGAACAGGGGAGGGGCAGAGAGAGAGGGAGACACAGAATCGGAAACAGGCTCCAGGCTCTGAGCCATCAGCCAGAGCCCGACACGGGGCTCGAACTCACGGACCGCGAGATCGTGACCTGGCTGAAGTCGGACGCTTAACCGACTGCGCCACCCAGGCGCCCCGCCAAGTCTTACATTTTAAACAGTCATAGACAAACAAGCCATATTTTTTACTCCAAATTAAGTGAATTTAGAAATCTCTCATTTAAAAGCCTCAAATCTGCACTTAAAAACCTCATAGTTTTCCATAAAATGTGAACAATATGCTTCTATATAATAATGGCTTAAAAGAAGCAAAAAATGGACATTTTAAATATCTTCAAATGGACAAAAATTAAAATGCCACATTATCAAAATTGGTAGGATACAACTAAAACAGGATTGAGAAATCAAACTCACATCACTGATAATACAATAAACTGGAATTAAGAGCAATCAGAAGTGCCCATCACCTAGAGAACATTCTGGCCAAAATATTTAAGCAGGACCTAACTATGAAGACATATTCAAAGAAATTGACACTAAGAGATTCTGCAGAACAAATGTCCTGGACTGTTTAAAAAAAACCAATGTCATAACAGCCAAGAAAAGGCAAGAAAAGAGTTATAATAACCAAATGCAATATATAGTCAATGATTTGTTCAAAATCAAAACATAATAACAAAAAAGAAAATAAAAAAGTGTTAACATTTTGGGATCAGGAGATTGGAAAATCAACTATGTATTAGGTAATAATTTCATATTAGTATTAAATTTCTTGCATGTGAAAACGGTATTGAAATGACATAGGAAATATCCTTGGTTTTAGGCGATTTATGGTGAAGTATAAAGTGTCATTATGTCTGTAACTTCTTTTTAAATGCAGAAATTGAGGCGCCTGGGTGGCTCAGTCGGTTAAGCGTCCGACTTCAGCTCAGGTCACGATCTCGCGGTCCGTGAGTTCGAGCCCCGCGTCGGGCTCTGGACTGATGGCTCGGAGCCTGGAGCCTGTTTCCGATTCTGTGTCTTCCTCTCTCTCTGCCCCTCCCCCGTTCATGCTCTGTCTCTCTCTGTCCCAAAAATAAATAAACGTTGAAAAAAAAAATTTAAATGCAGAAATTAAAAAAATAAAAAAAATTTCCCAAATGGGAAAAGTGTCTCTTAACAAACTAAGGAAGTACTTGACATAATAAAGAAAAAAAAAAAAGAATCTTCATTAATCATCATACCCTACAGAAGTGATGAATCACTAAATTCTATTCCTGAAACCATTATTACCTGATATGTTAACTGACTTGGGTTTAAATAAAATTTTAAAAAATCTTCATAATCAACATTGGTATATTAACAGCACAATTTTTACTCCCGCTGGCCAAAGATGGAACAATTTAAGTTGTAAAGTAAATAATGATACCACTGGATTATAACACAAGTAATAAAATAAATATCCATGAGTCTATACTGATATAAATGATGGAGGAAGGAAGGAAGGAAGGAAGGAAGGAAGGAAGGAAGGAAGGAAAGAAGGAAGGGAGGGAGGAGGGAAAGGAGGGAGGAAGGGAGGGAGGGAGGGAGTTAGGAAGGAGGGAAGAAGGAAAAAACACAAATTTTCTGTTCTGAAAAATTCCAAATAACCCCCTTCCAGGAGACAGAACTTAATCACTCCTCCTTGAATATGTACTGAACTTAGTTACATGCCTCCAGTTAACAGCTAATGAAGGGGAAACATACTTCCTTACCAGAGAAGCAACCCACCCTCAGTGATCAAGATTAACATCATCAGTGATAAGTAAGGGAGACAGTATGTACCTTCTGATATGATATGAGGAGAAGGGGATATCATCTATTTGGAATTCTTCCCCCAAATCCATAACCTCAGTGCAATCATGAGAAAAGAGCTGAAAAACCTAAACTGAGGGACATTCTACAAAATACCTGATCAATACTCTTCAAAACTGTCAAGGTCGAGGAATAAAATGAAAGAGATGGACTGTCACAGATTGGATGAGAATGAGGACCAAATGCAATATGCGTATCCTAGAAAGACTCCGAAAACAGGAAAAGGACATAAAGAGGGAAAACCACTGACATCTGAATAAAGTCTGCAATTAAGAGTATTGCAAGAATGTCAGGTTTTCAATGATGCAAATATAACATGGTTACGTAAGATATTAACATTGGAGGAACCTAGGTTAAGAATATATGGAAGTTCTCTGCACTATATTTGCAGCATTCCACAAATCTAAAGTTATTCCAAATTTTAAAGTTTTTTTTTTTTTCAACATTTATTTATTTTTGGGACAGAGAGAGACAGAGCATGAACGGGGGAGGGGCAGAGAGAGAGGGAGACACAGAATCGGAAACAAGCTCCAGGCTCTGAGCCATCAGCCCAGAGCCTGACGCGGGGCTCGAACTCCCGGACCGCGAGATCGTGACCTGGCTGAAGTCGGACGCTTAACCGACTGCGCCACCCAGGCGCCCCTAAAGTTTTTTTTTTTAAAGAAACTCTAAAATCAGAAAGATGACAGGGATACCTGCTAAGACAATCTACAGCTTAATGAGAGATGGAAAAGAAAGAGTAGAGAAACTGAAAGGGAGAAAGGAATCTTTTTTTCACAAATCATGTGATTTTTTTTTTTTGCTTAAATCCAAAACAGTTCCCAGAATAATTACGAAATAAATAAAAGAGCTTATAGCAAGTGTGCAAGATATAAGATCAATACAAAAAAAAATCAACTGCATTTCTAACTACCAGCAATATACAAATAGAATATATTTTTCAGGAAGGGGATTTTAGCAAGTCTATAAAGAATATAGAAATAAATCTAAATAATTATGCATAACATCTCTAAAAGGAACATTTGAAAAATGTATAGATGATAAAGAAGATTCCAATAAGTGGAGAAACAAAAGTTCTCCTAGATAGAAAGTTATTTCTATAAAGATGTCAACTCTCATCAAAATGATTTATATATCCAATGCTATCACAATAAAAATCACAACAGGAGTTTTCAAGGAACTTGGCAACTTATTTCTAAAAATATATTAATGAAAAATAGCACGGATGTTCCAAAAGAGAAGAAACAAGAGGTGAGACTTCCCTATCACAGAGCTTCTACATGCTACATAATTAAGACAGCATCATTAAGACACAACTGAGCAAAGGAACAGAGCCCCAGGTACCAGAACAAATCATATGCAGAAATCTGATTACAAATCTACTGGCTCTGCGTATCCCTGTGGGAAAGAATGATTATTTAGTACGTGATTCGGGGACACTACTGGATACCCTAATGAAAAACCTCACACCAGAGACAAAAATAATTACAGATGAATCAAAGACTTAAATAACAAAAGCAAAATTTAGGGGTGCCTGGGTGCCTCAGTCGGTTGAGCATCTGACTTTGGCTCAGGTCACGATCTCACAGTTCATGGGTTCGAGCCCCATGTCGGGCTCTGTACTGACAGCTCAGAGCCTGGAGCCTGCTTCAGATTCTGTGTCTCCCTCTCTCTCTTTCCCTCCCCCGCTCACTCTCTCTCTCTCTCAAAAATAAAATAATCATAATTTTTTTAAAAAAGAAAAGCAAAATTTAAATAGCCAAGCAGTCTACTAAGAACAGTATAAAAGATATGAACAGACATTTCACAGAAAAGTAAATATTAGTGGGCAATAATAATATAAAAATTTATCAACCTCATTAGTAATCAGGAAACAAAAATAAAAATTAATATTGAGGTACAATGTTATACTTTCCATACTACCAAAAATGAAAAGAATGACAACCAAAAGGTTGTTGAGAATCCATTGTAACAGAAATATTTGCATATTGTTGGTAGAAATATAAATTGGTCATTTTAAAAATCAACTTAACTCTACCTACTAACATTGAAAATGTAAATGCATTAAGACAGCAATGTGGTTCTTAGATATAGACTCAGAATTTTTTTTCTTGCACTTTCAGACAAGGAGAACAAGCCAAACATTCATCAAGTGGAAAAGACCAAAAACGTTCACCATACACCAGAATACTATGCATCAAGGAAAACAAATGATCTAAGCTATCTGCGTCAACATGAACTGACGTTAAAATATCACATTTTTCTGTTTAAATACAGTATTATCCCATTGATCTATATTTCAAACACTGGCAAAAAAAATAACCAACTTACTCTTTATAGGAAAGTGCATAGAGAAATGGACAATCGTAAAATTATAGAGAAAATCAGTAGACGGGGAAAAAACCGCTTAGAACAATGATTATATTCGCAGGGACAAGAAGAAGGTGTAATTAGGAAGGAACAAGGGAAAGGAGGTTCAGAATTATTGAAAGTGTCACTTTTCTTAAGTTGAGCCTAATAATGAGTAAAGCTCAGTCACAAGTTAGGCGAGGCATGCTGGATGATGGTTTAATTTTTGTTACTTAACTACTAATATACATCACACACACATGCATATAATGCCTCTCCTGTAACACAACCTCCCAGACGTGCAGGTGTTAAGTGACCCGTTTGGCGTTGACCTGTAGGAACAGGAACTAGGGAACATGGCACAAGAAGGGCTAACATTCTGGCTACTGCTGTTGATGTCTCTGACCCAGAAGACTCCTGTCTTTGGTCAGCATGCACGAAACTTGTAGATTAACGTGCTAAGATTTTTCAAGGAGAGCAAAATCTTAAAGCCATCATAATTTTTAACAAGGCTATGGAATCCAGCATATGAAAAGAAGCCAGGAGGCGCAGTCTAGCATGGTGAAAAACTATCTACATGTGTGTTAGGAAAAATGGATCTTAGCATTTGTTTAGGCATAAAATATGAATGGTATCTAGGGCTGCTACTTTCCTTCTCTGGTCTGTTTCCTTATCCATAAAATGAAGGGTTGAATAACAGTCTCTAAAGGCAGCTAGAATAGCTTCCAGTTCTCAAAGTCAAAGATTACAGATGTAAGAGGAAAAAAAAAAAATAACATGAAATGCATAGTCACAGAAGAAATGTGAAAAAAAGTCATTACACAAATGTTAAAGATACAAACTGTGATGACAGCAAGTACAAAGTTTATTTCATCTTCATTGAAATATTTATCTGTAATATACCATAAAGTGAAAATTCTCTTTTAACTTGTATATCAAAGAGAAAACAACCCCACAAAGAAGCTCAAGTAAAATATTTTCATGATATACAAATGCCATTGAAGTGAAAAGTCTTCATAAGACCACCCAACCTTGACAAGTGTATTCACATAGGATTTAAAGAGTAATATTTGTATGACATACAGTAGGTGGTCTTTTGCGTGGGTGAAAGACTCCAGCTGACTTTGGTTCATGAATGCCTCTAGGAGAATTATGATGAATTTCTACCTGGCAGACCATAATGTTAGTCTAAACTTCTAATTCTGCTTTCAGAATTGCATTTCTTCTTTGTGACGAAATATCCAAATTTCTTTAATCCTGTGTGTGCGTGTAAGCATCCATATGTGTATTTAGGTAGCATGCACCCATGGGCACTGCTTTTTCTTTTAAATACTTATTGTTTATTTTATTGACTTGGCTATCGGGAAGAGAAAATGTAAAATTTTCAGCACTAATCATAACTTAGGTTTTCTGGCACAACTACATTCCTTTATTTGGCTTTTCTTTCTCTACGCGTCATGTCAAATTGTTTCATTCTATATGTACTTTGTGCCATAAGTTACTTCAAACCATTTTCAGTATATGAACCAATGAATGCATATGTACAGTATGTGTCTCCTGATTTTAAATGAAACATAGCTTAAATAAGGTAAATTTCTTGGATCATCAGAAAAACATGAGAAAAACAGAACAAAAGATGCCATTTGAAATCACATCATTACGCTGGAGAGGATGTGGAGAAACGGGAACCCTCTTACACTGTTGGTGGGAATGCAAACTGGTGCAGCCGCTCTGGAAAACAGTGTGGAGGTTCCTCAAAAAATTAAAAATAGACCTACCCTATGACCCAGCAGTAGCACTGCTAGGAATTTACCCAAGGGATACAGGAGTACTAATGCATAGGGGCACTTGTAGCCCAATGTTTATAGCAGCACTCTCAACAATAGCCAAATGATGGAAAGAGCCTAAATGTCCATCAACTGATAAATGGATAAATAAATTGTGGTTTATATACACAATGGAATACTACATGGCAATGAGAAAGAATGAAATCTGGCCTTTTGTAGCAATGTGGATAGAACTGGATAGTATTATGCTAAGTGAAATAAGTCATACAGAGAAAGACAGATACCATATGTTTTCACTCTTATGTGGATCCTGAGAAACTTAACAGAAACCCATGGGGGAGGGGAAGGAAAAAAAAGAGGTTAGAGTGGGAGAGAGCCAAAGCATAAGAGACTCTTAAAAACTGAGAACAAACTGAGGGTTGATGGGGGGTGGGAGGGAGGGGAGAGTGGGTGATGGGTATTGAAGAGGGCATCTTTTGAGATGAGCACTTGGTGTTGTATGGAAACCAATTTGACAGTAAATTTCACATATTGAAAAAATAAAATAAAATAAAATCACATCATTAAAATGAAGCAACTTGAAAAACTATAACAGTCGTTACACCCTGTTTGAATTTCAAGAATATGGTAACTTACTTGCATATGTCATCTTCTGGGTCTTCAAGCCCAAATCTCTCATCAAATGTAAGCTGTATCCAAACATTTTCTTCTACTGCTACTAATCTCCATACCAAGACCATATTTCTTGGATAAGTATGAGGAAACCTCGGGCTGTGAATACTTCCATTAGTAGACACAGCAATAATTCTCTCATGCTGGGGATCTTGCACTCCTAAAGCAAAAATAGAGGCACAGACACACATTTAGAACAGACATCTCGAAAACTGCAGGTTTCAAAATAAATGTTTGCTCTATCATCCACATTTTAACCCAAACATGTGTTGGGTATGTCTCACACAACAGAAACCAAGTATCACTCTTTTCAGAACTCACCCAGAAAAAAAAAAAGAATTATTATTATTTTTTATTTTTCTAATATTCATTTTTGAGACAGAGAGAGACAGAGTGCAAGGAGGGCAGGAGCAGAGAGAGAGGCGGACACAGAATCCGAAGCAGGCTCCAGGGCCTGAGCCATCAGCATGGAGCCTGACGTGGGGCTCAAACTCACAAACTGCGAGATCATGACCTGAGCCAAGATCGGACACTTAACCGACTGAGCCACCCAGGCACCCCAAGAAGGAACTATTTTAACAATATTGAATAAAAACCTCAGTACTTTTATACTTGAAAGAACATAACACATTAGTCTTAATTACTGAAATGTCAAACTACCAACTCATGGATTCCTGAAATCATAACAAAGCCGACTTAAGACCCTCATCCTCTAAGAACTTATCAGATATGAGTCATATTAAAAAGAAACTTGCATATAATTCTATGTTTAAATATACAAACAGTGGGGCACGTGGGTGGCTCAGTGGGTTGAGTGTCCGACTTCGGCTCGGGTCATGATCTCACAGCTCGTGGATTCGAGCCCCGCTTCAGACTCTGTGCTGACAGCTCAGAACCTGGATCCTGCTTTGGATTCTGTGTCTCCCTCTCTCTCTGCCCCTCCCCCACTCATGCTCCATCTCTCTCTGTCTCAAAAATAAAATTAAAAAAAATGTTTTTAAATACAAATAGTGAATTTGCCCCCATTCTTCAACAGTGATTGTAGCAACTGTTCATTGAGTATTTATGTTACTCAAATTACATTATTTCACATTGATAAAATGCAATTTTAGAATACTTTCCTTAGAAATTTCTTGAATTTTGGGGCGCCTGGGTGGCGCAGTCGGTTAAGCGTCCGACTTCAGCCAGGTCACGATCTCGCGGTCCGGGAGTTCGAGCCCCGCGTCGGGCTCTGGGCTGATGGCTCAGAGCCTGGAGCCTGTTTCCGATTCTGTGTCTCCCTCTCTCTCTGCCCCTCCCCCGTTCATGCTCTGTCTCTCTCTGTCCCAAAAATAAATAAACGTTGAAAAAAAAAATAAAAAAAAAAAAAGAAATTTCTTGAATTTAAAAGACTGAATATCAAGGGTCATGTATTAGCTGGAAGATTTTGAGGTTAAAGAATAACCTGTCTTATTGCTAAAAAAAAAAAATAACTTTAGTAAGTTGAAGTTATGATTCTTCAAGCAGCTTTTTCATTCTCTTAAACTTGGCTATTTCAACAATCAGTCTGGTAAGTATTATTTTATATGGTCAGGGTTGGAAGACAGGTTTAAGACCAATATAAGTTCTTTGAATATATACCAGTGTGCATTAGGAAGAAAAATCATCATATTAGTAAATATGTGTTAGTTGCCACAGAATTTTTAAATTAAATCATTTAATGTCACCATTCTTCCTATTCAGAAGCATGTTCCCTCTTATTGGATGCTAATATTTAATACTGCTATTGGCTATATTAACTTGTATGAAATAATCAATACTTCTTTTATGCACATAATTTAGCACCAATCTATCTCCTGAGAACATAGATGGATCTATCAAGTTAGATGAATTCTTTTCTATTCTGACAAATTTTCTTTTAAAAATGATGAAAACAGGGGTGCCTGGAAGGCTCAGTCGGTTGAGCATCCGACTTCAGCTCAGGTCATGATCTCGCGGTCTGTGAGTTCAAACCCCGCATCGGGCTCTGTGCTGACGGCTCAGAGCCCAGAGCCTGTTTCAGATTCTGTGTCTCCCTCTCTCTCTCCCCTCCCCCACTCATGCTCTGTCTCTCTCTCTCTAGTCAAAAATAAATAAATATTAAAAAAATTTTCTTAAATAAATAAAAATCATGAAAATTTAGGGGCGCCTGGGTGGCTCAGTCGGTTGAGCGTCAGACTTTGGCTCAGGTCATGATCTCATGGTTCGTGAGTTTAAGCCCCGCATCCGGCTCTGTGCTGACAGCTCAGAGCCTGGAGCCTGCTTCAGATTCTGTGTGTCTCTCTCTCTCTGCCCCGCCCCTGCTCATGCTCTGTTTCTGTCTCTCAAGAAGTGAATGGCTTCACTTAGATTGGCTACGATTTATTTTTTGCCCCATTTTGTCTAAAAAAATGCCTGATATAAACCAAGGCACTCATTACAAATATAGCAGTGTATGATTTTTCATATACAATCTAGAAAACTGAATAGCTATGAAAAGATCTGAATTCTATTTTGATAATCTCAGTCACAAAAGATCATTGCCAAAATGTATACACTTAAATGGTGTTTACATCTTTTTTTTCTTTATAATTCACATTTCCACGACACTCTAATTAAACATAATTTAAAGACCAAACATCTAGGTCTCCTCTGTGGTCAAAGAATAGTAAACTTCCTTGTAAGTTACTGCTCCCGAAAACTCATCTCTAAATGCAGTGAGGTTTGCCACCAAACACATAGGATTTACCCCGGATTGTCAAACTTTCATGTGAATCTCAAACAACCAGGGCTATAATCAGAAAAAAAAAAAAAAAGCAACACACATTAAGTTCTACTAAATTAGGAGTCTACATCTGTAGTTTCATTGTTTAAAAAATAATCTTTCGGGGCGCCTGGGTGGCGCAGTCGGTTAAGCGTCCGACTTCAGCCAGGTCACGATCTCGCGGTCCGTGAGTTCGAGCCCCATGTCAGGCTCTGGGCTGATGGCTCAGAGCCTGGAGCCTGTTTCCGATTCTATGTCTCCCTCTCTCTCTGCCCCTCCCCCGTTCATGCTCTGTCTCTCTCTGTCCCCAAAATAAATAAAAACGTTGAAAAAAATGTTTTAATAAAAAAAAAAATAATCTTTCTAAACATATAACTTTACTAGTATTTTAAGGAAAAGACAAGTATATATTCTATGACTATTTTATTGAACATGTATGATCCACTGGACAGTATACTCAAAGAAAAGTAGCAAAGAAATAAAACCAATGTTTTTAGTCAATGTTTTAGTCAAATCTCTAAAGTATTTACAACACACTCCTGGCAATGTATTCTAAAGAGGAATCAATCTTGGTTCATCTTAGATAGTGAATTTAGCATGAAAAATGAAAATATATATGAACACTAAATTTAAAAATTTATAATTATATACCCTTTCACATTATCTTGCCCAGCCCCTCTTAAGGAAAAATTATTGAAAGCCAAAGCGAATCAAAAATAGAAAAAAAAGGAAGGAGATAATAGCGTAAATACTAATAAAACACTAATTGGAAAAGATATCTGCTTCTCCTCATGTTCACTGCAGCATTGTTTACAATAGCCAAGACATGGAAACAACTTAAGAGTCCCCTGATGGGTGAATGGACAAAGGAAATGTGCTTTATATACACAATAGAATATTAGCCATAAAAAAGGAAAAGAAACTGCAATTTGCAACAACATGGATGGACCTTGAGGGCATTATAATAAAATAAGTCAGACAGAGAAAGATACTTTATGATCTCACATGTGGAATGTTAGAAAAAAAACAAAACAAAAAAGGATCTCGTAGATACAGAGAACAGATTGGTGATCACCAGAGGTAGAGTGGAGAGTGGGTGAAATGGGTGAAGGAGGGGTGAGGTCAAAAGGCACAAACGTCCAGTTACAAAATAAATCATGGGATGTAATGTAATATACAACATGGTGACTACAGGTAATAATACTATGCTGTATATTTATAATTTGCTAAGAGTGTAAATCTAGTAAGTTCTTATCACACACACACACACACACGCGTGCACACACACAAATTTTAACTATGTATGATAATGGATGTTACCTAGACTTATTGTGGCTATCATTTTGCAATGTATACAGGTATCATATCATTATACTGTGCACCTGGAACTAATATAATGTTATATATCAATTATACCTCAATAAAAATAATAATGTAAATACTGTAAAATTGTTGACTACATATGTACATATATTTCAATGATATATAATCATATATCTATATTATTCAATTATTTTAGCATTAAGTCAAAGCAATTTCATAATATTTGCCATGCATTTCATAGTATTAGTCCCCTTAAAGACATGTTTACAATGACAGAAAGAGGGTAAGAATAAGAAAAACGTAACAAGCAATAAAAATCATAATACTTAAAAATGTTTTAAAAAGAACTGAAGAAAAGAGGTTTCTAGGTAATATCTAAATAATGTGAAACTCATAATGGGTAACATTTTACCTAATGTAAACAACAAATGTCTCCAATCTTGGTTAGTTTTGGAGTTCTGAAGAAATCTGTTCCTGTTTCATATAGGCAACTGTAGAGACAGGTCACCTGAAAACTGGTAGACTTCCCAGACATCCTGCGAAATTTCTGATGTGTTTACTTCCAAATGTACGTTATTCTGAAATTACGTTTTTTTTTTACAAAAATGTTTCTCTAATAGTTGCGTCTCTTTCCAAATCCTTACTTGATAAATACACATATTTATTGGTCTTATTTGTGCTTTGCTCTGTTCAGTTTCTTTTCTTTCTTTTTTCTTTTTCTTTTTGTCTATAATAATCCTTCTTTATCCTATTCTTGTTAATTTGTTTATATAGATATCTCTGCTTTTGCTCTCATTAACTCTCAATTAACAAACTTCAATTTTAACAATAGTCAAACTCATCTGATACACATACACATGTGCACAGTTTTACTGACTCCCTTAGCTGGTGCCTTTTTGCCTAGAAAACCCAGAATAATCCCGTCCTAATCTTACCTGATTCTGTATAGAGAAGACAGGCTTGAGCACCATAATGCAAACAAATCTCTTTCCATAAGTTCCAACATACATAGAAGTACCCTATTTTTACGTTTAATATTTAAAATTCTGACTATTCATACGAAAGTACAATGATATACTACATAGGCTCAATCTACTGTTTCCCATAACTTAAAAACAACAGCAAAATAAAACAAAGGTAATCAACAGCGCTGCCTCCCTCGACTGTTTACAGATTATAATACATTTGCACTAAGGAAAAAGAAAATAATGGTTTTAAGTAAACCATAAAACAAATATAATTATTTAAGATATGCTCCATTGAGATTCTTGAATTTATCCCAGAAGATTATCATTTTATTCCCCAAGGGAATGAACAGTCGAAAAACTTACATATTAGAAACCTCTTATGTTTCATGCTCTGTTCCAGGTGACTGGGATATCACAAACGAAACAAAGCCTTGTCCTCTTAATGTGACAACTTTTAGGACTATACATTAATGCTATTCCTAAGCTGGGTATAGTAGTGAACTAACATTCAGCTACCAAAACATTCAGATGTTACGTCTTTCAGGATTCCATCGTTGACTTCCACTATACATTCCTTTAGGACTGCCTATTTTAATCGAAATGTATGGGTTTACCTTTCGTACCTCCCACCACACTATTCATTCCTAAAAGATAAAAAGCATGTTACTGAATCCAAAAGCTAACCACTGTCTAGCTCTGTGCCTTGCCCATGGCACTACCTAATACATACTGATAGTATAAAAAAATGATATCCCAGAACACAGCAGAAAACAAATTTCCCTATTATTCAACATTCCATTCTTCATTCTTAAGATCACAATGACTGCACATGATAAGGATAAGAAAATTTTACAATTGAAACTCCCTCTAATTAAGGTCCTTTAATTCATATTTGATATCTTACTCAAAGTTCATCTATTATAGCTACATACGTATTTCAGCTGAAGGTGATAGGTCACAGAGATTTGCCATTTTCTTAACATGCTTATTTTAAGAAAATAGAACATGTTCTATAATTTTACCACACTCTGAGATTTCCATAATTATAATCATTAACTTAACTCTGAAATATGAATAAACTGATGATAAAATCTGTTATTTTAGGCAAGACATTTAATATCAGAGTTTTCTTTTTTAAACTAAAGATAATCATAAACTGTTTTAAAGTTTAAATGAAATGATAACTGTATAAATTCATCACCTTGATAATTGTAAATCAGTATGGATGTAAAGGAGAAACCTTGTCTATCATATTCTGTCTAATTAAAATACAATGAGAGAAGATTCACTATCAGGTATCAAAGGTTTGTGATGCCAGTGAATAGATTGCTATGTAAGATAATGCAACATCGGTCATATGTACAAGGATTCTAATTTTGCAAAGATCAAGTTAATTAAGCAAGAATCAGTGATGTTTAGGCAGTGATTTCAAATTTCTGATTTCCTTCTACAGGTTGATTAGGAGGGGGAAAAAAGGTTTATAGAAATTTTGCCATTTCCTTGACCTGAAACTATCTTCAATAAAACATTTAAATTATTTTGCATTTAGAGACATACAAGAATTCACCCATTAGCTACCTATCTAACTAGAATCAATGATAAGAAAGGGGGGGGGGTCTTTGTTCAGGAAGTTCACAGCAAATCCTCCATATGCAATAAGAAAAAAGTTAATATGGTGAACATATCCTCAACATCCCATCACTACTGTGAAGCAGCTACTGGAAAAGAAAGGCTGGGATTGACCCTCCCCAGAATTGTGCCTGGAAAACCAACGTAAGCCCATTTCCCTCACTGCATGGATCATTTTGATGGGTCAATCAGAGTGAATCCAATGGCTTTTTTTCAACAGTTGGGGTTGAGATCATTTGGGGCAGAAGAAGTGAGATCCAGACTTGTGTAGCCATTAAGCTTGTAACAGAATCCAATGTGAACAAAAAGTTAATGCAGAGAATTAGGCAGATAAATGGCAGCACAGAAAGATGGTGCTAGCCCCAGCTCAAACCACACAGCGAGTTCATGCCATCTCTTGGCTTCTCAGGTACATGTCTAGATAAATCACTTTTATTACTTAAGCCAGTTAGAATTTTTTACACTTGCAACCAAAATCATCATATAGCGAACATGTTTGGGTTTGCCTGGGGTGGCCTTCCTTTAGGCCTCTTGTCCTGGTGTGATTATTATTAGTGTTCCCTTTTCACACTCTAAAATATCTGAATTAACATCATAAAGAACAGCAAGTAATATGTATAAAATTTTTCTGGTACTGAGGCATCAGATACTGAATGGTAAAGATTTGACAGTATGGTATTTTAGCCTTAAGGTAATGGTAAAAATAATCTAATTTGATTTTATACAATGGGATACTACATTTTCAAATGAAGGCTCAATTATGAAAGATAAATGGGCAATGACGTTAGCTATTATGCCACAGGATAAATAGCCAAGTATATAAGCACAGAATCCTGTGAAGCCTTTTACACACCAATTAATAATGAATACAATTGTATACCCACACCATTATAGTGAACCATGTTTAGGCAATAGTATTATTTTCTATCCTGTGTTAAGCTGTGCATTATTTTAGCCACCCCAAAGAGGTCAAAGTAGAATAGAACTAAATTAGGAGTAATTCACATTACAAAAGAAACATTCCCTTTAAAGATTCACTATTGATTTCATTTTTCAATAGTTAATCAACTCTCCTGTTGAATTAAAACTATTATTCCATGTAGAAAGTTTACACAAAATATCAGAAGCTCTGAAATATTTTAAGCAGGATACATTTATGTGAAATAATATAATTATGACAAAAACCTGCCGATGTCACTAAGCACAAATTCATAATACATAGACAGACAAACAAACAAACTAACTTAAGAGAAAATATGATCACTAAAGAACCTCATCTGTTTTGAAGACTCAACATCTGTCCATTTTCTATCTACGCTGGACATATAATTTACGACATTCGGATTGGAGTTTACAAGCAATTTCAAATATGGAAGTAGCTACCTATTTCTTTGTGAACATACAATGGTTATATACAGTACAGACATTCTGATGGGAAGATGTTTAAAATTCATCCATGAAAATACTAATGAAAAGGTAATCTTTACAAACTTAACTCTCTCACAGAAAAAAAATGCAAGTAAGGCCATTAGTTTATGCCTTTAGTGACTGTTTAAAATATGTTTAAAATTTTTTAGGGGGGCCTGAGTGGCTCAGTCGGTTGAGCGTCCGACTTCAGCTCAGGTCATGATGTCGCAGTCCGTGGGTTCGGCCCCGTGTGGGGCTCTGTGCTGACAGCTCACAGCCTGGGGCCTGCTTCGAATTCTGGGTCTCCCTCTCTCTCTGCCCCTCCCCCACTCATTCGTTCTCTCTCCCTCTCTTTGTCAAGAATAAATAAACATTAAAAAAATTTCTTTAAATTCTTTTTTAGGCTAAGCTTTCAATTAGGCACAATAAATGATTCCTAAGAAACAACAAAATTGGACTATATTTATTTCAGTCTTTACAATTGCTGAAAAATAAGACTTTACTGCTTCCCACTTATGTTTAGTGTTTCCTGTTCACAGGTGAATGCATATAACGTGTAAGTAATAAGCCTACGATTCTCTTATGCATAATATGAAAGGCAGTAAAAATAATAAATCCAATCACTTCTTTACAAAACATGTCCTCCTCCCTTATGTTTCAAATGCTACTAAATGTTGTTGATAAGTGATAAAGCGTTTTCATTTCCATATACAACATCTGAGATTTATACATCATATGGGGAGCAAGATCTTGGGTTTCAGCAGTTAATTCCACACAGCGGCATCAAGAATAAATGGAGAGCAATTATACTGGGACATGATTGCCCCTCAAAGGCTAGCTAATAAGTTTAAACAAACTACGATCATAAACGTTCTAATCTTTCTGCCCTGCTGGAAAACATCATTTCCCCACCCCACACCACCCTCAACAAGTCTTGTCAATCTTCAAGTAATGTTAAGATATAAATAAAATATAAACGTTAAGGCTCTTTAAAGAAATGAAAGTTTTAAGTTAACGGTAGGAAAATTGGTTGCCTGAATTACTTCTCAAAGCAATGATATTTTTTTAAATTTTTTTTAACGTTTATTTGTTTTTGGGACAGAGAGAGACAGAGCATGAATGGGGGAGGGGCAGAGAGAGAGGGAGACACAGAATCAGAAGCAGGCTCCAGGCTCTGAGCCATCAGCCCAGAGCCCGACGCAGGGCTCGAACTCACGGACCGCGAGATCGTGACCTGAGCTGAAGTCGGACGCTTAACCAACTGAGCCACCCAGGCGCCCCAAAGCAATGATATTTTTAATTGGCTTGAATATATCCATTAACAGCATTCTTTAGCAATAGCTAGCTTTCTAGCAACAGTGTCAAAATTAAACCGAAGATCCTGAGGCAAAATGTCTAAAAAGAGAAGCTGAACCTACATTAGAACAGATTCGAGACACACACTTTTATTCAAAACAGGGACTGAACTGGACTCTAAGGGCTCTAGCAGAAGTTTCATTCGTGAGGAGAGAAGATTCTTCTTCAACACCTCGTTATCATTCGTTTTTTCAACCGTATTGAAAAATACCTACTTCCCTACCATCTGATCTCAGAGAAGACTTTGAGGATATAACTGTCAGGTTGGACATTGTCAGAGGCCACAAGAAGATTTGAGAGTCCTTCTTTATGGTATTCGCACTGTTTATAAGAGTGTAATCCCCCAGCCAGCAAATGGGACCAGCTGCATTCATGACCTCCCAGCCAGTAAACAGACCTGTTTGAACATAGCATTTCCTTGAAAATTCTTGTCCGTGAAACCCAGTTTTGATGTTGAAAATTCTCTACCTATGTTTCCTCTAAGTCCATCCATTCCTCTTCCAAGAGAAATGGAACACTGTCCCCCCCAAATGGAAAAAAAAAAAAAACGATACAGAAACAAATGCCTGGGAGGTCAAGGAGAGCAGGAGAAAACTAAGAGGAAAAAAGAAAACTTATACTTAAATTAACTGCAGCAAGTTTAACAGTATTAATTACCTTGACAAATGGCTATTACTTTTATTCTCACGTTGAGGTAGGGCTCTTTAAGAAAGATAGGCACTACATAAGCCTTAAGAAAAACCAAACTGCATGATTTAAATTTACACAGATCTATTTCTGTACATCTCCACAAACCGTCAACTATTTTATAGCAGTTCTCATACTTCACAATTTGACTACAATATTGTATTCTCATTAAGTCAACCAGAATAAAACAACACAAGTCAACCGAAACAAGCAAAAAAATTCTGATGAGGCGATATACCAATAAAACAAAAACAAAACCCGATACAAGTTGTGTATTAAAACTTGCAGTCATTAACAAGACACTTTTCATTCAGTACTTTCTGCCAAAAGAAAATACTTATATATGAAGGATGAAAAACAACATACAAAACAAGTCTAAGAAACACCAGCATCATCCCTTACACGTGGAGAAACACAATTCTACTCTCTCTACACCACAAGAGTCAAACTAAAATGCCAGGGGAAACTATCCTTTAACATATCAGGGAACAGAGAAAGGAGAATAGAGACATTTCAGTGAGCCCACTACAGTTTGAAGATCATTAGGAATATGAAAACAACACTCGGGCACTGGAATGACCGGATAAAAAATGTACAAATACAGGGATAGAAAAGTCTCCCATTATGAAAGAAAGACATTCAAATCTATACAATCTGTGTTGAAAAAAGCAGATAAGAGCAGTATACCACCTAAACAAATCCTCTTCTTTAATATGTATGGTTCAGCATATCAACCTTAATTATGTGAGAATACGTTAGAGTGCATGATAAGAAAAGTTTCAAAATTCAGAGTAAATAAAAATATATGTTTTGCTTACCTTTTAAATGTTCTTTCTCCTCTTTTCTATGCCAGTCCAGATGCTTGGGTATAGTTCCTCCCTGCCAGTAGATGGAGATAGTAAAATTGAGTCTTTTGGTGACCTCGCATCCTAATCTAGGTGGTTCAGAATCTTCAGTTTCAGATTTTGGAAGTAAAAAAATTTGAATGATTGAAAAGACACATAAAGCTTGTAAAAATTATTATGTGAGTCAGTTAAATGAACTTTTATTCATGGTCATTCGTACCAATCTTTAAGGGAGAGGGTCTTGGCTGGCATAGAAAAAAATAAAAGAAAGAGCATTATTTTGTAGGATATATTCCCTTGACTCTTCATTCTTCCCAGAGTTTGCTCATTTACTTAACAAATATCAACTGAATGTCACTCATTAGTAGGCTGCAAGTTACTAGCCAGATGCTTTCACATACATTATTTATTTAATGTTTTTAACAACCCTGTGAAGTAATTATTATCCCCAACAATCTTGTCCCAGAAACTGTATCTTTTTTAGTTCCACATGGTGAGCTGACTCTTGCTTGCCAAGTTTCTGTAGTCTTCCTGATGTTCAGTTAACGGCTTCACAGATTTAGGGAGAATGAGTTTCTTCCTCCTACTGATAAAGGAGACCTTGAAGTTGTTGAAAACTCACTTGCCATTGATAAAAACTGTTTATGATTTATTTTGTTTCAAATTAATACATGTCCTCTAAAAGCTTCCAGGAAGAAATTCAAAGGATAAGTTATAGCCATTTTACAGAGGTTAAACTGATCATCTGAAACGTAATGGGGTTCACAGGAGTAGCGCTGGATGAAATAGTTTTTCTTTGAGAAATTGTGCATTTAAGATCAAATTCACTGGGATAAACATTAAAATTTGTGATTACCAATAATCACTTATAAAAATAATAAAATTAGTAACATTTTCCAAAGCTAGTAGAGGGTACTGGTACCTCCTGAGGACAATAAAGGAGCAGTCTAGAAGAATATTCAAAACTGATTTGAATACTGATGACATCATAAAATAAGTGGTTCTATTTTCCTTACTCAGTTTCAGAAACAAGTCTATTTGTTAATTAAATAGAATATGTCCCTTATCCTTATCACAAATAAAGCCTGGGTTTCACTATTCCTGGTAGTCGTGGTCTGCAAGGTGATTCCAACATAATACACCTTGGGCAGATCAGGTAGTACACAGCCACTCGAACAGAAATACCAAGTTTGATCAAGAATGGCTGATTAAAATAAAACCATTCACTTTTACACAGTTGCCTTAATCACTCTGCCCAAATGAATAAGGCAATGATATATCTCTGTACAGTTCTTACAATGATTTTCAGATTATAGAACACTTTCTTATACTTTTTTTCTATCCCACAACCTTAAAAACCAAATGCACTATGCAAGCTTTATTATTGTGAGAATAGTGTTGGTTGGCACAGTAAGTTGATCATATAATTTCTTGTCCACACTAATACATTTTTAAGAATAAAGAAGGATGGTATTCTTAATTGTGTCCCCAATTAATGGTCCCTAGAAAATACGGACATATGACTACCCTAATGAAAAATGACAACATTAAGCTTCAATCCAGAGCTTTTGAGTCTAAATCCTATATTCTTTTAACTCTGCCAGGAAATCTTTCAACATCTATGTGATTAATTCTTAAGCATATGTTTGCCTATTAGTATCCTTGTTCAACATAGCCCACTGAGAGCTTTTTCTACTGTAAACATTCTTCCAGAATTTGGTACTCCTTAAATTCTACATTAACTTAGAGATCATTTAAAACATGTTTAAGGATTAGGATTAAAAATTATGGAAAATGGGGACACCTGAGTGGCTCAGTCAGTTAAGGATCTGACTCTTGATCCTGGCTCAGATCATGATCTCATGGTTTCCTGGGTTAGAGCCCCGCCTTTGGCATTGCAAAGACAGCAAGGAGTTGGCTTGGGATTCTCTCTCCCCCTCCCCCACTTGTGCATGCACTCTCTCTCTCAAAATAAATAATAAACATCAAAAAAAATTAAAAGAAATTATGAAAATGAAACTGTATTAAAACATAAAAAACTGCTTATCCTTCACAATGAATGCAAGTCTCGCCTGTCTATTCATTTACTTACTTGATTATTTAGTTTTTAAGTATCTGTATGTCATTCAATTAAACTCTAAAAGATTGTGGATTTTTGCCTATATTTTGGTTTGTTCGGTTTTCATTTTTGTTTGTTTTTACTGGTATTGAATCCCTGAAAGTACACACAGTGACTCACACATAATAAATAATAATTTTTTGTTGACTGGCTGAACTGCCTAGGAATAAAGCCCATGTTGCACCTGCAAGTCTATTTAGAACAAAATTTTGTACCTGAGAAGGATGAAATATGGCTTTATTACTGGCCTGTCATTATTTTCCAAAGATCGCTGGTTTGGGAAGAATTGACTAAAATCCCTCACATTATATGGAGAGAAACCAGCAGCCCATTGCATGCCATCAGATAGGTTTCTATGGAATAAAGTTATGTTAAATTCATATTTGGAATTGCTTTGCCACGATTTCTAAAATGAAACTTCCAGCAACTGCAAGACTTCAGATAAAGAGCATAATATTCAAGAAAAAAAATTGTTATTCTTTTCTGAAATCAAAAGTTAAGTATCTGTTTTGAAAAATAAGATCCCCAGTCTCTTGGCTAGACTTTGGAAACACACATATCTACTAGGCAACACAAAATCTGAGATTTTTCTCTTCACAATTCCCTTTCTTACCACAATACAGGATCAAAATTTTAGTTAGCCTTATGCTTTAAATTTTCTGTGCCAGATGACAGGTATAAAAGGTAACGGTATGGTAGAGTAATACAGTAGCACCATTATGGTAAAGGGCATGCCAGCAGGATGATCTGGACAGAAGAATATAATAATGTAGGAAGTTTCCGAGACAAAAACAAACCTTGACATGATTTGCTAAATAATGTCTATAATCCTCTGTTCTTTTATAATTGCTCCAATTATAAAACTAGGCTTCAGAATTCCTCAAGTATGTTAAACTTCTGAACCAAGTATTTAAAAACAAGAACTAGGTTGTTTTGTTTTGTTTTGTTTTGATCCTTTTAAACCAATGGGTTGAGAAAGTTTTGAGCATCTGATGAAAGATATGGGTGCTGAAACCAGAAAATTATATATCTAAAGACAAGCTATTGTACTTTTCACACGATGGCGTACAATTTCATAGATTTCATCCAGCCCCTAAAAACTACGTAGGAACCCTTTTATCTATGACATCAAGGTTAAGAACACTGTCTCCAAAAATAACTTGTCCATTATAAAAGCAAAACAATGAGTTCTTATTCCAGAATCAGGTGGGCTAACAGTGCCACTTCGGTAAAATCAGTGCAGAACAGTAACAGATTTAGTAATCAGGCATTAAAAAAGAAATGCATTCTAAAGGACTAACTTGAGTTTTGGAATGAGCTGGAAAAAAATTTAGACACATGCATATATGGGTAGGTATTGTGTTTTTTTTACATAAAAATAATGACAATATTTCACAAACTTCCAATGCAACTGTATAAAAGTATTTAAAATATTTTCTAGAAAAATGTACCTAAAATATGGAATTTAAAACAACAGCAGAATTCTTGACATACTAAAAAATGTATTATCTGATCTAAGGAAATTTTAAACATTTGTTATCAAGAAATTTACAGGGGCATCTGGGTGGCTCAGTAGGTTAAGTGTCCAACTCTCAATTTCAGCTCAGGTCATGATCTCACTGGTTTGTAAGATCAAGTCCCACCTAAGGGCTCTATGCTGTCATCACAGAGCCTGTTTAGAATTCTTTCTCTCTCTTTCTCTCTGCCCTTCCCCTGCATGCACACACGTGAGTTCTCTCTCTCTCTCTCTCTCTCTCTCTCTCAAAATAAATGAATAAACTTTAAAAAAGAGAAATGTATACATAAAAGAATATAGCAGATGATTTCATTACACTCTTACATTTACAAGAATTTATTTACTATCATACTTTTTAAGTGCGAAGGACAAGAGCAGGTGCCAATTTCGGAGCACTAATAGTGGATTAGAAACTGGTAGGCGCTCACGTGAACTATCTCACAGCAATGCTGTGAGACACACTTTATCACCACTACTCTACCAAGGAGAAAACTTCTAACCGGACCAAGACATCATGAACCAAGTAAAAACAACAACAAAATAACAGATGTGGGTCCCACCAGGGGAGATGCTCTGAGCTGCAGGAATGGATTGATGACAAAGCTGTTTTCTTTCAACACTCTCATCAATACTACCCCTAGGATGAGTAGGAGGAGGAGCTCATGGCCTTTAAAAAAGGTGGTGGTTGTCCTGATCCACGTAGGTGGGTCAGACAGCACAACACCTATCTCAGTTGATCCTACTTCTTTTGTGACTGAATTAATAGTGATTCGTTTTCAGAAGATACTTAAGACAATATTAGAAATTTCCCTCAATTTTTTTTTTAAACAGCAGAAAAGCCTGTTCAGTCAGGTCGAAAAGCAGTAACATAAGAATTGCATATGTTGTTATGTCTGGATCTTAAAGAACTGTTATAACAATATAGGGGCGCCTGGGTGGCGTAGTCGGTTAAGCGTCCGACCTCAGCCAGGTCACGATCTCGCGGTCCGGGAGTTCGAGCCCCGCGTCAGGCTCTGGGCTGATGGCTCAGAGCCTGGAGCCTGTTTCCGATTCTGTGTCTCCCTCTCTCTCTGCCCCTCCCCCATTCATGCTCTGTCTCTCTCTCTCCCAAAAATAAATAAACGTTGAAAAAAAAATTAAAAAAATATATAACAATATAATTGAAATCTTTCACCATATTTTCTATTTCATAAAGAAGAGGAAAGAAAGTTTAAAAAAAATTGATGTGTGTGTGTGTTCATGCACACACACACACACACACATTTAAGTTCCACATTTGTAAATAACATTTACACTCAACACTATAAACTGAAACAGTGTTTTCTGTTATAGTATGAGTATAGTACAAGGAATTGTATAAGGAATTCTGAGTATAGTACAAGGAATTCATGGTAAAATGGATACAGTGGACACATTATAAATCATCATTGGGTTCAGGATCATGTAATGTAGGGATCATCATTACTTCTCTACTGTTATTGAAGAATGTAAGAGGGATGAAAAAGACACTCATTAACTGTGATCTCCTTCCTATTTTTTCATGTACCCTCTCCCCATAAAAAAGTGTAATATAACAGTACAGTATAAAAGGTCCAATATAAAAAAAAAGTCCTAAAGAGGGGTGAAATTTTTATTTAAAAAATTTGATTACTTACAAAGTTTATCTTTTAGTGAAAAGCAAAATATTTGAGCATGTGTATTAAGCTGAAATATTTAGTAAATCACATACAGGGCACATACTTTTTTTATTATTTTAGAGAAAGAAGGCATGTGCACACATTCAGGGGAGGGGCAGAGGGGCAGAGAGAATCTCAAGCAGGCTGCACATTCAGCATGGAGCCCAATGTGGGGCTTGATCATGGGATCATACCCTGAGATGAAATCAAGGGTCGGACACTCAACCGACTGGGCCACCCAGGGACCCCGTGTACAGAACACATTCTAAGTAGAATTAGATTTCAGAACGATGCCTAAATAACAAGGTGAGTAAGTATTCACTGACTGTATACTCAATTAAGGGCATAAGGCATGGAGCCAGCCTGCTGCAGTGGAGTCCTGGCTCATAGTCACAGACTCAAGTGTTACTTACTTGAACTACAAAGCTCTCAGCAATATTGCTAGGTGGCCCTTCTACTTCTTGAACTAAGTGACTTTTAAAAGCATATGGTGAGTCTCCATATTCACAGTCTTTAAGATTTCTTTTTGCTTCAGGAGATGGTGGTGGTTGGTGATGATGCAGGTGGTAGAAAGCTAGTATGTTAACATCATGGCCAAGGTCAAGTGTACTTCATTCAAGTGAAGTTACCTATCCAATCTCCCACACCCTGCTGTCACAAGCAGCAAGTCAATCTAGAGGAGGTTTAGAGACCTGAAAAACATTCACCATAACCTCATGAGGTTCATATTTGAAGTGACTTGTCTCTCTTGCTGTTTATAAGCATGTGATTATAGCTACTTTTAATGCTTTCCCTATATTAGACAGAGTTCCTAAAATTGAAACCATAAAGCCAAAGGAATCAGTGAAAGTGCTAAGAATCTATGCAAGTGTAAAAAAAAATGTGAACGTTAGAATTCAAGCAAAAAAGATCACGTCATCTGATTCACTGATAAAGGTAACGTCATGTGAGAAGATCAAATGTTTTGTGACAAAAAAGGCAGTATATTAAATATTATGAATGGCATACATCTGCGAGTTTTAGTGACACTTATAGCTGTCACTAAAAAGAAAGGAAAGCATTTTGAAACTTCAAATGAAGTATTTTTTTTAATCTAAAGTAAAACTAATTGTTCAGCTGGAAATTAATCCATCATGTTATCACTTTAAAGTCAAATAAAGGGGCGTCTGGGTGGCTCAGTCGGTTAAGCGTCTGACTTCGGCTCAGGTCACGATCTCACTGTCCGTGGGTTCGAGCCCCGCGCCAGGCTCTGTGCTGACAGCTCAGAGCCTGGACCCTGTTTCGGATTCTGTGTCTCCCTCTCTCTCTGACCCTCCCCTGTTCATGCTCTGTCTCTCTCTGTCTCAAAAATAAATAAATGTTAAAAAAAAATAAAGTCGAATAAAATTTCAGCCCTGCAAAAATAAATTGTTCTGAAAATGATTCCTGTGTGCAAACATTGCTATTTGAGAATTATCTGTCACCGGCATTGAAAACGCAAAGGGCAGGTCAGTGCATCTGATAGAGGCTCAAACTAACAATGCTTTACAATGACCAAAAACACCCAAGGGGAAATAAAAAATGTAAAATAATTCTCACAAAATTAGAAGCAAACTATGTTTTCAATACACAGATAATCAGTACATACGTTTTCGAGGCTGATTTTAAAATTGTTTTCTATCAGCGAGCCACCAATTACCAATGGTAAGACATGACAGCTACTGATTAATCTTTTGACTGCTTCATTTTTATTACACTATCTGGCACTACTTTCTAGTTCCTTTCCTACCTTACATATCTTAGCTTCTACAGCACTGGATCCTTTTATGCTTGGAGTTGGTTCTTATCCAAGATTTTATCCTCAGTCTTCTTTGTATACTCTCAAATTTTTGGTGACCTAAAATACTTCCTGAATTTAAATATATACCATTCATAAGCCTATGCCCTTTAAATCTGTAGCAATAGATCAGAATTATCTCCTAAGTCACAAAAGCACATTCCCAAATGTCTCACTGGCCCTTTACATCAATATATCCTACTCCAAACTCAGGATCATTTATGAGGGCTCATTCTCTTCTGCTTTATTTTTGCATTTCTACTAATGGAATTATCATTTCACTAGCCAGTTAGCCTCAAAATATCATCATTTTCACTTTAACTTTTGTTTATGACATTTTATGTGGTCAACTTGATATGACTGAGAGGAATTTTAAATAAAACATGGTCTGGCACATGGCCAATGCCCAGTACATATTACTTAATGCCATTCTTGCAACAATCTTCCATACAGACTATTCAGTCTGCTCAAATTGCAATCTTCCCCTTTAATACTCAGTTTTCTAGCCTTTTGAGTTCTGTCATCTTCAAGCAACAGTGTTTGTGTACTACTCAGACCTATCCTGAAGTGAAACAGATATTCTGTATTAAAATGAATGCTGAAAATCTCATACTTCCTTAAGGAATAAACATAGGAAGTAAACATATATCACTAAATATGTTTATCCATGCCTGATTTTATTGGACTAAATTTTCTTTTTTTTTTTTTTTAATTTTTTTTTTCCAACGTTTATTTATTTTTGGGACAGAGAGAGACAGAGCATGAACGGGGGAGGGGCAGAGAGAGAGGGAGACACAGAATCGGAAACAGGCTCCAGGCTCCGAGCCATCAGCCCAGAGCCTGACGCGGGGCTCGAACTCCCGGACCGCGAGATCGTGACCTGGCTGAAGTCGGACGCTCAACCGACTGCGCCACCCAGGCGCCCCTGGACTAAATTTTCAAGTGAACAAAATGAAAGGAAGGCTGCTTCTTTTTTTTTTAACTGTAGTATCGTTTTTGTCATGCACATACACGTAAAAGTTTAATTTTAATATCCAAATTGTGAGTCGTTTGTGTCTTATTTAAGAAACTAGAACTTAAAATGTCAAAAAGTGATTCTTTTATATGTCACCTGGAATATTTAAAAAAATATTTATGATGTGAGTCCTATTTAATTTTTTATATTTTCACATTTGGACGGGCCAATCTAAACATCACATTTTATACAGTTCGGACTTTCCCCATCCTTTGTCTAATATATTAAAATGCTATCCATATGTGAATCAATTTCTGATCTTTTTATTCTTTTTCACTGTATTATTTACCTATTCTTGTACAAAAACACCATTTAATTACTATGTCTTTATAATAAGCTTTAACACCTTGACTACTTATGGCCTTTGCTTTTCTACATCAGTTTTCAGATGAGCAGATCAAAGTCCATGAAATTCTTACAGAATTTCATTGAAATTATGTTTAATTTATGAAATTATTTGGGGGATATTTTACAAAACTATAATCTTACCTTCCCCACCAGTAAGCATGGTATTCCTCTGCCATTTTGTGACAACATCCCAAAGCCAAAACGAAAGGTAACAAATGCACAGCGGAAAAAGTAATCTATGCCATATTCCTCAAAACCATCAGATGTTAAAATGTTCTAAATTGTGGTTCTCTTACCTATCACCAAAAGAGACACCACCCTACTTTATGTCACATTCACAGCCTTTAAGCAATTCTCCAGCTTCAATTTCAGTAGAGTTTTATCTTTAAAAAAAATATATTTACTTATTTTGAGAGAGGGAGACAGACCATGCACACTCAATCCACATGGGAGGGGCAGAGAGAAAGAGACAGAGAGAAAGAGAGACAGGGAGGGAGTCCCAAACAGGCTCCCTGCCTTCAGCAGCCTGGGGCCACATTTTAGGAACTCTGAGATTATGAACTGAGCCAAATTCAAGAATTAGACACTAAACCACTGAGCTACCCAGGCACCCTGAGTTTTAATTAACCTCACAAACATCTTCCACATCTTTTAAGATGAATTAAAATGTAGCGATTTTGTAGTTGTTGTGAACAGGATAGTTTTTTCATTATATTTATCACCCACTCTTCATCACACCACTTTATGTTTTCCCTTAGTACTTAAAACTCTCTGAAATCATCTTACCTAACATATGTTTGCTTTATTGCCCTTCTCTCCCTTCCAGAAGATAAGTTCCTTGAAAACAGGGATCTTGCATGTATTTTGTTGCATTCCCAATAACTAGAACAGTACATCGCCAAAAGGAGGTACACAATGTATATTTGTTGAATTAATATATTCCTATCTATTTAATGCTATGCCTTAACTGTCACTATATAATGGACCGTTTGTCTTAACTGTTTTTTGATTCTGTAATCCTGTCATACATTATGAGGACACCAAAAGGGCTGAAATCATAGCCAGCAGCCAGTAATAAATTGAGTCTACTAAACAAAATTGGACTTACTTCCCCATTTCATGCCTCTACCTATTCTTCTCTTCACTTCTTTCTACACATTTATCACACATTAACAAGTCTTTTTTTTTCCTCTTCTTTTACCATAATAGAATTTTCTTTTTTTCTCCACCCTCCTATCCATTTATCTTACCCAAGGGAATCTCATTAGAACTTTAAAGTTTCAAGCATTTCAAGACAGACAATATGTCATAGTGTTATACTATATATAATATATATATATATATATATATATATATAACACATATATACTATATATCTTATACCGCAAGGCTGAAGTGAACTTAAAAAAAAAGTTTCTGTCTTAAATCTTGAATGAAAAGATGAGCACATGACATATTATTGTCTTCTACGTCTAAGAAAGTTTCCTTTTGAGTATGTGGTTCCTGTGAAATTAACTCTTCTCCATAATCTTCTTGAAGAAGGTGTTATCTTTGCTGCATTTAAATGGCTTTCATCCTCGTCATCTATAAATACATTGATATTGCAAAGTTGTTTCCACGAGGTTTATTAATCCAAGATTTAGTTTTTTAATGAGATACGGAATGAATGCTTCAAAAGAATGCTCAATCCTTATGAAGTTGATACATAAACACCACGCAGATTAAGAAATCCTTTTAATACAGAGCCATTTCCTAAAGCTAAGTAAGTACGTTTTCTCACCAGTACATGTTCACACAGTATTCCAAAGTTTAACCCAATTATATTGCCATTTACTTGTATGTTATACCTTGCTATCATTATATGACCAAAAAAAATATGCTTTGTAAAACTGTTGGAAAATTTATTAAAGAAACTGTACAAAGGAAAAACTAGTGGTGAAAAGATAATAGAAAACACTGAATGCTGAATGATTCAAAACACTAAAAGTAAATTTGTGGAGGGAAAATCCCATAGATAAACAAAATGGATGCTCGCAAGCAAGAGCTGTTTTGTGTATAATTTATGGTGCAAAGAACACCACAGTGGGAAGAAAAAGGCCACTATCCTTTACTATTAACTGTTTACCTTGTAGGCATCTCTTACACAGATACCAACGTAGGGTTTTAATCAGCATATGATGGAAAGTGGTATAAGAAATGCCTTGCAAATATTAGCACTAAAAAACAGAGACAAATGGAAGAAACTGAAAAAAATCCAGTCAATATATAGATGAACATGTCTAAAAAGGATTAGATTTAAAACTATTTTTCCTATTTTTCAGGCAAAGACTGGAAATCAACAAAACAAGCAATCACAAGGATCCAGTGAGTATAACCAAAACTTTAATGTGTCATTCCAAGTTTCTGACTTAGAAATTTGACTGAAGATAAGGGATGATGCAGGTATAATAAAAAAATACAATAAAAATGAATGAAGATATTTACGTTTTTAATGGACCATGGATAAGAGATCTCACCTGTAACCACCTTCAACTATTTTAAAGCTTTCAATCGTCTTTGCTCAGTATGGACATCCTAATGTTTTTGCATATGGATTAATGTAAACTATGTTCACAACACTAAATTCAAATGAAAATGAGTTAAAGACAGAATCCAGGACAATCATTTATTATGCTGCTTAGAATATACTGCCTAAGTACTTTAGACCCAAGCTTAAATAAGAACTATTTTAAATATTATTTCAAATTAAGTGGATTCTATGGATGATTTATGAAACTTATAGACTAGCCTGTAACACTTAAGTATTATTTTAAATAAACACTGAAGGGGCACCTGGGTGGCGCAGTCGGTTAAGCGTCCGACTTCAGCCAGGTCACGATCTCGCGGTCCGTGGGTTCGAGCCCCGCGTCAGGCTCTGGGCTGATGGCTCAGAGCCTGGAGCCTGTTTCCGATTCTGTGTCTCCCTCTCTCTCTGCCCCTCCCCGTTCATGCTCTGTCTCTCTCTGTCCCAAAAATAAAATAAATAAATAAATAAATAAATAAATAAATAAATAAATAAACACTGAAATACTGATCATGTGTTGTATACAGAAAGATACAGGTGACATCCAAGGATACACTGATTTCACACCTAAAATTTGTACTACCGTCTATTATGTAAGTCTGAAGGCTATTTCTCAGTTTTTCTAATAGGTCTACACTCTTTTGGTCCTCAGTAATTCAATGGCACTTTAAAAATATGTAATAAACTAAAGTATAAATAACAAAAAAATGTAACCTAAGGTTACAAAAATAAACCACTTAAGAAAAACCACATATAATATACCATCACTAAAACTCTTTAATTTACCACTGTTGATTAAAAGTAATAGTTTTGCCCACTCTGGTTCTAACTGGACCACTTTAATGCAAGAGTTGCATCTACTGTGCTTGTATCATATATGATAATATAGTGAAATTTATTTGTACACACACACACACACACACACACACACACACACATCAGTAAACCCATATGCAAAACAATATGCCACAGGTGTGAATTTCTGGGTAACCAGAGCATGCGTCTATGGCTTAGAAGAAATTCAAACAAGACTAGATCTTCAAATCCAAAAAAACTGATGAAGGATTTGTTTTTTCTAGCACATACATTACTAAACATTATTGGTGGTATCGCTTTGATGCACTTCAATTGGAATACCCTGTTGACTCAAAGCTTCAAAGGGCTGGCCAGAGTCTGACTTCTTGCACAAAGCCCCTGGACCTATATAGCACACAATGATCTCATCCCATCTGAACTCCTGAGGCACATCTGTCAGACTCACACATTTTGCAGTTTAAGCTTAAAGGCTTGCAGGATATGTTTAGGTTTTATCCCTTAACTAGACTGAAAATCAGTTAAAGCCACAAAATATATCTTACTATGTTTTCCTTTCAACATTCCACATTAATGCCACTGAATATAAAATTTCAAATGACTTGATCTTTGATAAGAAAATACTTCTGCACACAATAAGAATTTAAGTACACATGCATTTCAGGATTGCTATGAATTACAAAAGTCATTTGTACTGTTAGTCTTTTTAAAAAACTCTTACACTGAAAGCACATATACAATGCAAAATGCACAACAAGATTTACAAAATTCACAAAGCATTGACTATTTATTGTGAATGCTCCCTTTCCAAAGCTAGTTTTGTCCAATGACTTTTTACTCATCAATATTAGTAGCTCCCTGGGAACAGGTTGAGGACAAGCAGTTCGTCCATTGCACTCATCTCCTGACCTCCCACCCCCAAAGTGATGAGGACAGCTAGCCCCTCCAGACTGCTCAGTTCAGAATCCTTGCTCTGGTCACTGTTTCTGAAAGTGTGGTAACTAGTGGTCCTTAATATAATTTTGGCTAGTACATAAAAAGGGCATGGTCTTTCTTTATCTTAATAGTGGATAATTCACTTCAAGAGATATCGCATATATAAAAATTATATTTTGCTTCCATGGGCATTTCCTACAGCTTCTCTTAAAACTTTATTTAAGAAAAAAAAACTTTCTCAATGGAAGAAAAAATACTTAGTGAATCGTGCCACAGGCAAATATGATTTTGTAAAAATTGTGAAAGTGTGGCCAAGTTTGAGATAAAGGCTATAGGGTCATGAAGAGGGAACAGTGGCTGATTTGTTCACTATTTTATATCAAAGGCTTCAAACATTCTTTGGACTTACTATGCTCTTAATATACATTTGCGGAAAGCATAAAATGGATAGCTCTTGTCACCTCATTAAAAAAAAATGAAACACATCTTCTTTGAGCAAAAGATAGTCTTCTATGTAAAGGAGCAATTACAAGATTCTCAAGTCCCTGTGATCCAAAGACTTTTTGTTATTTACTAAATTGTCTGCAACAGCTCATTCCTAATTAACATACTGGAGGCCCAGACTCACCCATGAATTACAACTATAAGAAAATTTGGTGTTTATTGTTACATATGCATATATCATCATTTGCAGCAATAGTTCTCAGGAGATTTATAGGACTGACCAGAACATGGCATGGCCTAATACCAGACATAAAGTACCTTCCATGTTAAAATATCTAGCCTAACAGCCTTTTGGGCATGAGCTTTGACATGGGGCATTGGATTCTGAGATGTTGCAGCTCCTGGGTGGCTCAGTCAGTTGAGCGTCTTGACTCTTGACTTCAGCTGAGGTCATGATCTCACAGTTCATGAGTTTGAGCCCTGCGGTGGGCTCTGTACTGACAGTACAAAGCCTACTTGAGATTCTCTCTCTCCCTCTCTCTCTGCTGCTCCCCCGTGTGCATGTGCACACTCTCTCTCTCTCCACTTCTCAAAAATAAATAAAACAAAAAAGACTATAAGATGTTCACAAAATGTGACAACAAAGTACACCATGTATTATATGGTTAATAAACCGTCTTAACTATAATTAACAAGTAAAGAAATATTAATATATACCATAAAGACTGTCATCTTCAAATAATTTAAAAAGTAAAATATTATAAGGGAGCTTGGGTGCCTCAGTTGGTTAAGCATCCGACTTCAGCTCAGGTCATGATCTCGTGGTTCGTGAGTTCAAGTTCAAGTCCTGCGTCGAGCTCTGTGCTGACAGCTCAGAGCCTGAAGCCTGCTTCAGATTCTGCATCTCCCTCTCTCTCTGCCCCTCCCCCGCAAGTTCTCTCTCTCTCTCTCTCTCTCTCTCTCTCTCTCTCTCTCTTTTTCTCTCTCTCTCTCTCCCTTCCTCTCTCCCTCAAAAATAAACATTAAAAAATTTTAAGTAAAATATTATAGAACCATAGGCTGTGTATCAATATTTATTTGAATATTTAAAATATGTATTAAATATACAGCTTTGAAAACTCAAACATAAGAATGACCTTAAAGTGGTTTCTGAGATGAATCCTGGAAAACGAAAAAACTGAAATACAACTGAAAACTATGCCTAACAAAACAGATCTTACACAATCTGGGGAGAATTTCCACAAAATGATAAGGTCAAAGCAGGTGAAATGAAAAGTAAATCAGCAGCTTAGCTACGATTTAGCTTAAGAAACAAAAAAGGGCAATCCATCTGGAATAAAAAAAGGGGGGGAAGAAAGATCCTGCCTCTTCCCCTTCACCTGTCTCTTAGCCAAAAACACTGAATTTATGGCAGACTAAATAAACATTCCTCTATTTTATAACTTATTTTTGAAATGCCCAGAAACATTTTATGTGTATACATAGCCTTTTAATATGTATGACCATTCAGATAGTGCAATGATTAGAAAGCAAAACGAAAACAATGGATGAGTGCGAGTAGAAAGGAGAGATGGCAGGTATTCAAAATGCAGTGGAGGTGACTGTTAAGGTCAGGGTACCTTCAAGAATACCCCCGTTACCTGCACATAACGGGATTTATAGACATTCATAATGTCCTCCTTTTCATCAGAAAAACAGAATGTGAGCAATGAAGATCCCTCACCTCGCTGGAAAGTTCTGGGTCTAAGCATATCAACCTTCCCTCTCGTTTGAGAACCGATGAGAGAATATGACCATCATTCGAGTGGATGATGAGCCATTAAAAGGAAGTCCACACATTCTATCTGTTAGTGACCCCAGGACTCACCAGATGTCTCTTCATTCAAACAAGGTAAATGGAGACTTAAAAAATACACACACACACACACACACACATACATATATATATATATATATATATATATATATATATATATATACACAAGCCAAAGGTAATATCCTGACAAATCAGAAGAGAAAATGTATCTCAAAAGTGACTTAGCACAGAAAACTTTAAGAAAGAATTTGAAAACTGTTTAATATTACAAATGAAATGCCGAGGGTCCATTAACCCTGAGATGTGGGAAAAGTTAACAGAGAACACAAAGAATGGAGATTCAACCTAAGAATGACAGATGCTCCAGAGGAAGAAAATACAAAAGTTGGAACAGAAACAGAATCAAACACAAATATTTCGTTGTGCTAGAAGAAAAACACAAACAAAGCAATGACCTGAATAAGTAGATGAAGTTTCCCTGTGTCCATTGCACTTAATAAAAGAAACTCTATTCCTAATCATTTAAAATCACAAATGACTTTAAATCATAAAAATATGAGGGGGGGGGGGGAAATCCCAAAGTAAATGTCAGATAACTTATTCTTCCTACTCTTCTCAACACAGCTTTGAACTGGGACCATTTAATCCCCCACCTGATAGATGAGAAAACTGAATCACAGAAAAGTACACAAGACTCTGACGAGGCACGATTTACATACCATAGTAAGAGGGAAAAGATTGAGGAGGTCTATAAAAACTTTAGTTACTGTGCATATTGCAAAGAATCTTGGTTACCAGGGTTTCTTATTCCTCTGCTTAATTCTTTTTTAAATATGAAATTATAACATCAGTCCCTTCTTCATAATATAGGATTTCTGGCAAGAATTTTATAGCAGTGAATGCTTCAAAATATAAGTTATTTTTCATATTATGCTAAAAGCATCTTTACTAAAACTGTGAAACTTTGGAGTTTTTCTCATTGTTAATACTTTCTTTTCATTTACGAAAATACCCTCAAAACAAAAAATGGCAGCATAGTTCCTAAGCACAACCCTTCCCTCTCATAAGATAGAAGCTAAGAAACAGATGTTCAATTAACAAAAATCAATATATCTATACTCTGCTTTTCAACGATCAAAAACAATATGTAGTCTAAAACAGCGTAGTCCATTTATCTAAACATCTCAAATTAATAACTTCAGTATCACCTAATAATGATATAGCTTTCTAGGTAAGCAAGACATAATTTCATTTTCAACGCTGTTCTCTTTTAATCTAAAAATTACTGATGACGATTTGAAGGGGCACCTTCAAATGACCGGAACTAAATATTCTGGGTAGATTTTATAATGGGATAAGTGATGCATGTACAGGTTATTTTTATTTTTTTTAACGTTTATTTATTTTTGGGACAGAGAGAGACAGAGCATGAACTGGGGGAGGGGCAGAGAGAGAGGGAGACACAGAATCGGAAACAGGCTCCAGGCTCTGAGCCATCAGCCCAGAGCCTGACGCGGGGCTCGAACTCACGGACCGCGAGATTGTGACCTGAGCTGAAGTCAGACGCTTAACTGACTGCGCCACCCAGGCGCCCCTGTACAGGTTATTTTTATAAAAATTTGTCTTCCTTCTTAATTCTGTCCCACAAATTTCCAAACACTATTCTTATATCAGGTTATCAGTTGAACAAATAATATATGTAAAGCACTATTCAAGGCACTGTGGTTGTTAAAAGACAAATTCCAATATTCTAGGAATGTACACTCATGAAATAATAAGGCAAAGCACAATACACTATATTTTTATTCAATAAAATCCAAATGTCTGGTACAAACACTAAAGTGCTAAAAAATTCAGAAGAGGTAAAAGTGGAATAAAACGGAATATGGGCTTTCTCTTCTAAGATCATCCTTTTTGGTATCTCCAACCAATCCCAATACCATAATCTATATCCTTTTTTTTTTTTTTTTTGGCCTAATTCTGTTCACCCTTTATATCTCAGTACAAATGTCATTTGCTCATGATGTCTTTCTCTCACTTACCATGTTAGGATCGGATCCCCTGTAATATATTCTCCCAACATCCTGTACATGTCTTCCACAGCACATATAATAAACGCAATTAAACTAATTCATTGTCTGCTTTTTGCCTACCCAATTAGAAGGTAAATTCCCCAGGGACAGGACTAAGTTTACCTTATTCACCATCATACCCCAGGGCTTACCACAGGACCTTGCATGTGGAAATCACTTAATAAGTATTTGTGAAGTTAGTAAGTGGATGGATGGGTAGGATAGATAAATGGCTATCTGTGAAAGGAGACGAGGCAAAATCGAGATTCACTGAGGGGGGATATGAGCAAGCGGTTGTCAAGTCCAGCCTAATCCAATCATTTTGTGCCTGGGGGTCATGACATGATTGAGAAAAAGTAAGATACAACTGGAATATGGCAAACTAAATTTTATTGCCAATAAAATTCAACACGAGAATGATTTTAAATATTGTAATTGACAAAATTGGTTGGGATTATGTAATTCCTTTGCTCAAAAACATTTATGGCTTCCCAGTGCAGAACGAAGGAACACAAAATCACTGGTCTAGTATTCAAAGGTTTTCTTGCTCCCACTCCCGCTGAAACAGTCTTTATACAGTCTGCACTTGCCATCTGCAGCACTATTCTCTAGTAAACAAACAGAGCTACAACTTTAGAATAAGAGAACACTTCACTTTACCACTCGAAGGGATTCCTATTCAAGCATTCCTATGTCTAATTAATCTTTGCATTTCCAACGATTAACAAAGAACTTGACACCTTATAGGTCCTAAATGATTGAAATATGTCTGATTTTTAACCTTCCCAACCATGTGCTAGTTATGTGATCATGACTAATTTACATTCCTGTGCCCCAGATAATTCATCCGTAAATGTGGATAATATCAGCTTCCTTATAGGGTGACCTATGTACAGTATCTGCTTAAAAACTAGTTCCCTAATTTCCCATTCTTCTTCCTTTTGGAGGCTTCCTTACTGCTCTACACCAAAAAGTCTTGACGAGCCCTGAAAGTTTTACTTTGAAAACTGCAACAAAATTAAATCCTTAAATCATTCTCTCTTTGGATATCACAATAAGGAAAGGTTTGTCCTTGCTGGTTGATGAGAGTAACTAATAATTTTTGTTATCTCCACAAGGCATTTTGAAAAACTTACTTTTACATCTATAAATCAACAAATGATCTACCAAGACACGAAATCAATCCCCCAATTCTTTCTAGCAAAACCAGGTTGGGAAAAGCAAAGTGTTTTAGAGTCCAATTCCTTGTTGCCTCTGTTAAGTTGCTTACTTTCTTGAATCTCCCTAACAGTGACAAAGGTAACAAAAATGAATACTTCAAAAGCACGAAAAATAAAACAATAGGGTGTCACTAGCAAATACAGTACATTAATAAAAAAGAACACAGCTGCTTATCAGATCTCTGTTTAAGCTTTATACAAACAATGGGGTATTTTACCAGAAATCCCAATATTCTAAAACATGACTTATGAACATTCTCTAGCTACTAGATAGAACATGCAGATTTTCACTGTTTTGATTTTCAATAATAACACATTATTTTTCCTTTCCTGAAATAAATTTAGTTCCTTCAAAGCCTCCAGTAATGTGCAAAGTAAAAATTCTGTGCCACTTGTTAACTGGCCTTCACCCCTTGCTATTTGCATCGGACCTGAGTCCTAGCACACTCACAAGGTAAAGGTCACCTTTGGCAAATAGTACCCACTCTAATCTTGAGGGGAAGTGAAGGATCTCCATCTCCACAGGCCATTTAGAATTAATCCACCCTGATTTTCAGCCGAAGATTAAAGGCATGTATTCTTCTGTGAGTCCCTAAAGATCCCTTCCCTTCTTTAAGGTCATATCCTACCTGGAGATTGCTTCTGAGAAGGAAAACTAAACAAGATCAAGAGGAAACCTGTGAGAAGGCAAACACTGCAAGGGTAGCTTTCATCTGTGAAAGGCACTTCCTATCTTCTCATCGGACTTCCTTCTTGCTCAGCTATAATGATAATCCGTAAGGCGGAGTTCATGGCTGACCCCAAGGTAAAAGAGACAAGAAACAGACCCCATATCTAGGCACTAGTCTAGGTTTGTGGGAAAGACCTGCTCTGGTTTCTAAGTCCTCATGCAGAAACTCCGTGGACTGGTAATGAAGAATGTGCCTTTTTCCTGAAGTATCCTGCTGCTAACAGATCACACAGAACCTAGCCTGGGAGGCAGTTAGATTTCACCACACTAGAGGTAAATCTGACACAGAGAAGAGTTTCCGGCCATTTCTCTTTCTAACATGTAATACTTTAAATAGTCAATAACAAAACTAACTATAACCAGTGAAAGGAGTGTCTGTATTAAAAAAAGTAAAATAACCACCAGATATATTGCCTCTTCAATACTTTCTACATAAAAGATTACAGAAATAAAAGTAATCAGAAATTCCAATTGGCTTCTCTTTTTATTTGTCCACATAAATATCTCCTCAATGTTTCAATTTAAATATCTGTTCACTGACGTGGTAGTTATTTACAACCATGAAAAAAGAAATTTTAACATTTAATTAAAAACACATGAAATCCAATTTGTTAATATCCAAGTACACCCATACCACATACACATTAGGAAACTAGTTAGGTGGAAAGCATTTTATGAAATAAACAGATTAATGAATATTTGAGTCTATTCCACAATGGATCAAGTTTCAATCCTCTTTTTCAACAACGATAAACATATTGTAACATGGCATCCAGTCTATTTCAGACTTAATTTTTATTTCCATAAAATAAAGTAACTGATACAGTCAATCATTATGCTGGTAAATTCCTCACTTTTGCCCTTTAATTTCTTTTTCTTATTTTTATTTTATACAATAACTTATAGTTATTACTTGCATAGGTAGTTGTTTAATTGTTGTGGTTTGTTTTCATTTTTAGTCCCATTCTTTCAACTTAAATTTTTTTTTAATGTTACATTTGAGAGAGAGAGTGAGAGAGAGAGAGAGACAGCATGAGTGGGAGGGGTGGAGAGAGGGAGAGACACAGAATCTGAAGCAGGCTCCAGGCTCTGAGCTGTCAGCACAGACCCCGACGTGGGGCTTGAACCCACGAACCATGAGATCATGACCCGAGCCGAAAGTTGGACACTCAACCGACTGAGTCACCCATTCTTGCAAGTTTTAAGTTCTTGGCTCTAGTCAAAATTCAGTCTTGGCATCCATAAAGAAATACAGATCAAAACTTTTATCTCTATAAACAACCACAAATGAATTAGTCTCAGAGTTTAGTGAATAATCCCTAGTTCTCATGTTGGGTTTTTTTACATTCCAATATAGATTCCATGACAATGTCACATTTACTCGCTTCATATTAATTAGATAAAATCAGCTAAATAATGTGTCTTTAACATTTGTGAAGTTTGAAAATTTCATACTTATTTTTTCCCCTTTTCCATGTAATAAGAATAGGTCATGAAATCAAAGACCGTAAAAATTATTTGAAGTTCATATGTAGTTAGGAATATATAAATGCACTATGCTATTATTTTTATTGGGCCTAAATATTTGTTTCTGCAGCTGATTTAAATATATACATATATTTTTATGGATATAATTTTTCATACCAGACGTCTGTCATCTACGGAGTGTAAGTTTGTGTTTGTATTTAGAAAACAACTATGACAGATGGTTTTCTTCTGTCTAAGCAACATAATGTCTGCTTTAGATTACTTTAAAAGTTCCAATGCTCTCAAAAGATGAAAAAGAACCCACAGATTTAACTCTGAAAACCTGTGCAGAGTTTGACAAGCACTTTCATGTTAGAGGCTAAAGAGATGCTTATCTGATCCAAACCTCAAATGCAGGCATGCCAAGGCTTAGCAAAGAGGGAACCTAAATTCTCTGCAGCAAATACTTTATGTGAAAGTGATTTTACATATGTACTTGCACAAAATTATTACCTTGGTGTCATAAAACACACTAAATCACCTAACGGATTCTACAAATGTAGAATCTTATCAATGATTTCTTAGACAAGAATGATGGGACCTGTAGGCCTCAACTTGCTGGGAGTTCAGGATTGGCTAAGGCAAACCTCTCAGCAAAGAAGCTTTCCAGGGGCGCCTGGGTGGCTCAGCTGGTTGAGCATGCAACTTAGGCCCAGGTCACTATCCCGCGCTTTGTGGGTTCGAGCCCTGCGTCGTCGGGCTCTGTGCTGACAGTTAGGAGCCTGGAGCCTGCTTCACATTCTGTCTTTCTCTCTCTCTGCCCCTCCCCGACACATGCTGTCTCTCTGTCTCCCCCAAATATATAAACATTAAAAAAAATTTAACTCTAACAATTGAAATACGGATAGCATATAAAAATACAAACATCATCCTCTAGTGTCAAATTGCTGCCACTTCATTTTGTGTAATAAGATTTAGACCTCTATATTTCTTATGTTCAACTTCCCACATAACAAACTAATTTTGGAAATTCCTCTTAGGTAACCTAGTACACTTGAACTAACAGATTTAATCTTACGTTACAGTTCACAACTCCTGGGTTGATAATTATCACCTAGAATGCTTGTTAAATTCTTAAAATTTTGTACTGCAAAAGCCAAGCTATGGCAGGTTTGGCAGCAAATGAGACTTGGAGGTGGCGGGTGGAGAGGAAAGAGACACTTCGATGGGGATAAGGAGCAGGAGGAGGTTACATAAGATCAATCAATCAAGAGTAACTTATAGCAAAGTCTCCTACATAAAACTATTGACAAAACTATCGATAAGATAAAACATCTACATCATAACGATAGATGTGAGAATATTTGGGGGGGTACGGTTTTTTTAGACACTTCACTCGTCTGTCCTAAAATGTCAAACTATCTTGCAATGAGTATTCTTAGGAGACCAAAAGCTTAACTGCTACTTCATTCATCCTTAATGACTGTTCTTACAAGACTTCCGGTTTTATTCAGATCCTTTTTTTTTTTTTTTACATTCTGTGTTAAAAAATAAGGTAGTTTTTCTTATTTAGCAATGTTATAAAATCTTGTGAATTGATATTTGGCAGATACAACTCTGTTAATAACCCAACTGCCGTCCTACACTCACTATACTCTGTTAACAGAATCTTTATTTTATTCTTCCTCCCCAAAGTGACCAGGTCCTTCAGCAGAGGCTGAACACTTCCCCAGCCCAGCAGTGAAATCACAAATGAACTAATACAATGAATGGTGGTCTCATTGCTAGGTGGCTAGCCACTTCTCTAGGCAGAGTAATGAGACCCAATTCTGGCCAATGAAGTGGAAACTGCAATTAGACACAGTCGTGGAGAAGCTTCCCTTTTCTGTGTCTGCACCCGGCTATGTGGGGAGGTGATGCTGGGACAAGCCTAAGGTCTAACTAAAGTCTACAGGCTAAGGATGATAGGCAAAAAAGATTTTAAAACCCTGGTGATGATGTCACTGAGCCCTTGAATCAAGTAAGCCTGAAAATACCCTAACTCTAGACTGCTCTTTACATGAGACAGTAAATTTGATAATTAAGCCATCAATTGAGTCTCCTAGCATTGGCAGCTAGAAGTATCCTAGGTGATGATGCTCCGTAAGAATTCTTGTAGGTATATACACATAATATTCATCCTAATACAAAGCCATAAGACCTACTCTTAAAAAACTTATTTCTCTATCCAAACATCCATTAGATCATATATTCATAAAATGTGAGGAAGAGGACCACCATAAACATTTAGCAGCATCATAGTTTATTTAGTGTAGGTGTGAAAATCTGATTTAGGCATGCCTATGTGCCAATTGTTTACTTAAAAGTCTGTTACCTTGACAGGAAGACTTCCTCTAGCTCTGCTTTTAATAACAAGTAACACAGAGAACATACTGAGCTATTCATTTCAATAGTACTGGGCCATTCTCCATTTGTGAGCTTCTTATTTCTTTTTCCCAACAGGTGATGTACGTCATCCATAAACGTGAGCATTAATACTCTGTCTGAAGTCACATATTTTATTTTAACTCTTTCTTAGTAATGGGTTAACTGACAATGTCACAGAAGTAATGCCGTTCTTCAAAAGACAAAAAAGAATAAATCAATTGTTAAAGAAACTTTAAGAGTCCATGGTGATAACAGCGGGAGAAGAGACAAATGAGCGTTCAAGATTAAACTAGCAGAGGAAAAGCAGAAACCTGACAACCCACGCCTGTAATAGCTCAATAAGCTTTCCAACAGGAATCTCTCTTCTAAATAATACTCCCTCTTAAATCTCTTTTTGGTAAATATCAACAGGAAATTCAAACATGGTTATAATGTATACGTGTATTACAGATTAATCAGCCTTAAGAGGTTACAATAGTTTAAATGCATATCGAGGGGCGCCTGGGTGGCTCAGTCGGTTGAGCGTCCGACTTCAGCCAGGTCACGATCTCGCGGTCCGTAAGTTCGAGCCCCGCGTCGGGCTCTGGGCGGATGGCTCGGAGCCTGGAGCCTGTTTCCGATTCTGTGTCTCCCTCTCTCTCTGCCCCTCCCCCATTCATGCTCTGTCTCTCTCTGTCCCAAAAATAAAAAATAAATAAATAAATAAATAAATAAATAAATAAATGAATGAATGAATGTCGAACCATGGAGGGACCATAGAGAGGCCCCCAGTTTGGCCAAAAGCACTACTTGTTTTCACCACTGGAGAGGTACATAATGAACATACAGCCCTGCTGTACCCCCACCCCGACTTGCATATTTATTACCTCCTTCATTACAACTTTAACAGAAACTTAGTCTTCATTCTGATGTTTAGAGAATAAAAACAGACAAACAAACGAACGAACAAACAACACAAAAAAACAATATTGTGGTAGGTCATTTAAGCTTGCGATTAGCCAATTGGCCACTACACGAATACCGTTTCAGAATTCAAATCTTAGGGACACCTGGTCGGCTCATTTCATAGAGCATGCAACTCTTGATTTTGGGGTCATGAGTTCAAGCCCCACGTTGGGCATGTAGTCCACTTAATTTTTTTCTTAAATAAATAAATATATAAACAAGCAAACAGAACTCAGCTTTGTGTACATGTTTATACCATCTAACTATTTATACTCTAATTTAGTTCAAGAGAGCCCTTAAGGAAAGAAGATCTTTTCTGATTATAAGTTAGGATATAAAATTAGGTTTGAAATAAAAATACTCCCTAAAGAGTATCCCCCATTACATGATGCTTTTGCTTCTTGGTCTTACACCCAGAAATCTTTCCTCAGAAGTCCCTTTCCTGTTGATTCCACCTAACTTTCTTGTTGATTTCCTTTACCTGTTCCTTCAGTTTCCTCTTAAAAACCTCAATCTTGTTTCATCTTTTTTTCTTTTGTTTTGTTTGCATGCCACATCAGTCTTTCCTAGTATTTCATTCATTTTCCTCCAGTGTCATCCCCCCCACAACGCCATATATTTATTACTGGACAATTATGCATCTTTTTTCCAATTTATGTGCAAGCCTTCAGTGGCTACCTACATGAAGTATTCACAATAAGTTGGGAGAAAGGGGGTACATACAACTCAGATAATTAGAGAGGAGAACTGTTCATCCAAGAACTACATGCTTGAAAAAATAAACAAGTTTCTTCAAAGTCAGTCTGTTAAATGCTTTGAGGTATTCACTCTTTTGGGGGTTGTCCAATGTTGAACTACATGGTGTGTAATGATTCCTTTGTGAGCTGCCCTCAGAACTCTGGAAGAACAAACACATTGTGTGTCTACTACTGTGTGATGAACAATTCAGACACTTGTTATTGTGGATGATAGCAAACCTCTCATTTTTCATTCAAAGCTATTATCTTCAAAAATCTAGTTTGCTTGCCCAGACAGAGGGCTCCCCTCCCATCAGCCATGATTTCTTAGCTGTGTTCATGCTAATTATTTTGTCCTCATCTTTTCATCTACTCAAATACCCAGTCGTGACTACAGAATATCAAATACAGATCTGTACTTTCCCTAAGCATCAGACCTTCACATCCAATCTAATCTATACTGCATTTTATACTTTCCAAGACACACATAGGTATATATCATCTCATGCTCATAGTGTCCCAGGGTTATCGAGAAAGAACAGGTATTATCGCCACTGAATATTCAAGAATACTTAGGCTTAGAAGAGTTAAGTAACCTACTCAGGTGTTAAAACTGGGAGGCTAACGTATATAATTTTCAAAGTCAATGCTCTTCTTAATGCCCATCCTGTCCATAACGTTCATCATCACTGTCCAGGAGACTAGTATGCCAATGTTGTACGTTGGAGTTCACATGTAAAAACCTGAACCTTTAATTCATCGGCATAAACTGAAGCCAACATAGATCCAGGCCACACAACTCCACAGAACATAAGTGGACCAGCTGAATATGGTGAACTTCATAACTTAAAGGAGATCTGAACCTCAGAGATATTGTTTTTCTTTACTCTTGGAGTATGCCCAACTTTCAACAACAGCCAACTGGCTTTCTCTGCATATAATTTAGCTTATATGTATATCCAAACAGTAGCCTTGCAGGCTTCATTATAAAGGTCTAATAAAGCTGTGTTGCTATTTTTAAAATGTTGAATTATCCACGTATTAGTGTATCAGGTGAAAACATATATGGTGCATGGGAGTAGGTGGGTAGGTTTTCTAGCTATTTGATGGATTCACTGACTATTATTTTTATTTATTTACTTATTTTTACCCAAGCAGGATGTCTGAGTTAATACATGCTGAGTGTTCTCTGTTTTGTGAGTTCCCGGGATTACAAGGATGGCCCTGAGCACTGGTCTGAAAGCTACACGTGTCACGTGAGGTGACTGAAGCATACAGGAAGCGGGGGGGGGGGGGGGGGGGGGGGGTCCATTACAAGTAGTGACCCAGGGAGTAGCACAAACACAAGCTGCCGGGAACCTAATTACAAAGAAAGAGGAGGAGCCTGTGTGCTCACCCAGAGAGTGGAAAGGCCAGGACGGCAGAGGGTTTGAACGGTGCAAAGAACGGTGTGTTCTTCCCAGAGGCCTGAGGTTCTGCTGGTCTGAAAGTGACGACTCACCCCCTGCACCCATCACTCCAATTGAGCCAAATTACCATGTACGTCCCAATCTCAGGCAGCACCGCTTCAGCATTTGGCACGTGCTGCTGCCTCTGTTTGGAATGCCCTCTGCCACCTACCTCATTCCTCTTGACCTTCCAGGGCTGGGGAAAGTCTCAGCTTTTCTGAAAAGTCTTCCCCAAGCAGTCCCCTTGCCCCCACCACTGCATATATTCTCAACTCAACTGAGGGTTAAGGCTCGTTCCTTCTCATCCTACCAAAGCCCGTGAATCCACTTTTGTTGGTTTATTTCCCTGTCTTTGTCACTAAACTGAGATCTCTTTGAAACAGGAGCGAGATCGCCCAGCCCATGTGACGCAGGAGTCAATAGATGCTCAATACATGTGTTGGCCAAAAGGCTAATGTAAAAACAACAACAAAACAAAAAACAAACAAACAAAAAAACTTAATAAATTAAACAAGGCTGCATGTAAACATTGATAAAGCAACCCATTAGCAAATATAAATGTAAACTCAATGGCAGATATAAATATAATACAAATACCTTTTATAAACCTACTATTACCTAAATACATTATTTCAATGTTTAAATTTTTCTGTATCCCCATATTTATTTTGTTGTATACATATATATATGTGTATATATACATACATATATATATGTATGTATATATACACACACATTACATTCTCACTGAGGATTGGCAAGGCTGCAAACGTTACCCTCAGAGTCTTATGACATTAACCCTCAGTCACTATTCCTTTAGGAACAGTGATTTCCACCTGGCCAGTAAGCAAAGACAAATTGAAATGACCTCGGATTAACCTTTTAGCAAACTTTTATAGTGTTCAGTTAAATAAGTTAAGTGCAGATAAAGGCTAACAATATAAACCTTTTGCTCCTCTTTAGCATGTGTCCTAAGACTCGGTGGTGACTAAAGGTAGCTAGCTTTGTGGTTGAATAATTCACCATTCATTTATACAAAAAAGAACACTTTGATTAATAGTGTGATCATTTCCCATTAAAAATAAATGTTCCATCAGCATCAATGTATGTTAAAGATTTTTATAATTGAAAAATTTGAACACAAACTAGTACTCTTACCCTAAACGCCACTCTCATGATGAATAGAATGTTCTATTTTACCTAGACATGCAGTACTTGCTGGTTGTCTATTAAACCGGCATTTACTTAGCTTCATTGTGTGGACTGAAAAGTAAGTCTTCCACAAGCTCTCAACCCAGTCAAGGCTAGACTCAAACGCTGGCTCTACAACCAGATAGCCTAAAACAATTAATTAAATTTCCTACTCTTGGAGTTACTTATCTATAAAAAAGGGGGAAAATAATACAGCGTCACAAGACAAATGCAAAAACATATATAAAGCACCAGTAAATGTCAAGACCACTGACACATCAACAGTGGCAGAAATTACAACAAAAATGACAGTCACTCTCTTTAAGTAGGTTATACTCTAGTTGAGTCACAATTCACAAAAGTGACATGCTTCCCAACTCAGCCCTGAAGTCCTGCGAAACCAAAACACAACACATGCAATGCAGAATTAATGGTCTCCCCACAAACAGTTCTTAGACTGTTTATTTTTAATTTTTGTTGTTGTGGGGTTTTTTTTTATTATTTTTAAATTTTCTTTGATGGCACTATCATTTCTCTTACCACGACTCTCAAGCAAAAATGAAACATAAATCATAACAGAATACTGTCCTAATCCTTGATGAATGGTAAACGTGAAGTCCAGGAAAAAAAAAAAAATCGCAGGGGACTATTATGGGGGAGGGGAAAGTTAGACAAAAACTAACTATAAATGAATTCCATAAATGAACTTTTCAGCCAAAGGACTTCATCTGAATTTATCATTTCTTGACAGATGATGACACAGATGACATAAATTGAACTGCACATGCATGGGAGACCACAGTATTGTCACTCGAGCTATGATCTTACGGTGTCAGACCTCCAGTGCAGGGCTCGGGGCTCTCACAGCTATGTGCTTGCAGGTGTGTTCAGAGGACTTGCCCTTCCCACTGAGTGCCTTGGAGTGAAACTGTACAGATGCCTGGCACATGCCTGATCAAGTCCTCACTACCCTCACTACCCTCTCGACACAGGTTCTTAGGTTAACAACACACAATTCTTAAAAGGACCTTGTAACATCCTTTCTCAGTAGTTCGCATTTCAATATTGTCCATTTGAAAATAGAATAACAGTCTCTGTCATAGTTCTTTTAAATTATTTTGCAAGTCAGGGGCACCTGGGTGGCTCAGTTGGTTGAGCTTCCGACTTCGGATCAGCTCATGATCTCGTGATCTGTGAGTTCGAGCCCCGGGAGGGGCTCTGTGCTGACAGCTCAGAGCCTGGAGCCTGCTTCAGATTCTGGGTCTCCCTCTCTCTCTCTGCCCCTTCCCCACTCATGCTCTTTCTCTCTCTCTCTGTCAAGAATAAACATGTAGAAAAAAATTAAATAACATATTTTGCAAGTCTACAAAAGAATTTCAGTAAAAACAAAAAAGGTTAAGATGAGAGTCTAGTTCTTTTAACGTGAACAGAGCTATTCTGTTCATTACCTATAGCAGTAACGGTAAATGTTTTAAACTTTAGTCCTGTGATTTAATGGTGAGAAGGCCCCTGTGAATACAATGAATACAAGGAGCTTTACTGGATATATTTATGAAATCATTCATCACCATTTAAAAAAATATTCTTGATGAAGCAATAGTGGGACAATTACTGCTCTCAATGGTCTGTTGATTTCTACACTTGGTTAAACAGCAGTGAGGTACACTAAGAAAATCAAAGTGCAAGCAAAACAAATATAATTTAGAAACTCAAAGTGTTTTGACATCTTAGGTAGAAAATAAAAATATATATAAATACTATGTTTTAAAGTCATCCATATAAAGCATACCAACGGTTACATGACTTCTTTCTCTTTAGTAATTTTTTTCTCTCATAAAACTAGACTTTGAAAAACCCCCTTAAATTGTGCATTCCCTGAAGTTCACACCTTTGTATCATTCATTTTTTATTCCTAACATCTCCTAAGGTGCCTGATATATATAGCACGGGCTCAAAACATAACTGGTGAACTAACTAATCATTTATTCAATTCCATTGTTCCACACCTAAAAGGACATCATGCCCAAATTTATTACTTTATCACTATAAACATATTGGCAATGATTTTGGTGTATTAACTCCCTCAGTGTACAATTTTGATTGACTATATTTCACTTGAATAATCTTGACTTTTTAATTGGAGGCTGTTTTTAAAATCTTTAGGGAAAGAAGTAGCCTAATTATAGTCTAAATATACAACATGAAATCTCAAAACTGAGACTGCCACTCTCACTTCCTAAATGGACAGCTTACGTATCTAGTTCTCCGCCAAATTCACACGGAGGCCTAGGAGTGAAGTCTCTGCATAGCCGTGTCATGGACCACATTCCAACAGTATCTTAGCGTTCTGCCCATCACTAACCCTGTGCTCCAGCAAGGCTGGACCCATCACTACTGCAATGTACACAATGGGTGCTTCAACACACATTTAAGAAAACTAGCAACTAATCAATTAATCAAGACAAATGTCTAGCGATAATTCCACCTCCTAGAGCTTGTAGTCAACACGGACGAATTCTCTAGTGCAGAGGCAGGTAGTATGCAGGAAACACGTTAAACAGAAGATAAAATGGACAGCATAAGGTTGCTGACTAACTGGGATGCCACCAAATAGGAAACTAAGAGGCCTCTGCTTAATAACCCAGACGACAGAGGTCGTGAAAGTTAACGGAAAAGTTACAAGGAACATGAACAAAAACGAAGCGATAGATTCTTCACTCATTTTAGACAGAAGACCAGACAAGCTTGTAAGGACCCCTTAGTTCCCAAAATCTTTTTCTTAAAAAAGATGTTAACACAAAAGTGCTATAAAATATACAAAAATTTAAATGCTATTGTATCTAATTTATGATAACAATCAACAGGAAAAAGCAAGGCTATCATACAAGTTCTACCAGTCTTCCTCCAAGATCTAAAATCTATAGGTCTACATGCCTGTGTATATATAGTACAATATGCTGTATATGTAAAGCATCTACGTGGTTTTAAACAAAACGGTGAGACTAAAACAAGTCACACAGAAAAGCAAGAGAATAAGTAAACAAGGAAGAATAAAATATTGAAACGGAAGTTAGGAAAGTAACAGAAGAGCTGGAAATGTTAATTTACTAGGGAAAAAAAACAAGACTAATATAGTAAACATTAATGTGGCTATAATAATTAATTCACGCTCATGGAGAGGGTCAAAAGAAGATAACTCAGCCAAATCTTCCCCAAAATTAAATACGATTAGAAAGGATTATGGCATTTCAACTACAGATTATAAAGAAAATGCCTATTGATGAAAATTCAATAGCAGGATTTAAAAATTCTGGTTAATTAAATATTAATCAAAGCAATTAATTTATCAAACATAATGTACCTTTTAATCAAATATATAGGGCATATTTTAATCTTTGTTGGCATAATTAAAAAATACTTAATAACCCTATAAATGTCTACAGATTAGACATAAAAATCATAATTGTCTTAAGTTTTTGGGGGTCAACAACTTTTTTTTTCTTTTTTAAATGTTTATTTTTGAGAGAGAAACACACACACACACACACACACACACACACACACAAGAGTGTGAGCAGGGCAGGAGAGGAGAGAGAAGGAGACAAGAATCCGAAGAAGGTTCCAGGCTCCGAGCTGTCAGCACAGAGCCAGATGCAGGTCTCGAACCCAGGAGCCATGAGATCATGACCTGAGCCAAAGTCGGATGTCCAACCGACTGAGCCACCCAGGCGCCCCAAGGGTCAATAAGTTTCAACCAACATTTATGAGTATCTAATCTATGACCGTTAAGAGTACTTAGGTCCCCATTGCCCCCAAATAACCCTGAGGGGTAAGTGATATCTTCCTTCTACAGATGCGAAACCCAAGGATCAAGGAGTTTTACGTGCTCCTGGCCACAGCGGTCCATAGGCTGGACTGTTCTCTTACAGGCAACAGGCTGGTTCCCTCCAGCCCTCTGTCATAGCTACTATTTATAACAAAGCCCGACAAACTATTATCACAACTTTAAACTGGTAAATTATAATTAACAGATTGATATAACATTGAACATGAACAAATCAAAAATTTCAGTTATATAGTTAGAAAAGTCATACATACATATAGCACATCAAATGTGCATTGAGAGGTGAAAATAAAGAGGAAACTATGCAGATTTCACTGTGCTCTCTGAACAGCAAGTTACTATAGCAACGAAAGCAGGTAGAAAGTAGAAAGTTATTCAACCATTCAGGTACATGAAGCTCAGGAAAACAAGAGCAGCCACTGAAAGACACTTCATGAGAAAACTGTGTAAGCTTTAAGTACCACCAAGCACCATATCTGGAAATAGATTTTTTTATTGGAAGACAGATATTCTATTAAGATTTGAAACTGAGCCGAGAAGATACTAACAATGTGCCTATCGACCATCTGCTAAAATGATGGCATCATTTTTGGCAGGAATGGTCTCACTCACTTTATGAGAAGTATAATTTAATATCTACATTAAGAAAGCTAGTCAATACCCCTCTGCAATAATACAAAATCTTCCAATGTGCAGACCTCTATGCAGAACAGGAAGTAGGAGAGAAACTTATTTGGAGATTTAGAGGCAGTGAGATTAATTTTTTTAGGTTCTATAGAGGTAAACAGAAAGGCATTTGACTCAAAAATAAAGTGAGTCTCACTTCATGAATAAGTCTCTCAAAATCATAAGCTTCATACCATAAGGCTGTTTCTCTGCCTGAGATGGAGGAGATGAAGCCTAGTGGTATCTTAACAAATAAGTTAAATACACACTGAAAGTTATCAGAACCTATAGTCGAGGAGGATAAGATAAATGAGTTTGGTATGACAAGCCCTCCAGATTCTACTCCTTGCTGTCTCATTTCTAGTTCTTCACTCCGACTACAGTTTCTGTTTCTCTTTCCTCTTCATTCCAGAGGAAGAGGTATTTGCTCCCCTGCTCAAGTTAAAGTTCTGCTCCTTATGCTCGGGATAATCTACCTCCCCACTCCTCTTAGTATCAATCGTAAGATCAATTCCCAGTTCTTAAGGATTTTTTCTTTTTCTAGGAATTCCCTCTCTTCGGCATTCACACTGCTCCGGTGACACCTATCGTAATTAAAAACCAACAAAACAAACCAGCAAAATACAGTATTATTTACCGTATTTGCCTTACTGCCCTATGGCTCTAGTTCAGAGTTTCTTGAACAGGTAGGGGATTCTCATTGTCGATGTATCTTCATGAGCCATTCACTTACTAACCCAGTGGCTTCCACTCCCACAGCACCATTCAAATTGTTTTTCTTATGGTGTCTATTCACACCCTAAGTGCAAAATCCAAAAGATAATTTTCAATCCTAAATTCACTTGACCTTAGTGCAGCATTTCACAGATGACAACTCCCTTGTGCCATAACACCTCCGCTCTTCTGCTCTTACTATCTGGATACTCCCCTGCAGTCCCGATTCTCAATGTCTCTTTAAATATTGGTATTCTTGGGGCGCCTGGGTGGCGCAGTCAGTTAAGCGTCCGACTTCAGCCAGGTCACGATCTCGCGGTCCGGGAGTTCGAGCCCCGCGTCGGGCTCTGGGCTGATGGCTCAGAGCCTGGAGCCTGTTTCCGATTCTGTGTCTCCCTCTCTCTCTGACCCTCCCCCGTTCATGCTCTGTCTCTCTCTGTCCCAAAAATAAATAAACGTTGAAAAAAAAAATTTAAATATTGGTATTCTCTACAATTTACACGCTTTGTATTCCTTACTCTAAATGATAATCTAATCACATCACCTCAACTACCCCCAACTTGGCTGCCATCTGCCAAATAGTTCATTTCTACACTTAAGACCACGACCTTATATCTCTAAATAAATACTGGTCATCTTTATTAAAGAAATAAACAGAACATTTGAACCAAATATGTGTAAAACTACACCCTCATCCTCTGCATCCCCTTGGCTACTGGTCTCAGCCATTAATCATCTCTACTTTCATCTAATGTTCTTCTTCAATCTTGATCTTCTAAGCATCTACTTTTATAAATTCTAACTAGAATCCACTGTCTCCAGTTTTGGTCTCTTCTTCATACAGCTCTCGGGCAACCTACCTAAAATATGGGCTCAAATTTTGTAGTTGGCACCCTGTCAACTAAAGAGCAATGTCATTCATTTAACAATCTTTTTAAAAAGCCCGCTGTATGCCTAGTGGTATCTTAACAAAGATAAGACTTTGTTATAGATCATGTAAAAAAAAAAATCTCCTAGCCTCACAACCAAGATTATTTAAGGAAAGGGAGGAATTGAAAAAATAGGATAGGTATAATGATAGAGATAAATATGAGGAGTTGGGGACAGTAACAGGTTAAGACTTTGAGAGGAGACGCTACTGTATTTATTCTTAAAAAAATAAGCAAGAATGCACTAACTAAAGAAGAGACCAGGGAAGGGACTATAGAAGGCAGAGAATGAAAACAGAGGAGACTGAAGAGTGAAAAATAGGCTTTCTATATCTAGTAAAAAAGCATGTATTTCAGGGGGCACCTGGTTGGTTCAGTCAGTTAAGCGTTCAACTCTTTTAGCTCAGGTCATGATCTCACAACTTTGAGCACCACATTGGGCTCTGTGCTGACAGTGCGGAGCCTGCTTGTGATTCTCTCTCTCCCCTCTCTCTCTGCCCCTTCCCCACTTACACTGTCTCTGTCTCTCTCAAAATAAATAAGTAAACTTTAAAAAAAAAAGAGAGTGCCTTATTAAAATAAAACTTGTATTTTATCTAACAGACTGATGTTCTCAAATTGTATTATGCACATAAATCGTCCAGGATGTTTCTTATAAATACATATCTTGGGCCCATCCTTAGAGATTCTGATTCATCGGTTCAGAATCTATGCCAGGGAAATGGCATTTTTAACAAGGACCACACGTGGCTTTCATATTGGGAGATGCTTGGATCATATAAAATGTTCTTAAGGATAATAGGCAGTCATAAAAGTATTCTCAGCAAGAGAATGACACATAATGGTCAGACTTGCTCTTGGTGGGTCTCTCTAGAAACTACGGAAAGGACTTATATTAAGAGAGTAAGCCCCAGAAAAGGCCAACAAAGACACTGCAGCAGGCAGGGAAAGAGGAACTGAGGGACCACAGACGGAGTTAATGATGGCAAAGTGGAAAAGAGATCACACACTCTGCATCTATGGAAGGAAGAAACAGGTAGAAGTAAGGGAGCAATAATATATTGGTGGTGAGAGAGAGAGAAGAATTACAGCTAGGCATCTAGCATAAAGTAAAAGACGTCTGGTTTTGAACATGCTCTATTCATGATACCAGAACATGCCCATGATACCAGATCAAGGGCGGTAGGATATAGAAATCTGCACAGGAGTAGGCTGGGTTTGGTTGTGCTCAATGACGTCAGAGTCATCAACAAAAAGATGAGTAACAAAGACACGCTTACATAGGAAGAACACACATTCAGCATGCCACACAAGACACTTCAGAATCTAACTCCTATTTCTTCAACTTCTTGTTTTTTAACCACTACCATATCTTATCATAAAATATATGTCATTTTTGACATAAAATATCTCAAACTAAAAGAAAAGTTGAGAAACTACTGCAGTGAAAAATTAGTATCTTCTATCCAGCTTTAACAAATCTTAATATTCCGCCAAATTTGCTTCAGAATTGTTAAAAGAAATTGGTTCTTGAAGACACAGTTGAAGACCCTTGCCTCCCTCGAGATAACTTTCATCATAAATTTGTTTTTCTTTTAATTTTGTAATGTTTATTTATTTTGGGGGGGGTAGGAGGGGCAGAGAGAGGGAAACACAGAATCCGAAGCAGGCTCCAGGCTCTGAGCGGTCAGCACAGAGCCCAACGGAGGTCTCGAACTCAACAACAGTGAGATCATGACCTGAGCTGAAGTCGGATACTTAACTGACTGAGCCATCCAGGTGCCCCTATCATAGATTTGGTTTCAATTACTTCTTGAATGCTTTATACTATCCCCAATATGTGTATATTCATAAACATATGTATAGCTTTGCATGTTTCCACACTTCACATAATTCTATCAAACTATAAGGATCGCCTACACTTTACTTTTCTCAGTTTCATGTTACGTTTTTGAGGTTTACCCACGTAAAAAGGGCTCTAGTTTATTTAATTGCTGTATAGTACATCATTATGAAATAAAGTAATTTATGGAACCAATTAGACATCAACTTTCTGTAATAAAATGACGCAATAAGCCACATCAAATGTGTATCCGTGTACATCTAAGTCTTAATAGTCGAACGCATTATCAATGAAAACAAATAGAAGACCACACCAAACTAAGTTGATAGAAGAACTTCTCACAAGAATTTATATTCCAACATAGCAAAATTAAGTACTTCTTCCACATCTATACTTATTACAAATGATACACACCAGCAAGTTAACATGACAGTTCTCACCTATGAACAACACATAAGTATATCATAAAAAAATAACACATAGCAAGTTCAGAAACAGATATTAAGAATGAAAGTGACTCAAAAATAAAAGAATGGGTTTTGACTGCTAAAACTAACAACAGACATGGTAATTCAAGGCAATATGCTCTTCAAGTTATAGAAGTAGAAATAAATCCAAGGGTGCAAATAGTGTGTTCCATCAAATACCAGCAAACAGACTAGACAATCCACTTTGTAGTGCAAATAATTCAGTATAGTCTCTAGATAGGATTTCAAAAATAACTTAAAACTATAGCAAAGTACATGTAGAGAAAATATGTAATGACACAGGTTTGGCAGGAAGAAGAAGGAAAGCAAGACTCCAGAAGCCAAGATGATGCAAGTTTTTTTAGCCAATTTAATCTCACTAGGGTGATCTAATGTTCAAAGTGATAAATACCAGCCTTTGAGAACCCTGACTCAATCATGCCTTGCTAGTAATCCAAAACCAGGTAACCTAAATACTAAAATAACTGCAAAAAAAATGTAATAACTGAATTTGTAAATGAAAGTGAACATTATTGGTCATACTGTTGCAATGAAATGACAATATATGATTTACAGGTAAAAAAGGATTAAATCGGGATGAAAATGGAATGGTGGAGACCTAGGAGAGAATCAATCCTCTTCATTTGAACAAAGAACCGAGTTCCTTATCAACTGACTTAGACTTTCATCCCTGAGGTGCTCTTAATTGATCACATGATATAATGGATGAAAGTTCATGTAAAGGCAAGAGATCATGCCAGAAATCCTTCTTCCATCAGTCATTAATAGTGACTTTAGGCAAATCACTTAATTTCACTGTGCTTCTATCACCTCTACAACAGGTCTAATTATACCTTCTTAAACCATCGTGAACATTAAATAAAAGAACCCACTGAACGGGTCCTGTATTTATTAGTTCCTTTGCATATTAAACACTTATCCTTTCCTTAGTAAAAATGGCCACTATTTACACATCTCTCAAAACACTAGTCCCACCATTTATAAGATCCAAAAAGAATTAATTATCTGTTAAGATTTTTATGTGGCATAAAGTTTGAGGGATATGAACAAGCTTTAAGAAAGTTTCATCTGTGTTCATGTGCTTTATAGTTGCTCCAACTTGATGCTCAAATGTACCTCCTCCATGAGGTCCTCCCTGGCTCATAAAACAGGACCTGCCAACCAGTATATTTGTCTCTCTAATCTGTTGCTCTCGCTTTATTCTTCTTCCTAGCACTCCTCACCTCTTGATATACCATGTGTCTGTCAGTTGCCTATCCCCACTGGAATGTAAGCTCCATGAGAGCAGAGGCTTCATCTGGGTTGGCTACTGCAAAACTGCTGCCATAACAGGTGCCCAATAAGTAGTTGCTGAATAAAAGCATCACTTAAGAAGAAAATTATCTAGAGGCATCTCTTAAAAAGAAAATTATCTTTAGAGCAAATGGAACACTGGAAGTGGAAAATCATCCTTGCTTAGATTCCCGTATCTTAGCAACAACAGTATCTTGGAACCATGGGGCTGTCAGAACGAGATTCGGTGCCTCTTTTGTACATGTGTGAAATAGACAGGACAGAGGTGCTGGAGAGGCAAAGTCTTGGACTAGGCTGAGAACCAGAAATAAACACTAATTCCAAATGTAACCTTCAAATTTGAATGAATGAATTAATCATAATTTCTTAGTGAATAAAAGTATGATTCTGAGAGCACCTGCTGAATAATGATGACGTTATTCTGTGTGTCTACTCTATGCCAGGCATTGCTTCAGATGTTTTATATTTATTATATTACTGAATCCTCACTAAAACCCTGAGTGGCTTCAGTATCATCTTTGAATTCTGCTCCTGTGCAAAACACACCTTGCTAAGGTATTTCGCTTAATCGCATGTTTGTTTCTCAAAGATATAAGATAGTTGTCCCTAATTTACAGATGTGTAAACTGAGACTGTGACTCAAGAGGTTAGTAAATTTTACCCAAATAACACAGACACGTAGGTACCAAAGCCAGGATTTATACCCAAGCCTAATCTTCAAAGCTCCTTAATCTGTCTAAAATATTAAACTTCCACTTCAAATTTTTATAAAGGAGAGCTTCTAAACTATCAAGTGATTCAACTTAGAGTAGAAAATATATCTAACTCTCCCCCTCTTCATCAACCATTTAGAAAGAGTCGCATCCAATCTCTGATTCGTTCCCAGAGAAATACTATTTGCTCAGATACCAAAGTAACTTAGTTTAGAGTTTAAAGATCTAAGCTTTATTTTAATTACATTAGAAAAGGCTTCTATATTACCCAAGGGGCATTCAAGTTATATATTCTATCTCTGAGATGGAATAAAGACACAATTGTCAGATACTGTCTCACATTTAACATACTGCAGACACAACACCTCAAACATACACCTTAGCTCTGCTTACATGTCCACTATACGGGCGTGTCAGGGACCAAAGGTAACACATGAAAGCCAGGATTAGGAGGAGAAAAATGCTTGTTCCTTCGTCTGCTTGTGTGTGTGTGTGTGTGTGTGTGTGTGTGTGTGTGTGTGTGTAAGTATACAGAGAGACATGTACTTATAACCCACACGTATGCATTTATGTTCACGTCTATATGCATATGTTCATGTCTATATGCATATATATGCATTTTCATATATATATTTTATATATAGATATATAAATAAATAATATAATTTAAATACATAAAATATAATATATATATATGTGCAAAATACACTTTTCATACTGGCACTTCTGCAGTTATAAGATCAGAAATCTTAAAAACAAACAGAATATTTCACATGCTCATTTTACGCAAATAATAGAAATCACTTAAAAATATCGCTTGCTGGGGCGTCTCACTTAAAAATATCGTTTGCTGGGGCGTCTGGGTGGCTCAGTCGGTTGAGTGTCCGACTTTGGCTCAGGTCATGATCTCGCAGTGCTGACAGCTCAGAGCCTGAAGCCTGCTTCAGATTCTGTGTCTCTCTCTCTTTCTGCCCCTCCCCTGCTCATGCTTTGTCTCTGTCTCTCAAAAATAAACATTGAAAAAATATATATATACATACGTATCGCCTGCTTAGATTTCTTAGTGTCCTAAATTTGAAAATGGTAAATGTAAGCTTTTTCTGCTCTTTCTTTTCATCAAAATTGTTACCTATTGTTAAAGATGGTGATTGAAATTCCATTTCTATTTCTTTGCTTAAAATTCTACAATGATTATGGCTCCTGGTGAAGTGTGGTTTGGCCTACTCCTATGTAATGTAAAGTTGGAATAATCACTTTCTCCCTTTGATTTACTGTATTTTTTTACAATCACTTGTAGAATATGTGATACAATGGAATGTAAAACTATAATCTTAAGAGTAGACAGATGAATAATGAGAGCTGACTTCCTGGTTTTGCACTGTGTTGTTAATTATGAATTCTTGGAAGGTAGCTTAGGGGGACAGTTTAAAACAGATTTATGACATACTTTAAAACAATTCTGAGCATGGACAAAAGTTTATCTTTGAAGTTTAGGGATATAATTAGAGTGGAAATAGACTTGTGATTCATAATGCTGTTATAATTTCCTCTTTGCAGACATGGGTTTCTGATGATACTTTGCACTGTTCTGAGGGAGTCTTAAGGGAAGAGAAGACATAGTAAGCTGTACTTGCATATCAATTCAATTTGGCAACTGGGATTTTTGTCCCTAACTACATGTAATTTTTAAATAAACTTTTATTTTAGACAAGCTTTAGATTTCTAGAAAAACTGTGAAGGTAGCACAGAGTACCCAGAAACTCTAAACCTTATTTCCCTATGTTTACCATCTTAACCTTCCTATGCTACATTTGTTATAATGAGGGGATTGGAGCCCTTAACAAGAGGTAGAGAGATCAGAGTTCCTTCTTACTCGGCCATGTGAGGACACAGTGAGAAGGCAGCTGTCTGCAAACCGGAGAGTTCTCACCAGAGAACCAAATCTACTTGATTTGGAACCTTGATCTTGGAATTCCCAGCCTCCAGACCTGGGAGAAATAAATTCCTGGAGTTTAAGCCACCCAGTCTATGGTATTGTATCATGGCAGCTCAGGAAGATGGGATTGTGTGAAGGCATGAAGATGAAGACAGATGGGATACTGCTTCTGTCCCATTCACGACACCATGCATCAAAAACCTGATGTGCATATAGTCAAACACGTGTCACAATAGAACTTAAGTCTGTACTGAAGGGAAAAAAAATGTACTTTCGTCTGATAAACAAACAAACAAACAAATCCTATTGTTTATTAGCTGTATTTATGTTGCTCAGAGCATGTGCACGTTTGGAGCCCACCCTCTTACACCAGGAGTATTTACTACTGCAATGACTTAAATACACATGGACCAAAAAGACATTAATAATACGTTTTTAAAGAGATTTTAAAGAGATTAAAAAGATGCATGATTTCTTAAGTAGCTCTTGTCTTTATTTTCATATGTGAAAAATAAAACCATTATACCTTTTTACGCATTTTGATTTTTTGACCAAATTGTCTTAAACTAACACCTTAATTCTAAACTACACATTTACTTATTTATGAGTGAAATTGTATAATATTAAACGCAAGTCAAAATTGCAAACAAAAGAAAACCCAAGGATGTCTAAAGCTTACTTTAGGTATCTATACCCAGAGAAACGGAACATAAAAGTTTAGAGATCTTGTACTCCAAAATGGATGAAATGAAAACTTTGTTTTCTTCTTGCTTTGCTTCATCTCAACGTCTGAATACTTCATTCACTTATATTTCATTTCACAAAAAGAAAGCTTAGCTTTAAGGCAATAATAAAATACTAACAGATTAATAATAAAATACTGATATTTATAACACATTTACACTGTTTTCATCAAGATAGTATTCTAATTACCTGGAAAGTGGATGAAACATATAATATCTCATTAATGGCAATTTACTAAACAATTTAACTTTCGTAATTCTCTTCATTCATGTAACTATAATGATTTTATTTCAATCTAGAAATGCCAATTTCAAATTAAAATATTTATATGAATGTTACTAGCTGCTAAACAATGCAACAGAAATACTCTGTTTTTTTAATGTTTACTTATTTATTTTGAGAGAGAGAGAGAGAGAGAGCGAATGGGGAAGGGTGAGAGAGAGAGGGAGAGAGAGAATCCCAAGCAGGCTCTGTACTGTCAGTGCAGAGCCCAACTCGTGCTTGATCTCACCAACCATGAGATCATGACCTGAGTCAAAGTCAAGAGTCAGACACTTAACCGACTGAGCCACCCAGGTACCACAGAAACACTTTTAATTAGAAGCACAAAAGTATGGCATTCTTTCTCATTTTAAAAGTCATAAAAAGCATAAAACCCAGGCACTGAGAAACTGTCAGCACAAGAACCTTAAACAAAATAACAAATTTTAGTAATACTGTGATGATATCCTACTTCTGTTTCGGCAAACCCCAATCCTTTGAACAACCTCTTTCCCATCTAGTAACTTTGTGTGGACTTCTGGCTACCTGAACCTACCATATATTAAAGTCCCCTATCCATGCCAGTTATCTCTCAAAGGGATCTGTGCTTGAAATTATAATTTCAATAGCCTTAGGTAACAACCAGACAAGTGCCGTGACATTATCAATATACAAATATATTCCAATATTAAAACAGTGGTTATCTTTGGATAATGAAATTATGGGTTATTTTCTTTTCCTTGCTCTTCATTGTGGTGGATTAAAAAGTGTTCCCACAAAAATAGAAGTGGACTTTAGGACTAAATCTTAAATCCATGTACCTATGAAAGTGACCTTATATGGAAATAACATCTTTATGGATTCTTTGGAGATGAATATCAAGATAAGACCATCCTGCATTTAAGATGGTCCCTAAATCCAATGATTGGTGTCTTCACAAGAGAAAAGAGAGAGATTTGATCTCATGTGGAAATAACATCTGTATGGATTCTTTGATGATGAATCTCAGAATAAGACCATCCTGCAGGTGGTCCCTAAATCCAATGATCGGTGTCCTCACAAGAGAAAAGAGTAGAGACACCGGGGAAAGTCCTTTGAAGACAAAGGTAGACTGGAGTGAGGAAACTACAAGACAACACCAAACAATCACCACAAGGGACTCAAACTCCCAAATGATGAGATCATAACCTGAGCCGAAGTCGGATGCTTAACCAACTGAGCCACCCAGGCACCCCTGTAATTTTTGACTTTTAAATTTTTTTTTCAACGTTTATTTATTTTGGGACAGAGAGAGACAGAGCATGAACGGGGGAGGGGCAGAGAGAGAGGGAGACACAGAATCAGAAACAGGCTCCGAGCCATCAGCCCAGAGCCGGACGCGGGGCTCGAACTCACGGATCGCGAGATCGTGACCTGGCTGAAGTCGGACGCTTAACCGACTGCGCCACCCAGGCGCCCCAATTTTTGACTTTTAAATAGTTTGAAAGAATCACAGACTCATCAAGTTGTAAAACTACTGTCCTTTCAACCTATCACTCGCTGCCCTGCCCTTAATGGGGACATCTCATACAAGTACAGCAAAATACCAAAACCAGGTAACTGCATGGGAGCAATACTGTTAACTGGACTACAACCTTCAATCAGTTCTCCACATGCACTCATCTATGTACACATGTGTGTGTGCGAGTGTGTATCAGTGTGTGTGTGTGTTAAATCTGTTTAACTTGACCCCATGTACTGATTCTGCTAACCACCACTGCAGTCTGGTTTTCCAGAGCCACAAAGGAATTCCCTCATTGGAAGAGTTTATTTCAGATCCTGCACCTCCAGCCTGTCCTTTGGCAACCACAAATCAGATGCTATCTCTATAGTTTGGTCATTTAGAGGAGAGTATATAAATGAAATTACACATCATGTACCCTTTTAAAACTGGCTTTTTCATTAGGCATGATGCCCTTAGGACATCCAACTTATCCATAAAGCTGCTACGAAAATTCATCTACAGATTTTTTGTGTGTGTGAGAACATAGCTTTCGTTTACTTGGAATCAGTGCCCAAGAGTGCAACTTCTGAGTCATATGGTAAGTACATGTTTAGTTTTATAAGAAACTGCCCAACTATTTCCCGGAGTGGCTATAGCATTTGACACTTCCTCCTATACTACCACACTTCCTAGTACCTCACATTGGGAGTTAGGACCTCAACATATGAATTTGGCGGGGGGGCACAAACATTCGGTCCACAACAGCTACAGAGTGACAGAGATGAGAAATCAATCCAATTTTGTCTGACTCTAGAATTAGTTCCTTGAGCATCATACAGGTGTAATTATCCTAAATGGCCATCTAAATAGTGAAGTGGTAAGACATGGGATATTTGAAAATATATCCACATAGTTAATGGACTATGGATTGGTAGGTAAAAGTTAGATTTCCAATGCAGAGATATGTTTATGATTTATACATGATAGAATGATGACGGGAGAATTAACTAATTACAGTCAAGCAGCAATTACCTGTATTCTTCAGCAGACATTAAATGATTTTGGATCAAACTTTTAATATAAAAAAAGCAGAATGGATTAGAGTCTGGACTTGAGAGAGTAGAAGAGTTTTGTAAGAATTTAGACAAGAAAAATACATAAGGAGACAGAGTGAATTTAGTATTGAACTAGGAAATTGACTTTTTTCCTGGCAGTCAGGAAAAAGGGATTCTAGTATAAGAACCGGGCTTCCAATTTTTGCAAGCTAGATGAAAATCAAATGGAACAAGGGAAATCCTAAGGATATCATCAAAATTGAAAATAGCTGGACCCATATATTCCATTTGGCTGCATTTGCCATCTGAGAAATAAACTGGTAAACTCCTTCAAGGCCAGGCATCCTATGTTTTTCAACATTAAATCTGCTACAACTGAGAGCTCAGTCCCTTATATATAGTAGACACTCAAATGTTCAAATGTTTGTTAATATTTGCATTTTACTGTTTGGAGTGGTTACTGCAGTGGAGGCACATGTCCTTTAAAAATGCCCCTCTGCCTCTCCTTAATGTCCCGTACCTCCTTCTTCTTCCCTCCTTCCCTCCTTCCTTCCTTTCTTTCCGGTAGGTAAGGAAATTGTATGGAACCCTAAGAAGTCTAGGGCAAAGCCACAGAAGCATCCCTAAATTCTGAGAATGAACCACAAGCACTCTAACAACCTACCATGAACTAAGTCGGTATCGTTTGTCTACTCCAATGAGATTACACAGGAAAAGGAATTTTAATCAAAGTCAATAATAATCTTAAGAGGCAAACCCAAGAGGTATATAACTGTCAATATTACATGAATATTTAAATGTGTGTCTACATGGGAGGTATTCAGATTTTGGGTGTCCTTCACAGTAGGATGCCACATAGCCTACACATAACTTTTTTTTTAACTATGAACTAAAATAAGAAGAATGCTGCTGAAAGAGCTGGAGGAGTAGAAGAAAAACAGAAAAACAAAAAAACAAAACTCCAAGAGGTATTTTCCCTTCACTTTTATGATTATAGTCTTTTGAGACACAACCCACATCCATGCTTACATTTTAGATGCAGGCTTACAGCTGAGAAGTTGCCTCCCATGAAACACTAACAACAACAACAACAAAGATAATGTTGAGTTTTTAAAAATCTGCCTCTTAAAAGCTAGTCTCTTTCATACCCTTTTTTGTTCAAAGAGTAAACAAGATCCTGAACAATTTCACAGATACCCTGGACATCAACTGGCACTTACATAGCAAACATTTCCCAATTCCAGCTTCTACTTCCATCCTTCAGCTAAGCCACAGCCCATCTAGAGCTCGTGAGTCAATGATTTATTTTTTTGGAACCGTTTTATGAAGATATAATTTGCCACCATATAATTCACCCACATGAAGTGTATAATTCAATGGTTTTCGAATATTCACAACTTCATAAATGTTAACTAACTAACTCGGCATTAGTATGGGGTTGCCGTCATTTTAATTTACTAATTATTCTCATCATCATTTCAGAAACTATTGGATATATGAGCATCATCATATTCATAAACTTCAACTGCTCTTTCCAAGAAAGGTTACCCAATGCCTATATATATCAAAAACTACTTTCTCCTAATTTTTTAAGATTTAACTTGAACATCTGAGCTTCCTGGAGGTTGAGACTCAGTGGGCTGCATTCTGGAGAAGTTCAAGGAGGCTTGCGCTCAAGCCTCTACCCCGTGCTACTGTAACACCCAGGCACTCAGAAAGCCCCCCCCCCACTTCTTACACAATAAAACAATTAGAGACACAAATGAGAGTTGTCAAATTCTCCATCCATACCTAGGGTAAAACATAAGCACTGCAGAAAAAGTTCCAGTAAATACAATTTGAAAAGCACCTTTGAATCATTCTAATGCTGTCACACTTGTATAACAGCAACGCTAAAACTTAAACATAAAGGGTTCTATTTTAAGCCTTGAGTCTGATCTTTCCATTACATATTACAAACACTAGATATAAAAAATCTCCTAAGTTAGGGTTTTACGATACTTCAAAATGTTTATTTTGCGAAATCTTTACCAAATTAAGTTAATCCATCTTTAACTCACTTAATTGACATGAGTTACACTCAACAGAATATTTTGCTTGCAGATGGAGGTTTTAGTTTTTCAAAATTTCAGAATGTTAAAAGAATTCTGCATGAACTATAAATAATACTTTTTTTTGTTTCATTGGGTTCTCAAATAGACCCGAACTTCAAAACACTTGTCTGTTCCAACATTTGGAAGAGTTTTAATTTGTTTCAAATCTAATTAAAGTCCAGTAATTAGGGGAAAAAACTTCTCAAATTTTAGATGCCTGCTTCAGGGCATTTACTTTCTGATACTGATATACCTAACAAAGTTGACATTGCTAAATAAATCAAACACTTCTGCTACGTCATCCTTAAATCATATTTTAATATATTTTATTATCTTTTGTCCTAGGGGCATTTTAAAATTGGGTTACTCTTAAAGTTATGCTTCTCCTCAGAAATAAGTGGTCTTGAGGAATTTACTCTAGGAGAGTAGAATTGTTTTAACACTAAGGATCTGCACTCAATAGGGAGTTAAAGAGATATAAGCTCCATTTAGGAAAAATAAAGGAGAAAACAGGAATTGAAAAAGTGATATCTGTAGATCATGTCCCCTTAGATAGTTATTATGTCCCAAGTCATTTGTTATCGTGAAGATCCTTGAAAAGTAAAATTCATAAAGTTATCAAAACAGACATTACCAAATTCCCTAAAAGAATTTTCTTTCAATGAACATTATAAAATGTGTTTTGGTACTGTACCAATTAAGTTGTATGGGAATAAAGGTACGGCCAAAAAGTAAAGTGATTTTTCAATGACTTCACAAGTATGAACATGTTTCCAATGATATTAAGCGCCCTCTTTCAGACCCACAAAAATGTTCACTTGTTTCCAAATATACATACAATCCAATATAGACAATATAAGTTTTTAAAAAAATTTTAATGCTTATTTTTGACAGAGACAGAGCATGACTGGGGGAGGGGTAGAGAAAGAGGGAGACACAGAATCTGAAGCAGGCTCCAGGCTCTGAGCTGTCAGCACAGAGCCCAACGCGAGGCTTAAACCCACAAACCGTGAGACCATGACCTGAGCCGAAGTCAGATGTTCAACCGACTGAGCCACCCAGGTGCGCCAACAATATAAGTTTTTTAAAAGAGTAAAGTATACAGTTTATTTTTTATGTCAGGACATCTGAAAAAAGCAAAGCAAAGCATTATCTTTTAAAGCAGGTCTGCTTTACAAATCATATTTTCTCACTTATCTCCTTACAGATTAAAAAAGAAAAGCTAACAATTCAATAGAGAAAAGTACACATACCTCTTTCTACCCAGAGGTAATTGCTAACTTTCCTAAACGATCCCCAAATTTCATAATTTTACTCTGAGTAGAGAAATTGTTGGTATGGAAAATGGACCAATCCAAAGAGCTTACGTAGAAGTTTTCTGAAACCCCCAACTGAAGAGGAAGATTAATTCCAAAAAAGGAAACAACTCAAGTGATAGTCTGGTTCCATTTCCTCACATGCATTCTATTCTGTTCCTCTTTGTATTTCCTACTTCCCTGGGATCCTGCTTATCAGACTGTAAATCACCCCCAAGGAGCTGTCTGCCTAAGCTCTGTCCTTAGGAGGAAGCACAGATAATGAGGAGAGAAGCTGGGGACCAGACAGAAGGCTCCCCAGGATGTGTCATTAGCCCCTTAAAGGATAATGCAGAGAAGTCAGCATTATCAGCATTATCAGAAGTCAAAAACCCTTTACAGTCCAGCCGCGACTTCCTGTAGCCACTTGAAGAGTGAGACAGCAGCATTAATTTGGACACGGTCACCTGTATGAAACGTCATTGGAATTTCAAAATATCTTGGCTCTTTAAAAGCATAACTGTTCTTATTCATATATAAACCTACGATCAACTTCTCTGTTTTAAAATTTTAATGTATCCAAGCAATACGTTCCTTACATAGGAAAGTAGGCCTGGGTCCCATTAGTCCCATTTAGTCCCCATAACAATTTTGTGAAGTGGAGAGTACTATCACAGTTTCTACAGACGGATACATTGAGGTTATAGATCAAATAACTAAAAAAGCTAATTGGGAGTCTGAATACAGAAGAGTCTGGCTCCAAATTCTACACTCTCTTCAAACTTCTGTACTAGCTCAAGGAAAATGTCTTTAGTTTCAAGATAATTTTTAAATTAGCTTAAATCAGCAGACTTCCCCATTTAAAGGAACAATCAAGTGATCTGAGAAAGTAGTTGTATTTTGAGTGTATATAAATTCTGCTTTCGAAAAGATTAAAAGGAAAGGAAACACAGACACACAACGTGCACACACACACACACACACACACAACCACTATAGTTTGTCCCGTGAGTAGGGAACAGTTCTGCCTAAGAATCTGCTCTGGCCCAACTTAAATGAAACTGTAATTGCAAACCTTTTCCTACTTTTTTTTTTCCTGGTTCTAAAAGTGTATGGTCTGGTAGATGGTTCTTTTGTTTGGGAAAACGTAACGAACAGTTGTATATGCCAAGGTATGTTGGAGTCTAGTGGTTAGAGACTGAAAGTTAAATTTCTCTCTCCATAGCAAAATAACAAAAATGCGTAACCTGGGGAGACAGAAGTGAGATGGAACATGGGTTAAAATAGAGAAAGGGCCCCTCAGACACTAAGAACATAGCTGGGCCTATCGAACAAGACAACCAATAAGATAATTGCCATGTGAAGAACAGAAATTTTAAAATTCCTAAGCAATTTCAGGCTGTTTTCTTCTCTTACCATGATGAGTCTGCCTTCCTTGCTTACCCCCAAGGCTTCAATTAAAGTCTGTAATACATAACAACTTTGTGCTAGTAAAGAAGAGAGGAACTGTCCCATATGTGCAGCAAAGCTACAGAATGCATGACAGCAAGGACAGAAGGAGTAGTGATCAAGAATGAAATCAAGCTGTGGTGCCTGGGTGGCTCAGTTGGTTAAACGACTGACTTTGGCTCTGGTTATGATCTCGCGGTTTGTGAGTTTGAGCCCCGTGTCGGGCTCTGTGCTGACAGCTTGGAGCCTGGAGCCTGCTTCGGATTCTATGTCTCGCTCTCTCTCTGCCCCTCTCCTGCTCATGCTCTGCCTCTCTCTGTCTCTCAAAAATGAATTAAAAAAAATAAAATAGAAAATAATACACTGTTAAAAAGAATGCAACCAAGCTATAACCATATATTCAGAACAACAGGTACTCAGAGAGTAAGTACTCAAACCCAGCCTCAAGAACACTAAGAACAGTGCTAAACTTCCCCTAATAAATGGGATGGGGGTGTGTTTGGGTATTAAGGGAATATAATCACACAAGTCCGGAGAATTTGGTGGGTAAGCGTGAATTTTCAAAAAGAAGAGGGGAAAGGGAGAAGCAGCTGGAAATAAAGGAAGAAAAAGGGGAGGAAGGAAAAAAGAAAGAAAAAAAGAGCAAGAAAAGAAAAGGGGAAGGAAGGAAAGAAGGAGAGAGAGAGACAGAGACAGAGAGAGGAAGAAGAAGGAAGAGGAGAAGGAGGAGAAGAAGAAAAAAGGAAAGCAGGCAGGAAGGCAGGAAAGAAGGAAGGAAAGAAGAAAGGAAAAGAAAAAAAAAGAGACAACCACTGAAATAGAAGCGTTTCCCTCCCCCCTTGGTGATCAAGTCAAGGGACAGAAGGATGTTTCCAGTGCAATGCCTGACTTTTTAAACTTAAAATGACAATGTAAATTAACTTGATCTTTATGATCAAAGATCAGGAACTATTAGAGCTGGAAGCTGTTCCTTTAACAGGCCAGGCTGGTCCCTATTCAGGGTCTCTATACTTCCTCTTCTTTCTGCCTAGAAACCCTTGCCTTTGGTTTGGGTATAGCTGCTTCCTTTTCATCATCCATGTCTCCAGCCAGATGTGGCGCCCTTTCCTGTCCATCATGACTAGCCCCATTCTCCCGCACTCACACTCCTTCCCCCATGCACTCCTATCCTCCCTGTTCCCTTCGTCTTGCTTCATTTTACTCAAAGCAGCTACTACTATCTAAAGACATTTTTTTTTCTTTCGTGTGTGTGTGTGCGTGTGTGTGTGTGTGTGTGTGCGTGTGTGTGTGTGTGTGTGTGTGTGTGTGTGGTGTGAAGTGTCTTGTTTATTGTTTCTCCTGCACTACAATGTAAACTCTAGAAGGGACTTGACCTCTGTCATTTACCTTTCCATTCCCAGCGCTGAGAACGATGCCTGGCACGTAGTAGACCCTCAAAATAATATTTAAGAATTAAAGATATTAAAGAATGAGTGAGAGGACCTAAGAAAGGGATAAGCCCAGAAGAGGACAACTAAATGGGAAGGCTGGTAGAGAGGTTTGCTGAAACAGTGACATACTCAATGAGATGACAGGAGATATGAGATAAACATGAGGTAACACAGGAGTGAAAGCTCAAAGGGCAAGTGGAGTATTAGAATGCAAGAGGAAAAAAAGTTAAAGCCCCAGATCGAAATTAAAGCCCATGAGGAAGCAAGGACAGTACTGATACTCTCTAGAAATGAGGAAGAGACTGTCATCCCAAGAGACTGAGACTAGGGTGGTGTACTAAACAACATAATTAGGCCATAGCTCTAATCTAGCACTCTACTCCTAGCAAGGACAGTGAAATCAGCCTGAGCAATGTATGAATCATCAACTGAGTAGCTGAACACATCCTTCCTGCCTAAGGGTGCCCAGCACATGACAAAAGTTCAATGAATTCCTATTAAATGGGCTAACAAACCAACAGGTCATTATGATAAGAGTTGTGGCTCAACTATAGAATCCTACAACATCAACACTAAAGGAGTCTTTCTAAGCCATCTAATCATTCTTTCTTCCAATCCCCTTTCATTTTCAAACATTTATTGGACACCTACTGTAAGCACAACTTTGAAGACACGGTTAATACTATATTAATACTTTACTCTCCTAGGAAATGGCTACAGAGGCTACTTCCTCTTTCCAGTCTCAGAACAAATGTTACAAGCAGCCTTCTGGAAACAGTGTCCTTTGATTTCTAATGTAGTGATGGGTCTTAATGTTGGGAATCGTACTCCTTCCAGAGGGAAAGGCATTACAGAGCAAGCCCATGGAAAAGAGATTCAGGACAAGTAGAGACTTACAGGCCTCCCCAACCATGCATCTACGTAAATATAGCATTCTGAAGTTAAGTATATAAGACAGTGAAAATATAAGAGAAACAATCTCCCATAAATGAAGAACGCTTTCTAATGACCTCTTCTAGGTGTTAAAAAGATTTTGCTACCAAGGTTAAAGTTAATAAACAAAGACAAATGTCTCAGAATATAGATAGAGATTCATTCACCTTATTTTTTTTTAAGCAAACTCTATCCCCAACTTGGGGCTCGAACTTGTGACTCTGGAATCAAGAGTCACATACTCTGCCAACTGAGCCATGCACTCCCAGTCACATTAAGTCTTAATAAAAATTCACTTCTCCTAGATGGCTTTTAAGTTTCAAAGATACCACCCCAATGTAGATTTCTCATCAGTTAGCCAGCACCATCCAAAAGAAATTTCTCGAATATAGAAATATCTGTAGGCACTAGCCATTTGTGATTATAGACTTGTGAGTACAGCCATGGAGGAAATTAATGTTTTAAATTAATTTAAATTTTATTTAAGTTTAATTCATTTAAATTTACATAACCACATGTACATGGTGGCCATTGTCTTGAATAACATAATTAGGCCATAGATCTAGTCTTAGCACTCATTAATGGAAGCTGGTATAAAAGAAATAATATGATCTCCTTCTTTCTCACTAACCTAGAAGGATAGTTAAAATAACATATCATTTCTAAAGGATCAGATAATAAACATTATTACTGAAGTCCCCTTACTCCACTCATAAATGTATTAGCTGTCTGGCCTTCAATACTTTTTAATTTTTCTGGACCTCAGCTACCTTAGCAGTAAAATAAATGTGCTCTAGTGAACCATTTGATACCTTAAGATCTTTTCAATCTCAAATACATATGATTTAAATCATCATATGTCACACTTTAAAAGGGTTATACTGTTTATATATAATTAACATGCCTAAGATGTCACTTGCTTTAAGACACATCGCAGCTTTGAAGAAAAAACCAAGAGGACATTGAATGTATTCCAGGGACGCCTGGGTGGCTCAGTCGGTTAAGCATCCAAATCTTGATTTCAGCTCAGGTCGTGATCTCATGGTTCATGGGATCAAGCCCTGTGTTGGGCTCTATGCTGAGCTTGGAGCCTGCTTGGGATTCTTTCTCTCCCTCTCCCTCTCCCTCGGCCCCTCCTTTGTTCATTCTCTCTCTCTCTCTCCCTCTCCCTCAAAATAAATAGATACAAACTTAAAAGTTTGGGGCGCCTGGGTGGCGCAGTCGGTTAAGCGTCCGACTTCAGCCAGGTCACGATCTCGCGGTCCGTGAGTTCGACCCCCGCGTCGGGCTCTGGGCTGATGCTCAGAGCCTGGAGCCTGTTTCCGATTCTGTGTCTCCCTCTCTCTCTGCCCCTCCCCCGTTCATGCTCTGTCTCTCTCTGTCCCCCAAAAAATAAATAAACGTTGAAAAAAAAAAACTAAAAAAAAAATTTTTTTTAAATAAAAAAAAATTAATTAATTAATTATGTATGCATTCCAACTAGAAGGCATATTACTCCTTCAGCAAATGGAAAATTATAAAAACCGAGTGTCTTAGAATCAAGGAAATACAAATGTTCACTAGAGTAATACTAAATGATTATAACACCATCGATCAGTTTGTTATATTTATTGCTATGTATTAAGTTATAATCAGATCGTATGCGTAATGAAAAAGTACACAAAAATCATATTAACCCGTGCCAATACTGTTTGACAAAATAACAAATAATGTGCACAATAAATATATAAGAAGTATAACTGGAAATGTCTCCAATAGCAAGGCCTACCCATTTTATTTTTTTTAATGTTTTTTAGTTTGAGAGAGAGAGAAAGAGAGAGAGTAAGCAGGGGAGGAGCAGAGAGAGGAGAGAGAGAACCCCAAGCAGGCTCTGTGTTCTCAGCACACAGCCTGATGCAGGACTCAAACTCATGAACCATGAGATCATGGCCTGAGCCAAAATCAAGAGTTGGATGCTCATCTGACTGAGCCACCCAAGTGGCCCCCATTTTATTTTTTCTTAATAATGGTTTAAGTTAAAGTCAGTCCTAAAGAATAGCATTTGCTAATGATAAATGTGAAACAGAGTTTTGAATTTCCTACATTTTTACACACAAAACTCCCTAAGAGTGGCTTACAGATTGTAGTAATATTATACTTTAGACATGAAATTCCAGAGACCATTGCTATCCGTTTTGGCTTTGTAAAATCTTTGTTTAAAATGTCCCAGGGGTGCCTGGGTGGCTCAGTGGGTTAAGTACCAACTCTTGATTTCAGCTCAGGTCGTGATCTTGCAGTCGTGAGACCGAGCCTTGCGTCAAGATCTGTGCTGAGCATGAAGACTGCTTGTTGTTCTGTCTCCCTCTCTCTCTGTCCCACTCCACTGCTTGTGCAAGTGTGCGCTTGCTCGCTCTCTCTCTCCCTCTCTCTCTCAAAAGTGTTAAAAAATTAAAAAATAAAATATCCTCAAATATGTGTACTTTGTTGTTTTTTAGAAATAAGTTATGTGACTAAAAGAGTTACAGGGTAATTAATTTCTTCCTTATAAAAAGTGTTAAGTATGGGGGAAATTAACATATACTCATAAAACAGATATAATTATTGATTCATCATATCTATCTGTAGCTCATGTTCTCCCACAATTATAGTACACTATTAAAAATATCTCGGGGCGCCTGGGTGGCGTAGTCGGTTAAGCGTCCGACTTCAGCCAGGTCACGATCTCGTGGTCCGGGAGTTCAAGCCCCGCGTCAGGCTCTGGGCTGATGGCTCAGAGCCTGGAGCCTGTTTCCGTTTCTGTGTCTCCCTCTCTCTCTGCCCCTCGCCCGTTCATGCTCTGTCTCTCTCTGTCCCAAAAATAAATAAACGTTGAAAAAAAATTTTTTTAAATAAAAAAAAAAAATATCTCGAACTAGTTAATAGCTAGAATTCAATGAGAACTATTTTAAATCTATGAATCAAACTCAATGCTCTGTGAACCTTAAATAACAACAAAAATAAATAAATAAATAAATAAACAGCTAGGAAAACTAGCTGAAAAACAATAAAAAGACAAAACTACACTGTTCAATTTTATCCAATGAACAGACTTTGAAAATCAGGACTGGATGTGCTTGTTAATTATTTTTAAATACTCTTAATTACCAGCACTAAAGGGAAACGCTACAAAAAGCCATTAATTCGTAAGTAAACAAAGAAGTAGTTCTAAAGAAAATTCAAAAGTCATTTTCTCCAAGACATCTTTTTAAATGAAACATAAAAGCAGAGCTTCTTTTTCTGAATTCCATTCAATGTCATTAGAATGACAAACAATTGCCACTAATTCTTTTAAAGTAACCTCCATGTTTCTTGGAAAAAGGACAACGTGACATAAACCCACACTCCAACAGACATAACATCTAATCAGTCAGCAAATATTTACTCATCATTTACTAACTCATGCAAGAAACAGAGCACGAAGAGCTGAGAAAAAAATCAGTTCTTGCAATTCTGCCCCTCAAGGTCTAGAGAAAGAGTCAGGACAGAAAAGCAGTGAACATGGATGTTGGGAGAGGGGGCGGAGAGACCAATGGGGAACACGGACAGATGGGTCGTGGGACAGGGAAAATGAAAGAAAGATGTGCTGTGGGGAAATGCTGACGCCTATTCCTAAAAAGAAAAGTTGCAATCCCCATGGCTACAGCAGTTGAAATATTACTCTTAAAAGGATCTGCTTAATATTCTACCCTAGCCGAGCAGCCTACCCTAAAATGCACTGAAGAGCTACTCAATAAATGTTGGCGAAATGAATAGCCATTTTTTCCCCTCTATGCAAAGCTGGTCCATGTAAAAGTTCAAAACTTCATTGAGTGCAGTCAAGTGTCTATTCATGAACAGCTGAACAGTTTTGAACTTACAATGTGCATTCCTGAAATCGAGCCCTTTCTTTCTTTCTGTGTAAGAGCGGTACCCAGTTCTTCACCAATCATTTATTGAGGACCTATGATACACAAGGCATCCCGTTAGTTGCCGGGTATAATGAAGTGGGTATATATACCTAGTTCTGATGTTTCTCTGATTCCAAACTTTTATACTTAATCTATCTGTAGACATCTGATAGGTACCTCAATTTTAACATAATGAAACAAACTCTTCATTGTTTTTTTTCCCACAAATACACTTCTCCCCTGGTTTTCCTTCTTAATAAAAGGGACCACTGCCCCAACCATACACACAGTTGCTAATGGGGGAAAAAAAAAAGCTGCTAGTTCTTAAAATCCAGCGGGAAGAAAAACAATTTTTAAATAAACTTTATCTAAAATAAAAGGAAAAATACTATCAAATAGTGGTATGTGCTATGCAGAGAATTAAAATTAGAGATGTATTTAATAAATGTGGGGTGAGTCTGCTGGTGGTCTCAGAAGGTGTCTGAGTTTTGATTCCTGGAGAAGTAGACCTTGGGAAAGGATTTAGGGACAAAAAGTTTAGTTGGGGGGTGGAGGGAACATCAGTGGGAAGGCGGGAACTAAGACAAGGAGGCCAAGTGGCCATTACAGGGTTCCTTACCAGGACAGCTACACTGCCAGCAACTTCATTTAATCCCAATGGGTCAACTCTGGGACCCAGTGAACATATGCATGCTTCAGAGTTTTCCATCTGAGGGGCGGGGGGGCTGGGATATTTATATATCAAACCCTAACAGTTCCTGGTTGAGAGCTGATGGGGGAGACAGAACCACTTCCCCAGTGCCTGTGTCCTTCTGGTCAGTAACAGGAGGCCCACATGGGGAAAGACAGCATGCGGACAATCAAAGGCAGGTGCCACCGTCGTGCTGTGAAGGAGGCAAAGCAGAGTGTACGGGCGGGCCTGCACGAAGCCTGATGGCAGGACGACATACATATATGCTGGAATCTAAATGGACAGGAGGATCTGGGATACAAGATTTCCGGTCACAAGAAACTGCCAGAACAAGATCAAGCTCGGTATACTTATGAAAGGTCAGCTGGACAGAATGCATGGAGCAAAGAGGGAGTCCGGGAAAATCAGGTCGGAAAAGCAGGTACAGACCAGATGACAAAAGGCTCTGAAGCCAGAATAAAATGCCTGGAGTTCATTCTAATCAAACTGGGAAGACACAGGTGGGAAGTACAGGCTTGGCAGGATCTCACCTACGTTTAGAAAAGAGGGCTCTGGTGCAAATGAATAGTCGGACCATGAGTGAAAACAAGAAATTGGGGACACTGCCACAGTGAAGTTACAGTGGTGGCAGGAGATATGAAGAAAGCAGACCTGCCAGGGAGCTGGATATGCAATAAAGGGTATGGGAGAGGCAGGCGGGGTGAAGAATCCCTCCTACATCCCTCACTAGCAACTCTATATAAGGTAGGCCCAGTGGTCCCTTTTCCTAGGAAGGAAGAAGACGAGGTGAGAAGTAGATTTGTGAAAAACAGTGAAGTTTCTTTTAGTTAAGGTTAAATACACAAGTTTGGAACCAGAGAAACATCAGGACCAGAGACAGATACAAAAGTAGCATCTACATGTGTATAGCATTGGAAGGCAAGAAATTAGATCAGGGGTAGTATTATACATAAAGAAGAAACGGGCTCCAAAGACTGACTTTTACACTGCAAATAATAAGAACACATCTGCCAATAACATTTTATTGTATCACGGTAAAATATACCTCAGTAGTCACGGCCAACCCATTCTGTCATTCATTCATTCAGCATTTATTGAGTTTAAAATAGACTCAGGGCATTATGCCGAGAACTGTAAGAAATTTAAAATCTATCATATATTAATCCTCATTTTTAAGGGCTCAGGGTCTAAACCCATACAGATTAAAGACTGGCTGTGGTAATTGTTCTAAGAGAGATACAGAGAAAGAACCATGGTAACTTAGGAGAAAGAGATTATTTCCACCTGGCAAAATCATAAAAGGTTTTGAGTGGAAAATAGCATTTAAGCTGGGGCTTAAAGCCCTTTCAAATTTGTAAAACTTGCCCTCTAAACACTTAGGAAGTGGATGCATTTCAAGAGTGAGAGACTTAAAGAACAAAACCACAGAGAGAAGACTTTGGAGGGAGGATAATTCTAGAGCTCATTAAATAGTTCAATTTGCTAGATGATAAAATACATGAATGGGATAGATGGTGAACATTTCTAGGATACCACATTTATTAAATACATCTCTAACGTTTTCCATGTAAAGAAATAATTCACTTTCCATGGTGTCAAACATAAATTTGATTGGGTTTAAGGAAAAATTTTAAGCCATAAGTTCATTTCATTTTAATTCACTGTACTAATGTACCATGAGCAATCATTCTGCACTTAGAAATTCACTTCTCACATCTACTGTCCATTTTGGTTATATTTTTCTTCATTTAATCATTTAATAGCACCTTTTCCATCTATCCAACTTTATCTTTAAACGCTGGAAACTCATGCATTATAAGCTAGTCAGTATAAAGGAAAAGAAAAAGACGTAGGCTGGGTAAGGGGATAAAACACGGGCTCAGAGGAGTAAACAGCACCAGGGGGCACACTGGTGGGAAGAACAACGGAGGCACAAATGGCCAACAGAAGGGATGGGCAAATTCACAGACTGTAAAGAGGTATTTCACCCAGTTGCATGCTCTAAACTCGTTCCTTTAGATAGCTTTCATTTTTCTAAGTAATATCTACACCCAACGTGGGGCTCAAAATCACGACCCCGTGATCAAAAGTCACATTAGACAGACTTCATTTTAAACCCATAAGTTCAGTTTCTTTCTGCCATTTTTTAAAAGACTATGAGAAACATCCTTTTATGGTGGCCTTTAAAGACTTTTTCATACACAGCCCCTAAAAAACACAATTTAGCCATAAAGAGCTTTCTGAAAAACACTGCTTACAAGACAATCCTTTTTTTTTTCTCATATTGCTCGTCATAAGAATAAAGTTTATCATTAGTGAAGGACCAAGTGTTTATCTCCATGGAGGTTCTCAAGAGGACCGCCATGCTAACAATATGATGACATGCACAAGAGAGCCAAACAAAAGAAGAAGAAAACGCAACAAGGCAACGAAACATTAAACACAAAAATGTGCAGGAACTCTTTCAAAAATAAAGAACGAATAGAAACAATTCAAATAAATCAGCCCATGAGGGGGACACTCACGGATGTCAACTGGAAACAACAGACAAGAAAGCAGTGACTCTGCTGTACAGACTGAACATGACAACATTACAGACCCTCAAAATTTGGAAAATCTTAGTTTAAAAAAAAGCCGCCTGGGCAGCTCAGTCAATTAAGCGTCTGGCTCTTGACATCAGCTCAGGTCTTGTGAGTTCAAACTCCATGTCGGGCTCTGTGCTGACAGTACAGAGCCTGCTTGGGATTCTCTCTCTCTCCCTGTAAGACCCTCCCCTGCTCACTCTAAATACATACATACATACATATGTACATATATAAATACATAAGTAAATATGCAAAATGCCAACCAGCAAGAAGATAAAACATGTATGTCAATCAACCCTTTGGAAAATGACTGAATAAAGGTAAAAATACTATGTAACTAATGTCCCAATCCAACATGTAAATATCTATGTACTTCCAAAGAAAATTTATCATTGTCTATTCAAAACTTAGAAATTATGAAAATATTATACATTCTATGTCTTAAGCTACCTTGATAATCAGTCGAGGGAGGAAAGAGAAGAAAAAGGAAATAAAAGGGAAAAAGTAAGTAGTATCTTATAAAAATAATTTTACAGTACATAAAATCAATTTTTCATAGCAAAAAAAAGATCAATAAAATATAAACTACTTTCCAGTTAAAAAAATAAAACTGATTTTGCCCCAGGGCACCCGCGCATACAATTCTGACTCCTCCAGCCTTCTGGAAAGCATAAAAATACAAACGAATTATCCAAAGAGACACAATCTTTCCTCTTCCCCCTCCTCCTCCTTCAGTGAATGATTTACCATTCAATAAAGGTTAACTCAGGTCAACTTAAAAAAAAAAAGAAGAAAAGAAAAAGGGAGCTAGTGCTCAACCTTAATGTAAAGTAGAACAGAAAATATCTCCTGATTATTTATCCTTCAGTGACTTATTAGATATTAGGAATGGCTGATAATATTTTTAAATACTTGATTTCACAACAAGTTACCTACTTTCAAATGGCCCTTTCAAGATAACTGTGTTGACAGGCTAGAACTTGTAGTGTCCTGAGAAGTGCACAGCCGTGTTCAGAAGGCCCACACAAGTAGAAATGTTGAAAAAAATCTGGGTTCACAGATGGTAATATACCAGATGCTAGAACACCAAATAAGTTGTCATTGGATTTTGGATTTAAATTAAATGAACTGGCTTGCTAACTGAATTCATTTGTCTGTCATTAGACTGACATCTCCAACCTCCCAAAAGCACAGTTTACTTTTTACCTCACCAGTATATGCCTTTGTGTGAATACTGGGTAATCTATTATATATACTGGATGCACATGTTACTCAAAATTGCACTTTAAGAAAAAATAGCATCGAAAAAATAATCTTGTTCAACATCGGATTTAACTAAAAATATATAGTTTACTCTTATTCCTGTATGACTTTTTTTCAGGCAGACGAGTGGAAAAAGAATTTCAGGCATCAGGAAGAAAGAGCATATACAAAATTGTGGAATCATCATCAAATTTGGAAAACTGAAAAGATTTCTCAAGGGCTCAACTCAAGGTATCTAAAGAGGATGAATGAAGTTGCCGTAAGACATTTGAGCTTGATCAATGAAGGATTCGTAGAATAGGAAATCCTACTATTAGATTTGGGGGGTGTGGGAGGAACACAACGTGCAGAGTAAAATGTTTACACTACCTTAAAAGAAATTTCATTTAAATAAGACCTTACCACAATAGTCATATAATTGTAAACAAAAACGTAATCTCATTATAAAGCCCAGGCTCCTTGTAACAAAGACCACAAATAAGAATCTGGGTTTATATTTTTATTGTACATAACACTCACTTCTTTTTACTTATCACCTTTATTATTGGTTCTAATTTTCCTGCCCAGTAATCCCATAACTGTATTTTAACTTTTTTTCCCTGCTACCTATTGGGGGTGGGACGGAGGGGGCGGGGGCGAGGTGTGGAATGCAGCAAAGTCGTTCTGAACAGACAAAATTGACAAGAATTGTGAAAACAAAGGATGTGACAGCCCCAGAATTTTGACCTTTAGAACTTGAAACCAGATGTATGACTCAGCTCCCCAATACACATGAACTCTTTTGTATTCTGGGTACAATGGCAAATATTTCCTGTTATTAAAACATTTTGGGATTATCTTCCCAAGATGTTAACATAGAGCTTCTGAAAAGATAACTGCACAGTGACAATAAAAAGATTGTTAAGGGGGCCTCTAAGCTACAGGACAAACAGTATTGCATTTCTAGTGAGAAGAACACTCTCTATAGGCAGAGATCCACGAAGGCTTAAGTTGCCCAGGTTCACATTAACCTCTTTGGTTAGTGCATGTGCTTTAGAAAGCCTGACAATCACAGGGTTGGCTGGCAGTGGGGGAGGAGGGTCAGTGGTGATTCTCTTCCACGGCTATTGAGGAAAAGTGTCCCAGGATAATCTTGAAGCACATTACACCTTAACTGATTATTAGAGCTGGGACAATTAAGGGCATGACAGTGGCCGAATGTAAGGGTGTTAATATCAGAAATGAAGTTCCTGGCCCTTATGCCCTGGACTGCTCTGCTCCCATGAAATCTTGGACCACCCAGACATTCACTTTGCTAACCATCCTCTTCAACTAAAGTGGAGATATTCACTCAGAATGAGGGGTTATGCTTACAGTGGAACGTATCTTCATATGCATTTTAAACATTACATTTATAGGAGGTTTTTTTTAACTATATCTGTTGAACAGAAAACCCTCAGGTGGTACCATGTGCTTCATTATTTTTTTAAGAACCTTCTCTCCCTTGAAAATCAGTACCTACATTCTTCATAAAAAGTATATTACGGCAACATTTAAAAAGCACTTACAATACCTAGTCATGTCACTTAAAGTATATAATTTGGTTTAAAAATAGCTCCAAGTTTTAGAAAATGTATAAGTCAAAGAAGTGAGAGGGGTATATTTACTTACTAATGTAATGCTAATTTAATCTATTATTAGGAGCTTTTAATATGCCAAAGAGTCTGCTCTGAGCAGGAGTCTGACTGTGTTAAGTTGAACTTCACATTTCATACAATTTACATTTCTAAGGGCAACACTGAAAAAAAATATAAATGAATGCACTCAGGTTTAGCTTTCAGATATCCGGGCAAGCATAATATTTACTTTATCTAGTTGAAGGAAGTGAACCCAGAAACAGCACACTGTATTTGTAGTCAAAGAGTGAAGAAAAAAAAAGTGAGGAATGAGTTAATATTTGTTCATAATCATCACCTGGTGGAGTCAGACAGGTCTGTCACTTTGTATCCCACCGTTAAGACCCTGGGAAAGCTCCATAACTTCTCTGGAGTCTGAGCTGCCTCATCTTTGCTAATTCATGGGTTCGCTTACAGACCTAAGTGAAAGAAAGCTAACAAAATGCTGGTCCACAGTAGAGAGCACTAGATATTAGCTCCATATCCTTCTATAAAATGGAATGCTGTTCATGTATTTAATAAAATATTAAAACCTACCATAGTAGATTCCCATTTTTCATGGAGTCCATATTTGCTAATTTGCCTACTGGCTAAAAGTCTCTTGCAACCCCAAAATCCACATGCAGCACTTTTGTGGTCATTCGTGGACAAGTGCATGTGCAGTTGTAAAAACTTGGAATCATCCAAGGTGCACATTCCCAGCCTATGTGGACCAAGGTAATGCTCTGCCATCTGGTTTCAGCTCTCTCACTGACAACAAAGTGTCCCTTTCACAGTGCATGTAGTGCCCTGTTTTTTGCATTTTTCTGCTTTCTGTTGGTGATTTCACTGTTTAAAAAGGCCCCAAGCACACCTCTGAAGTGCTATCTAATGTTCCTAGGCACAGGAAGGATATACTGAGTCCTTACGGAGAAAACAGGTGTGCTAGGTAAGCTTTATTCAGGCACGAGTTATTGCGCTGTTGGCTATGAATTCAGTGTCAATGATTCAACAATATATATAACATAAGGTGTCTTTAAACAGAAGTACACACAGCACAAGTTTTTCTATTTATCAGTTGATGACAATGTGACAAAGGGCTCAAAGAAACTTGATCCTCCTATATGTCCCCAAGGAGCAATGGTTCAGTATTCACAAGTTCCATGTTTGTAATGACTTTATAGAACATAACTACAATGAGTTACAAAAACCGACTGTGTATGCTGGATTTTACGTTAAACAACAGTAATACACAATTTAAAAATGTAGGTCTTTACTCACAAAGAAATTAAAATGTCAGCCACTCACTTTGTAAACTTTAGAATACAAACTCACAGCTGCTAGAATGGAAATATGATCGGCAAGGTGTAATTTACAAATCAGAACGTTTCCTTTTCCTATTGTGTGAAAAACATAAACGTCAGGTCATTGGAGATTAATATTAAAATATAAATTACCTCCTTGTTTTTTGGCTGCAGTAAATGCCAAAAATGCCTGTCTTATTTATTAGCTATATGACTTCCTATCACAGTCTGATATATCTGTTAGCTAAATCTGTGCATGCCCATCATCTCTGTAGGCTGAGTTTCAAAAGTATCTGTCTTTAGCTTGTCCAGGATATGAATTGTTTCCCTTGAGTATTTGAACTTCAAGCCTTGACTGCATCTCAAGAATGAGTGAGAAGTTGGGGGTGGCGGGGTGAGAAACTTTGGAAGGCAATTTCCACCAAACTTCAGGTCCTCTTCTTCCCCACAATCTCCCTCACACACCCCCAACTCACTCCTATTCAAGAGAGGGGGAAGGAACTACCACTGTCTCCTTTTTCGAGTTTTTACTTGATTCACCCTGTGCTCCTAGGAACTCATACTCCTAACTGGTCTAACAAGTGGCTTACTGTGCTTGCTGTGTCTGAAATAACAACAACGACAGCAACAGCTTCTACCCCTTCTCCTGGACTTACCCATGCCAGCACTCAGCTTTTTGTTCTTTATTTTGTCCTCCAGTGCAAAGAAAGGCAGAGAATGAGCTGGCTGATCCCCTCATCATTCTGCACTCTGCTCTGCCTCCTTCTGTGCCTTCAGGGAGCTGACCTTGACACGGTCCCAGGCCAGGCTCCCTTGCCCTCCAGCATCTGACTGGATTTGGTCAAAGCAAAGCACTGGCAGAACTACAGAGGGCAAAAGGAAAGAAAGGCTGGGCTATCTACTTCTCTATCCTGTCTCACTCAAGTCCTGGAGTGCATTTATTTTCAAGTCAGGTGACCTCTTCCTCTAAAACCCTGTCCTTAATGACTCTCAAAGTATGATTCAGGGACCCCCGGTGTTTCCAAGGCCCTTTCAAGAGGTCCACTATATCAAAATTATTTTCATGATAATCTTAACATACATTTTGCCTTTTGCATACTCATTGTTTCATGAGGGTACAGTGACGTCTGTCAATGCCAACATGGCATGGCATCACAATGGACTGGATGCAGAAGCAGAAATGAACATCTACCTACCTTCCATGATGTCAGACATTAAGAAAATTCCAAAAATTTAAAACGATTCCATCATTATCAATAAAGTTCTTCTTTGAAAAACTGGATTATTTTTATAAAGTTATGTTACCATATAATGAGTATATTATTAAAGTTTCTTCATTATTAAGTTTCCATCTGTTTCCTGCCAGGACCCTTTCAGGCACAGTAGGGATGTTGACTAACAGAAAAATAGATCAAGGGTGAGAAGAGGAACTCACCAAAAGAGAGAAGCAAATGACCACAAATTGGTAAAGAAAAATGTGTACCTCTACTAGTACTAAAAACATGCTAACCAAAATGAGAAATGGCTTTTAAGTGCTTTAAGTTTTAGGTAAAAAGGATAATCATTATATCATTGCTTAAAGAAACATAAAAAAAAAATTGAGTCAAAATTTACATAGTGTTCAACAGACAACTGGTTGAAGGAATTACAGAACATGAATTGAAAAGAACAGCAGCATACGGTGAATAAAGTAATGCTCTGGATAAATTGTTTAATACCCATTGTGTTTTATTATTTGTTGAAAACATCATATTATAAAGGGGATGCACCATGATTCCATGTTTGTGAAGACAGAAATGTATACACCCACAATAAAAAAGATGGGAGGTTATACACCAAAATGTAGCCTGAGTAAGCATGTGGCCAAGATCCATGAAAGGAAGGAGAAACATAGAACACAGCACCAAAGATTTAGGGAAGGCTTTGTGGACAAGGAAACCCAGAACTGAGGGCCAGAATTAAAGCCATCATGGTGAGGAAGGGTGTACCAGGAAGACGGCAGGGTATATGCAGAGCTATGAGAAGGCATGAGGTTCCAATTCTGCAGTTCTGTTTCATGCGCTACGACCATGAGGTAAATGAAGGGTGGAGGGTAGAAGAGGAAAAACTAGACTGAAAGACTGAACGCCACGCTGAGAAACCCAGATTTTATCTGAAAAGGAAAGGAGAGTTGTCAGAAGTGACAGAATAGGCAGTTAGTTAGATATAAGCAGGGAATGGCACTTTCTGACCACTAAAAAGACAGAAATCGAGAAACCGCCAACCACCCCTGGAAGACAAACAGCTAGAAAAAGCCCCGGGGAGCATTCATGTACCTTTCCCTATGACTGCTGCTCTACAGTAACCTATAGCTACAGCATAATACATTTATATTGCTGATTACACACACACACACACACACACACACACACACACACACACACACAGCGATAACTGTCAGGACAGTTCTGGCAATCACCATACACAGCCAAAAACATCCCCTCCTCACTGGTTGGAGGAGTCTCTTAAATGAGTGGAGACAACCTCAGCAGGAGACCGCCCTAGCTATGACCCATAACCTTTGCAAACATAAAAAGAAAAGACGCTCCTAAACCCCACGGCATTTGGTACCTCTGGGCCTGCGCGCTCTCCCATCTTACAAGTGTACTTTCCCTTTAACTGCCATTAAACTCTTACTTACTTGAGAGTTTCTTGGTCAAACCCAAGAGCTAAGGTTGGCACAGAGGTAAGGCACAGAGGCACGGAAGGGGCTTCCATCGACAGAGGAACTTTAAGAGACTGATATTTCTGACAGCAGTGTAGAAGACATATGGAATGGGCTACACGAATGGCAGGGGAATGGCAAATTGGAAGCCACTGCATAATCCAGGAGGCTATGATGTTGCCTAAAACTCAAGGTGCAACAGAGGTGATGGAAAGGAATATTTAAGACAGAGCTAGGAAGTAGAAACAATAGATCCTGGAAAACATTTAAATGTGAGGATAGAGATGGGAATGAGGAATTCAGATTTCCGACTGAAACAATTTGGTGAAAAGTGTTACTATCCCCTTTGTTACAGACTGAACGTTTGTTTCCCTCGAAATTCACATATTGCAAACTAACCTCCAGTGTGATTTTATCAGGAGGTGGGACCTAAGGCATGAGAGTGGAGCGCTTATGGATAGTACCAGTGCCTTAAGAGAGTTCCCTTGCCCCTTCTACCATGTGAAGTTACAGTGAAGAGACTGCTGTCCAAGAACAAGGAAGCAGGCGCTCAGCAGAGACATAATCTCTCTGGTGCTTTGATCTTGCATTTCACAGCCTCCAGAACTGTGAGAAATACATGTTTGTGTAAGCCACACAGTCCATACTACTTTTGTGATAGCAGCCCAATGGGCTAAGACATCCCTTTACAATGGAATTCTTTGGGAAGAATTAAGCATGGGAGTTAACAGCAGTTTTCAATATATTGAAATTGGGATATTAAGGGAACATCCACGTAGTTATGACCAGCAGGCATTTGGATACGTTGGGGCTGAATGACAAAAGCAAGGTGCAAAAAATACACATCTGAAAATTATCAATAAATGTATGGTTATCGAAGCCACAGTCGTGGAAGAAATCTCCCAAGAAAAGGCTATAGTAAGAAGGTTAAGATGGGATTCTTGGAAACGTCATCATTCAAAGCTTTTGAGTCTTGTTTCTCAAGAACAAGTGTTCCTAAGATTCTACGTGGAGCCGGATGAAGTGCTACAGCCTTTCCGTCATGAACCCAATCTGAGTGATTTCTTCTGCATATCGCCACAATAAAACCTAAAGTGAAGAATCCAAAAAATCACTTAGTTTAAAATAAGAAAGACATAATCATCTATTGGAACATGGTGGACTAAATATTTTTTAAAGTCTCTAAAATCTCTAAATAAGTTTCTGAATGTTCTATGACCCCCACATCTCTAACATGTATCGAAAGCAAAATTTCTTTCTGTCGCAGTTTTATTCCTGGTGGGGAAAAAAGTCACCTAAGACAAAGTTCTTAGAGAACAAGAATCCATCATGGGTTTTAATTTATAATGTCTTACTCCCTTCGGGCTGCTATAACAAAAGTACCACAGACTGGGTGGCTTACACAAACATTTATTTCTCACTGTTCTGGAGACTGTGAAGTGCAGGATGAAGGCACCAGCAGGGTAATCTATCTGGAGTAGGCAGTTATGTACACGTGAGCAGGAGAGAGGGGAGGACAGTAGACGGGAAACTGCCAGGGACCACCCAGTCTCTGCCCAGAGACCACCCGACCCCTTTAGACCAATCCCTTTTGCGGTTTAGCACAGCCCAATAAGCAAAAGACACAAGCCACAGAGACGTTCTCAACATTGGAGCATGCACACTTAAGGAAAAAACTTTGTCCTCTAGTAACTCCAAGGCTGTTATGATATCATTTGCTTTGCAGTTTTGCTCTCTCCCTCCCGCACCTTGGGTATCCCTTAGGCACTCCTGGGAAGATGGCGCTTAACATGAAGCAAAAAGTTGGAGGGGAGGAAACCAGGGCAGATCCAGAGGGTGGTATAATAATGACAAGATGGGCAGGAGGAGGCAAAACAGACCCCCATAGAAAACACAATGCAGAACTCAGCAGGGCGGTTACCTACTTCGGGCCAGCCTGCCTCTTTTACTTCTCTGCAGTGTACCTTTGCTTTAAGAAATAAAACCTTTGCTGCTTTAACTGTCTATGGACTGAACTGAATTCTTTCCTTCAAGAAGACAACGACCAGGGGATTTACAATCCATTACCTGATTAACAAAACCAGGACCTGAAAATTCTTCTGAATTTTAGTAACACACTTAATATTAATGTTACATTTACTAACTATAAAGTAATATAATACATTTGCATATCAGGTTGACAAATATTAAAGGCATTATACCAAATAAACTCAAACGGTACTCTTACATAGTTCTTATGAAAAGGCATTAGTATAACTTTTTTAAAGCAATAGGGCAATATGTATCAAACATATTGAATAAAGCAAAATTTTGATCCAATAATTCAACTTTCTGGAAGTCATTATAATGAAATAGAATATATATATATATATATACATGTATAAAATATGTTTATAACCAAAATGTTCACTGTAGAGCAGGTATGAGTCAAATTTAAAATAATCTTAGGGGACGCCTGGGTGGCTCAGTGGGTTAAGCAGTGGAATCTTGATATCATCTCAGGTCATGACCTCAGCATAGTGGGATTTAGCCTTGCATCCAGCTCTGCACTAAGCATGAAGCCTGCTTGGGATTCTCTCTTTCCCTCTGTCTCTCTCTCTCTCTCTCTCTCTCAAAATAAATAACAATTAAACATTAAAAAAAATAAATAATTTTAAAGCCCAACCATGTGTTACCACTTAAACTATATTCCACTGGTAGGAATCCTATGAAGCAATTAAGAATGATATGATCAATGTTTCTCATTCAGAGATTCATGGCCCTGAGACCCCTACAACATTATACAATATTTTCTTCTATATACATTCTTATGGTGGAGAGAGATGTTCCACAGATTTATGTAGAATATCAAAGGAGTTATAACACAAAGGATTTTGAGGATCACTGACATTACAAGCAACTATTTATACAGAAAGACACTGACAGTATTTTGTCAAGTGAAAAAACCAGGTTAAAAAATAACATATCCTTTCACCTATTGATGGACACTTGGGTTGCTTCCATATCTTGCCTATTGTAAATAATGCTGCAATAAACAAATATAAGGGTGTTAGAATTTAAATCAATATATTATATTTTTAAATTGGTGTTTTTATTTCTTTGGGTAAACATCCATTCTTACTGGATCATATGGTATTTCTATTTTTATTTTTTTTGAGAAATCCCTATACTGTTTTCCACAGTGGCTGCACATTCCTACCAACAGTGCAGAGGGGTTCCTTTTTCTCCACGTCTTTGCCAACTTTTTGTCTTTTTGATTGCAGCCATTCTGACAGGTGTAAGATGATACTTCATTGTGGTTTTAATTTGCATTTCTCTGACGATTAGTGAGAATGAGCATCTTTTCATGTGTCTGTTTGCCATCTGGATGTCTTCTTTGGAAAAGTGTCTATTCAGGTCTTCTGCCCATTTTTTAACTGCAATATTTATTTTTGGTGTGTAAAGTTATGTAACTTCTTTATATATTTTGGATATTAACCCCTTCTCATAAGTGTCCATCAATAGATGAATAAAGATGTGGGAGATATATAATACACACACAATGGAGTATTACTCAGGATGAAGTCTTGCTATTTATGACAACGTAGATGGACCTAGAGGGCAAGTGAAATAAGTCAGACAGAGAAGGACAGATACCATATGATTTCACTTACATGTGTAATCGAAAAGAAAAAAATGAGTGAACAAACAAAAAGCAGTAACAGACCCATAAACATAGAGACCAAACTGATGATGGCCAGAGGGTAGGGGGGGGGATGGGCTATACAGGTGAAGGGGAATGGGAGATACAGGCTCCCACTTATGGAATGAATAAGTTACAGGGATAAAAGGTAAAGCACAGGGAATATAGTCAATGATATTGCAATCATGTTGTATAGTGACAGATGGTGGCTACACTTGCAGTGAGCACAGCATGACATATAAACTTGTCAAATCACTATGTTGTACACCTGAAAGCAATGTAACATTGTGTATCAGCTATACTTCAATCAGCAAATAACATTTTTATGAGATCTCATTTTTGTAAATGATAATTCGAAATGCATAAATATTCACACATATAAAAAGTTATAAAAGCCATGTAACAAAGTATTAAGAAGAGCTACTGCAAGTAGATTCTAGACATTCTTATCAAAAGAAAAAATCTGGAAATTATAAACCATCTGTATATTTAATGCGTTCTCATATAAGTAAACTATTAACATAACTATAGTTTATTTGATGATACATTTTGCTACTTAGAAAAATAGTCCAGATACTAAAATAGGTATAATAGTTTGAAGTTTTTGTAATCAAATTTGATTTGAGGTAATGATTGCATTACTATCAAATATTAGATTTTCTATTAAATAAATGTCAAAGCCAGTACAGGATACAACCCCTAAGGATCTGGGATTTGAGATTCAGTACTGCCCACAAATTAATCCAAACCATATAATGGTTTCTGTTTCAGCCTTCGGATAAATAAAATCCAGGCCTATATAATTAATTAAAGATCATTTGATATTTAATCCATCTATCGTTATTTAGGCTCAAAGATATGCCAAGCCATACACGCTACTCCAACCTCTACTGTAGTTACTACATCACCCCTTTAAAGTTACATTTGTTTTCTGGTTCCAAATATTGTCTTAAATTATATTATACAACAACATGTGTATAAACTTGTAATATCATGACATCATGAACAATGTGAATTCACTAGAAAAATAACTCAATGAGTCATACAAAGAAACAAGAAATAACAAGCAAGTTCAACCCTACATGAAAGAAAATCCTATAATCAGCAAGGTCTTATTCTCACTTACTGGATCTTCTCTCATAAACCTAAAAAATAAAATTAAGCTCATAAAAGAGGGCTTGAGAGGATGAGTCTATACAAATCTCATATATAAGAAAAGATACTTTTCATTTAAATGGCAATGAGAAATTCACCTCAGAGTTGTCTTATGAGCCAAATGAAATATATGAAAAAAAATGTTTTATCACTGTATATTTAAATTGTGGCTTTTTAAAATAAAATACCTTTCAAAAGTAGGTTATAAAATCAACATATCTTCAAGAAGAAATGGAATTAACACATCCTTCTAACAAATATTAATTCTAAGCACTTACTGTGTAATAATTTTGATTCCTAACTCTGATCCTTCCTCTACAAACATTACTTCTTAGATACAACCCATATGATATAACACTGTTAACACTGATACCAGTTTCATGTGGACAGAAAACAGAATAAAGATGGAACCACTACTAGGGTTTACAACATATAAAGCTGTTAGTGGCTTACTGGAAAGAAAGTGGCTCACTGGAAACTTGTGAGCAACTGTAGATAGTCTGCAATACTGCTTTCTAGAAGCACTGTTCCTTACTTACAATCACATGCCTGGAAAAAAAGATCGGATTTTCTCATTATGTCTAAAATAATTAACAACAATTCAGATAGCTACTTCATATACGAAAGGCCTTTATAATGATGAACAATGTAAATAACTTAAAATACACATTTAGGGGCACGTGGGTGGCTCAGTAGGTTACGCGTCCCATTCCTGGTTTCGGCTCAGGTCAAGATATCACGGTTCGTGAGATGGAGCCTTGCGTCCAGCTCTGCACTGACAGCATGGAGTATGCTTGGGATTCTTTCTCTCCCTCCCTGCCTCTCTCTTTGTCTCAAAATAAATAAATAAACTTTTTAAAAAATAATTAAAAAGTAAAAAATACACATTTAAAGAGTCAAATCATTGATTTGTAGTCACTAAACTGTAACGGAAACCGTCCCATTGAAGATAGCCATTCCTTCCTAAATAAGTACTTAAGTATATATTCCTAGGTACCCTGAAAAAGTGTAAAAGGTACACACGTAATCTGGGGAGACTTAAGCCGGTCTTCCTTAAGATTTTGGAATCACACCATGTCTATGCTAATAAAGTGAATACCCTAAATATAGGATTAGAAAACATATACTCAACATTATGAAGAGTTACCCATTCACTCAATAAATGTTTAATAATGTAAACCAGAAAAACAGACCAATGAGTAAGAATCAAAAACAAAGAATCTCTGCCATTTTGGAAACTTCACTTTAGTAAAAGAGTTAGAAGTACAAATTAAGAAGGAAAATTGCTCAGTATTATGAGAATAAGCCTCAGGTTCACAAGGGCCAGGACTGGCATCTCTTTGTACCCTGGTCTACACCCTACACCAGAGGTTCTCAAAGTATGTTCTAGGAACCTCTGGGAGTCTGTCCACAAGACGCTTGTGTTGGTCTATAAGATCAAAGCTATTTTCCCATAAGTGTGCAGTCAAGTTTTACTGAGATCACTTAATATGTGATATCACAGTAGAGTGAGCACAGAGGCAGATATGAGAATGTATCTGTCTTCCAGCATGCCACACACTAAAGAGATCTGCAAAAAATGTGAAAGGATGCCACTCTTCCTAGTGTTTTTATTCTGGAGAACATAATTATTGTCGTCATAAGCTATGTTAACGTTAATACGTTGATCACTGCTCTTTTTAAGTGAATTTGCTATTTCTAAATGAATAAATCGATATGTTTATACTTTTTCAATCTTAATTTCTAATATGATAATCATTAATAGACATAATCCACACAAACAAAAGCTCTTTGGCATCTTCAACAGTTTTCACAAGTATAAAAAGATCTTGAGACCAAGAAGACTGAGGACAAATGGCCGAGCACGTAGTTGGTTGTCAATGAGTACTGATTAGTGAATTAACAGGGAGGGTTATACTAATGTAGTGATTACTAAGCCAAGATCTGAAGGGATGGACAGAGGTCTTTGAGATGAGTGAAAGGTTAAGTTTAAAAACAGTGCTATTTAAAACGTTTTCCATGTAGTTGAATAACTTATAGAAAATGACTAAAAATGAAGTTATTTTCTTACAAAGGAGAAAATGGACAAGATGGGGGGCTACCAGTCATAAAAATGAATGCCTCTCCACAAACTATTCTGCAGTTCTAGAGAAAATCTTGGATTCAAAGCTGGACATCCAACCATCTTTCAAGGGAAAGAGACTGGCTTATCATTAGCTCTGTCATTTTCTAGAATTAATATGTTTTAAAATGTTATTAAGATCAACATTAATAGGGGCACCTGGGTGGCTCAGTCAGTTAAGCATCTGACTTCAGCTCAGGTCATGATCTGGCAGTTTTGAGCTCATGTCCCACATCAGGCTCTGTGCTGACAGCTCAGAGCCTGGATCCTCCTTCAGATTCTGTGTCTCCCTCTCTCTCCCCCGCCCCCACCACTTGCACTTTGTTTCTCTCTCTCTCAAAAATAAATAAATATTTAAAAAATCAACATTAATACTAACTGCTGTTAAAAATAATGTCAAATCACGGGGCGCCTGGGTGGCTCAGTCGGTTAAGCGTCCAACTTCAGCTCAGGTCACGATCTCGCAGTCCGTGAGTTCGAGCCCCACATCAGGCTCTGGGCTGATGGCTCAGAGCCTGGAGCCTGCTTCCGATTCTGTGTCTTCCTCTCTCTCTGCCCCTCCCCCGTTCATGCTCTGTTTCTCTCTGTCCCAAAAATAAATAAACGTTAAAAAAAAAATTAAAAAAAATAATGTCAAATCAAAACAAAATATGAAATACATGTTTGCTCAATTATGTTTTCTAAAATTACCCATTATCCTGCTTTCAACTTTCAGATTGCTTAATAATTTTTTGGATATGTGAATGCATAAGACTCTTCATCAAAGACAAATTTTGAAGTTACTTAAATGATAAAATAAGATGCTGTATATCACTTAAAGGGACACTAGCAACTCTAAACATAAGATATAATCAAACACATAAAGTATTATCCATTTTGCAGGCAAAACCTAGTAACAAAGCTACAAATTGAACAGAAACAGAGGTGACTTAAAAAAAAAATAGAACTACCCTACAACAAGCAATTGCACTACTAGGCATTTATCCAAAGGATACAAAAATGCTGATTCGAAGGGGTACATGCACCCCAATGTTTCTGGCAGTGGTATCAACAATAGCCAAATTATGGAAAAGGCCCAAATGTCCATCAACTGATGAATGGATAAAGATGTGGTATATATGTACAATGGAATATTACTCGGCAATCAAAAAGAATGAAATCTTGCCATTTGCAACTGCGTGGATGGAGCTAGAGGCTACTACGCTAAGCAGAATAAGGCAGGCAGAGAAAAACAAGTAACATTCGATTTCACTCATATGTGGAATTTAAGAAACACAACAGATGAACAAAGGGGAAGGGAAGGAAAAATAAAATAAAAACATAGAAGGAGGCAAACCACAAGAGACTCTGAAACACAGAGAACAGACTGGGAATTGCTGGACAGGAGACTGGTTGAGGGATGTGCTAAACAGGTGATGGGCATTGAGGAGGACACTTGTTGGGATGAGCACTGGGGGTCATATGTAAGAGATGAATCACTGGGTTCCACTCCTGAAACCAATACTACTCTGTACATTAACTAACTTGAATTAATAAATAAATAAATAAATAAATAAATTTAAAAATAAATAAATAAATAATACAACTTGGACTTTTTTATATAAAACCCTTCATAAGTTCCTGAATGACTTATTAATGAGTAAAGGCAAGCATAACAAAACCATTCTAAGATTTTATAAAAGGGAGCCAGCTTTGAAACTATTCTGTATGATATCAAAAATACACTCCTGGGCGCCTAGCCCTGTGGTCTGCCTAAAGGCCAGAGGGAAAACCCCTTGTTGACCATAAAAGGGCTGCCTGCATGTTCTCAGTGGAAAGTATACAGGATCTTATTTACACAAGTATAAATACATGCCATTCCTTTGTGCTCACAGGCACTCCTGAAGGCTGGCCAGAAGAGGAGGGTCCACACGCTCGACGCAAACAGGATTCAAAAAGTCTATGACATTTTCCAACATCGAACGTACTTTATTTTTCTAGCTTATGTTCTTTCATGATAAAAATATCTACAAAGCCTAAGATTGCTATCATTTAACAGGTGGCAGCCCTAGAAATACTTTAAAATAAGCCTTTAAGTTTCAGCAGGAGGACAGAAAACACATTTCCATAAATAGGCACTTTTTTCTTGCAACATTACAGCTGTGCGAAAGCTGAGGAATAAGGAAGAATGTATTTGTGGTCAATAACAATGCCCTATCTCTTGACATTTCTCAGTAACTTAGAAGGCAAGAGTTTGAAACCTTCTGAGAAATAGTAAGTGAACAAATGATCATGACCGTTTCAGGTCCCCAAAAATACTGGTAACAATACATTAAAGGAACAGCATAATGCAGGTACACAATACCTGGCAGGTGGTGTGTGTGTGTGTGTGTGTGTGTGTGTGTGTGTGTGTATGAATAATTACAATATTATGATTACAGAGCAAACAAGTGAACATGACTGTGAATACAGTGAATGGTTTCCTCTTAAAACTCTTGGGAAATTCTGATATTTCTGCTTAGTAACATGGGTTAGACACACGCCATATAGATCTCAGATTATCACACTGAGATAGAGTCTGACATAAAAACTCATTACAAGGCCAAAGTGAACATTAGCTATCGTCTAATTTGATTATCTCTTCGGTGAGTGAATTCCACCTAAAACATCTGTGCTTCGTGGTCTCGCAGTCCAGAGAGACTCAGTCCCTTCGCCCAGGAACCCATCTAACCAATAATGCTTAAATGTTCTACCACCTTCTAGTTAAGGTTAACTTGCCCCCGTGGATAGGATAAAATGCAAGCCCAGCTCCGCCTCCGGATTACTGGATGTATCAATAGTACAGGTCAGCAGTGAATGAAATATACCTGTGACACAGCTCACTTCATCTCTGAGAAGCTCGGGCAAACTGTCTCACTGATGTCAACCTCAATGTTAGCCACTTTAACTTCCCATCGTACTTCATAAATCTATTTTTATAAATCTGGCTGGTCGTGGTGTGATCCACAGACTAGCAACATCAGCATCGCATGAGCATGTTAGAAATGCAGACTATCAGGCCCCACCCCAAGCCTACTGAAGCAGAATCTGTGTTTTAACAAGATCCCAGAGGGTTCAAATAAACATTCGAGTGTGACAAGCACTGATCTAAGTACATGCACACCCATTATTTCTTTAATGTTCTCTTGTGGAGCCACATTGGATTATTTTGCTAGCCTCCCTACATCAAGCTTTTTCTTTTGTTCATCCTATCCAATTTATTTTTAGAAACCCCTATGTGCATTTTCGGCCTATGTGGCTGGAAAGATGGGTGAAGAAAGTAAAATTCATTAAGTAGACTGGACATTTTGCTGGGAGTTTCATTAACTCTACCTCTGTGAGGTAACTCTGTTTCAAAATTCTACAAATTGGGAGTCTTAGGTGATCAGAAAGGTTGAGTGACTAAGTTGAGATCATGTAACTAACAGGTGGGTAAGCCAGGATTTAAACTCAGTTCCAGACTTCAGTAAGTCATATTTTCACACTCTGCCTTTTCTTCCTCTATGGATTCTTTTTATCCCAAATATCCAGGCTTCCTCTACTGAAAATAAATATGTGGCATTAGCAAGACAAAAACTCCAGGGTATTTAGAGCCTTCATTGACTTCCCTACATTTAAGAAGTGACCATAAGCTGAGCAAGTCTGCTCAGCATCTAACCAAATTAGAGCTGTAGTTCTAACAAATTAAAGCAGCTCTTGGAAGCTGATAATGTCATGATTAAGGGCATACAGCCTGGAACCAGACTGTCTTCGTTGGAACCCTTGCTCAGCTACTTGACCTTGGCCAAATGGCTTACATTCTCCTTAAACGTGGAATAATACTAGTAATTGTGCCCTCACAGGCTTTTTTGTGAGGTTTAAAGGAATTAATGTATGTAAAGCATATACTAATGCACGTGTGGTGTGCTGTAAGCACTTAATAAGTGTTAACTATATTTATTATTCAATGGAGTTTCTTCTTGTAGTATAACCTGCCTCTATTAAAAAAAAAATCCTTCCACTTAGCTAAGCAGTTGGTAATAGTGTTCCAAATCAATACGACATTTGCTTCCTTCTCGTTCATTGATCTAAACCTCACATACATTGATTGCTTATCATTATTACAAGTGAACTATAAAATCCATCACCTACTTGTATTTTTTACAGCCTTTCCCTGCCACAGTCAATTCATGTGTCCACTGGTGCCTAGTTAGAACAGTTAACAAACGGGAGCCTGAAGACTTTTAACACATAAACAACAGGCCAAAGACCAAGATGCGTGTCCAGACCTACAGGTGAGAGTTTTGGCCTTGCTCCTTACAATCCATTCACATCTCCTGATTTCCAGTCCGCCTGCAATTCTAACAGCTCCAACTGCAAAATATATCCAAAATCTCCCTGACCACTTAGCTACTTCATGCTGGTCTAAGGCACCAGGATGGCGTTTCTTCCCTTCCCCCACTCATGCCAGGAGAAATAATCATCCCTATAAAATGCATCACTCGTCTGCTCAGCTCACTCCGGCTCCCCAGCTGTGCCCCATCTTGCCAGCCACACTCTTCTCTTAGGGTCCTGCCACTCCCCACGGGCCCTGCCGGTAAGGCCTTCTCCCCCATCTATCTCCTCAACTCCAAGGTCGAAAGGCACCTCCGTGGGCTTTTTCCATTTCCAGGCGCAGCAGTGAGAGGACTACTAGGAAATATCTAGGAATTCTAGCTGCCGCCACATCCACCCACTGCAACGGATGGTGGTGCGGAACTGCTCCTGCTTCCCGATGAAGAGGACCAAGCGGGCACACGGCACCGAGCCCCATAACCTGAAACCTCTCAACTTCCCCTACGACAGGCTGATTCCCCGCGAGCCCGTGAGGGTGGAGCCGCCGGCCGGCTGAAGACAAAGCCGTGGTGGTCATGGAGCAGAGATCCGGCCAGCGAAAACCCGCCACCTCCTACGTGCAGACCACCATGGGCAAGAATGCCGGGGCCACCCCCAGCAGCATCAGGCACCAGTGGGGCCCAGGTCTGCCCTCGGCTGCCATTCTCAGAGCTGGAGCCACCCTGGCAGCCACAGCCTGGAATGGTGAAGAGGAAGCAGGCCCGCCCACCAAGAGCTCCTGAGCACCTGCCCCTCACCTCCAAAGCAACGAAGACGTCAACCACCTCAAACAAGTCACCTGTGTGCCCCCCCCCCCCAGGGCTTACTTGAATATTCTTTGCTTGTATTACCTCACAATGTTCTCTAACCAGACACACTCCTGGTCTCCCAATACACAACACTGATCATATTCTCTTCTACTGACAGTTCACTTATGTATGCTATTTGTCATCTTCCTCTCCTCCCTCAAGTGTAAACTCAATGAGGTCACAGGTTTTGTACGTTCTGTCCACAGCTGTATCGCCCGTGTCAAGCATCCTGCTGCATACGTAATAAATGCTCAATGTTCTCATTGAAAGAACAAACGAGCAGGGGGCATCCTATTCACCCCTAGACAAATAAATAGTCTAGACATTTCCAGTATTTCAAGACACACATACATAGCTTCCACAGGGAAAACTTAAGACAGCAAAATGCTTTCTCCTACTAAAAAAAAAACTAAATCAAAAACCAAAGATTTAAAAGAAAAAAAAAAAAACTAAACTCCAATTTATAGAAGCTGAACAATTGCTATCTTTTCTCAAAGCAGGGGCAAAAAAAAAAAACCTTCATAAATGTATGAGTTTGTTAATTAAAGAGATTGTCCCATCTCCCTTAAGAGGCCATTCTCCCTTACTGTGACAGTCCAGCTCGGGGAGTGGATGTGATGACCTTGTACGAATGAAATTGCAGGGGCCAACTGACAGAGCAATTACTCATTTGGCCAGGAGGATGGCTAACACTCATAATCTTGCAAAAAGCACCTCGGGAATTTTAATGACCACACAGACTTAACAGTTTAGTTTCACTTCTAACCTGAAAACTATCCAGTACTGTCCTCTGTTATCATAACAGAGGTGCTCATGAGTTCAGTATGACTCTTGAAGCACCTGGGCCCTTATCAGAAGGATTCCAGCCCTCTGCTGCCACAAGCTAGCCACGTCTCACCCAAACGAACTGCTGAACACTAAGAAATCAGAATTCACATTCTGTCTTCTTCTCATATTTGGTTGCTAATATCATTCCAACAACATCATGCTTTAATCTTCTTGTAAACTGTGGAGCATGCATTTTGTTTATGAAAAAAACTGGACAAAGTAGGTTATGTCCTCCCACCTATTAAAACAGCTTACAGAGGGGTGCCTGGGTGGCTCAGTCGGTTAAGCGTCTGACTTCAGCTGAGGTCATGATCTCGCGGTCCATGAGTTCGAGCCCCACGTCAGGCTCTGTGCTGACAGCTCAGAGCCTGGAGCCTGTTTTAGATTCTGTGTCTCCCCGTCTTTCTGACCCTCCCCTGTTCATGCTCTGTCTCTCTCTCTCTCTCTGTCTCAAGAAAATAAACATTAAAAAAATTAAAAAAAAAACACCCTACAGAATATGCAGATAGGAGTACAGTGAGTCCTGCAGAAAGTACTACTTAACATTATTCACCTCTGACAAAGAAGATATGGAGAAAATAATTTTTAAAACTCAAGAAATCTGAAGTGAAAGGCTGAAGTCTCTCCTTATCTGCCACCTAGAACACTGAACATGTTCTCCGGTTGAGGCAAAAATAATAGCTCTGGTTTCACCGCATAAGGTAAACAAACTACCCGGAAATACAAGATGTATAAATCGGAAAAAGAGACCAACCCATTTGGAAGCATACGATGCAATATTTCACCGAAGATGATTTCATTTGCTTCACAATGAAAATTATAAACTGAGTAAGCTAGAGCAAGGTTTTTACCTGTTTTGACAAAAGGCCTTGATACTATTTCTTCGTTTAGTGAGCATGGTATTTGTTAAAGGACAAATCCGTTTTCTGAGCAACATGTGAGCTCAAAATTGCCAAAGCACTGAGGGAAGAGCTCCTGCCTTCTCTCAAGAGTTCACCTATTTATCAACAAGACAACCTGAACGGAGCATGTTGGGCCGAGCCCGACAGAGCCCAGCACCGAGGGCTACACTTGTCTTCTGGTCCTGCTTCCAAGATCTACATGACTAAGAAAATGACTTCACCTCTGGGAAAACAAGGCAAGGAAGACTCCACGAGACCATACCTAAGTCGCTCCCGGGGGCACGTTCGCAATTTTTTTAAAGACTCTGCTAGCCCTGAAACTTTCCAGAACAAAAGTATTAAAAAGACATCTTCAGGGTCATTTCAGAATGCTTGAAGTAATGTTTACAATTACTTTGGTGAAGAGGGTAGAGGGCCAGAGTAATGTCTGTTTCAAAGCTGAGAAGGGCTGGACGCAGGAACGTGCGTGTGCATCACCCGGCTCCAACTCTCTCACAGCACAGTGGTCATGAGTCACCATTACGAATCTTAAACTGCATAAGGAAAGGAGGGCAGCAGAATGAAACAAAAGGAATCGCCCTTGGATCTCTTAGGATTCTTGACACCAGGAAGTAAACAGGGCAGAAGACCAACGGGGAAATAAAGGAGGAACACACACAAGGCCCTGACTAGTGATCTCCTATTATGGATCTGTATATATACACAGCGGTGGCCCCCCAGGCCTCTGCCGTGGATGTTCCCTACCCTCCACAGTTTACACACAGGGTTGCTTTGGCACTTCCTTCCCTACTCAAAGCTCCAAATTTACTTCCCTCCTCAAAACTCCCTTTTAATGTAGAGTTCTCCCTTGAGACGATCCTAGTCTCAGAGGTCAATGCACTTTGAGGGGTTCTGGACTCTGCAGACAGAAGTTTTCACCTGAGACATGAAACCATAATAATGAAACACCAAAATGAAGGCATGACGACGAAGGATACGAGCAATATGAGAAAAAGGAGATGCAGGAAACAAAACATGTAGTTTTTCGTTACTTTGTGGGTTTTGTTTATTTGGGTTTTTTATATGTTACTTATTCCATTTCTTATGTGTTAGATGAACCTATCATGGGTGAAATCCCAAAATGTGAGCCTCGGTTGAGGTATAATTTCAATCACAAGTATAAAAAAACAAAGTCTTCACCACTCGTCTTTTTTTTTTTTTCCTTTCCCTTAACTGAAAGTTTAGTGTCATAAATGCAGCTATAGTATTTCTTCCAAAAACGAAACAGTATTATTCCTTAGAGGAGAATTTCCTACCTGCTTTACACCTGGAGTCTGAAATAATTTTTACTCTTGAATTTCTAAAAGGCTCACCGAACAGATGAGCTTACATGCTGCAAAGCGCGTGAGCATGCAGCCCCAGGGTTAATGCAGTACAGGCAGAAGCTGCCTGATTTCCATGAGGGACCAGGTGCTGGTATGCCTGAAGGATACACCGTACTTAGAAAGGCAAGTAACGTGCGGTTTCTCAATCCACCAGGCTCAATAAATGTGATTGGCGAGCATCTGTATGGTCAATACAGACCCTGGCTCACAGTGCGCTATAGAACGCAGCTGCAAAGGAAGGCAGGGGTTTGATTTTGGGCTTTTATCATGGTTTGTATCACACTCTTAAAGCCTGTGGTGTGCAAACAAATGGCATGTTCCAGATGTTTCCAGCAAGTGTACGGGGGAAAAAAACACCCCATAATATTTTCTTGATCTTTCAGGCTTAAGAGCAGGATGTACAGACTACACGCTAAGCTTTTTTTTTTTTTTTAAAAAAAGGAAAGAAACAAAAGAAAAAAGAAGAAAATCCCATATGGTGCCAAATGTTGGCAGCTATCTTCTTTCTTCCCAGACAAAACTCTTAGGTCTTATGAAAACAACATTTCCTGCAAAGTGCCAAAAACAACACAGATAATTGTTGTGATGGCTCTCCTCACCGGCTGCCGCAACAGCCTTACTGCTTTGCTTATCCACATCTAGCCTCTGGGATAAAATTAAGAGTCAACTTTAAATCTTAACCCCAAAGGGCCACCTTTCAGAATGCCATCTCCTAAGCTTCTAAAAAACAAGTCTTGCATTTTAGGTGCTTTCCTTTAGAATAGAAGAAAAGGCTATTGTTTGTATTTGCCCCCCTTCCTCACTGTTTAAATTAGGCTTAGAATCTGCACAGCCTTGTTTCTATGACAGAAATAGTATAAGATTATTATGGAAAATTTAGCAAATCCTAAATGTATTTTAGGAAATAAAAAGTCAACACCCCCACTGCTCCCCTACAGCCCCTCCAGACAAAATTCTAATAACATTTGACTATACTTCATTTTAGTCTTTCTACTTATGTGGAAAGATGTATGTGGGCACGCATAAAAATATTTACAATGCTACTGTCACCCTGCTTTTTCACTTAGCATAGTGTGAGGGTTTTCCCAAGAGGACACCACATTTTGATCACCACCCTAAAAACCATGAGTAACAACAACTGTGTATAATTCACAGCATTTCTCGTGGGAGGTTTATTGCTCTACTGACCAACACGGGACCAGTGTCAAATTCACCGATGGCATGTGTAGCTGAAATATGAGAAAGGTGAGAAGAGATTACAGGATAGAAGAATGGAAGCCCAAATGCCCATCTCAAAACACGTTCAGTTCCTTGGCGAGTTCTTGTCCTTGTTAAGAACCAAAAAGAGACAAATTTATTCTCTGGAATCCTGATATTAAGAAGGCTTTGAAAGATCCATGATTATTCCTTTAAATGCTCAAGCCATTGAAATGTGTGTACAATATAGAAAATGGGCCATTTAATTTGAATAATGAAGAGAAGTTAAAAAGCATTCATTACTTTCTGCCTAAGGGTGTGATCTCCTTGATTAACATGCGCACTAATGGGAAAGAAGCTAATGTTCACTTGTTTTTTTCCTTCAGAGCATTAATACCATTTGAGTTGGTCATTAAGGAGTAATCACACACACACACACACACACACACACACACACACACACTCACATACTTACACACACACACACACACACACACACACACACACACACACACACATACAGTCTGTGCTGCGATGTTTCTTTATAACAAACCAGCCTCAGGAAATTATTAATGAGGGGTTAGGAGGTTACACAGCAGTTAAACCCAAAAGAATGTGCAGAGAGAGAACTACCTATTCAGAATTGTTGGGGAGGACTGGCAGTTTGAAAAGGAATTCCTTCCTAGCCAAGAAATTTTCTATATTGTGCAAAGCCAAAATAAAGTGAGTCATAACACTTCACATTTCCTAACTGGATATTACTAGAATGACCTCGGATTTTCTACGGAAATCAAGAATGCCACAAATGAGGATGTAGACTGTTTCGCCCTGCCCCTCCTCTCTACCCTGTTTGAGGAAATATCTGAGATGGTATAGATCCAGTCCTGGCAGAAGCTATTAAAAACCGGATGACATATTATTTGTAACTGTCAGCTGTACCTACAGGAGAAGAAGGAGTGGACCAGAAAATAAAAATAGCTTTGCTCAGAGGTACAAAAGCACCAGCAACCAGCATCCATCCCCACACACCACCGGCACCCCCATGCCCCTTTTCTAGAGCATACAGGTTATTAGAAAAAGCCAACTGTTATATCTGATGGTTATGAAGGGATGCCACCCCAAAATATGCAGCTTTGGCAGAAGGATTATTTTGAGCCTACAGCGAGTGAGAATCAACAAATGCAGGAAAAGTTCTCTGTCTTCCCCTTATCTGCCTAAAAGCAGAGCATAAATTTCCCTTTGCGAAGGTGGCATAAATTATTTTTAACTAATCTCTACGCTCAACATGGGACTCGAATTTATAACCAAGAGTCACATGCTCCACCAACTGAGGCAGCCAGGTGCCCCTTCCCCATGTGTTTTGGAGCCAATAATTCTCCCACAGTTTATAGCCCTTTGCTAAAATGGTATATAAGCCTCTGAGTCTAACTGCTACTTTGAGCTCTTCATTCCTTTCTGTAAAGCCCTTGTCCACAGAAAACTAAAAATGTTAACAAAATCTATATGCCTTTTTTTCCTGATAATTTGTCTTCTGTCAGTTAAATTCACATACAACAGAACCTAAAAGGGTAGAAAAAAGGATTTTTTTTTGCCTTTTTCCCCCGCCCCCACAATTCACTAGGAAACTTGAAGAGCAGTGCTGCAATTGGAAACATTCTACTTACATTCACAGATACATAGATCTTCGAAATTTAGAACTGTTGAATTGCTAAATGGCTTTACAAATTCATGGAATGCAAAATTCAGTCAATGATAAAAACTGGCCAAGATTTCAGAATAAAAATGTCAACTGATATGTCATTAAGTGGGCATAAGTTAACCAGGACTCCTGAGTGGTTTCTTGTTGTGGGTCTTGATATTAACCTGTCAAATACAATTCAAATGGTAAATAATAATGAAAAGAAGGAAATCCCTGCCCCGGTACCAGAGCCAGCCTTAGTTTCGTAATACTAACCTAGCCAGAGAAAGATCTTTCTCAATTTAGCCAAAATCTGAGCCTGGAGATCCACACTCCATCTGGTTGGAAAGATTAAAATCCTTGCTTTCTACTGAAGATTCACTGCAAGAAGGTTCAAAGCAAATCATTCCTAAATCCACCAACGTACTTAAGGCCCCTAACAGGCCCCACATTTAAAATCTCTGGGCCATTTCAAGCATAAATTTTAGGGGAAAGAGACTGCCAGTGAAGGTCTAAATTGGTAGAAAAAAAAGAAATCCTTCCCCCAGGAATATTCTTCTGCTTCAGACTTCCTTCCCCAAAAAAATTGTATAATGACAACGATTGGTCACATTAGCTGACTTGCTGTGTAACCTGTTTTCATACATCCACTGAAACAAAACAAAAAAATGTCCTGTTTATAACATGAGGCATTATACATTTAGGCAAAAGCATGAATCTGTTGGCTTTTAAATGCGGGGTTTTCAAATAATCAAAACTTCTTTTTTTCCTAGAGCATTTACTAAATATCTCATTTCACCAACATCCTCTCTGCACTTAAATAAACAAGGTATTTTCCATAAAATATAAGAGGAATCATGAAGCAGTCAGAAACAAAGAATCTCAAGTCACAATATAATGATGGAGTTAGCCTAAATTATAGGTTAGTTAGTACACACAGACCTAGGATGACACTACCAAGTGTCTTAGGAAATGTAATATTTATTTATTGTCAGTTATCACTGAGGGAGATAGCAATTATTCATCACTATGTAGAAAATCAAATAGAAATCTTCAAGAACATTTAAGTGCAAGTGTATTTTCTGTTATTCACTAAAATTATTGACAGCATTGACTCAATCTAATCATGTTTTAAGACAAAAACAATTCTTCAGCTTGGCATCTATTGCAGTACAAAGACCTAAGTCATACACAAAATGGAAAAATCAATTTTGGCAGCTAGAGGAGAATGGAAACTGCATAGGCCAGGTTTCTCCAGCGCTTAAGACCCGTCTGATACACGAGATACCTAACACCAAACATTCAATAAATTGATCCACTAACGAACTGCAAAAGTCAGTGATCTTCCTCAACTTTCTAGTACACAACCAAGGAAATTTCCTCGGTATTTTCTTATTAATCTGCACAGGATTCAAGCAGGTTTTTTTTTTTCCAGCACCAATATAAGACATGAAAAGATCTGTGAAAAATCTGTGATCATTGAAAAATCTGTAGGCATAAAAACAACTGAATAATTAGGTCTGAGAAAAAAATAGTAAAGGAAAGTTTGTTTTCTGTTTTGTGTATAAGACAATCGTTTGCAAAGAAAACATGCTGAACTTTGTCTTTTTAAGGAAACACCAAAGGAAACCTTAATAATAAATGTTTGGAGTACCAAAAAAGAGCCGAAGCACAATGTTTAAATTACTGAACTCAAAAAATAAAATAACTTCTTACATACCTTGGATTCTATCCCATAGTAAAAGAAAGATTTACATAGTCAAGCTTCATTTGTTCACATGAGACTTACTCTTAAAAAATGATTTCATCCTATAAATGAGAAGACCTCCCTGCCTTCACAAAAGATTGCCACTTGCAGTCATCAGTTGTGAAAAATTTCTGCTTGATAGCATGATGGTTATATGACCGTCTCTCAAAACCCTAAAGAGCCAATCTATTAAAAACATCCGGGAACTGGGTTCTTGTCCAGACTGTTTTCTAGATTAGAATCTCCGCTACAGTGGAATCAGGAGGAATCTGGAAAAAATCTGGGACTTTCAAAAGGGTCATTAAGAAAGCATTAACACCCTAATGTCATATCCACCAGCAAATGTGACTCACTAGCTCCTACCAAACCTACTCCCCACTGTAGTTTTTGAATTATCTTTGTCACTTACATTGCTGTACAAGTGCATCATGTGTTAGAATATACATTTCTAGATATCTTTGTCTGCTCAAAGGAGAGAAATAAGATGTATTCTCAACAGGGCTTCTGAAACTTTATTGTTCTTAAAAATCTTACCAGATGGTATTACTTTAAAAGTTGCCATAAAAAGACATAAAGTATGCCCTCCTGCCAAAAGTATGTATTCTGGTTGTTTTTTTTTTTTCCAAATTGGTGAAACCTTGGTTTTCTAATAGCATGAGTAAGACACGAGAAATGAAAGATTGAGAATTACCCATCTATCTGTGTTCACTCTCCGTAACCAATACATCTAACTCCCCCAGCACAGGAACTGAGAATATTAGGATACAACTGCCTGAATAAACTGTATATGGAAGCACAAAGTCAGTTTTCAGCCCTGCTTTCTGCCACCCCTGCTAATTCGGGATGACTGCGAAACGAATACAAGTGAAGATAATTCACTTTCCCTCACAGAGATGAATAAAATGAATATAAAAACAAACAGACTGGTCTCCGAGAGTCCTGAACAACCGTCTTGCCTTAAATCTACTGAGAAACTTGGGCATAACCCTGTGTAGTCTGGGTACCGTACTTATGTAAATCACAGAGGGTATGGTTTTAATTTGCTTGTGACACCATAAATATTGGCATACTGAACATGTGCTTACTGCCATGAATTTTGAACTCTCTCTCTCCAGGGGCTGCTTCTGTTTTGTCCACATGCCAGAACTAAGGACTACTTGCCCATAATCTCATATGATCAGAGCTGAGAAAATCGACTTTATTTCCAAGAAAAAAATAAATACATCCTTTGAATGATTTTTTGAAATAATGACTTTTGCAAGATTTTTGCTTTCCCGGGGATAAATCACAGTTGTCAGTCTCAAAAGCCGAAAACAAAAAAAAGGAAAAGCAAACTGAAAATAAGCAAGCACATGAGGATAAATCTCACATTCACTAGAAAGAACAGAAGGAGGAAATACTTCAAAATAAAAATAAGCTAAAGTTTTGAAAACAGACTTTTGATAGTCATGCTTTTCTTAAACTGATTGCAATAAACGCTATCATAAAGTTCCCTGTTTAAAAATAAGTTTCCTGGAAATGATACATTTCTTCTTCTTGTTGAGGAAATAACATTCTAAACAGTCATCATTATAATTTTGCTAATAATGTTCTTTGTACATTCATTTTACTCAGTCTAAGCAGAAAGATTAAGAGTCCTTCCAGTGTGTCCCCTTTTAGTTCCTCAAAATGAAGCCAGACATCAGTTACATCCCTCAGTTGTGAAATAAAGCATATGACCTCTTTAGAGCCTATCAGTGATGACCTGGGAGACCAGATGTCAACGCTACGACAGAACCGGCTGTGTTGGGTCCAAGTGGGCTGTTTTCACTTCACTTAAAAAGATCCACCATCTAAGGAGACACTAAGCTAAAGATTATTTAACATTTTACTTTCTGACACTTGGAAATGACGGAAGAAAAGGCGCATACAGAACTAGAATTTAAGGTAGAAAGTGGTAAGTTCTGCAATATCCTGGGAGTTTAGGGCAGGCACACATGTCAGACTAGTGAAACACACAGGCTTTGTAGAGGCAGCAGCAATCGGGCTGGACCTTAAATACACGTAGGCTTTGAACATACAGAGTAAAAGAGGGATGATAGTTACCTGATGGTCACCCTTCCCATCTCCCTATGGGCAGTAACTGGTCCATTAGTCATTATTTGATATCTGGACTATTGCCAATGCCTTTAAACTGGTCTCCTTGTCCCTCACTTCTCTGTAGTTTACAATCATCCTGATATACTTTATTTTTTCTTTTTGTGGAAGCAAAAAAAAAACACAAAAAACAAAAAAACAAAAACAAACCAAAACCAAACCTAAATCAGATCATTCAGTGAATAGTTACTGGTCTGTTACAGATATAAGAATACGAAAATGGGGGGAAAGACAGGCCACTACCCCTAGAAGCTGGTGCAGAAAGCATGCAGCCTTCTCCCTAGGACCTCGAACATGATGTCTAAACACACTCCTTAGTATATCACACAGAGTTCTTCACAATCAATGAGTAATTTCTTCAATCTTATTTTCCAAAAAACAGAGCTGATTTTTCAAAAGACTTCATTCATGCTTTCTTACAAGTCTATGACTTTTGCTTCGAATCCCCTTACTTTCTAGGGAACCATCCTTCAAGACCCAATTAAGAGAAGGCCCCACCGGAAGCCGTTCGCGACCAGGATACGGAACATCTCTGGGCTCCTTCAGCATACTAAGCCTATCCCCTGTCTCTAGTGTAAGAAAAGCCACATTTGGTTGTCAACATCAGGACTCAAAAACCTGCGTTTTGTTATCTGTTTTCAGGATGTGCCATGGTAACTAGAACACAAGGCATGTGATATTTGTTGGAATGAACTGACTTCTGGGTTAAAAGAGTTCCAAGAGCAGAGGCATGGAGTCATCTCTGCGGTGAGCCGAGATCAGCTCTGTGCAATCTTTTCACTGGAAAGATTGAGGTGAGATCACAGCAGACCTTGAGAACACCCAAGCAGGCCCTCATTACTCAACGTTTGGTCCTGGGCCCAGCAACAGCAGCATCTGGAAGCTTGCTACAATGCAAATTCTCTGGCCCCACCAACCACCTACAAAATCAGAATGTGCATTTTAATAAGGTCCCCAGCTCATGTGTACACACGTTGAAGTTTGAGAAGCACAAGGGTATCTGGGTGGCCCAGTCAGTTAAGTGTCTGACTCTTGATTCCAGCTCAGGTCATGATCTCACAGTATGTAAATGAGTTTGAATCCCACATCAGGCTCTATGCTGATGGCACAGAGCCTCCTTAGGATTCTGTCTCTCCCTCTATCTCTCAAAATAAATAAACTTAAAAAAAATAAAATTTCCAAAAAAACAAAAAAAAGATTGAGAAGCACTGAGTAAACACAACCAGAACTCTACTACAGGATGATTATCCTGTATCAGCCTCTTTTATATGATCCATCGGGGGGGAGGGGGGATGGAAAGAGCCTCTTAAGGAAGAATAAGGACATTTATGCAACAGTTTAGGTGACCAGCACCCGACCAGGGGTGATGACAGGGAGAATGCAGCAATTACAAATATCAACATAATTACTTTACTCAAAATAGAAATGTTTTCATTCATTAGCCTGACGATAAGTCTGTGCGTGTTTAATGGACCGTATTCCACATTTTAAATGTTTGTGAAGGAATCCTCTTTAAGCAGAACAGAGACTTTGTTTGAAGTGGCGTTCTCAGATTTGGAATCCTGAAAGCAAGCCCCAGACAAAGGGAGTCCTCAGAACATATGGGTACCTGAATTCTAGAATGGATGGCACCGAGGGGCCAGCAGGATGGGTACAGTTACACCATAGCGATAGTAAGATGTTCATGGGAAATGGCCAGGAGCTACTCCCTGAAGGTGGAATCCCTCAGACACATCAAAACTCCTGCCTCCTCCCCGCCAGCTGCTTTGCCAGACAGAATCCACTCAGCAGCAGACCTGGGTAGGTAGCGAAGACATTTGGAGTTTTAACTGCCAAAGGCCTGGGCAATCTTATTTCTAAATCATAGGGTGTTTACATTTGAAACCACTCTCAAACTCAGCATCTCTTAAGGGTGAGTTGAAAAACCATGTCTTTTTTTTTTCTTTAATTTGTTTAATGTTTATTTATTTTTGAGAGAGAGAGAAAGAGAACAAGGAGAGGAAGAGTGGAGAGAGAGAGAGGGAGACACAGAATCTGAAGCAAGCTCCAGGCTCCAAGCTGTCAGCACAGAGCCTGATGCGGGGCTCGAACTCACGAACCTCGGGATCATGACCTGAGCCGAAGTCGGATGCTAACCTCCTGAGCCACTCAGGTGCCCATGAAAAACCATGTCTTGTAGAAATATCCATACTGGAACAGGGGAAGATTTTCCCTGTTCAATAAAACTCAGGAACAACAAAAATAAAGTTGCATTTTTGATCAAGACTCAATCAATGGTCATGGTTATTCAACAAACCAGTTCCACGTACACGTTGCCAATGGTTATAGGAACATAAAAGATTCCCCATGATCAAAGCACACACAATCCTCAGGACACAGCCTCTCTGGGGAGTGCAGAATACACACACCGAGGTATATTCTTCTCTTGAGCAAACAATAGGTGTACCTTGAACCCACCCCCAACAACAATTTTCTGCAGTCTTAATAGCTGTTAAAAAAAAAAAAAAAACCTGTGTGGTGCTTGCAACAGATGCTAGAGCTTCCACAGCAGAGATCCCAGAGGCCTGCAGTGGCTTCCCCCCATCCTTTTATGATTTTTGACCGCACACTTTTAAGGGCATCAGCACCAGAAAGAAAAAGTAAGGGGCATTAAAGTGGCCTTTTGATTTGAATGTCCATGATTGTTTTTCACATCTCGGCAGCTCTGTAACTGGTTAGAAGTCTTGACTCACCCTGGTTTAGCATGGGTCTTTTAAACATACGTTCTTCCACATGTCACGCCCTTCCCCGTAACTATCGTTTTCTACTACATATGATGCTGACTATGGCCACTGCAATCATACATCTCTGCCTACCAGCCCCCCCCTCCTTCCTCCATCCCCGTATCCCCAGACTTGTGGATAACTAATCCGTTATCCTCCAGGTGGACTGACCAAGCCAAAACATCCATTTTTGTTATCTCGTCCCTCCTATCATTGATGCTTCTACTTTACACACCAGGCAGGACTAAAACGTCACCATAGGGATGGAATTTTCTGACACCACCTCCAGGGAAACTTCACTACAATTTCTCCTGCATCTCCTCTCACTTTCTCACTTGGTCAAAATTTGCCTCAAGGCTCGCTTCCTCCAAAATTTAGTTCCTTCTTCTCTGCCAGGTATGCTCAGTTCTTTCTGCGATGATTTGACACGCTGCCCAGTGCTCTGCGGTCATTTCTCCCATGTTCCTTCAGCAACTGCACAGGCAATTTCCAGCCCAGAAGTCTTATCTCTCGTTACACATACAAACTTTTGGGTCTCCTCCGGGGACTCTCAAACCCATCAAACAAGTCAAATCAACCTGTTTCTTTCCTCTTTCTTTCTCTCCAGAATCCGAAGCAGGTCCAGGCTCTGAGCTGTCAGCACAGAGTCCAATGCAGGGCTCGAACCCATGAACCGTGAGATCCTTCCTGACCTGAGCCCAAGTCGGGAGCTTAAGCGACTGAGCCACGTGGGCGCCCCTAGTGCTTCTTCTAGTCACTTGGCTGCTGAATCCATTTCTGAGGTCTCAGTCAGAACAAACCCCACTGGACTGGCTGAATGGATTTCCCGGACTCCCTTCCTTTTCATATTTCCAGTAGGCTCCCATCACCTAAAATCCATTCCACTGTACCTCCAATCCCGCATGCACACAGCCACTCATCTTTCCAGGCACCTTTGCTCAAAATAGAAGTCTCCCCTGACAACTCTCCTAAGTGGTTTCTAATGGCTCTGCTGTAAATAAGTTTGCTTTTCCCTCAATCCCCACCCCCAATGCTGCATTTTATTCTGTATTACAGCTGGCTCTATGTCTTATCTCCCCATTGCACAATAAACCACTTGAAGGCAGTGATTAAGTCGAAGTCAGCAGCGCATCTCTCACAACGCCTCACGGTTCCAGGCAGGTAGTGGTGTCACTTTGTGGTATTCACCTCAGTTTGATGCGTATTTATGTAGTACACAACCACACGCGACTCCGTGCTATATAAAAGAGGTGAGTGCACAACTAAGGCAAAAAGATGTGAATTGTTGTTTTTAAGGTTACCCAGAACCCAATTTAAAGACAGAGCTTAGGTTTTCCATAGACTTAAGGCCATCTAGTTCTAAGTTAGAAAAGAAAGAAAGAAAGAAAGAAAGAAAGAAAGAAAGAAAGAAAGAAAGAAAGAAAATGAAAGAAAAGAACAAAAGAAAGAAAGAAAAGAACAAAAGAAAGAACAAAAGAAAAGAACAAAAGAAAGAACAAAAGAACAAAAGAAAGAACAAAAGAACAAAAGAAAGAATGAAAGAAAAGAAAGAACGAAAGAAAGAAAGAACAAAAGAAAGAATGAAAGAAAGAAAGAACAAAAAGAATGAAAGAAAGAAAGAATGAAAGAAAAGAAAGAATGGAAGAAAGAACAAAAGAAATAAAAGAAAGAAAGAAAGAAAGAAAAGAAGAAAGGAAATAGCAAGTCACAAATTACACAGAAACGATAATATCCACCATTGTCCCTTGTTTTTTAAGGCTTATGAACCTGGAGCAGTGATTTCCGCTGCCAAACTTCCAGCAGCAACACTTAAAAGTTGCCAGTATGGTATGATGCCATCAGTGTTTAAAACTTAGAAAGGCTCATTGATTTTTACTGAGGTTTCTTACACAATCTACTTCCTTTAAGGCCAAGTGAGCCAACCCTGATTGAGAGAAGCTGCGGAATGAATAAATGTTATGGTATCAACAGAGAAATGACTTCGTTTCCTTTCCTCACTTCACCTTCCAAATTTATTTCTGGCTTCCACTGCCACTAGGCATCACCACCAGAGCACAGCACCACACATTCTTGTATGCCCGCCCACCCTCCTCCCCGTGTCGGGCTGCTCTGGCACAACCCTTGTACCCACTTCAGAGAAGATAAATGAATACCCTAATGGAATGGAATGGCTCTCTAAAGCGAGACAACTTGGGAGAGGCTTTTTTTTTTTAACCTATGTCTCAAGGAAGGCAAATGAATGTCACGGTAGGTGGGTTATAATAGCGGTTTTATTACAAGATTGGCAGAGTTACAGTAATTGTAAATCATAACTGTTGTTGGATTTCTACTTTACATAGTCGTAGTTATGAGTCTGCTCTTGTAAGCCAGAACAATTATTTTACAATTAGTTTAGACATGTCTGAGCCCAGGAGGAAAATTTCAATTTCAATCATCTTATTTTCCTTGAACAGAACCCAGTGCTACCAAAAAATCAGGTCAATTCAACTGTTCACACGTGGGTTTCTAACCATTTTCCAAAGTTGAACAAACTTGTAAGTGAAAATGCTCAAGATCATGAGTGCGAGTTCAAACTACAGTATAAAACAGCATGTACTACAGGATATGTAAAATAGGATTCCAGGCACTAAAGAAAAACAAACAAACAAACAAAAAATAAGCTCGGAACCTTCATTTTCAGAACAGAACATGGTCACGATCCTATGAAACCTAATACACCCCCCTGAATTTGGATTGCAAATCTATCACTTAAAACATCTAGTAAATGACCCAATTTGTTTACATGGCCCTGTACCTTTTTACGGCCTTTCCATAAAGAGGTTATTACATCCATTCCCTTTATTTTGTTTAAGAGTGTTTGAATGAGCCCCAGAACCACAAGCCAGTTAAACAAGCTCTTCTTGGATGGACGTGGTCTCATATAATTCACCACTACCGGGGAAATTTTCAAAACAATGTTTGTAATTTGGAAACACCACACATTCCCATACACCAAAAGTATTTCCCGTGCTTTCCGCAGTTTTAAATGTTCGGCAGATATATTAAATAAGTCCAATTTTTTTTTTTCAGTTTTCCAAGTAAAAGTGTGGCATTTGCACTTCTTCCAGAAGATTTGCACCTCTGAGTGTTTTGCTCTGGTAGGCTGGTCATTCAGAAATGACTGTAAAGGAAGATTGCAAGGGAAATGTAAAATCCATACACTCTAATTGATTTCCTAGAATGTAAATGTGAGTTCTAAAAGGAAACCATTTTAAAGCAGTTAGTGTAATGGGGTACCCAACTGATGCCTATTAAAAGTTATCAGCACTGGGGCGCCTGGGTGGCGCAGTCGGTTAAGCGTCCGACTTCAGCCAGGTCACGATCTCGCGGTCCGGGAGTTCGAGCCCCGCGTCGGGCTCTGGGCTGATGGCTCGGAGCCTGGAGCCAGTTTCCGATTCTGTGTCTCCCTCTCTCTCTGCCCCTCCCCCGTTCATGCTCTGTCTCTCTCTGTCCCAAAAATAAATAAACGTTGAAAAAAAAATTTTAAAAAAAATAAAAAAAATTAAAAAAATTAAAAAAAAAAAGTTATCAGCACAGATTAAAGATAAATTTTATAGCATGCTTTTTTGAAAAAATTCAACATAGAGATCATTTGATTCCTAATTTTACATTCTTATTCTTGCTTATAAACCTCAAGCCTGCTAATATTCACAAGAAAACAGATTAAAATGACTTTTTCAGGGTTTAGCATTCATCATTTAGGTGTCTAGACTGTCAACATCTCTCAATATCTGAGACAGGTTTTGACCTGGGAAACACCTGCTATTTTTAGACTGTTGATTTTTCTAGAAATAGTAAAATGTTTTGACTGCAGTGACTAACACAAAGTAAAGACAGAGCCGAGCCCATCATATACATCTCCAATATACGTAAAACTGCATGTGAAATTATAAAAACACTAGGAGGTCTGGTCCCTTGTTTTGTAAAGGCAATTCATTTTCATGTAGACCTCCAGAAAGACAATGTACTTCTGTTTATAAATTAAAGTCAGGAACAAAATGCATACTTACAGAGACACTGCTACTTACTGAATAGGAAGCATCCCCCAGTACTTTTTATCACCTACAACATAAACACATTTCCAGTGGAGGAAATCTGCCTCCAGCACATCCCATCTCTGGCTCTGAATGTACAGATCAATACTTTTCATACTTAAACTATCCCATTTTTCCTTCTTGTTTTTATAGTGTTTACATATCCAAGAGTCACTACGAGAAATACAGCTGAATCTGATCTGTCCTTTGAGCGGGTAATCCGACTGTAAATCACACTCTTGCAAGAAGGAGTCTTTAGTATATATTTCCACAGAGCAATTTGAAAACATTAGAAGCTACTGTGTTTTCCCGTGTTCTTAAACAACGTGCACATCTCAGGCTTACGTCTCAGGCTTCAAGTATGATAAATCAGAAATGATGAACACTACAGGTCCCCCTTATTTCCAGACCCAGTAAGAGATTTCCAGGAAGGAAGTGAATATTTCATTCTACTCATTTGTTCACATCTTAATCACATTTTAAGCACATGTTCCTTCTTAGCACACTGATTTTAAATATCGCCTGATGCCATAGAAAAAGAAATTATAATGTTTTAATGACTCCCAATTTGCATTTCTAATCACCTCAGACTATGAATGAGAGTGGCAGTATGGGAAACAAGCTGTGATTTATTCCTTAGTGGAAAAAAAGGATAAGTAATACGACTCCTTAAAAGACAGATGTCCTTATAAATACCCAGCAAAAATAACTGCCAGAAACAACATGAGATAAGTACCACGAAAGTCCAACTTCTGTTGTTAATGGTTCCTGATCTCTGTAGTTACTCAAAAGACAGGTGCAATGGCCAGCTGGGCATATTTAAGCGCAGAAGCCTATCTCCATCTTGCAAACACTGGAAAGCCCAAAATAGTATCCACTCACAAATGAGGCTTTCCTAGAATGCAAATAGCATAGCTTCAAAAAAATGGCATGGCATCTAGAAAGCACATCCATCAAGAAAACTCATTCTCGTCAAGTCCTTAAGTCCCACAAAATATTTCTAGAACCCATGTATACACAAGAGACCAGAAGGAACCTCACTAGAGAAATGTTGCAGCTTCTCAAGGTAGAGGACACTCACGGGAATTAATTTTCCACAAAACTTGAGAGCCTTTCCCTGAAAAGCGTTAAGGCTGTTTTCTTTGCTTCCTGCAACATAATAGCTTCATTACACTAATTCGGTGGGCTGGAAGCTGTCTACCTTTTACCACAATCTCCTCATCCCTCACCCAGCCTCATTCCGCATGCCATCCATTTTGTGAATGGAGTATGAAAATAGCTCTTTGTTTACAGAAGGAAGGCAATAGAGAGTAGTGTGGGCACAGGCTTACTTTATTTGAGTGTAACGGAGGCTATACAGGCTGCCCTTCTATCCAAGTCTGAACATCCGAACGTGTCTAATGACTGGGAGAAAGTTCCACCAAGAAGCAGTCAACTACGCACGCCAACGTAGAACGCTGCTACTCCACTGTCTGCTCAGAAAGTGACAGAAAATAACTAACCCTGAAACAGCGAGACCACCTTTTTCTTTTACGTGGTTTGTTCAGTGCAAACTCTGCGGGAAGCACACTGCAAACAGCCTCAGGGCCTTTGAATGCAGCCATCCAGGACACCTTTCCACTTTTTTCTTGCCTCTACTCATATTTACAACACTAGATTCTTCCTGCCTCCCACACATGATATGCCTTCTCAGGTCTGTATTCTTTCGCGGACGCTATTCCCTCCACCTAGAACGTTTTCCTCTTTTCCTCTCTCAAACCCACTTCAAAATATGTCACGTCCCCTGTGGGAACTTCTCTCCCTGCACTTCTCTTCCAGGCACAATCAATCGCTTCATCCATCAAAGGAGGATTTTTGAAGTGAAATAAAGCACTCTGTGTTCCCATAGCACGTCGAGCACAGCGCCCCAGACCGTGAGACAAAGGAAGGACCGGTCATCCTTCTTGGACAGAGCTCCTCAAGGGCAGAACCGCATCTTCTTCTTTGTGTGTCCAGCACCTAGTGCAGAGCTTCGCCAAGAGCAGATGCTTATGAATACGTGCTGAATAAAAACAATGTTCTAATAAAACGTTAGACCATTTAACTCAGGAAGGAAGAAGCACGTGACTCCGTCCTGGCTTGGAGTCAGACCTAGGTCCAAACATTTACCAGCTCTGAGCCCTTGGCTAAGCTACTTAGCTAGCGAAGCCTTGGTGTTTTTCCCATTCATACCCCACGGGGAGGTTATAAAGATAAGCTGTCTACTGTCTACAGACATTGAGCCCAAGTGTGGCAACTAACAGGCACTCTTCGGGTGTCATTATTAAGCATTACAAAACCAGAGACCCACTGGGAGATCTTTAGTCCCATCTACCGACCCACAAAAAACACATCCAAATACTGTGCTCCCTGTGTCTCTCCTGAGAGCTCTCACGGCAGTCTTACCAGGACGCAGTGACCGGTAATAGTACAAATCTATATCCTTGCCTTTACCATCAATGTGCCTCATGCTGTTTGGGGATGTTGGTTTCCCTCAGAAAAAAGAGGCCCTCCATTCTCCACTCCCTGCAACAACCTAATACACACCTCATTTGATTGAAAAATGGCTCAACTACTATCCGATAGGGTAAAAGCCCAGTACAAAAAAAATCATAGTTTGAAAGTAAAAGAATAATAAAGCCTAACACCAAGAAAGCAAAATTAGCGAAGCCGGCCTGGCAAAGATGGTTTGGCTTAGACAAAAGTCAAATATCCAGGGAAGAAACCGTTCAGTCACCAGAGGACGGGCAGTAACTTCTTGAAGATGGCAAAGGAAACCTAATGTGAAGTCAGATAACAGGATCGGCTCGGCTCGATTTAAAATGCATTCTGGTGAAGTCAAAGACGAACCGAGCTAATGCTACTCCCAAAATCACTCTGAGTAACTTGACTTTAACGAAAAATGTCGTTAGTATGACGCCTCTTTACCATTTGTAGTTCCTTTTGTTCTCAGATTTGGAAAATTTACAAACAGAATTTTGGTCATTTAATCCTGTTTTTGGCAGGCCATTCAAGTCCGCACCTATGAATTTATTTCCTGGTGTTGTTGACATTCAAGAGAAATTTGAACCTTGGAATAGAATATCCTATATATTATAATGTAAATAAAAATGAAGGCCACTCATTAAATCCATTCGAAAGAATAACAGGTTGTGCTTTCTAGAGCTCACTAAGCCATGCTTATTTAGTCATTCCCATGGAACTTGTACCAGGGAGACATCCTCCTAAACGAAATGCTCAAACTTATTGTTTTTAAAAAAAAACCTCCCTGTGGAATCAAGTATTCAAATGTCAACCATCCTCTTCATCATCAATTCATAAACCAAAATACTGAAATAAACATCCATGGATCGGGTACACCTGCTTAAAATAAAGTCTCGACATGTAATAGTAACAATTCTAAACATAGCATTTCAAGTTATTTGCCAAACTGTCAGATTGCTACCCCAACAGAAATACTGTAATAGATATTAGCCAGAGTATCTGTCATATGTAATCAATGTGATTACTTTCACATTGTTTTCCGTAGTGTTCTTATAAGCTGTGTTGCAGGACCACGGGTGTCCCATCTTCCTTCACAACCCACAAAGCATGCAACCCCCTCAAGTAATAAAGAATGGCTTTTACACAATGCATCAGAATGTTAAAATGAGAATCCCATTTGCCTAGTTGGTTCTTACATAAGCAAAAATATATCACCACATTAGCAGTTTAATACTGTTGCACTCAACAGTGACCTTGATGACGTCATTTCAGCTCTCCAAGTCTCGCTTTACACATAGGTGAGGATAGCCTCTCAGGATCCTTCTAGTCCTAACATTCCACACGCCATATTTATTGCTGACGTCCATCCCGCACAAGTTATCTTTGAGCCACAAGCAGAGGATGGAAAGCACACTGCTTTTTTGAGGCACGTCTAGCCATGTAAAATTTACCATTATTCAGATCCTTGGTCCATATCACACAACACCCCATCTTTGGAAAACACAGAGAGAGGTATGCACACCAATGGCACTTTTAAGAAAGTTACTAGCACCAGTTCTAGGAAACTTACCCACTTGCTTGGTACATGCTCACCAGGTAACATGGTATATTTACCAAGATTATAAAGTAGTACTCTGATTGGCATATCCCATCACAACCAATAAATAAACAAGTTTAGCTTCCTACGAAAAATCTAAAACAAAGTACAAGTTCCAAGACCAAAAAGACATCTTCAAAGATGGCCTAATATTATAGCCAACACCACAGTCTTACTCTAATAAGGCACTACATCCAGAACCATGCAACAAATATTTATTGAGCACATACTGTATACAACCCCCTGTTCCAGATGCTAAAGCTCCAAGCTCCTGAAGAGAGCAAGTCAGACAAGGTCCATACCCTCAAGGAACTCGTGTACTCTGGGGGTGGTGGTCGGGGTACGCTGACGATGACTTAACTCATTAATAACAAGAAGAATATCCAAACGTGACAATAAGCACTATGCAGTTAGTTAGCCTTGATGTGATTGTGAGGGCTGGCTAATTCAGATAAGGTGGACAGGAAAAGACCTCACTGAGAAAGTGATCCATTTAATTCAGATGCCAGTAAGGGGCTACCCACGCACATGCACCTGACCAGTGCTGCCCACAGAAACAAGTACAACCAACTGAGGACTACAATCCCGTGCCATCATAGGCCACAACCCTATGCCTCATCTCACTTCCCAGCCCCCAACCCTTGAGGCAGCACAACAAAAGAAGCTGCAAGAAAGAGGCTTTAAAAAGGCCATCTCCTTTCTTCACTCAAGGTCCTTCACGCCTCAGCTTGGCCTCTGCTGCCAGGCAGAGAGCAGAAGAGAGAGGTGTTGGAACTCCAATATGACTGAAATTGTGAGTAGCTAAAAGTGTAAAAATGGATAATAATCAACGGGGCAGGCACACCGACCAATCAGGAAGGAGGCCAGCGGGGTGGAAATAGTACCCTAGAATTCCTGAACTATCAAACACTAACCTTGTCGTTTCTGATTCACAGATGGTCAGTTTGTCCTAAAAGAGGAGCACTGGCTCCATCCCAGCCCGTTAGGAATATTTCAAGATTTTAACAATCTGTGGGGTGGTGCTGGTGCATCCCAAATAAAAATCAACCACCAGAGGTGTCCTTAGGAAATGAAATAAGAGAGATTCACACACACACACACACACACACACACACACACACACACACACACAGTTGGCAGAGGTGGTAGAGAAAAATATCACAGACAGACTGTTTCATATATGAGTTACACAGAGATAATACAGCATTGCATAGAGATACTCTGGCTACGTGTGGTACTTCCAAATAAAACCCAGAAACATCAAAACTAGACCTAGTAAATAAAGGGACTTTTATGACTTCTACCACTTGAGCTAACACCAATAGAAACCCATGAGGAAACTTTTCGCAATTCTGGAAACATTTTTTTATGGGGGTGGGGGAGTATGGACATGATGAATGCACTGATTCAATTACTATTTACTTAACACTCATCACATTATGATTAGAATTCTATTTCTACAACAAATGTGCAAGAATATAAAGAAGATCTGTAAAAAAATAAGTGTCAGGAAGGACGAAATAAAAATGGACAAAGCTAAGATTTTGGTGTCCAAGATGGAGCTCTCTAAAACGCCACCACTGGGGAATATTTAGGGTCAGATCCTGGTGTCTATTCACAACTATGTAAAGCCTACTACAGACTTGGTCACCTTTTGGAGGTAAATATAAAATATATCACATTAAGTGTAAAAGATAACAGTTGGTAGGAGGGAAACGTTACCCAAAAAATAGAATGGGCCTTTTTTGGTCATCTATTGTGAAAAACAATATTCATCATTACATAATGACACTTTACTTCTTCCACTTCCTCAACAATCTCAAACAGAGCAGAGAACAAGGAGGAAGTTCTTTTAAAAAAAAAAGCCTCTAAACAACAAAAATAAATGTCACAAAGGTCATGCACTACAACTTATAGACCAACTCACAGGAAGTGCCTTTAGCACTCAGTCAGACACTATTTACTCTTGGACACCATTCTAGGGATGGTGATCACCTATGTTCAGTAAAATTGAGCTTTGAAGGGTACCCTTAAAAGGGTAGGGGGAATGGACACAACTTTGTTAGACACAGGCACATGGCAGGAAGAGGAGGAGCAAGTTGGCATTAAAAAAGAGACAGAGACAGAGACAGAGACAGAGACAGAGACAGAGAAGCCACAAGCATAAGATACATGTACTCAGATAGGCATCACTAGATAACCACCTGTCTGCAGAGTAAATGGCCCGACAGGCCACAAAAGTTCTTGTGGAAAAGAGCACATACAATAAATGATTTTCACAGGGATAACCCTAATAGGGGCATATTCCAAATCTATACTCAAAATGGTTAAAGGAAATGAGAACAATAAGCACATTTCAGGTCTATGGATGAATTAAAATCACTTACCAATGACACAAAGTGGGTGAGGCCTTACTCCATCAACAACTTTGTGATTGGCGTCTATTTGGGCTACATGCTATAGATAAAGTAAGCTTTGGTTCTTTTCGTTTTTTGATGTATATGATCCCTTCTGCTACAACTCAGGAGAACCAGCCCAGAACTTGTCAATTTCAGAGTAGGTATTCTCTTCTAAGTGAGTGCACACAGATATTAGTAATTTTTCCTGTGGTCATTCAAGAAGTATAGGCCAGGAACCCTATATAAGTCAGTGTTCTTATCTTTTATGTCCTTTACGTTATATCTGGAGACCCTTGGTTTATATGTGAGACTTCACAGTTAGAAGTCAGGTTCAAGATGAAGGACACAAAGGTAACTCATAATATTGGAGGATAAAACTATTCTCACAGCAAAGTGGCAAGAATTGCAAATAGCGTTAAGTCAAAAGCCAGGTAAGTCATAATAACAGGGTAAATGACACCGATCCCTCAAAACGAATTTTGAAGCACCTGCATATGATTCACTCTAAATCCAAATATCTAGCATTGGCTACAGCAATCAATTTCCATTTATTTACAACACCTCTTGGGACACTAAGTCAATACTGAAATGACGCAGTCCTGGGGATCTGATTGTGTCAACATTTGAGACTTCAGAATACTGAAGAAAAGATAGTATCATTGGGGAAAGGTCTTTGAAAGCAAGAATGAGTTACTATAGTCATAATAAATAGCTCGATTTGGACACTGGGCACTTAGAAGACCTTTCACAAAATGATGCAATGCACACAATGGACCAATGACATTTCTATGTGGCATCTCCAGAAGGGTCTGTACTTCCAGAACTGGGCAATCATCAAAATTGAGAATAGCAAGAAGGCAATCAAAAATCAATCATAAATCACTATTAGGGCAAAAAATACCCACATAAGGGAATTGAAAATTGGAACACCCCCCCCCCCATAAAAAAAAGGAAGAAGAAGAAGAAGAAGAAGAAGAAGAAGAAGAAGAAGAAGAAGAAAGAAGAAGAAAGAAGAAGTTCCAGCAAATGTGTTCACATTCCAGGTGGAGCTTCTTTGGCACCAACCTGTCATCCTCAAATCTTGGAACCTCGAAGCATAAAATCAACCTGAGCATGTGCAGGAAAATAGCTCTATATTGCCCCCTAGTGCTGGATAGTCCCACTTCTCAGGCTGAAAACTACAAGGTGAGTAGTTCCCTTACCTCTAGTTACTTCCTGCTGCCAACCCTCCCAGGAGCTAAACATAGCCCAATCCTCTACCCACAGATTAGGAAACAGCCAGGCTATTTTTAGCATCATGCAACTTAGGAATGGAAATGGCCCAGCCTCTGATGGCAACAGAATGTGTGTGGCCTGCCTGGCTTAATGAACTCACCTCTCCTGAGAGTGTGAACCTACTCAGTAAAGTGGCCAAAGACCACAGGAGAGGTCTAGGGCCCATTACAAAGAGGTGATGGTAGGCGGATCACAAGAAAGAATGACAATCAGAGGCACAAGTAGCAAAGGGAATCAGGAAGATGACAGATGCCAGGCTTGATAAAAACGGAAGCAGAAGGAGAAATGATAATGGCACAGGAACAATAAAAAAATAGAAGACAGAAGCCAGGAATATTGTGCACTGTCATTTTAGAGAAGCTTGTCTAGTAAGAAACAATATTTTGAATTGGACATTTATTTTACATGAAAAAGAACAAAGGTTGGTCTGATCTGTTTCCTGCCAGGGTACAGCTGGTGCTGGGGCTCCTTTGATCACTTTCCCCCAGTCCTCTGCAGCTCCTGTGATTAGAGATAGATCCCTAGGCTGCCCTTTGATCAGCAGCTCAAGCAGCCTGCAGGTGCCATGAGCCATCACATTAGCAAGTTGTAAGAAGCAACTACATTAATAGTGACTGATAAATGTGATAATGTATATTTACTGCACATACAGCAAATACCAAACAATGTCTACAAAAATCCCAGGAATGCTTATTTAATCTATCTCTGTACTCTAAAACTTTCTGTGCTTTCTTAAAGATGAACACTTTCAGAGAGTTTAAATGCAAAGTTGAAGTTTTAAAACACCCCAATACATAAAGAAAAAGTTGCTGTGACTTAAAAACAGAGCACACACCATTCTGATTTTCTAGGTACGCTGCTTGTGTTCTTTTCGCCTGGTTAATAAAGTGACAGCATCCTTGCATTCTGAATAGATGGCATCCAAAGCAGTAAAAACATGCACATTTCTTTTCAAGTAAAGAGCCACCACTTGTAAACAGGGTATTTAATATTCTAATTTTAGACAGCCTACATTAACATTGTGGTTTCATGGGCAGTATAAAATTTCTATTTACAAAGTATTCTCAAAAATGACTTCATAATGGTAGATCAAGAGAAAAAGAGTTTAGAAATTGAATGATGTAAATCATATGGGGTTCAGAGGCTAAGCAAATTACACACCCTGACGCTGCCCTGGCTTTATGAAAGGAGCCTTTCTCCAGCTCTGTGCAATCCCAGCCCAAGGGAACTTGCATCTGAGAGTTTTCTAAACATTTCAGGTACACTTGAAAGCTGAAAGTAATTCTCATTTCCTATGCAGGATTAAGTCGTTTCCAGCACACACAAAATAGCAGTCATTCACCGACACATATAAAAACACACACCAGAAAGGTAAGGACTTCAGAGTACAAAGGCACATTTAAAAAAAAAAAAAAAAAACAGAGCGCAAGAGAAATACATATTTAACTCTCCCCAAAAACGTCCACACGGCCTCTTGACCTGTGTATTTCGTATCTACGTACTGATTAACTGATGTCTTTCCACTTTGAGTGCTTCAATTAATGCAGCTGATAGATTTCCTCAAACATCCCCCTCCCCATGAAAAAGAAAAGCTGAGAAAAGTCAAACATGCCAAGACCCATTCATTTTGGACTCATTTTTAGAGGCAGTTCTTGAACTTATAACTCTGGCAATGAAAGGTTCTGCAATGTGCGTTTGAACTGACGTTCACAATCGCTCCCAGAATGTCCTCTCTAACTGAGCCAGCAGTGGCACTCACGTTGCCCTGTTACAGCTTTGTGGCAGCTCCCGAAGCTGCAAACTGCACGTAACCTCCTCAAGCCCATGCCAATGAACGCAGCGCGTGTTTGCATGGAGAGACGATAATACCCTCGCAGGCTGGTGTACATCACACACTAACGCACAATGCCAACGTAACACATACAGCGAGAAACAAGAAGGGGGAGAAGGGGGGGAAAGACTCACCGTTCTGTTCCTTGTTGCTGGAGTACTGGAATTTACTACTCAGGTTGGACTCAGCCTGAGTCCCGTGTCTCTGGCCGGCCAGGGCAGATGTCAGCAGGAGAAGCCCGAAGAGGAGCATTTGGCTGACTGGGGCGAGAACTCACTCACGGCGGGCACTTTGGAAGCAGCTACTCCTGAGTCTCTTTCACCACCGCCAGGGGAAGGCTGCACTGGGGTGGAAGCGCCGAGCCTGCTCTGGCAGCAAGGAATCGCAGGGTAGTTTCCACATAATCCCATCCAAAACTTTTTCCTAGAGTCCTCTTCTGTGTCTCCAGTTTTTGAAAAGGATCAAAGCAAAACCTGGACCTGAACCAGTTTCCCAAGGTTTAAACAAATCCTGAGCTGTGCCGAAGTGGTGGGGGTGGGGGTGAAGGCGAGGGAGGAAAGAGGGGGTGGGGACGCGGGGGAGCCGGGGGAGCGGCGAGAAGTCACCAGCAAGTTGCTGGGAGCACCTGTCAGTTCGGGGGACAGGACAGAGGCGAAAACTCAAGGGTCGAGCGAAGCCAGCCCGAAGCCAAGTCGGCGGCGAGCAGTTTCTGATCAATAACAAAGCTGCCAATAGATGCGCTCTCCGGGCGCCCCTCTCCCCCGCCCCACCCCCACCCCCGAAGGGGGAGGGGGAAGAAACAAGGCTAGGGCGCCGCGGCGGGTCCCCGGGGCCGCGGAGCCGGAGCGAGGCCGGGGGGCTCCGGGCCGAGGCCGCCCCGGGCGCCGGCGGAGGGAGGCCGCTGGGCTCCCGCTCCCCAGCCCGGCGCGCAGCCTGCGCCCGGTCCCGACCGCCGCAGCAGCACGGATCCCGGCACCTGGCTGGAGTTTTCCGCGACCAAAGTTCACCTTGTTTGGGTGCGTCCCCCGCTCCTCGAAGCCAAGGGAAATTCGGCAGCTCGGGGTCACCGCGGGGCTCCAGTCGTACCCGGTCCCCTCCCCCCACGCCTCGGGCTCCGCGCAAACCTCGGGGCTCCGCGCGGCGTCTCGGCACCGGGGAGAGAGAGAGAAGGCCGGCGGCCCAAGGCTCCGGCTTGTCCCCTCCCCTTCTCTACCTTCCCCCAGCCGGCGGCAGTCGGGAGGAGGGGGCCGTGGGCAGAGCCCGGGCGGAGCGCGCGGCTGGCGAGCGGGGGAGGCTGAGCCGCTCTCCCGCGGGCGGCCGCAGGGGCGGGCGAGGGTCGGCGCCTCCGGGAGGGGCAGCCCCGGGCCGCGTCCGCTCGCGCCGACTCGGGCCGCCAACTGGCGGTCCAACAGGTGCTGGCACAGACAGGGGGTGCTGCGGGGCTCGCTGCAGACAGGACCTAAACGGCCCAGGCGAGGAATGCAGCCGGAGCGGCCCCTGGTTTCCTTCCCCCGGGACACCCCTAGCCCCAAATAAAGAGCAAGATGGGTGGCGAAGGGTACTGCAGACGCAAAACTGAGTGCAGAAGAACTTCCTGCAACTCTCCCTCGTCCCCCGCCCCCCGTGGTCGTGACTCGTCATTAATTTCCGAGGGGATCCCCGTAACCAAAGGCTTGGCCAGAGTTTCTGGACCGGAGGAAGAAGGGAAATTAGATTTCAAAGATTTCCCTTCAGTTGCCAGCTCTCTGAAGCGAGATGGAGAGAAGAAAAGTAAAGACAAACAGCCAGCACATTAACAGCAACATTCATTCATTTCGCAAACACTGTTATTTGTTGACCGCCTACTGTGTCAGGCACTGTTCTAGGAGCTGGGGCGGCGGTAGTGAAAACACAAGAAAGTTTCTGTTCTCCGGAAGCTTGCATACTAGTTGAACTTCATTAAATTAATATCAAGAGAGTCCCGTGGCAAGCAAATCATCACAAATGGCACCCTGCCTCTTGCTAAATTAAGTCCATGCAAACAATTTGGCCAGGTATGGTGTTCCACGGGGGGGGGCTGGAAGAAAGGATATAGCCTTAAGGTACATGCTGAAATATGCGTGGAGTCTCAAATGGCTCTTTTTCAGGAGACCCTTTCTGGCCTTGCAAGGCCATCTACTGAGGGTGGAGGAGAGCTGCCCTTTAAAAAGATCCAGGGATGCTTGAGAAAGGCACGTTCACGGATAGGACCAAACAAGGAGCTGACCTTCCTCAGTCATGCTGAAAAGGCCAAGCCCTCTCCCTGTATTTGGACACCCACTGAGACCCACCAACTTGACCTCTGTGCAATATCCTGGTCCACTTTTTTTTTTTTTTTTTTTTTGCTTCTTAAAATTCAAATAAGCTCAATTCCTCTTTACTCACCTATCCCATTCATTCATTCATTCATTCATTCATTCATTCTTATTTCTTTACCACTTCTGTCTTCACAGTACAAGATATCAAGGCAAATATACAAGGCCCATTCTCTGACTTTAAAGAATTTACAGGTTAGCAGACACAAGGCTTGTTACTTTATGCACTTCAGCAGCTCCCCAACATGACAGTGAATCCATATTTGCATGATAAATATGTTCCAAAACTACTTTGTAGATTTGAGGGGGAGGGGTGTTCCCAATTTTAATAACATAATGAGACTTGTTATATAAAAGACATGCTTTATGAGTGTGTTTTCATCTATTTGTAATAAAACTAATTACTAATTTGTAATTAAGCCTTCTAACTTTGTAAGTTAATTTTCTAATCAGGATTTTTCTAAATGAGGCTGTTAAATGTCCCTATAGTTGACATTTCTTGACCACCCACATAGAGTGTGTGTGTGTGTGTGTGTGTGTGTGTGTGTGTGTGTCTGCAGATTTAATCCACTTGCTCTCATGAGATTATAAGGGTGATGACTACTCTTTATTTTGTATCATTTCATATTGGCTAGAACAGTGCCTGGCTCAGGGGGATAATAAATAAACACTCTTGACTGACTGACAGTTTTCTTTATTGGAGTCACTTACATTCTGCTTGGAATTTCAGCATGAAGGTTGTATTTGAAAAGTTACAGATGATCTAGAATAATACTCTACCTCTGCATTTCACCTCATCCATATTCTACAGATTGATTTGACAATCACCTTATAAATAAAGCCAGCCAGGTGCTCCTGCATGACCCCTAGACAAAATCACATTCACATCAACTGGTTTCCTTTCAATGTACTTGCATTGTTGTTCCTTGTACTGCCCTTGCCCTTGGCATAGTTGATTCTTTTAACACTTTATCCTCTGCCTGTCTTCCTGCTCCATTTTGCTTATAAACCTTTCCTAGAAAAGTGGGGCCCTTGCATTGAAAGTCAATTTTATGTAATCCAGAGTCTGCACAATTACTGAACAATATATTTTGAATGAATATGGCTTTGTTTTGGCCTAAGGCATTTTCCTTGAGGAAAGGCATCTGTTCCGCCAACCAAGAGAAAATAATTGCAAACATTCTTTGTGGTTTTCATGTTTTCTTAAACCTTAGGAAGGAGTGCCCATTCAGGCTGAATGCATGAACACTGTTACCTACAAATTCCTATTGAAGAACATGGTAGAATGTACTTGGTTATTAACAATAGTAATTTGGGGGAGGGAGAATGGGTGTCACTATTAATTTTTTTTAAGTGAAATAAGATCTAAAGCAAATTACTCATGTAGCTAGTCATGTGACACCCAGGAGGGCAAGAACCATAGGGATATATTTTTGCCTCAGAAAATCAAATATTACAGGTTTTCTTGCTCTGTCTTCTTCTGATTTGATCCAAACACACACACACACACACACACACACACACACACACACATACACACACATAGGTATATATACAAAATTATTTTACAATTTTTCCCAGAACTCTAACTTTTCAGCATTTTAGTGGCAGATAGTTGAGCGTGAGTTTCTGAAGTTCGGAAATTTCTGATCTACCTAAATGCCCACTGTGTTTCCAGAATGACAAGCAACACTTACATCTGCATTTAAATGAGGCCTGGGGCTGGAGGTATTATTAGTAAGGAAGTAAATGCCCATAGATCATAGCAGAAATAAAGATTGTCATATGATGTTTTTTTTTTCCTTTTTGAGAGAGAGAGAGAGAGAGAGTGCAGCAGAAGGGGAAAGGGGCAGAGAGAGAGAGAGAGAGAGAATCTTAAAAGCAGGCTCTATGCTTAGCACAAAGCCCGATGCAACACTTGATCCCATAACCCTGGGATTATGATCTGAGCCAAAATCAAGAGTTGGACGCTCAACTGCCTGAGCCACCCAGGTGCTCCAAGAGTGTTCTAGAAAAAAATATATAGTAGTCCCTCCTAGAGTCACCCTTTTCTCTATTTTCTCCAACTACCCCCATCTTGAGAAATGCATGACTTTGCTCTAGATATCTAGGATATATTAATACTCTGTTTTTCTAACCTAAAAATTGTAAAACACACTATTGATTAAATTTTACTTTTAGATCAATCACCCTTTACCTGCCCGTGTAACAAGTGTTAATCTGAGAAAGACCTGCTCACTGTGGCAAATGGTAGAGGGTTGAGCTAAGGCCCTGCACTTTTTGATTTTTACTTTTCTGGGGAAGGGAGTTGGGAGGTAGGAAGTTAGAAGTATGTGGCCAAGGAAACGGGTGACAAGAACTGGCCTTTGGGTGACCCTCTGTGGCTTTTCCCATTGAAGTAAAGCTGCAGTTTCCTTTTTGAAATCATGGTTGAGTACGCAAAGATATTTTTCAAAATCTCAGAAGTGCTTGTCTGACACAGAATTCAGAGGGAGTACGTAGCCAGAAACAGCCCCAAAGAAAGGAGAGGCCTGGTGACCTTTGAACCACCACAACAGAAGATCATTTTACCGAGAGATGGGACACCAGGGACTTAGTCTGGCTTTACCACTACCAGACAGTACAACCTCGATCTAGAAATCCTCTCTTTCCCTTTTCTTTACATAAGAAATTTACACCAGATTCTGTCTCAATCCTCTTACTGTTCTAGAATTCTCTGATTCTCAGAGCTATTAGAGATAATGATAGCAAAACTTATTTTTTTTAAACTTAATTGTGCTTCTGTGGTAATACATGGCTAAAACAATGGTTTCTTAGCCTCAACTCCAAAGGTGTCTTGGTGGCTGGCAAGAGATGATGAAAGGGGTTCTTCTCCCTAAACTTGGCCAATCAAGGTAGACCTCTTTCATCTGTTACGAGTAGAGTTTGGAAAGACAGGTTCTACTGATAAACAAAAAGAGAAGGAGTAAAAAAGAGTTTGGAAATCAACGACTAATGCGAGTATCAGGAATTTTATTGATTTCAAGAAACCTAAATAAATTATGTATAGGTATCCGCGTTTCAATTTTTAATATTTGCTTGGTATGATGATAACAATATGAAAAGAGGCAGAGTGTGGTTTCAAAGTAAAGAAGAATAGTGATAGCACATGAGTGAGTTGTAAATAATCAGGAAATAATATTGGTATTCGCCAAGAACAGATGGCCGATCTCCTACTGTTCTGTAGAGTCGGTGAGAATGTGAAACAATCCTGAGAGCAAGGGGCATCCCCTAAACATGTGGGCAGCAAACCTAACACTGTGTTTGGTCATATCCTCCACTCAATAAGATGTCATTCTTCTCTCCCTGGAATCATGTATAGGATATGAAGGCTGCTGTCCGCATTGTGACAAATCATAGGAAAGAGGTCATGGCCCAGTTACAGATCCTCCTTTCTCAGATAGCGACCCTCTTATTTCAAAGGTCATGGGAGAAGAACCCTTTCACTTTGTGATCATTGTTTCACATAGAGACCTTTCCTTGGCTAACAGCCTTGACAGAGGAGGTGGATAGTCTCAGTGCACTACTTAACGAACATTTTAGAAATATCATTGCTTCTAAAGCTCAAGATGGTTCAAAAGATATTCTTACTCGTTTCTCAGTATTACCATTTGCTCTTTGTGATCTTTACAGTAAGAAAGATACTTGTCCTCTTATATCCTAAAACCTTGCAACATGTTAAGGCATCATTTTATATTCCCAAATTTTGTTTTATCAGCACATTTTGCTTTGACATTTTCCTCATCTTCCTGGACCACCTTGTCTCCTTTCTCTTTGTCTGAATCTTCTTTCACCTGTCCTCCATGGAGGATTAAAAAAAAAAAAAACAGGTTTCCCTCTCACAGGCAGCTCAAAAGATTTATAGTTCAAAAAAAGCCAACCAAGAAAATAAAAATGAGGAAAGAATTCTTCAGATTCAAATTTACTTTTTGAAGCACCTATCATGTCCCAGGAACTGTTTGACACCTTCAGATACATTTTCTCATTCAATCTGCCCACCAATCCTTCCAGGATGATCACAGCTTTGCCATTTTACTGTAAAGAAACTCAAGCTCTGAGGATGATGACTTTTCCCAGGGTGACACTATCAATGACAGGTACAGTCACCATTTGATTCAGGTCTTCCCCTTTCTACTCCAGGGCTTTTCACCCACTTAGGCCCTGGACTGGGGGCGAAAACATTCTGATTGAAGCTGTCTTACCTTTCCCCTCTAGGTGTTCTCCACAATGGCGGTCTTCCCCTATGTTTAACTTGAGGTGTACTATGGGATCTGTAGATGAATTTTCCCATGTGTTTGAGAACACTAATGTAACACTAGACAGCTATCTTTCTAGAACAGCCTAAGTAAAATATTTGAGCCAGAGTGAATACGGGTTACTTAAGCAGTGGTAGTGACTAAGGCATCTGATAGCTGGCCTTGGGGCGGAAGCCCACCCAAAGTGTGGGCTAGCATGAGTATCCTGTTTATCCAGGCCAAAGTTAGTCATCCAGCTAATGCCTTAGCCTAGACCATCTGTGGGCAGTTATTTCAGAGAATCCATCTCCTTGTCTTTGAGGACAAAGGGAATAAATTATCATTCTTCCTTTCCTACTCATGATTGCTACTGGATTAAAGCATCAGGGTTGAGAAGAAATACACTGTTTTCCCAGTGGCTCCCTTTGAAGAATCAATTTATGATTAACTAGAGATGTCAGAGACTAGGCCTCTCTTATTTACAAAATTCCTATATGTATCCCCCCATGTGTTTCTAATTTACAATTCCTGGGTCTATGGGTTTTTTAAGCCATAAGGTGAGGCAAATTAGCATTTTCATTGATAATTTTACAAAGGTATTTTTAGATTAGTTGGAATTATTCAGAGTAGAAAGATTGCTCCAAGAAGTAACCAGTGACTTGTTAAGCCCTCAGGCAAGCAAAAGGCTTCAATTGAAATTCTAATTCCTTAGATAAATTCCATTTGTATCTGAAAGGCTATACCTTGTGCAGGACCCCAGTTTTTATCCCACTGGATAGTAAGTGGAAAAACATTCTTTAGTTTCCTTTCTTTTATAAATGGCTTTTAAACACACATAAAAATGGAATAATGTGAGAATTAGCTAATTATTATAACTACAATTACTCATATTTATTGAGGTGAATGATAATATGATGAATCCATAAAAATGGTATTTTAAGAATTCAAAGCACTTCCTAATATATTTTTCTTTCGGCCTATCTAGATTTCTGTTTGAAGATTATTATCACAGTTTACCCCCCACTTTCAAAATTCTCAGCCCTGCCAAGGGGAAGAACGATTCTCATTCCTGAGAATCTAGTCTGGTATAGGAATGACTGGTCACCTATTCTGTGAACTAGAGCAGCCTACATACTTTCGTTTTACGTTGTGTGGAGCTGCTGATGTCACATTAACTTTTTTTTTTTTTAATGTTGCTGTGTTTATTTTTGAGCGAGACAGAGAGAGAGAGGGAAGGAGAGAACATGAGTGGGGGAGGGGCAGAGAGGAAGAGCGAACCCCAATCCAGCTCCATGCTGTCACCGCAGAGCCTGATGAGGTCATGACCTGAGCTGAAATCAAGAGTTGGAGGCTTAACCGACTAAGCCAACCAGAGGCCCAAATTAACTTTTCTTTTTTTAATATTCACAATGAAGTACTCCACAAGGGGATCCTCTGCTTATTAAACAACTGATAAATTAACAACTCTATGAGTAAATATTAATACAAGTCCCATTTTAAAGATGAGAAAATGGGGTGTGTGGATGGTCCAGTTGGGTAAAGCAGCCAACTCTTGATTTCAGCTCAGATCATGATCACAGGGTTGGTGGGATGGAGCCCTGTGTTGGGCTCTGCGCTGACAGTGTGGACCCTGCTTGGGATTCTCTCTCTCCCTCTCCCTCTCTCTCTGTCCCTCCCCTGCATGCTTGCTCTCTCTCTCTCTCTCTCTCTCTCTCTCAAAATAAATAAATAAACTTTTAAACAAACAAACAAACAAATAAATAAAGATGAGAAACTGAGCCCCGGAAAGGTTTGGTAACTTGCCCAAGGTCATACCATTTACAAGCATTGAAGCCAGAATTTGAATGCAGGTAGTCAGTCCAGAGCTGGCACTTTTTTTTTTTTAATTTTTTAAGGTGCATTTATTTATTTTTTTTTAATTTTTTTTTCAACGTTGATTTATTTTTGGGACAGAGAGAGACAGAGCATGAACGGGGGAGGGGCAGAGAGAGAGGGAGACACAGAATCGGAAACAGGCTCCAGGCTCTGAGCCATCAGCCCAGAGTCTGACGCGGGGCTCGAACTCACAGACCGCGAGATGGTGACCTGGCTGAAGTCGGACGCTTAACCGACTGCGCCACCCAGGCGCCCCTAAGGTGCATTTATTTTTGAGAGACAGAAAGAAACACAGTGTGAGGGGGGTGGAGGGGGGCGGTACAGAAAGAGAGGGTGACACAGAATCCGAAGCAGGCTCCATCCAGGCTCTGAGCTGTCAGTACAGAGCCCGCCGCGGGACTCAAACCCACAAACTGTGAGATCATGACCTGAGCCGAAGTCAGATGTTTAACCGACTGAACCACCCAGGCGCCCCAGAGAGCTGGGACTTTTAACGGTTATGTTCTCATGCTCCCCATCTCATCTAGCACAACGCTGGGTTTGTATTGTCTCAAAAAATACGTTTCAAACTTATTAAATGTACATTTATATTAAGCATTCGGTGTTTATTTTATAACTCCACACAATCCCAGTCATAAATACGTAACTTAAAATTCTATTGCCAACAACAAATAGTAAATCATTCTGATTTTGCCTGACATCAAAAGGACGGTGTTCCAAGCATACAGGAACTAAGCACTTAGTCAATGAAAATGTCACTGTGTTTTAGACTGAATACCCCTTTTAGTGGCTATAGAAATGAGAAATGAATCTTCTGAAACTATATGAAGGAAAAAAGGATCTGTTGCCCTTATTCTTAGCAATAAAACTTTGCCATAAAATCACCATTAACGTGTTGCTGGTGCTGACAACCTATGATGAAGGAAGCGCATAATGTGTATTCAAATAAGTTTCTGAAGGACAATAGTAGGAAAAAGCAAAGTTAGTGAGATGACTTACTATTTTCTTGGTGAAGGTGAAAACTGTAAATAAGAGACACAGTTTCTGTTACCACTAACCTGGAGATGATCCCAGACTTTACAAAACAGCAATCTGTCCGGGACAACAATGCAAGCTGTTGGGTCCAAGACGTTACAAATCACAAAGTAAGTGAAAAGACATTATTGCTACACTCAAGGAGTTCGCCTCACTCTGTGTATCCTATCAAACTTCATTTGCGTTGGAGTCCACCTCAAACGTAATCCTTGTCTTATGGAATTGTCCACTTCCCTACAAAAGGCCTTCCTTCCCACTGCTCTCTGCCTAGTTAACTCTTACCTTCCTTCAAACTATCTTTCTGTGACCAGCTTGATCTACTTAACACATAAATATGATCACCATCCCATGCTCTACTCTGAAAGTTTTATACCAGTCTGTTTGGGTTTTGGCTGCAGGTAAAATGTATACTCCCATAGGCAGGATCCACTCTTCCCTACATGCCCAGGTCCCATGCTCTCTGAGTGTCTTGTAGTTCCTGACAACATACATTATGTACTGGCACCTGCTGTCTTTGCTTCTTATTCTCCCTCCACCATGATACATAACCCAATATTTTTTACTCTACTTTTTGTCCCCTTTAGCACAACACTTAACCTACTGCACTTATTAAATAATAATAGCTAACTTTTACTATATGCTAGGCACTATTTTAAGAATTTCACATACATTCATTCCTTTGTCCTCAGGAGAAACATATGAGACAGATATATTTAATAGATTTTGGAGGGGAACAAAGTAAAATGCTTGGAGGATAAGCAATTTGCCTAAGACCATGCATGTGGAAAAGTGACAGAGCTGGGCTTTGAATGTGAGTAGTCCACACTTGACCATAACTTTGCCTCTAATAGAGTTCAAGCAATATTTGGAGACAGTATAGACTCCCACTCATTACCTAAGCACTGAAGTCAGAGATATAAGCCAACATCTTAGCCATTACATTTAAGGAGACATATGCCAGACCTAATATTCACTGTTGGTTATCACCTCATATCACCTAATAGATCACTATTACTATAAACAGATAATAATAGAATCTACCTCAGAAATCAGTGGGAAATAAATGAGACAAAGTACGTAAAGTCTTTGGTACAATGCCTTGCGTATTTTTTCCTGTAGTCAATTGTGTAACCGATTTTCTGAATTATAAAATAAACTTTTTTTTCTATTTACCATTTCTGACATGTCTTATAGCCAATGTCAAAAGAAACTTGGCAACTATCCTTTTTTTCTTTCCCAAAGGTTGTTATTATTTCAATGGGAAATTTTATAATAAATGGTGTCTTAAAAATGAAGATAACACTAAGTAATTTTTTGACTAAGTAAAAAGGATTTTCCCTGTCTCTCTATCTTCTCTCCCTTTTTCATCATCACTACCCACAATATAGGAATATGTCTCTTATCCTTCTAAAAACTTTCCAAGATAAATGTGGATTTCCATGTTTAGCACATCTTTGAAAACTTATTGAGTATAATTAATAAAAATGGGAAGTAGCCAAATGCAAATACTTTGATAAATCTTCATAAAAGAAAAATACAGGAAACAGCTACTTCTGACATAATCAGGGTGACTAGAACTGTGTGGAGTTCATTTAGTTGTTTGGTTGTGGGTCAAAGTTGGGGATCTTATAAAAGGAAGTCCTAAATTATGGAAAACAGGAGTCAAACTATACTAATCTTTAAGCTCACACCTAAGTTATTCATATAACTTTTTGTGTTTGATGAGCTGAAAAGAAGACCAGGTAGGCATTTTCCAAAATGGCAGAAATGGAGTATCTGTCTGTCTTTTCACAAATACTGTGGTAACATTCATGCCAATATGACAAGGTTATTTCTAAGGCCTGGCAAAGAGCCCATACTCATATTGCCTGACTGGTTTAAATAGAGTTAATTCTTTTTGATAGAGAAATTTTACATAACAGATGGTTCACAAACCTGTGTCTATTTAATAGCCAATCTGTTGTATCCAAGATGTCATCATTTTGGAAAATAACTTCTATGGAAGTATCTTCTTCATAATTTGAAAATATGACATCAAATGAAAATCTTGCTTTTTCTTTTTAGATTTAAAGTCTGTATGTGACAATTTAAAATATGTATATAGGAAAGCATGTGGTTTTGAAATAAGTATTACTGACTACTGCTGCCCGGATAGAGGAAATTTTAAGAGCCACTAACCTAAAATAGGATATGAAGTATTGCTATATCATGAATATTCCTATGTAAAGTAAATTAATGAAATGACAATTCATTTGTTATCTCATGTGTTTTGGACAATTACTTTTACTAAGAAATCTGAGACTTCAGCTCTCTGTTAATATCTTAAAATATAAAGAAACTGTCATGGACTGAATCAAGCATGGCACTTTATGTTTTCTTCCCCTTATCTGGCACCAATGTATTACCTTGAAAACAGTATACATTCCGAGATTCTATTTTGTGAAATAACTTAATTAATTCATAGTACAGTAATAATGAACTTCCTTAATGAGCTCCGATCAGATACAATTACTTTAATGATTCTTCAAACTCATAAAAATTGCTTCTATTTACTGTGATATAAAAATGCTGTTTCTGATGATATCTCTCCTTTATCCCTTGGTAGATGTCTCTGATACATGTCATATGCTTAAATGCATTTGCAGCTGACATAGTATAGAGTTTTCAACCACTGCTCCTTTTAAAGGTCCCTGGTGAAATGGATCAGACACTAGGTTTCATAGGAGAAAGTGAGTCTTCATTAGTAATCTAATTTTGAAAGTTTTAAAAATGTTTCAAAACACAGCAAATTGTTAGTCCACACTGTAAATTTATTTAGACATCTTGGTAAAATGATAAGAGCTCACAATCAGAAATTCTAAGTTCTACCACAACTAGGCGACTTTAAATTAACTTTTTGAGTCCTCAGCTTCCATCGCTGAAAAAATGTACGTTTACCTGACTGATATCAAGATTCTTTCCATTTTGAACATTTTCTGATTCATATCCAATTCTTTTATTTCTACTAGGAAACATATAGATTCTCATTCTCGTACTCTCATATTTACTTCTCAAAGATTCTTTTTTCTTTGGAGGAAAAACAACGTTAGTCCCGAGAGCTTCTTCTATGTAGCAGGATATCCCATTAAGCAGTTATTGTTTCTTAAAGACATTTCTATCTGGGCCTTGCAGACATTTCTGGCCAGAGACGGAGTATAGATGAGGGTAAAATGATTATAAAATTTTTAAAAAGACAAAAACTTACTTAGGAGGAAAGAAAAGAAGAAAAGACGAAGCTCTCAAGGGAAGAAGACAAAGTTCTTATAATTAACGTTTCCCATTTGTTTAGAAAAATCTGTTTTTCAGGGCGCCTGGGTGGCTCAGTTGGTTAAGCGTCCAACTTTGGCTCAGGTCACAATGTCACAGTTCATGAGTTCGAGCCCCAAGTTGGGCTCTGTGCTGACAGCTCAGAGCCTGGAGCCTGCTTCAGATTCTGGGTCTCCCTCTCTCTGCCCCTCCCCTGCTTGCACCCTGTCTCTTTCTCTCCCTCTCTCTCCCTAGAATAAACGTTAATTTAAAAAAAAAAAAAGATATATTTTAGGGGTGCCTGGGTGGCTCAGTTGATTAAGCATCCGACTGCGGCTCAGGTCATGATCTTGCAATTCGTGAGTTCGAACCCCAGGTTGGGCTCTGTCCTGACAGCTCAGAGCCTGGAGCCTGCTTCAGATTCTGTGCCTCTCTCTCTCTCTCTGCCCCTCCCCTGTTCATTCTCTCTCTCCCTTTCTCTTTTTCTCAAAAATAAATAAAACATTAAATTTTTCTAAAAAATCTATTTTTCAAATTGTTCTTCAAATGTTTAACAATGTAGGATTTTAATATTGCCTTTGGTCAGCATCTTTTTATATAAATATAAGTTGTCAAATGACAGCGGCCAATTTCTGGTTTGGCCCGTGCCGGTGGTTCCACAGTAGCAAGACTATGTTGTTTGCACACCACAGAGTCCTGTAAAAGGATATTGATTGATGGCTCTGTATATTCGTCTATACATATGCAAATCATATTTGCATTAATATGAATATATTCTAGATACAAAGGGAAACATTTCCTTTATAATTATATAATAATATAATATGAATATGAATATTTTATACATTTAAAGGTAACTTTAAAACACTACAATTAAAACTTATTTCATGATGTTCTGCCACGGATTTGTTCTTCGTCTTTCTACGAATATAATATCGTGTTGTTATTCACACTGGTAACACCAGGAGGCACATAGAGGAGACTCTGCATCTGTTACTATGGTAACTATTAGACATATTTTAAAGGAGAGAAACCATCATGTATGCATAAATGTAAAATATTACTGTCCACCATTTTATAATTGTTGTAGGGAATTAGACCTCAAATTTTAAAGTCATATGCTTCCTATTTTTCTTCTCAAGAAACATATCATTTGTTGCAATGATATAAATAGCTGAGTTTTAAGGACAGTAAACCACAGCTTCTGTTTTTCTCTAAAAATATTTAAATTATTGTTAAGTACATAGGCTCTAGAGATGCTTGATCTGGCTCAAATCACAGCTCTGCCACTTATTTGTTTATTCTAACCTATAACATGAAAAAAATCATAAAAAGAAATTGGAATATGTGATGGATATATTTTAGTTGAATACACTGACCAAAATCAGGTTTAAAGAATGAGGAGACAGAGATAAATTTATCTTGTAGTATTTACTTGATTAACGTGTCACTATTAAGATCTTAGAAAGATATTCCAGCCCAGATCGTAAATTATAGTAGTGTATTAATACAGACACTCTCTCTCTCTGAGCTTGTAATTTCAGTATTTGATTTACCCTTTTTTTTTCAACAAATATTAATGATGAGTATCAGGCGCTATGCTAGGTTCTGGAAGACAATTGAGAGTGGATTGAGAAAAAAAAAAAAAGGACCCAAGATGAAGCCCTGCAAATCTCTAATACGTAGACTTTGGGTAGAGAAGTACAACTGAGAAAAAGAGCCTTAGAAGAGCCAATTCTTTGAGTATAATAAAACAAGAGATGCTGTCATGAAAGCTGAGAAGAAGGAATTCATTCACCGGCCAGAGGTATGGAAGGCAGCTAATGGATAGAATACAGCAAAAACAGAAAAGAAGAGGGGTGCCTGGCTGGCTCAGTCCGTTAAGCGTCCAACTTCGGCTCAGGTCATGATCTCGCGGTTTGTGAGTTCGAGCCCCGCGTCGGGCTCTGTGCTGACAGCTCAGAGCCTGGAGCCTGCTTCGGATTCTGCGTCTCCTCCTCTCTCTGCCCCTTCCCTGCTCATGCTCTGTCTCTCTCTCTGTGTCGCTCAAAAATAAACGCTAAAAAAAAGAAAAGAAAAAGGATATATGGATTTGGAAACATGGAAATTCAGTGACCTTGAGAAAACTTTTCTTGATAAAGTAATGACAGAATAAAATGAGCTGAAGAGTTAATTGTAGATTACTTTTTAATTGAAAAGAATTCATTGACGTATAATTTAGATACAATTAGTGAATGCTTTTTAAGTGGACAATTTCGTGAGTTTTGTCAGATCTATACATTGATGATATGAGACATTTTCATTACTTTAAAAAATTCCTTTGTGCTATTTTGTAGTGCATATATCCTTTTACCCCAGTTCCCAGACAACTGCTGACCTGCTTTTTGTCACTAAAAATTAGTTCGCATTTTCTAAAATTTTATATAAATGGAATCACACAGTAGGTACTCTTTTGTTTATGACTTCATCAACTCTGCATGATGACTCAAAAATTCATTCACGTTTTTATAAGTAGTGGTTTATTATTTTTTATCGCTGATGCTATTGTATTGTATCATTATACTTATTTACTTATTGGTTAGTGCTTATTTATTCATTTGCATATTGATGGACACTTTGAAAATTCTAGCTAGTTTTTTTTTCTTGCTATGATAAATAAAGCTACTATGGAACATTCATGTAAAACTTTACGAAGGCATATATATCCATTTCTGTTGGATCAATACCTTTGAGTGGAATTGCTAGACTGCATGGTAAATCTATATTTGGTTAGGAAATTGCCAGTTTTTCAAAGTGGTTGTACCATTTCATAACAACACCATCAGTGTGTGAAAGTTCCAATTGTTCCTCTATTGGTATTGTCAATATTTTTAATTTTAGGCAATTTAATGGTCATGTTGTGATGGTTTACTGTGGCCTTAACTTGCATTTCTCTAATGATTGATGATGTTGATCAGCTGCATATTGATATTGGCCATTTAGAACTCTTTTTCCGTGAAGTGTCTGCACAAGTGTTATGGGCTAAATTGTGTCTCATTTATATGTTGAAGTTCTAACCTTTAGTACCTCAGAATATAGTACCTCTATTTGGAGATGTGATCTTTCAGAAGTGATAAAAATGAGGTTTTTAGGGTGGGCCCTAGTCCAACCTGACTGTTGTTCTTTTAGGGAAAGGAAATTTGGACATACAGAGAGATACCAGACAGATGCACAGGGTGACAGTTATATGAAGACACAGTGAGAAGGTGGCCATTTACAAACCAAAGAGAGATCTCAGAAGAAATCATACCTGGCCATATCTTTATATTGGACTTCTAATCTCCAGAACCATGAGAAAATAAATCTCTGTTGCTAAACTACTCAGTCTGTGGTATTGCTATGGATATGAAACCCCATCTCCTATTTGTCTATTTATTAAATACTAAGAGTTCTCTATCTATTCTAGATAAACATCTTTTATCAGAAATATTGAGAGCATTTCCTCCCATTCTGTGGTTAGCCTCTTTTTTGTTCTGTAACTATATCTTTGCAGAAGACTATGTTTTAAATTTGGATAGAGTCTGATAAATCATTTTTACTTTACGGTTTTTGTTACAAAGTTTCTAGAGTTTTTTATGTCGTATCTGAGAAATCTTTATCTCTCAAGTTTAGAAGATTTTCCCCTATGCTTGTCTTCTAGAACTTTTACAGTTTAAGTTTTTATATTTAGGTCTATGATCCATATCAAGTTAACATTTGGGCACAGAGAAAGGCTAAAAGAAAAAGAACAACATTTTCCTCAGTATGAATATCTAATTGTTCCAAAACCATTTGTTGAAAAGATTTGATCTTCCCCATTGGATTGTCCTGACACTTTTTTTTTTTGACAACCAATTAAACACAATTAAATGTGTTGGTCTAGTTCTAAATTCTTTGTTTAGTTCCTGAATTTATATTTTTATCCTTATGCTAAAACCACAGTCTTAACTCTTGTAGCTTTGTAGCAAACCTGGAATTCTAGTAGTATAAGTCCTCTCTCTAGGTTTGGACTTTTTCTTGTTTAAATTGCTTTGACTCTTCTACATAATCTGAATCAGTTTGCCAAATTCTTTGCAAAATCTTGCCAGAATTTGAAATAGGATTGCTTTAAATCTACAGATAAATTGGAGGAGAATCAACATGTTAATAGCATCAAATCTTTTAATCCATGAACACATTATTTCCTATTGATTCACATCTTTAGCTACTCTAAACAATGTTCTGTAGTTTTCAGCCTATAGATTTTGTACATACTTGGTGAAATTTTCCCCTAAATATTTCCAGAGTTTTTTTGAATACTATTATAAATGGAATTATATCTTTTTATTTCTTTTTCCAATTGGTTTCCTAGTAAATAAAAATAATATTAAGCTTTGATTACTGATCTTGTTGACCTAGGTAAATTGACTTAATTCTTTTTTTTTAATGTTTATTTATTTTTGAGAGAAAGAGAAAGCATAAAAGGGGAAGGGGCAGAGAGACATGAAGACACAGAATCTGAAGCAGGCTCCAGGCTCTGAGCTGTCAGCACAGAGCTCAATGTGGGGGTCGAACCCACAAGCTGTGGGAGCATGCCCTGAGCCAAAGTTGGACACTTAACCAACTGAGCCACCCAGGTGCCCACCACTTATTAATTCTAATACCTCTTTGTAAATTTCTTATGATTTTCTGTGTATACATCATATCATCTTGTTATGGGTTGAACATTTCCCCCAAGAAGATATGTTGAAGTCCTAACTTCTAGTACCTATGAATGTGACCTTATATGGAAATAGGATCTTTGCAGATTCAATTAAGTTAAGATGAGGTCATTAGGGTAAGCCTTAATCCAATATAATTTATTCTTTATAAGAAAATGGACACGTAAAGCCATAGACACACAAGAGAACACCATGCGAAGATGGAGGCAGGTATTGGAGTTGAACAAGGAAAAGAATGTCAAGGACTGACCAACACCACCAGAAGCTAGGAACAAACAAGAAAGGATCTTCTTTCTAGAAGTTTCAGGGGCACCTGAGTGACTCAGTCAGTTGGGTGCCCAACTTTTGATTTCAGCTCGGGTCATGATCCTAGGGTCATGAGATGGAGCCCCATGTAGGGCTGAGAGTGGAGCTTCCTTGAGATTCTCTTTCTTTCTCTCTCTCCCTCTGCCCCCATCCCCACTCGTGTGCTCCCCCTCTCTCTAAAATAAAAATAAAAAAGAAAACAACTAGCTGTTTCAGAGGGACCATGCACCTTAATTTTGGACTTCTAGCTTCCAGAATATTTTTTGTTGTTTTTAGCCACCCAATTTGTGGTACTTTGGTGTGGCAACCCAGGAAAATAATATTCATCTCTAAAGCAGTTTTATTTTTTTCCAATCTCGAGGTCTTTCATTTCTTTTTCTTGTCTTATTACAGTGACTGAGATAGCCAGTAAAATGTAGAACAGAACTGAGGAGAAGGTACATTCTTACCTTGATCCTAATCTCAGAAAGTATGTATTCAGACCATTTCAACTCACCATGGTGAGTTTTTATCAGGTTGAGAAAGTTCTCTTCTATTCTTAGTTTGTTGAGAATTTTTTGAATGTTATCAAATGCATCTATTTAGATAACCATAAAGTTTTTCTCTTACGTTTCTTTAAGATCGTGATAAATTTCAAATGTTAAACCAAAGTTTTCATTACAAGAATAAATCCTACTTTGTCAGGATGTATCATTCTATGTATTTGTTGTCATATTCAATTGGATAATACTGAACTTTTAAAAAATTTGTTTAAAATTTTTGTGCCTGTGGTCTGCAGTTTTCTCTATTTGGAATGTCTTTTCTCGCTTTGGTGTTAATGTAACACTGGCCTTCTAAAGTGGTCTATGTAGGTGAGTGTTCAAACTTGAGAAGTGCATGTATTGCACTAATTTGTGAAGGTGATTGATAGTGTAATTTAGGTATTCTACAGATCTTTGGTGATTCTTGTGTAATTCTAGTAAGGGCTCACAATGTCTGGTTTACTAACATCCTACAAAACATCACCTTCGCCCAAGGAACCCCTTTCAAGGTAAATGAGGTGATATGGTGAAAATATGATATTGGAATACACTGATTTTGACATATCTGTCAAAGGAATCCCTTTCAAGGTACATGAGGTGATATGGTGAAAATATGATATTGGAATACACTGATTTTGACATATTGACATTTCAATAAAATATTGAAAAAGACTCATAACGATGTAGCTAAGGTGCTAGCTGGAAGTGGATACCTTGTAGGGTTGAGGCTCTGACCTTCAAGGTGCCATGTATATTTTAAATCCATGTTCATTATATGGGGCTTTGTCCCCAGTAGCTAGAATATATGGTTTTAGAATCAAGAGTGGAATAAGAGGGGCTCTGCTGGATTAGTGATACTGGTTCCTGAGTGCTTGGCTAGGGGAAATAGTCTACCAGAAACAGTATTAAGAATTCTACAAAAGTGTAACTATCTCCTGATCATATGGGGCTCATCATACTCACATATTAGGAGTAAAGAAAAAGTTTCCCAAACTAACTGGACTAATCGACACTAGTTATCTTAAAGAGATAGGATTGCTACTCCATAATGGAGCAGGAAGTGTTATGTCTGGAATTCAGAAGATTCACTCTGGTGCTTTTTGCTGCTTCCATGGCCCATAATGGCCTGGGCAGGGCAATTGCAGCAACTACTGTTTGATAAGGGCAGAGTAACCACAGGCTACAACCCTAAAGGATGAGATCTGATGCATAGATCTTTCCAGTGGGAAAGCAAACTGGACCACAAGAGGTAATGGCTATGGATGAGAAGTATCTAGAATGGGAGGTAAAGGATGGAGTTGATAAATATCAGTTGAATCATTGACCTCAACAGATGCAGCAGGGACAATATCTGGTCTACAAATCCTTGTGCTGTAATCCTTTTTATCAGAAAATGTGATAGGCATCACCTTGAAGAAGCAGTGACAGGACAGAGTGAACTTGTCAAGGGGCATGAGTACCTCTCAGTGGTGCCTCATCCTTCTCTCAGCCTTTCCAGGATAAACTTCTAACCGCCAGCATATGCAACTTTTTAACTGAGTGTTTTCTTGGTGGTCAGAACTACTTGAAAACCAGAAGTACTGGGGAATTAACCCCCTTAGAAGCAATTCTTAACAAATGCTTAGTGGAAGTTGGCGTATAAATATCCCAATTCCTATGCTTCTTAAGTGGACCAACACTGCGGCTTGAGTTCAAGCCTTATTGCCTGCTAGAGTTTCGTGGAACCAAGCCACTGACATAATGGTAATTTGCTTGTAAAATGTCCTTATTAGGTCTAACATCTCTATTGCCTTATTGGTGTTTCTTAGGATCACTTTCCAAATAAATTTGTTACACTTTAACCCTTGTCTCAGAGTTTGCTTCTAGGGGAATGTAAACTATGACAATATATCCAGTGCCATGGAAAGAACATCATGGCCTGACTCAGATCACTGGACCCCTAAAACTTCACCAACGTGCCAGGCCCCTGAATCTCTTTAAGCTTTATGGGCCAGCACACATGTTTTTCACTAGGGCATCCAGAGTACTTGCCAATTCCTGTTCAAATCTGATTAATCTGCAGTATCATCTCATATAACAAAGCACTCTTTATTACATATGTCTAATATAAAATTAATATGTGCTATGAGTCCTATATCAAAAGGAGCTATTCAAAATATTTAACAACATATGCAGCACCTAAATCGACCAAGTACTGGAGCAGATTCAGGGAGGTCCCATGCTGGGCCAGAGGCAAATCTTTATTACTGGATCTCGGAGAAGCCCCGGGGGTCCTGGAGAAGCCATCTGTTGGCCGGTGCACTTGAGAGGTGTGGCTCAAACTGGGCTGAAAGGAAGGACAAAGAGTCTAAGCCTCAATGACATATCAGCCCAAGCTCTGTGCCTGAAGCAAGAACGACTTCTGAAATTTTTAGTCTCGGTTTTTCTAAAACCAGTTTGAAATGGGTTTTCTATTACCTCTGAGATAAATTATTGTAGCTGCTTTCTCACCCTAGCTAGAGTCTAAGAAATCATCCTCAATTCCTCCTATCTCCCTCATAGCTCAGATACTTCCAATGTGATCTTTTAAATATTTCTCCAATTCATCCTCTGCCGTCTAGTCCTCCTATTATTGCTCTATTTAAGGCCCTCATTATCTTTGCCTGAGCTATTTCAGGTGCTTCTTAATTGATCTTGGTGTTTCTTGCCTTGTCTTTCTCAGATTCGCACTTCTTTCCAAATCTGTCTACATCGTTCCCCCTCAAAATCCTTCAACTGTTCTTCTTCACCACGAAGTAATGTGGCATGATCTTCACAAGAGAGCAGGTTGTCAACTTGTTTTCCTTCATCTTTCAGAATCACTGCTTTGGATTCAGTTGCCAGCAATATCAAACTGCACACATTTTCTCCCACACATCAGATCCTTCTCACCTTCATGCTTTTACTTACAAGTTTTCATTCCCCTTTCTCTCCCCAGCTCATGTCCATTTATATATTAAGTCACAGTTCAGACATGATCTCCCTCTAGAAACTTTCACAAACTCTATCGGGGCGCCTGGGTGGCTCAGTTGGGTAAGCGTCCGACTTTGGCTCAGGTCATGATCTTGCAGTTTGTGAGTTGGAGCCCCGCGTCGGGTTCTGCGCTGACGGCTCAGAGCCTGGAGCCTGCTTCAGATTGTGTCTCCCTCTCTCTCTCTGCCCCTCCCCTGCTCATGCTCCGTGTCTCTCTGTCTCTCAATAATAAACATTAAAAAAAAAAAAAAGAAACTTTCACAAACTCTTGTGTTGAGCAAGATGACTCTCCTCTGTGATCCCATAAGAGTTTTTGAATATCTCCATCTCTTCATGTACCACACTGTGTTATAATTATCTGTTTATATATCTTTACCACCACCTGATCCCCAAATTTTGAGACAGAGGTTGTGTTGCAAACCAGACATGTGGCAGATGAACATTAAATGTTTGCGAAGTAAATAAAGGCATATACAGTAAAACCTAGGTTTGCGAGCATAATTTGTTCCAGAAATATGCTTGTCATCCAAAGCCCTCGTATATCAAGGCAAATTTCAAGAACCATTGGCTCAGTTGTGACCGTGTGATGTTCAGTGGCACATACTACTCGTATTGGAAGACGTCGCTCGTTTATCAAGGTAAAATTTATTAGAAATCTTTGCTCACCTTATAGAATACTCAGAGAACAAGTTACTCGCAATCCAAGGTATTACTGTACATGTATGCTCCTCTACTAATATGATGCTCTAAAAAGTATGCTTTGAATCATATTGGTATAGGTGATTGATATCCCAAAACTTCTTTTGAGTATGACAAAGAACTTTTGGATAGATGATTGTTCAAACCTAAATTAGTCATATTAATTTATGGACATAGTTGCATTAGAAGCATAAATCAAAAGGTAAATTATTACCATATCATGAAACTACTAGAAAAGCATTTCTTGAAAGTACATGTAACGAGGATGCAAATTGGAGTTTTATTACCTCCTCAGTCCCTGTGTAGCCAATGCAAAAATTGCTAAGAGTGGTTTCTGATCAAATAACAATTGGTGGGTTTCACTCACACAAATAGGAGAAGATTAAAAATATGTTTTTTTGGAAGTTCATGGCATCAAGTCAAATGTTAATAGGCCAAATCTTATGAATGCATCCGGAATCTAATAGATTCCAAATAGGATGTGTATATCATTGAGCTATCACATTCCCTGTTACCGGCATGGTAATGTAGGAAAAACAACTATTTATTTCATTGTTTTACAGTAAATATTTTTTCTTGTAAAATTATACTTACATTCCCACAAATTCTTGCAAACATTTTGTAACTGTTAAAAAAGTATCATTGCTCATTAGACGTATATTAAGAGATCAATAAATATGAGAATGCAGTGAATTCATATTTTAAACATACTAACAAATTATGTCCACATCTTTACCTTCTCATCAATATTAAGGTGTACAAAAGTTGAGGTAATGCTAATGTCATATAATAAGATTGATAGACCAAAATTTAATTCTCACTTTCTATGTTGTGCTTAGTTGGTTCATAACTTAAGTTTCGTTGACGTAAAAATATGTATTGAAATAGGTTAGCCACTAGAGGGATCACTTCTCTGAAATGATCATTTTATGTAAGAGGTTCCATTAAACATTAGCAAACGCTTATTAAAGGCTTATAATGTAGGTCACCCAATACTAACATGAAGAAAATATGTTGTTTCTCATATGTTGAGAGACTTTTGGGGGAACACATTCATAACCACATTTTTATAATAAAATGTAATTCAGTAAAAAAGAAATATAAACAACTGCTGGAACATGGATGAAGGTCCTTGTAACTGATCAAAAGAATACTGAGATCAAACTCTAGAATTGTAGAAAGGTTGGAAAACCACCAGTGGTTCTGTTTCAGAAGACAAGAAGCTTAATTCTTAATTTTAGTTTCAACAGTCAAATGTGTGTTCTAGTAAACTTCAATATTCATCTACCCAATGATCCTCTACAGAGTGTCTCTTAGGGGCCAGGCAGGTGCTAGGTACTAAGGATCAGCCAGTGACCCGAAGGTTCCAGCTCTGAGCAGAGTTGGAACACATAGGCCATGTGTATAAGTCACTTTAGCACCATGTACCAAATCCTGAGAGAAAAAGAGCTGACATCCATAGAACATAGAAAAGAAATTTAATCCAGATTGGGGGGCAAGGATGGCTTTCCCAGAGGGAGGTACTCTGATATAAAGAAGAGATACAAAGAAGAGATATAAAGAAATCACAGGAGATCTTCAGGTAAACATGGGGTGGGAAAGAATTCCAATCAGAAAAAAATATCATATGTTAAGACCTGAAGGCAAGAGGGAATGTGGCTCATTGAGGGAATAGAAACAAAGATATGTGGAATTACTGGCTCTTGAGGACTAAGGAAGTGGAGGGGTCATCATTAAAAGTGGAGTGGAGCAGAGTTTGCATGCTTAGTCTAGAGTTTGGACTTTGTCCTAGGGGCAAGGAGGAGTAGAACAAATGACCTGATTCAAATGGTGTTTTAGAAAGATTAGTAGTTCCCCCCTTATCCTGAGTTTCCCTCTTCAAGGTTTCAGCTATCTGCAGTCATCCCGGGTCTGGAAGCAGGTGACCAAATCATCAGTACATCTATAGTGTCCTGATGCTACGTCACAGTGTCCAGGCCATTTGCCTCCCTTCATCTCATTAGGTAGGCATTTTATCATCTCATATCATCACAAGAAGACAGGTGAATATAGTACAATAAGATGTACAATAAGATAAGAGAGAGGACACATTCACATAACTCCTATTACAACATATTGTTATAATTTTTCTATTTAATTATTAGTTGCTGTTATAAATCTCTTACTGTGCTTAAATTATAAATTGAACTTTTTCATAGATATGTATGTATAGGAAACAACATAGCACCTATAGGGTTCAGTACTAGTCATGGTTTTGGGCATCCACCAGGGGTCTTGGATAAGAGAGGATGCTTTATTCCACTTGCAAGGTGCAGACTGAATTAGAGACAGGTCAAGAAGAACAGCAGGTAGATATTTTGGCCAGTACAAAATACAGAAAGATTCATAGATTTCTGAGTGCTCCAGGTTTTTCCCCCCATATTTTTCCCATCTCGGTGTCCAGGCCTGGGGACTTAGTTCTAGGGGCTGACTTATAACAAAACAAGTTTTTCCCTGAGCCTCCCTTTCAATCTCTTCCCCGTGCATTCAGGTTCTCTGAATCTCTTTATAAGTGGCCTTTTGGGCCAGTGGCTGCCCTTTCTCCTCTCGTTGCTCATCCTCCCAGGATAGAGGAGCAGCAGGAGGAGGTAGAACTGAGAATTTCAAAGTCATCTGGCTTCTAGATGGACTATTAAAAAGCAAATCCAATTTTAAAAGTAAACTTTAATCTCTGGCTAGAACACCTGCAACAATTTGCAGTCCAGTGTTATTCTAAACAAGCATTGCCCTTTCCTTCATCTTCAAATTATTTTTTAAAATGTCCCTCCCTGATATTAACATTTCCTTCCCATCTCCTTGTTTGTGTCCCAGGCTGGTAGTGGATAGAGAGTGGAGTGTCAATGGTGAAGGATGTGGCCAAGGAGGAGCAAAAGATCTTCCAGCCATACGTCAACACAGGAACTAAACTAATGTTCTCAAATAGCTAATGTCCAAAATGTATTACGTTTTTAGTTTAAAAGAAAAAGAGGAGAAAGAGGGAACGCTTGTGTATTCTACTAGGCATTGCGAAGAATTTCTTCACCAATGTAAATTTGTGAACTCTGTGTGAGCTGTCTGATGACAGTTGATTGAACCGTGGATGCTGTCTCATTGAAACCATAGAATGATACATTTTATTACCAGATCTATACATAACTGCAAAGAGTGACCAAGAAAGGGTAGCTCTTGTTCAGACATAAGACTCTGCTGTGATACCTGAAGCAGGTTCATAAAATCTGTCGTACTTTCAAGCTGACAAAGCTTTGTTCTCTCACCTCAGCTCTACAGGCTTAGTGCCTTTTGGGGTCCTCTCTCCTGTTTCTGCCCCAGCCTTCCAGTGTCTTTTGCTTATTAGTACAATTTCAGTTTTAGTTGTTGAAATGTTTCTCTAATCTAACAATGTCATAATGTTAATCTCCCAAAGCTTCTCCCTGTCCCGGCGCAGACCAGGCCAGGAATTCTGCGGCTCAGCATTGGGGGATGGCATGTTTCCTCTCTCTTTCCCCACTTGCTCCCCCACTACCCCTTCTCCCCTCCCATGTTGTCAATGGCTCCCTGGGATGAGGAAAGGGGAAGGAATGAGAGGAAAAGGACACATTTTTTTAGGAACTGCTGTTCTTGCAATGCGGAATATGGGTCTTCTGTCATGGCAAATGCCCAAATTATATTTCTCTCCTATTGGACCTGAGAAGTCCGCATTCCCATCCTCACCCCCCTTCTCCAACACTGTACTATTTCCTAATTCAAGCAGTGAAATTTTTGGCTAACATTTTCCTTACAATTGCCACTCAGCTCTTGCCCCAACAGTATTCACAGAGGAGCAGTCACTGGTGTAATGTTCTTTCCCTATGACTCACACCTGGCTACCTTCCAGGCTATTGCCTCTGGCTTTGGGAAATATTACACTTCTCTTGCCCACCAAATTCTTTACAGACTGGCCACTCCCCTGGCAGCCACAATCTTTGCTCTGATCTTCAAGTAACTTCAATCCTAGACTTTGACTCTAGCAGGGAAGAATCAATCCCCATTGTCTCAACCAACCACTCACCCCCGAGCCCCAGAGATCACACACTGCCAAGGACTCTGCCACTGTGTTTAGAAAGAAGGACTGAGTTTCTACAGTTTCATGAGCACCCAGCTGGGTACAGAGATCTATTTCTATGTCTCTGGCAAGCTGACAAACACTCCATTCTACACAGTTGAGTATCTTAATCACCCATATCAAGGGTTCTTATGCTTTGTCCTCAGCTTTGGGGTCTGAACCCAAAATCCCAGGTAATAGGCAAAGCCTCACTTAACATCTTACTACAAAAAGATGACAATGGTAACTTAAGATCCTACTACAGAAAGATGACATAGTAACTTCAGGAGAGCATATTTACAAAGGTGCTGGCGTTCCAGGAGCTCTAATCCACATATACAACCAGGATCAGACTGAATCACGAAATTAATAACTCTGGATTGAAATTCTCCACAAGATATCTAGTCCAATTCTATAGCTTATAATCTAATCAACACTAAAAGAATCCTTTTAAGATTTTGTTGGAACTCTTCTTGAATACCCTTGGAGGCAAAGACATCCAGACATGTCAAAGCTAACTACACCATTTCTGTTTAGTTCTAATTGTTGGCAAGTTCGGATTTATGTTAAGCCAAAATTGACCTCTGTATAAATGTCACTCCATGTTTCAGATTTATCCTCTGAAAACTCATAAAGCCTGAATAGTCATTTTTCCATATGATAACCATTTGGGTTTAGGGGGAATAACGATCATTTCCCTTTTAGATTACTCTGCTCCAACATAAATTTCCCCAATTTTTTCAAGTATTCACTGTATGGCAGGTTTTGAGGTTTCCTTATTATTTTGGTGTCCCTTCTCTTGTTATTTCCCGTTTCTTCAATATCAGTTTGGTGGTCAGAACCTATGACAACACCAGGAAGGAAGAACGAAACAGGGACTTATTTCCTTTAAAAGTTAATTTTTAAACAAGAGAAAATCATGACTCCCACGCAGATATAAAAATGAATACATATTAAAGATTTCATTAAACTCGTAGCCAATGAGGAAAACAGGCAAATACAACTGGGTTCAAAAGAAAATCCAGACGGGGCACATTTATAGATCAGGAATATTGAAATGACTGCACAAGTGAAGGCAAACTTGTTTTTTTTTTCCCGTAATGGTGAGGGATTGTCAGTTGGACTTCTACTGGACAGGACAGAATTTGCATGTACATAGACAAGAATTATTTTTGCATTACTAGCAGCTATCTACAATTTATGGTGTTGTAAAATAGCTTTCATAGTTTCCCTAGAATCAGAATCAGATAACCCAGAGGGTTTCCTCTAGAATCCCAACAATGCAGAATTTTCCACTGACGCACATATTTTTGCCTACACTTCTCTTGTTCTAAATACTATTTTCCTTTGAATTAAGGAAAGTAATGGTAAATATAAAGCTCAACACTTATATCGTCAGAAAACTACCACACAGCTCTTTATGAAGTTTTTTGTTTTTTTCATGTTTACAAGCGTTAATAGGATATCTCAATAAACACTGAAATTAGCCTTAGCTTACTTAAGGAAATAAAAAGTAATGTCGAAAACATGTTTGCCTTTCTGTGGGAGTATCTTCAATGACGTTGATGTTAGTAGTTTGCTCCCACACCCTCAAGTTTTCAACCTTACATAATAGTCTCTGGATTTATCAACTCCAAACCTATTAACAAATTCAAGTTAATTCAACAAATGCCGACTTAATTCATAAGCCCGTTATAAGCATGACGAGTAAGAGTCAATAAAAGTATAGATTTGTATAAGGAGAAATTATATTCTAGTTGGACAGGGCAAGGGGAAGACATGTATAAATACATTATAGGGCAAAATATAACCTGTTTATAGGCAAAAAAAAAATAAAACCCTATTTGGAATGTTTTCAGTGAGCTAATATTTTAGGTCAGAAGAATAAAAACCAACTCAATGGGAAGACTGCATTCCCACAAATTGTAACAGGATACAGAATACTCATGGAAGAGGACCCAAAAGAATGGATCCCAGATTAGAATGGTTGGAAATATTGCTAGGTCATTCAAGAGTTTTGAACGTCAAGCTGAAGAATTTTTATTTAACTCATAAACAAAGGAGAATAATGGGAAGTCTATAGAATGTTTATTTACATGGTAAGAACAATACTGTGATTTATTCCGGCGGAGCTACGAAGAAGACTATAAAAGGCAAAGACTGAAGAGAGGATGCCACCAGGAAGTAAAATTTATAGGACTTGGAGGCAATATTTTGCCATGGAAGTAAGCAGGGATGGAAATGGACAAGGGAGAGAGTGAAATGAAAGAGAATTTCAAGTTTTCTAATTTAGGTAAAAAATCTGTATTAGATTCCTAGGGCTGCCTTGACAACTTACCACAAACTTGGTGAGCTAGAAAGAAAACCTCTCACTGTTCTGGAGACCAGAAGTCCCAAATCAAGGTGTCAGCAGGACCAGGCTCCCTCTGAAAACACAGCAGACTCTTCCCTAGCCTCTTTCCGGCTTCTGGTGGCTCTTGGCAATCCTTGGTGCTCCTCGGCTTATGAGTGCATCACTCCAATTCCTGCTTCTGTCTTCACGTCACCTTCTTCTCTGTTTTTCTTTCGTGTCTCTATGTGATTTCTTCTCTTTGTATGATTACACCAGTCGTTGGATTTTAACCCAGTCTGATCTCTTCACGATCCTCAACCTATTTGCAAAAAGCCTTATTTCCAAATAAAGTGACATTCTGTAAAGTTCCAGGCAGATACAAATTTGGGGGAGATGCTATTCAACCCACTACAAATAACTTGGAGAAAAATCAGGTCACTAATGTAAATAAATGCTCTGCCATTAATATAAATAAACAAGTAAATAAGTAAGTAAATCAATGAATAATCAGAAATGCTCTGCCCATTAATGTAAATAAATGCTCTGCCATTAATGTAAGTAAATGCTCTCAGAAAAGCAGTTTTCTGAGAAGGTAGATTTGAGTTAGAGTTCTGACAGCCAGATTTGTGAATGATACATGTTGGGGTAGACTGAAGTACTTAAGTACTCAGTATTTATGATCTCACGTTTCGTGAGGTCAAGCCCTGCATTGGGTTCTGTGCTGACAGTGCAGAGTCTGCTTGGGATTCTCTTTTTCTATTTCTCTCTCTGCCCCTCCCCCATGTGCACGCAGGTGTGCGTGCTCTCTCTCTCTCTCTCTCTCTCCCTCAAAATAAATAAATAGGCTTTTGAAAAAAAATTAAACAAACATCCAGTCGAAATTAGTGAGACAAGAAAAAGAAATCAGATAAAATAAATAAATAAATAATTAATTAAAAATGCTCTGCCCATTAATGTAAATAAATACTCTGCCATTAATGTCAGTAAATGCTCTCAGAAAAGCATATTTGGCTCCCCAAATATCACCTACATGCACTGTTAGTAAGGCAAGTTGAATTCATTACTTAATGTGTAAGAAACAGCACCACCCCCAAGAGCTTTGGTAGTATCTCAAAAGGCAGGAAGGTAAGGTCAGAATTTATTGACAATGGGAAGTGTGGCGTAAGGTGGGTCTTTCAACACAATCACTTGATTAGGACTTGGTAAGGATTACCTATGACAGTCTGCGATTGCCAGAAACAGCGAGGTTAGGATTTTGAGGAGAGGAATTCAAAGAATCTGAGAGTTCAAACTTTTGCTGCTTTCCATTGAAAAGATGATGGATCTTTCAGAAAGTTTTTCTAATGAACAAGCCCATCATTTATAGGGATAAGCGTCTTTAGAGAAAGTAGAATGTTAATGGAGACGGTGGAATAAATAGCACATTGTTAATATGTAGGCAGTGAGGTACAGTTTCTGTTCTCGGTGACCTTTCTGCATGTGAGGGTAGATAGCTTCATAGCACTCAGAGACATCAAGTGACAGTGAGTAGGTTTAGAATAAGTAGTCAGAAAAGGAATCTTGATGAATTCCTTGAGAGGCAGACCACAGAGGCCAATGCAACTATTTGTTCTTGTTTCCTTTTGATTTTGTTTATTTTTTTAAAGATGCATGCAACCTTGTTCAAGTGTTAAAAAGGAGCTCTGAGTTTCCAAATTTTGAAAAAGAAATAATCAATGCAGGAAGAAAGTGGTGATAAAATTAATAAATATAAGGCATTAGGAAAGCATAGTTATATTCAGTAATAAGTAGTGAGGCTTCAATAAAGTGGTATGGTAAACATTACCGAAGCTTCTCAATATCCCAGTCTCATCTTTCTGAATCTGTGGAATACTATACTTCCCGACCCTCTTGCAAACAGACAAAACCAAGAGCTGTGAGGAGAAATAACTTCTATAACTTCTTTGTGTCACTTTTGGGCTGAGACAAGGAAAATCTGTTGCATAATCTTACAGCTCACTCCTTTCCAACCACTGTGATTGTGATGGCTATATATCGAGATTCTGGAGCCACTGCATGGAACCAGTCTAGATCTCTGACTCATTTGAAGGAGGTTGCTCTGGAGAGCCATTAGACTTGAGTAGACTTTCTGCAGGCAAGAAATACATACACTGTGTGTGTGTGTGCGTGTGTGTGTGTGTGTGAATCCATTACAGTTTTGGAATTTATTTACTCTGGTACCAAAGCTTATCTTACTCTTGCTCGTACTTTTGGTAACACTATACTCCAGATTGTTGAGTGATATTTGTTTATTTATTTATTTATTTACAAGTGTGCATCATGCCCAACATGGGGTTTGAACTCATGACCCCAAGATCAAGAGTCACATGCTCTATGGATAGAGCCAGCCTGGTGCCCCACTATTTGCCAAATTATAAGACTGACAACAATAAAACAGTGATGACAAAGTAGCTAAAAAAGGATAAATTATTGTTTGAAGAATTTTGATGATGAAGGAAAGGGGGAAAAGAGTTTTGAAGGCTCTAAAAAATATACACTTTGGATATTCTATTTAATTTTCTAAAATTTGGATCATACAACAGCATTGAGAAATTCCAAGTTAACCTTTTAGATTTTCTTATCATAAAATTAAATGGCTTTTCACAGATAATGCCACTTGTTACCTTCCATTCCCCATGTTTGGTTGGAAATTCATATCAGAATCCACACATTTGGTGATTTGCCAAGAATTCAACCTCATTGCCAGGAATTTGATCTTATTAAACTACGGACCTATATTAAGTCTCTTTATTCTTTCCAAAAACATTTTCTGACACTGTACCTCTGGATTATTAAAATAGATTTAGATAGCATTTGATATAAGAAATACTCTAAGTTGTTCTTAGTCTATCATACACTATTTTCTTGGGAAACTGTTTTTATATTTCTTCCACCAATTGCCAGTTAAGTACAATGTGTTCTCATAATTCCAGGAAGTAGTGTTAGCTGTCAAAAATGATGTGTTGCATAATCAGTAACAGTAAATAGGCTAATTCTTTGAAGCTATTCCTGCTGGAAGGTGTGTAAGAATATCCACTGGAAAGTGCCAAAGTATACCTGCCAACAACTGAAACTTAGGAGTTGAAAGAGTTAGGGAGATAAATAAGGAAATGTGCTTATAACTGTCTTGAAATATTGAAATATTAGACCAGGAAGCTCTGTGAAAGTACACAGTGATCCCTTGTTTTGTGTGGCAAAGTGTTCTAGTAGGGAAAAAGTTATCTATTCTTAACCCACTTTTGCCGCTGGATCCTGACAGTGTGTTTTGCAAAAACATGTCAATATGGAGGAAAAACAATCCTCTGCTATTCAATGCCCGGCACATGGCAGGAGTCGATAATTTTTTGGTAATAAGGGAATGAATGAAATGTAGTAAATGAGCGACTGGTCTGAAGAGTGAAAACTTATCCCCGTGAAAAATTTAGAAAAGGCTTGAAAAACTAAGGCTTTAGTTAACTAGTTAATGCCAGAGTGTTAGCGTTAGGTTCAGGCTTTCATAGTAACTAACTGAGTTAAGGTTGGGGAACTGGATCATTTGACTATAGGCCTAAATGGTTGAGCCAAGTGGGGCCTATGATTTAACAGACAGTCTTGGGAAGAAGCCAAATCAGAAGAAGGAAGATGTCCAGAAGAATAATCAGAAATTCTCTCCTGAAACTGAAAAAGTCAGGTTAAGGTAATGGAGGGGAAACCAGGAAAAAACTGGAGGACCAGGGCCTAAACAAATCCTTGGAATTAAAGGACAATAATTGCAATAGCTTCTTAGAGGATAAGGTGAAGGCTGTATTACAGAGATTGTTAGTAGTATCCCAATATCTATTCTGCCTTATTGTCTTAGTGATAGCAGCCTTAATGGTCAATGGACACACTGCAGTTTAGGAAAAAGCAAGGCCATTCTCCCTTCCTTGCAGCTGGTTAAGGCCAAGGGACTACGTTTTGGCCAATGAGCTATAGCGAAAGGCTGGTATGAATCAGAGACAATCATCGTTAGCATTAGGCAAAAGAAGACATTATTGCATTGGAAATACAAACAACTTGGGAATGAGACTTTATTTTTATGGACCATGTAAATCAGTATTACACATTAGTCTTATTTAATTTAAAATATTTCCAAGAAGTCTAGCGAAATCCAGAATATATCAGAATATATATACATATATACTTGAATTCATATAACACATTGATTAACAGATATTCATCAAAAGACATTGTAAAATTGCCCCCCAAAAGAGAAAGATTTCAAAGCATATTTATATTTTCTATTGATGACCAAAATAATATTTTTTTGATCTCAAAGAGATCAGCTTATAATTATAATTCATTCCCAACTTAAGAAAAAAGTGAGCAATGCCTACTGAGAACAATGAAATAATACAGTATAATTAAGCTCGTCATTTGGTTGCATGAATTATGATGAAAAATCACTCCTCTTTGGGTATGAAGGAGTGTGTTACTAATGTAAGAAAATTCTCCCTTCATCTCTCAAGTTTTTGAGTATCTTACAAGCAGACACTGACAGCTTTTGTTTTGGGCTATCTTTTCACAGATATTTGTATAGCAAGCAGCCTTGGAATATAGAGATACTGTCTCCCTCTGGGACAGAGGGCTGGTTTGTTTATTGTCTACCATAACAATAAAGATAATGTGTCCCTCCTTAGCAAAGGTTGTGTGCAGATTTTCTCGTAATCTCATACAAGATTAGAGTGTGCTAAGCCAGAGAATCCTTTTCTGCAACACCACCCTCTGTGTGTATTGGCATTAGCCAGCCCTGTGGTGGTTGGGGCCCATAGAACTGATGTAAGAAAACGATGATATTCAGGCTATTGCTATTGTTGGGGGTAATAAAGTTGCCTGGACACTGATTCAGGAGTATTGTGTCTTCCGTATATCTACAAAACTGCGGCAATCTAAGTCAGCTTGCAAACAAGGTAGAATTTCCAGCCCTTCACAGTTCTTGGTAGCTACAACGAATTATTTGAAGACATAAACACTGTCTACCATATAGAAGTAAGACACTGATACACATCCAAAATAATCAGGCACAAATAATTGGGGTAAACTATTATGTGAGAAATAACTCATGACAGCCTAAGGAGTTATAAGAAATCACTTTCCTATTGGTTTGGAATAGGCCAACACTCCTAGAACACTTAGAATGTTTTTAGCAGAAACTAAAAGAAAAGCCAACTCATGGTGGCTGAAAAGAGTTTTCAGACGTAAAAACTTCCTACGATATCGTCTAGCAAGACAAGGTGAGCTGGACCAAAGTCTTTATCTAAAGATGTTGAGTGGGAAAGAGAATCTGACAGTAGTAGGTACTTCCCTGAAAGGGTACAAGAGAGGTGTCATTAGAGTCTGGTCAGAGCCGTGAAATCACAGGCAAGTCAAATTTCTGAGGAACAAAAATGTGAGTAAACAGGTAGAAAGAGAACTTTATTAGGGGCTCTTGCATGGCTCAGTCAGTTGAGCATCCAATTCTTGATTTCAGCTCAGGTCACGATCCCAGAGTCATGAGATCGATCGATCCCCACGTCCCAGCCCTGCGCTGGGTGTGAAGTCTGCCTAAGATTCTTTCTCTCTCTGCCTCTGTCCCTCGCCCCTACTCTCTCTCTCTCTCTCTCTCTCTCTCTCTCTCTCTTTGTAAGAAAGAAAGAAAGAAAGAGAAAGAAAGAAAGAAAGAAAGAAAAAGAAAAGAAAGAGAAAGAAAGAAGTGTATGACATTGAAAAGTTGGCAGGAGGAAAAGTCTAAACGCACAGAGTGCAAGACAGGACCAATAAAGCCACGTGGCTTGAGGGAAAGAGAAGAAGAGAGAGAGAGGATACTCATCCTTGGAGCTGCCTGGACTCCTTCCTGACTGTTCTCACCTTCAGTTTGTACTCCTGTCCACATGTGTTTCCACAATGAAACTCAATTCTCGTTATAGTGTTTCCATGAGTTTATGTTCCTTGCAATAACAACAAAACTCCAAAGAGAGCATATCTTATACCAAGGATACTAAGGTACCCCCTTTGTTTCCAGCTGAATTCTGAACCATTAGTAGGAAAAACCCCGAGGAGTTAATGGAAGATCACACATAGTAAAAATCACATCCACAACTTAGAGTTGATTCCTCTTAAATATAAATCATGATGTATCTACCTATATATTTGGTCCAGATAATCATCTTAAACTCATTGAAAAGAAGGGATTAAAAAGGGTCTTTTAGGGGCGCCTGGGTGGCGCAGTCAGTTAAGCGTCCGACTTCAGCCAGGTCACGATCTCGTGCTCCGTGAGTTCGAGCCCCGCGTCAGGCTCTGGGCTGATGGCTCGGAGCCTGGAGCCGGTTTCCGATTCTGTGTCTCCCTCTCTCTCTGCCCCTCCCCCATTCATGCTCTGTCTCTCTCTGTCCCAAAAATAAATAAACGTTGAAAAAAGGGTCTTTTATTTATTTTAAAGTGTCACAAAACATTTCCTCCACAAACAGAAAATTCTCTAGAAGTCATTTTTTGCCCTGATGACATTAAAAATGAAATCCTTCAAAATCCTTCCTTTTGAAATCCTTCAAAAAACATTTCTTTAAGTATTTTTTTAAAACAAAATTTAATGTCTATTTCTGAGAGAGAGACAGAGACAGAGTGTGAGAATGGGAGGGGCAGAGACAGAGGAAGACACAGAATCCAAAGCAGGCTCCAGACTTTGAGCTGTCAGCACAGAGCCTGATGCGGAGTTTAAACCCACGAGCCATGAGATCACTACCTGAGTGGAAGCTGGAGGCTCAACCGACTGAGCCACCCAGGCGACCCTCAAAAAACATTTCTTAAGGTGCCTTTTATACATCTAGGCATGAGAAAAAGGAGAATATTCAGATAAAAGTAAGATATAGGTGTTGCTCTCTGAAAATACACAGTCCAGTGGGATCAACAGAGAGTAAAACATCACAACACAATTATGTTTGTACAAAGAAGAGTCAGATTTATAGCAGGGCTACTGTGGTGAACAATTTTAGGAGGCAACACTGACTCAGAACCCAAGACATCCTGTGTACTCTTAGCATTCAATACGTCCTCTGAAAATGGTACCCTCAGGAATTGAGCAATATTATGGTCCTGACTTACAGCCATGCAGAAGAATACTAGAATACTAGAATTGGATGTTGGAGTAGGTATGGTGGTCGGCAGAGAATAGGGATGGAATGCAATCCAGGCATTAGATACTGTTCATTCTGGATTTGACTCAGCATTCTTTCCTACTTCCTTCTCTGTGCATTCCTAACTACAGAGAGAGAGAGCTAAAACCTGTTTCCTAGGTCTCCTGATAGTCGAGGTCTGAAAGTAACTTAGATTATGCTAATTAGATGCATTCATAGGAAACTTGGAATGTGGCTACTGTGGTAGAAACCATGTTCTTGCAGCTATTTTTACTGGTAAATAACGCCATAGACATGTTGGAGTGTAAACCAGCTAGACCTAATATTCCAGCGTCTGGTGGATCTCAAGGCAGTTAGATAATTGAAGGAGCCAGAATCTGCATACCTGGGTCTAGTTACCAGGGTCACGTGTCTTTGAACTCATCACTCCAGTAGCAGACCCATGGCTCCCCTTCTGCCAGCCCTTCTAATCATTTTGCAAGCATTTAATTTCCTGCATTAAATCCCTTTCTGCTTGAAATATCTATTTACTACGCTAAACTCTGGCTGATATAGCGTGTTCAAAGGCGAGGAGAAATGAACAAAAAATCTTGTGGTCAGGGAGTGACTAGCTGCTACGTATGTTGGAGCCAAAGATGGATAGTGCTAGAAACTACAGATGAAAGAGTATGTTTTGCAAAGATTGTAAAGAGTTTTAAAGTTTTGCTTCTCTGCAATACTTGGCATCTGGTAGATTTTTGTTACATGTTTGTTGTAAGAAACAACATTTAAAAACTATAGAGTTTGGCCTGTGTCTTACAGGTAGTCGAGCTAGTGGAGTGTAGAACTATTAAAGGATTCTTCTGAAGAGAATAACACGATGCGATCTGTGCTTCTCGTTTATAATTTTCCAAGGATATCATGGGGAAAGAGTTGGAAGGCGCCAAGGATAGAGAAGCTATCACAGTTTGGTCTGTAGCTTACGAGGCTCTTGGAAAACAAAACAAAACCGAGTTCATATATTTGGTCACATTTTATGCAAAGTTTATTATGTGATTTAAAATAGTTAAAATACAATAACATCACACTTTGAGTTATTGAGAATCTGAAAAAATTACACTTTGAGTTATTGAGAATCTGAATTTGGCCAATAAAAAAGATACGCTTCTCACACATATTTAGTCTGTATTATGTGAATTTGTTTACAGGCATCTGACTGTGTGTGGGTGATTTGGGGAAATAGGGCTGTACTTTATCATATAATGTTATTATGTAAGATATTTTTTGTATTCTTTAACCGTGTCATGCGACAGTCATTTATAGTGGCGCATTACCGCATTTGCTGAGAAATGTGTCCCCGAGCTTTGGGATGAAAGTTGGATGTGGGGAAATGTTGAGAAGGCCAAACACTGCATGACCTATTTTACTCAATCATTTAAGAGAGGAAACTTTAAAATACTGGGTATTGGTTGAGAAAATAAAAAGGAACTTTCAAGCAAAAAGGTGCTAAAATAGTTAGAGAGTTATAATATCTAAGACACTTCCTCTAACTTACATTTTTATGGGAAAATTAGCTGCATTATGAGAATTTTAGTTTAAAGTCTTTGGAAACTCTCTTTTGAATAAAATATGACTGTTCACACATATCTGTTATATCACTTACCACACTGTATTATAAATATTTTCATGTATATATTTGTGTGACAGAAAGAACACTATGTTCTTTATCACCCCTTTTCATTTCTTCCTGGCCAAGTAGCTTCTATTTCCCATCCTTCTTTATAGTTAGGTTGGGACCATATGATGTATATAACTAGTAGAGTTGATCATAAACCCCTCCTACACAGCCTTCCACATTCGATCTTCCTCTCCTCTTTTATGGCAATTTTTAGGATCGCACACTGAAGTTTATGGAGCCACTAAATATGAAGAGTCCGAATTTCTGACTCACTACACAGAGCACCCTCCCCATCAACAATTTCCCTCCCCCACCACACACATATGGATCCATACTAGCTGTGATATAAACTGGAAATTAACCTTCATTATGCTAAGCTGCTGAGATTTTGACGTTGTTTATTATAGAATCAAACCCACTGTGTCTCATTAGGTTTGTGTGCTCCCTGAGTTCAGGGGTCTTGTTTTATTTGGGGCAGTAAATATCTGGGATATTTACTGTAATACCTGAGACAATGGCTACCATATAGTAGGTGTTCAGTATATGCTGAACAAATATTTGAATGAGTATTCTAGATGAGAAATAAGAGATACCTTTAAGGCAATGACAGAAGGCAGTGTAAGAGTAACTATTTAAAAATATCTTCATGGATGAAGGGGAATGGGAGTACTGGCTTCCAGTTACAGAATGAATAAGTCACAGTGATGACAGGCACAGCATAGGGAATATAGTCAATGGTATTGTAATAGTGTTGTATGGTGACAGAAGGTGGCTACACTTGTGGTGAGCACAGCATAACTTATAAACTTGTCAAATCACTGTTGTATACCTGAAATGTTAATGTAACACTATATGTCAACTATCCTTCAATTAAAAAAAAACAAACAAAGACATCTTCAGTTTCAGAATTATTTTAAAAGAGAATGTTTACTTTTGAGAATATATGGTTCTTTAGAGAACAAGCTATATTTTAAAAGTATAGAGCTTTTGAACACGAAGCAAATACTGTGTCAGTATTCATATCTCTGTTTAACCACCTTTTTCTGCATATATCTGAGATTGTTACAAATGAAAAGCAGTGTGTGATGAAATTAGTTTCATGTGTAAGTTCCGGAATCAGTCAGTTTGATTCATTTTAACTCATGAAGCCATACCCTGTAACCTAAAGAACTCTTTGATTTACTCTGTGGTTTTAATTCTGCAAGGAGTTTTACGGTTACAGGAAAATCGAGTAGGAAGCCCAGAGCGTTTGAGTATACTTCTCTCTTCCCCACAGTCTCTCCTCTCCCAGTGTTATATTGTGCAAGATGGGTATAATTATTTGCTATAATTGATGAGCCCGACTTGATACATTATTACTAACTAAAATCTATAGTTTACCTTAGGGTTTATGTTTTGGTTTGTACACTGTGTTGTAAATGTATGATGACATGTACCCACCATTACAGTCTTATACGGAATCCTTTTATTCCCCTAAAAATGACACAGCTCTATTTCTCCACCTCTTCCTTCCTCCTTCCTTAGGAAGTCTTGGCAACCACTGATCTTTTTACTGACTCCATAGTTTGCCTTTTCCAGAATGTCATACAGTTGGAATCACGCAGTATGTGGTCTTTTCAGATTGGTTTATTTCATTTAGCAATACGCACTTAGGTTTCCTTCGTCTCTTTTCATTGCTTGATAGCCCGTTTCTTTTTATCGTCAAACGATAGTCCATTGTATGGATGTACCACAGTTTAGTTACCCATTTACCCATTAAAGCCCGTCTTGATTTCTTCCTTATTTTGACAATTATGAATAAATCTGCTTTAAGCACTCATGTGCAGATTTGGTGTGGACATAAGTTATCATAAGTTATCAACTCATATGAAGGAGCGAGATTGCTGGATCATATGTCAAGAGTATGTTTAGTTTTCTAAGACTGCCAAGCTGTCCTCCAATGTGGCTGCACCATTTTGCCTTTCCACCAGCAACCAATGAGAGTGCCTATTGGTGCACATCCTTGTGGACATTTGGTGAGGTCTGTACTTCAAATTTTAGCCATTCTGATAGGTATGTAGTGGTTCTTCTTAAATTTGTATGTCATGGTACTTAAATTTGGTCATTTATTTTTAGACAAAAGTCCGTGTTTTACATAAGAAAAGTAGTGGAAAATAGTAGGGAATGGAGGTTCACATCTGAGAATCCAGGCTTGATTTATCTGGGGATTAGATCACCTTTGGATCACAGATTCAACTTTAATTTATGAACAAGAGGAGATTTCAGGTGGAGAACACGCCTCTACGAATTAAAATTCTATGCAGTTTACTTTATCCTTCCCTCACTCCAGTATTTTCTGGCTCCATTCAAGTGCAGGTCACACTTCTGTGACGAGTGGATGAAATGACACTGGTGTTCCTGAAGAACGGAGAAGACCGTCTCAACCGTGGAACTCTTTGCCTTGAAAGTAGTTATGCATATCCCTTCTTATAAATTTGAGCTTGTTATAAAATAAACAGGTGGAAAATTGACATTGGCAACTGGTATAACATTCTTTTAGACGCATTGAATCTTTCACTCTTATCCCTGCAGTTATGAGATCTGACAGATGGATGCATAATTGTCTTAGAATGGTGACATATTAGGACACATGTACAAAACAGACGACACTGATACAGGTGCTCATTGCAGACCACCAGAGATCTGTTAACATTCTGAAATGACTGTCAGGCTCTGAGTGAGATTTTTAAAGGTGCTGAGAATGGATAAGTGAAATTCCTCACCAGAGAAGCACATTCTGCCATGGTTCACACTTCCCTTTTGGCATAAGCTTCAGGATGACTGCTCTAAGTTTGAACCTCGTATGTAAATATTATTTGAAAGGTAAAGGTCAAAAACTTCATGTCATTCAGAAAAATCCCAACCTCCTACCACCCCTGTACGCACGCCGAGAGTAGAAGATGGAGAATGAGTCGTAGACGTTTTACTTTATGCCTGGTCATGCTATAGGAAAACTTATTTTTCTTATTTTGCAAATGGGAAGCCAGGGTAAACCGGGCTGACAGGCCAAGTGACAATGTTACGATAGTACTAGAAGCCAACTTATTTGCTAAATAAACTTGAGTGCAGCCCTCTGATGACATAATGATGTTGAAATTTCTCCAAAGGGGTGATAAATTCACTTTTATATGCTTTGACATTATAGATAAAGAAACTACTGACACTTCTCACTGATAATCTAATTATAAGCCATCCATAGCCTGTGCAGGACTGTATCTAAATATCATTAGTACATGCTCATTGACTTCAGTAGACATCCAGTAGGAAAGAGCAAATAGTAGATATGTTTCAGCTTGGTTGAAAACTACTTGCTTAAAGCTACTTTGCAAATATCAGAAACACAGAGGGTATTTTAGCATCTAATTGTTAGTTACACAGTATGATTGCTTATACATCATTTTTTCCTTTCCTTGATTCACATCGTAATGAGGCCAGTAAGAGTTTAGTAGCTGTGGTGCGTTGCATTATTCTTCAACAAATATTCAGTCTTTTCTCTTCTCTTGCCACTGAGAGAAATGTACTTCTCCACCCCATGAATTTGGGGCTTGATCCTGTAACTTGCTTTAGCTAATGGAATATGGCAGAAGTGCTATTTTGACAAGTCTGGACTTTAAAAGACATCACGACTTTCCACCAGCTTGTGGAGCACACCTAAATCCAATTCACAAGCTGAAACACAGCTTCAGTACACAACCTATAGCCAACAGTTAGTATGTAAATAAGATCTGAGTATTTGTAATATGAAATCATTAAGATTTTGACATTTTTCTTTTTCTTTTCCTGTCATGCAACATAAAATATTCTTGAAGCTGACAAACGGAGGTATTGATAGAAGTGAAGCATTTTCCACAATAACAACAGAGAAATGAATAGTTCCGGTATTGGCTTGGGACTTATTGGTGTGTGGCAAGGAAATTTATAGGAGCCTGGAAAAAATGGCCACCCATATTACGCAATAAGGAAATATTTAGCTAAGCTTTTGAATGAAAATACCCAGGAGGCTGAGAATGTATTTAAGATATTTACTGTTTGGAGTTGGCTGTCATTTGTTATGTTTGTATCTTGTAATGTAAGAAAGAATAAGCTGAGAAAGGATCTATGTGGTTTGCAAGGGGACATGGAGAGTCTAGGGGAGCGTGGCGCACTGGAAAATGAAATGGTTTCTCATTCGTAGATAGTCAAGATGAAGATGAGAAATCCTTGAGCCGAAATGCTAATTGATGCTCATGGCACAGCCTGAGGGCAAAAACAAATCAAAGTTGCGATGATCACAGATTTAAGACTTCTGATTAGATTCACGTGGCCTCCAATAACTCCTTTCACTTGGATAAAATGGCTGATGAAAAGTGACAAGAGACTCGGTCCCAGGGAGGGCTGATCAACTTAAAGCACTTGTAACTAAGTCTAGTGAGGGAGAAATGACTCAAAAGAATTTTGACATGACTACAGCCCAGGAATAAAAACCTACATCAGCAAAGTTTCTCAAAAAGTTATATTACTAATGGTACCGCCAGCCTGGATGTAAAAGGCATTTGGCTATAACAAACACAAACTGATACTTGGGCCACAAATTCTGTGGGCTGGAAATAGCTCAGCTCCCTCAATCTCATAAACCTCAATGGAGCAGAGAAGCAATGAGTTAAAAGGTTTTCCCAGATGGTGGTTCCAGTAGCTATGGAAGAAGTGGATTGGGGAGCTGTTCCCAGGGAGCCAAATTGGGCCTAATCAAGAAACATCACCTAACCCCAAGGATGGGGGATCATGCAACATTTGGCCTCCAAGATTTCTGAATTGCTATGGACCAGTGACTGCTTTCTGTCTCCCACTCTTTGCCTTTTCAGATGGTGGTGTTTATTGTGGTTAACCTGTTTTGTCCTACAATTGTGTCGTGTGTGTGTGTGTGTGTGTGTGTGTGTGTACGTACAGATGAGTTGTCTTTTTTTCCCCATAGGTCTCAAAATCAAGAGGAGCCACAATTAGCCCTTATATAGACACTATTATGACATCTTGCCTTTAGACCCTGGTGCCCTGATTACAGAACACTTTTGCCGTGTCCCTTCCCTGCAGTGGAAGTGAGCACATTTTATGTGGGAAGAAATAAGTGAATGTGACCAAGATGGCAGACTGAGGTAGGATGTATTAACATCCATCAAATATTCACTCTCCACTTGAGAATAGCATATTTCTCCATCCTACTGATATTGGGCTTAGCCACGTGACTTCCTTTTGCCAACGTAATGTGGAAGTCACATCGCAACAGGTCTGAGATGAAACTTCATGGAGTCTTTGAATTCTCACCAACTCTTGCCTGCCATCACATGAGCATCACATCCTGGGTGGGTGTGCTCCATATCTGGGCCCTGGGATAATAAGTGATTCAGGGAACATGATCCACAGTCCCAGAGCAGATCTACCCACATGTAACGTGAAGGAGAAGTAAATGCCTGTTGCCAGAAACTACTGGGATTTGGAGGAGGTTTATTGCTCAGGTAATTCTGGTGAAATCTAATATGTAATTTTCAAAATTATTGTTTTCTAGTGGGAGAGCCGGAAAAGAACCTAATTGCCTAACACTTGGGCCAGTACTTTAGGCAAAGAGCATGTTCAATATTTCTAAAGAATAAATGAAATATACTTGCAAAACCAAGTATTAGAAACTATTGACTAGAGGGGTTGGAAGGAAATCTTAATAAATAAAACCTCCCAGTGTTTCCTTATACATGTTAAAGGGCAGGTTGTATTATTGTTCAGCAATATTCACGTCCCCCTCCAACAATTGGCTAAGAGTAGAAAAACTGAAAAAAGAGATACTTGATAATGACAATAAGCTTTCATCTCTTACACTAGAGGATTTTTATGATCAGTGGAATCATTTTCACAGACAAAAATACTTGAACCAGTATTTTTCTTTGATTTTATGTTCTTACCTTTTGTTTCTGAGTGACGGCAATATATACTACATTGAAAAAGGAAAACAAAAAGTATTTTTCAATTATTGAAACGTGTAAAATACCAGTCGATTTAGGGACAATTTTTAGAGCTTCCTTGTAAAAACTGTGTTTCTTTGACATTCTAATGAGATCTGCCTCTAAGTTGGATTCTCTGAAGCAATGATGACTGAGCACATGATTAATGTTTTCAGAGATAGCCAAAATGCATTATTTAACTAGTACTTATTTAAATGTCATTCCCTCCTTTTCTGTGATAGAAAATGAAACACATATCATTAGACTGAAGAAAAAGGAAAAAGAACATGGGGGGGGGTGGAGTTTTGTTTCTCCCTGAAACCTCAGCCTGGTCTGGGGGATTATTCATATTTGTTGCAATGGAGTTCATGAAACAAGTCCAAGGGACAGACGTAAAGATCTGGGATGTCTCACTCTGGCACTCACGTTTCTTCTGGGCTTGGTACAACACTAAGACTAGCAGAGTGACAGGCCTGAATCTTTTCAGATCAATCATCTGCCCATCATGTTACTTGCAGCTTTCATACCAACTTCTTGAACAGTTTTGGGTAGTTTCTGTCATTTGTCCACAGGAGCTGCAGTAAGGTTCTCCTTAGGAGCTTGAGATGGAGGTAAATAGAGTTTCCACCTTAGAGTTAAATGGTAAAGAAAGTTTAAAGAGATTTGTAGCCGGTGGTTGAGGCAAAAGGAATTAGCCCTAGGGCAAAAGTATCAGATAGAATATATTTTTTTTTAATTTTTTTTTAATGTTTATTTATTTTTGAGACAGAGAGAGACAGAGCATGAACGGGGGAGGGGCAGAGAGAGAGGGAGACACAGAATCGGAAGCAGGCTCCAGGCTCTGAGCCATCAGCCCAGAGCCCGACGTGGGGCTCGAACTCACGGACCGCGAGATCGTGACCTGAGCTGAAGTTGGATGCTTAACCGACTGAGCCACCCAGGAGCCCCCAGATAGAATATATTAACATAACCAAAGAAAAGATGGGTCCAGACAAAGGAGTTTTCGTCCTATAAGCTAGCAAAACTTGTGAAAAGCGAATGTTGACTGTGCCTGTCTGAACACTGTCAAGTTCACACTGGAGTGCTGTGCTATATTACAAATGCTCAAGGGAAGCACAGCAATGCTCAATATCCATTCGTTGGATGCTGCACAGACTACTAGGTACCTCATAGCTCGAATATTAGACACTCCTACATTCCTTCCAGTGAAGTCATATCCTTGAAAAGCTGGATGTTCAGCAGTTTCTGTGATTAGAAGCAAGCACCATGTGAAAAGGAACCTGGAACAGGAAATGAGGGTGGTGTTGCCCAATCTGATGTCAAGGTTTGCAAAGGTGTGTGGTGTCCGACAGGGGCACACCTGTTAGTAATTGCGGTTATTTAAGAATTATATGTAAATATGTATTTTTTCAATGTATAAGCATTATTTCTTTCAAATGCTTCTATGTTATTAGTAAACGAATACTTATTAAACTGATGGGCCGTGGCTACTTTACAAAAGGAACTGCTTGGTATTTCCTTTGCCCTATAGGCACTGTGAAAAAATTTGTGAGACACTAAGGGCACAGTGAACTGAGAAAATCTGGAAGTCTCTGGTCTGGACTGAATGGAGAGTGGTTGTTCCATTTGAATATAGACTATACCTGACAGATACAATTCTTATTGTGGAGATGAGAGCATAATAACATATATATATGTTATATATATATACTATATATATGTTATATATATAGATATATACTATATATATGTTATATATATATATACTATATATATGTTATATATATATATGTTATATATATCTATATATCTATCTATATATATATAGATAGATAGATAGTATTTTTACTATATGGGGCTTAAACTCATGACCCCGAGAGCAAGGGGCTTGAACTAATGACCCTGAGAGCAATGGGGCCCCCGGGGCCCCATGTGGGGCTTGAACTCATGACCCTGAGAGCAAGCGTCAGACTGACTCTCTACTGACTAAGCCAGCCAGACTCCCTCATTCTACTGTTTTTAATGTCAATACACAATGGATTCACATAACTAACTTCTAGCTCTAGTCCCTCATCCCCAGGCAGGTTCAATATCCATTTCCTTAATAAGAATATTGCTCAGGTCTAAGAACTTTGGTGCTCAGGCTACTTAGCAACTGTGCAATTAATTATAAATTAATAAGCAAGTACCTTTGTTATAGTTATATTTCCCTCACGGGTTTCCTAAACAAAGAGAACGAACATCTTGCGGAGGGGGGAGGACATGAAAGCCTTACAAATTCTCATTATAAATTTATTCAGTAGCGTCCTGATCATACATCAGTCTGAGGTCACTCCTGAACTCTCTGGCTGGTGGAATGATAGATATTTCTGCGCTTGGAAGGCTGAGAATCAGATTTTGGTCCATAGCATTTCAACATGGTAATGATGCAATTCTGTTAGGCTTTTTGAAAAACAACGGTCTGGCTTACTTCAAGTGCTATCCTTGGATTGTATTTATTTATTTATTTTTCCATTTTAGCAAACCCTGGAAGCAGTCTGCCTGGACTCAGATCTCGTCTCCATCACCACCTAGTTGTGTGAGCTTGGGCTAATTACTTAATCTCTCTGTACTTCAGTTTTCTCATCTATAAAATGAGGATAATAATAATTACTTCAGAATGTAGTTGTGAAGATTAAGTAAAATGATACACTTAAAGCACTTAGAACATGCTTGGCATATTCTAAACCCCAAATAAATATTTCTTCTTCTTTTTTTTTGTTGTTCCTCTGAATATTATTATTGTGATTTTTGGTAATATTTGCCTTGTTTCTTTCAGTTTTCATGTTTCTACATTTTCATCAAATTTTTCTATGTCCACACCTAACATTCAAATGTAAGTTGGATGTCTCAACAAAGTCGTGACTACAATCCAAGTCTGTGAATGTGGAAAAGTCAGTAATACCAAACATACTTCATTTGCTCATCTATATTTGCATGGTTCTCTCAGTTCGGGAGAGAGCCACATGGCCAGTTTGGGTCAATTACATGTGAGTAAAAGTGAAAAGGGCTTTTTTATGGGCTTCTCCAGTCTTCTCCCTGCCTCCGCAAACAAAAAGAACTTGTATCTTAGAAGATTACCACATCTGAGAAGATGTAGCTAGCACATGGTGGTGCCTCCATTAACCTGAACCCCTTCACAACTTGCTGGAGTAGAATGACCAGCAACTTATGTTGGAGATGTACTATGATCAAGAAATAAACATGCTGTGTAGTAAGCCACTAAGATTTCCCAGGTCAGCTGTTCCACACCATAATCTAAACTCATAGAGTGGGTGTAACTGACCACCAGGCACCTACTTCCTAACAATGAGCTAACTAACATCAAGGGAATGAATTATATTTATAAATATTTGCTGAAAAACCTGAAAGGATAGTATATGCTTCTTCCGATTTGGGATCTCTAGTGCAGTTGCTGACAGATGTCAGCTGAGGCTCTGCTAACCTGTAAGTCCTACTGTTTTGGATGTCCAAGGTGGCTCATTCACAAGGCTGGTAGCTGAGGCTGGCTTGGGAGCTGATATGGGGCTTTTGACCAGAGTACCAATACTTGGCCTCTCCATGTAGTTTCACTGTATGTTGGCTGGTTGGCCTCTCACTGTATGTTGGCTGGGTTCTCAGATGGAATAAACCCCTAAGAATAAGCATTTTCAAAGAGCCAAGGATGAAGCCACAGTCATTTTATGGTCCAGAGTTGGAAGTCCCAGAATGTTTCTTCCAGTGCATTCTATTAATCAAATAAATCACTGAGGGTAGCCCCTGTTAAATTAGAGTTTACTTATCAAAGGGATGAATGAAAAAGAATTTGTGTTTGCAGCCTTCTTCAACCTATATCATACCCCCTCCTCTAAAACACACATTTCTACTTACCCACATTGATTAATACCCACATTAAAATTCATTCACACATTAAAATTCTTGCAAGCAGAGCAGTCATGCTTTAGCATAATTGAAAATCTGTACTAGTACCTGTTTCTGAGATTTTGCCCATTAATTGCTGAATAAATTCATGAATGGCACAGAAATATCTTTGAATCTTTCCCAAGGTCTTCTGCAGTGCCTAGATTTTAGATGCATAATAAATCCATTTTGAATAAATGAAGGAGACATATATATTCTGTATAAAATGTCAAACTTAAGTTTATCAAATTAACGTGTAAAAGGTAAATACATAAAGAATATTTTTCATGTAAATATTTTCATTTAAGTAGGGCACAGTAAAAAAAAAACAGTTGGAAGTCTCAGGGGGTATTTTCAGTTTTCATATAAATATAAAGTAATAAATATATTTTTTTGGCCAAAATATATATTGACTTGAGTAAATATTGTTTCTGAAAAAATATAGGAAGAACCAAACATTTCAACACTTTAGAAAAATGCCCTAAAGGCAGTCTACTAATATATATTTTTTTTCATAGCACAATGAGAAGTAAAGAAAAAGAAAAGATCTCTTAAGAATTCTTGAGAAAAGTATTACAATTAGTGTTATTGAGAGTTTAGGACATTTTTCCCCCAACTTTACTTGGTTGTGAGTATATTGGCTTATTCTGAGTTTGCATCAGTTTAAAATTCAGAAGATGTGAAATAAAATTGCCAATATTATGTCTACATATTTATGGAAACCAAATGAAGCTTGAGTCATATAATTTGTAACAGGACTAACGGAGAATTGAACTTGCTTTTCCATGCTGATCCTGCCGCCATGATAGAAGCAGCCCTAGAATGATCAGAAAGAATTTAAGCCTTCTAAACTGAAGTCTTGAATTGTGTAGAAATTCTTTCCCTTTGTATTCAATACACATTTAATTTGATGCTATATTTTAAGTGTAGTCTCCTACATGAGCACAAAGACTATTCCAAAATAGTCTTTAGAATTCTATTTAGAAGGGAAAAATCTGTTAGAAATGAACATATATAGCCAAACATAGGAAAAATATTGTTTTAAACTTAAAATAATGGTAAAAAAATTCATTCCGTTTGTAAGACCAGAGGCTTAGAGTGTATCTTTTCAACACATGCTTCAACATGTTTTCCATTGTTATTCATGAATTTTTTATAAAAATTCCTTGGCTTCACATTGCACTGGTTTTACCAGTTTTTTTTTCCCTAAACCTGTTTGAAAAATTAAGTGTTTTTCTATGATTTTACTTTTTTATTTTATTTTTTATTTGAGAGACAGAGCATGTGCAAGTGAGGGAGAGGGGCGGGGGGGGGAGAGAGAAACTTAAGCAGGCTCCATTCTCCATGCAGAGCCTAAATCGGGGCTTGATCCCATGACCCTGGGATCATGACGTGAACCGAAATCAAGAGTTGGACACTCAACTTACTGAGCTGTTCATGTGCCCCTCTCTATTATTTTACTGATTGTTATTTATTATTATAGAGTTTTCTCCCATCTCATGAATTTACTTAAATAATTCCATTTAAATTAAAATTGTAATTATATAGATCAAAATCTATTCAATTTATAAGCAGATTAACTGTTTACTTATAAAATATTTAAGATATTTAAATTTTTTAGAATTTAAGGAAGCTCAAAATTCTCTTTGAACTACTCATTAAAAATAGACTTCCAAAATTCAAGAAAAAATATTCATTGAAATTCCTGTCTTAACAGAGAGAGAGAGAAAGAGAATTTTAAGTACAAATTAAAACTTTTCTGCAGTAGTTTAAATAATTCATGAATTAAAAATATTTTCCTATGGAAACTATCAAATTATAAACCACACCTGATTTTACAAAATACCAATTGATTTCTAAAACTGTAAATATAACTCATATTTTATGTGTCTCAAAAGACCTGATAGAAAGCTGGTAATTGTCTTCAAATGTTTTTAATTTGAAAAAAAGCAAATTGCATTTATCAACTAAAAATATATAATGAAAGTAATAAGACCAATTTTTATCAGCATGCCTAGAAAGGGCAATGAAAAGGAAGCACAGGGAAGGGGGATTATGTAAGACCACAGACGGCATCTTATGTGCCCTGTGGTGTATGGGCATAGGTGAGTGGAAGAACACGGTGGTGGGAGGGAAATCGACAGGAATAATTTTCTCGTATTTTTCTGAAGTCCTGTGGGTAGTCTTCTGGTGTCTAACACATTTGTATTTTTTAAGTGCTTATTGCAGATGACATTCTTGTATATATGTGAAATAAACCTTGTAGAATGGTCAATGGAATGATCTAGGGAAGAATACTATAATGACTCTGTTTCTAAGATGCTTTGAAAAAGCAGCATGAATTTAACACCCACTAATTCAGACAATTACATAATATCCAACATATTAAGCAGATAAAATGTTGTATGTTCTTTAGGTTTATCTTCTTAGAAGTTTTAGGAAATTTGTATTGTACAATTGGGTCTTAAAAGCAAGATCTAGGAATTGGCCATTGATAAGGAAATTGTCTAATTATCAGTTTCTTTTTTTTTCAGAAATAAAAGTCTGAATATAGTTAGCTAAAGTTGAATGATAAATAGAATGAAATGGAATAAACTAAGTAGAATATAGTCTGAATACAGTTAGCTAAAGTTGAATGATAGATAGAATGAAACAAGTCCATCTAGCCCAAAGTTTAACCGTATATAAAAGCCAGGCATTTTTAATCATTACGGCATTCTTCTTCCTTTACATTACTTTGTTAACAACCCCTGTTCCATATCCATCGCACCATCTTTAGAAACTGAATCTTGTGGGGGCTCTTGGGTAACTGAGTCCATTAAGCGTCGACTTCTGCTCAGGTCATGATCTCATGGTTCCTGGGTTTGAGCCCCGCTCGGAGCTCTGTGCTGATAGCTCAGAGCCTGGAGCCTGCTTTGGATTCTGTGTCTCTCTGTCTCTCTCCCCCTCCCCTGCTTGCTCTCGCTGTCTCTCTCTATCTTTCAAAAATATACAGTAAAAAACAAAAACAAAAAACAAAAAAACAAAACCTGAATCTTGTAGTATTATATCATAATACCAGCCCTTTTAAAAACCTTACTCATGAGAGGACTTTAAGTGATGACTACCTATTTTTACTGACCTGCAGAGATTTGTTTTGTAGAACCTATTTGCCACACTTTAAGGCACCCAGCATTTGCTGGTCTTCCTTTATTTGGGAATGCAGTTCCAAGGTAGAATGTGAGAACTGTTTCTTGCTGCATTGCCTTAAGCATGATTCTCTAGCTGCATTGCTTTGAGGCATGATTCTCTTTGTATTGGGTTGTTTCAACCAAGATTACTCCTATTTTTTCACTGCCCCCCCCCTTTCTCTAGCATGTACACACACACACACACACACACACACACACACACCCCTTACAAGGAGAGGAAATGCCTTATTATCAGAAGGTGATTTATTAAAATACATAATCTTTACATATATTTTTCTAGTGTTTTCCAAAAGACACGAGAAAAACTGTCTTGAGTAGAAAAACATAAATGAAAAATATATCAACGCTCATCAGACTTACTTCATTTATTTTTCGTGTGCTGGGCATTGGAACTTGACAAGGAGTATGAAAAGAATATCAATGGTGAGGCCAATTTGTAAACATTTTCTCCTAATGATCTATACATTTATCAAATATTAAACCAGATTAATTACATACCCAATGTGATCTCTTTAACACACACACACATTACAAAGTAATTCTGACATCAGGGAGAACAGCAGCTGTGCTGAAAACGAGTTGCGTGCATGGTACAACCAGGCTGGTCGATGTGCAGTATTTGCAGAGGTCTGTGTACCACTTACAACCGAACCACCCAGGGTGCACGTCTTAGATCTACCAAGACAGAATCTTCAGGGAGGGGAGCCAGGGATTTTCATTTTGAATATTCATTCTCTGGATGGTTCTAAGACACACTGGGGAAACTTTGAGGGGCAAGTGTAAAATTTCTTCTCAAGGAAAACTTAACTCTTAAAATGAAAATAGAGGAATTAATAATATCTTCAACGCTTTGTATCGTATTTAGCACATTCAAAATTTCAGGTTGCGATTGTTACTTTTTTTGAGAGAGAGAGAGAAAGAAAGAGGGAAGGGCAAGGGAAGAGGGAGAGAATCTGAAGCAGATTCCATGCTCAGTATAGAGCCCTACACGGGACTCAATCCCATGACGATGAGGGCTCGATCTCAGGACCGTGAGATCATGACTGAGCAGAAATCAAGAGTTGGACTCTTAACCAGGCGTCCCAATTGTTACCTTTTTAAAATACATCATTTTGTATACTAAATTTAGGCTAATGACATTCCTCTCATCCAACAGGAAAAAACACGGTGGCAAATGTACATTCTTTCAAAATCTTCCAAATAGGAAAAATCCTAAGATTAGGATTAGAATACAATGCTCCTATAATTCTAGTTGTGTACAACATTTAATTCCTTGCTATTTTGATTCTTTAAGCTTCTTTTTTTCCTGCAACACCATTATGTCAAGCTTCCACAGTAAGGCACAGAATTGGGGCAAGTATTAATAGACCAATTTAGGCCATAACCCCAAAGTGTCTCAACAATCGATTTAATTTGACTATGACAACTAACCCAGCTATAAATTTCAACAGGGTTGAATAGTCACCCAGAACCATATTTTGGAATATCTCAACGCAGGTATAGGCTGGACTAAATACTCAAAAGTGCACTTTATTATGCCTGTTTTTTGGTAGATCACACATATATAAATATATGCATATATATACCAGTCAGAACTTTCTAACAGGTCTGTTTATGCGGCACTATTTGTCCTGGCTGGGGATTCCCAGTTTCCTGATGTTAAGTCCGATTATTACTAGAATCTGTTTTTTTTTTTACTAGAATCTTGGGAAATACCTGTGTCTTCAACTCCTTACCTCACTACAGACCAGAATCAGTATTAGAGTTACAGTCCGAGCAGGTAGACTAATGTAGGATGATAATATCATTTTTCAACATTTTTCTTTTGGCTAGTGCTAGTTAGAGCTATTGTACCCTTTGCATGCAAAATTGCAACAGCTAGTATAAGTTAGTTAGTTAAATAGGCATAAGAATGCTGTGAAGCTCAATGGAATGGCTTTGAGTTTAAAGTCTTAGAGGTTAAAGAAAATCCTCCACTCTGCCCTGGTGATATATTCACTGGGATCATGTCCAAATCTATTCTTGGAAGAGCCGACTATATTACCAACTGTTTTTTGTTGGTACAAACTGTGTTTTGTTTATACAAAAGGTTGATAAGTGACATCAAGAGGAAGCGGCGATTATAGTACCAACTCTTAACCTGTGTTTTGTTTATTCAAAAGGTTGATAGGTGACATCCTTTACAACAGTCATGCAATGCACTAGCATCATTGAACACATTCATTCTTTTGCTCAGTTTTTCCGATGGCATCCAGCCTTTGATGTTGATCATTTTTGTTGGCTCATTAATTCAATTTTCCTTTGTTCAATAAAATCTCCAAATGCTGATGTTGAATTGCCAGGAATAAAGATACTGATGATAGAAATGGCACCAGAGAAATCATTGCTATTCTTGGCCATGGACATTTCCAGTCTGAACAATAGTTGTTTTCTTCATAGCTTTCACCAATGTCATATTTTAAGCAGGGATTTTGTGAGCTCAACAAATGAATGGAAAAGGCTGCAAAATACATTGCAGAAATATCTCACAGGTAAGCAGGAAATTTGGAATAGATGATCAGAACAGAAAAGTTATAAAGAGATGTCTAAGGCAAAAGAGAAAGCAAACCTGCTGAAGTGTGCTTTAAAATGCGGTATGATTTGGTCAGCAGGTCAGCCACTATTTTCCCAGCTGACTTGGAATCCATCGCTCTATGGAGAATAAAAGGTCAGAAGATTAGGCTATTTGAAGAGTTAACAACTATTAAGAGTACAAGTTTCATAAGAATAGGGTGATCCTAAGGTATTTCATCACTCAGTGGGATAAAGTTCATATCCTTTTTTTTTTTTTTTTTTAAATTTTTTTTTTTCAACGTTTATTTATTTTTGGGACAGAGAGAGACAGAGCATGAACGGGGGAGGGGCAGAGAGAGAGGGAGACACAGAATCGGAAACAGGCTCCAGGCTCTGAGCCATCAGCCCAGAGCCCGACGCGGGGCTCGAACTCACGGACCGCGAGATCGTGACCTGGCTGAAGTCGGACGCTTAACCGACTGCGCCACCCAGGCGCCCCAAAGTTCATATCCTTTTTAATGCTAATTATTTAAGTCAAGATTTTCAGGTTGCAAATATCCAAATAGAGAGTCACATCTGGAGTTTGATGCATGTAATGATAATTAGGGAGGATAGAGGTAACATGCTCATACTGTAGGTTTCTACCTTCCCTATTTTTTCCATCAAAGCATTAATGGGAGGTGACATATACAAAGAAAACTTTATCTGATTGCCAAAAACAACAACAACAACAACAACAACAACAACAAACAGAGTAATAAGGAGTGTACTAAAAATCAGGTAAGACCTAGGGAAATTTCCCAAGTTTATTCAAATCTTCTTTACCTTTCTATCTCTCCAGAGACCCTCGAGAGTGGCAACTGCCCCTTCAACAGTCCCTTCCAATCTTCCAAACTTTTCTCTTGCTATGCTGCTGTTGCTTTACTCCTTAGTTATCTACATTATATAAATCAAGATAATCCTTCCTAGACTCTTTTCTTTGGATCACCACCATGACTGCTGGCAGTCAGGGGTATAATTAAAAATCCTCATTATTGGGTAATCAAAGTAGTAGTGGTTGGTATGGGGGAGTAGAAAGACAGACTCTCCTTTCTTTTCTGTCTCAGGATATAAGTAAAAACTCCCTGGCCTAACATCTCTAGTTCTCAAGGTTCTTAAAAAATAGACCGGATAGAAGTATGTCCCTTGCTTTCCTACCTTCCTGAAATGACAAAATAATTAGTGTTCCTCCTTTTTAATTTAATATGCACTATTAATTTAATTAATTAATTTAATATATATGCACTTCCTTACACATAGTAAATATTAAATAAGCATGCACTGAAATGAATTTCACACTATGAGACAAAAATAAGACTGGGCATAAAATTCGTGTTTAAATTAAAATTTATCTGCATGAAATATCTATGGTAAATCAATGAGTTATACACTTTCTAAATTATAACATGTGATATAAAACTCATGTGTTATTATGGTTTTATAACTTATTTCTTTGTGCTCTGCAAGCCAAATCTACTTTGAATCTAACTATTACTAATAGTAGATTTGAGGATACAGAGAACACTTGGCGCCACTATTCTATAGTTTTTTTTTTTTTGAGAACAAAAGAAAGAAATATAGAATGCAAATAAGCTAAGGTATATGATACACAAATAGAGTGTAACCGCATATTGTTTTCCCTGCTGCAATAAATAAAATTTCAAGGGAGCTGTTTATAAAAGCCAACCTAATAAACATATTAATCAGCAAAGCCTCTAATCCAAACCTTACGTAAAGCCTTTCCCATGGGAAAAATAAAGTCAAACAGACCCTACAGATACGGCCGTGTAATCTGTCCTCAACTCATTGTCTCCTCGATGCCATAGGCAGTGGTGTGTGGGAGACCTGCTACCTGCCAATTGTTAAATGTTTTAGATATTCTGTGAGTCAGTTGTTAAACAGAGTCACTAGCAAATATTAATTCATATAAACTTGCAATTAAATAAATCACATTAAAATTAAAGGCAGTAAATAGTTGAAAGTCATCACTTTTTAATTATGTTACTACCTGCCACAAGTATCTATTCTTTTTTTTTAATGTTTATTTATTTTTGAGACAGAGAGAGACAGAGTGCAAGTGGGGGAGGGGCAGAGAGAGAGGGAGACACAGAATCTGAAACAGGCTCCAGGCTCCGAGCTGTCAGCACAGAGCCAGACGCGGGGCTCGAACCCACAAACCGTAAGATCATGACCTGAGCCAAAGTCGGATGCTTAACCGACTGAGCCACCCAGGCGCCCCACAAGTATCTATTCTTTTGAGGTGATTTATGTCTCTTATATCTGTATGGTGGAAGTACTATAGAATTCGGTGATATTGTACATCTCTTTCCAATTCCATAATTAAGGATGTCACGTCAGACATACAGTGGGAATATTTTATGGGAATTGGCACATGTTATACATCAGGGATTCCCTCCCCCCCCCACCCCTTCCGAGGCTAGTTGTTCAACATTTACCAGCATGCCACTAACTCTAGGTCACCATTTCTGCCAGGTGTGTATAAGAACATAATGACAGTGATCTGTGGAGAGGAAATCACATCCTCACAATCCCAGAAATTATTCCTTCAGGCCACAGTTAGGAAAATATTATCATTCAACAGGCTATCCAATTACAGCAAAAGAGTGGAGATTCTGACAACCCCCATTCATGATGCACGAGAGTTCTTGCTCCTTGCCACGACTCCGCACTGGCTTCGAATTCTAGGTCCTTGCTATTTCAAGTTTAGGTTTCTGCCAGTTGAGAATCCTACCAGCAAGTGTGCTTTAGCTTGCACTGATAGAGCATGTGGATTTCCCATCACAAATAAACCAAATCCAAGTCTCAAGCAAGCCTCTGGACTGTTTAGTACTGATCTTAATGCGTTCCAAGTACATCTGAATGTCAAAAAGCTAGAAACGTCTCTCAATTTTATTTTTAACGTCCTTGTCATATTTTTTATAAGTCCCCACTAATTGTAGGTCTTTCCTGTCCCTCTCATCTTTTTGTTTCTTAAAGGGCAAAGTGAGACATTCTCTGAAAGTTTTTTTAAGGAAATCACGTCTGACTTAGAGAAAGCAGGCCCCTAATTGTGTCACATTTATAACGCTTTTTTTAAAAAAAAAAGATGTTTATTTATGTATGTGAGAGAGAGAGAGGAGGGCAGAGAGAGAGAGGGAGACAGATTCCATAGCAGGCTCCCCACTGTCAGCACAGAGCCTGGCATGGGGCTCAAACTCAGGAACAAATGGTGAGCTTGTGACCTGAGCCGAAACCAAGAGCTGATGCTTAACCAACGGAGCCACCCAGGCGCCCCACATTTATGGCAGTTCCTAACAGAGAATGAAGTTACATCCTTTGGTGAGTGATCTGGGGACCTGTTAAAAATATTCATTGACTCAAATTAAAGTGCAGTTTATAATGATGCTTACTTTTAGATGTGTTTCTCAATCTTTTTTTTTTTATATCGCCTCTCTAAAGAGAAAAAAAATAAATTAAATATAAATTCTTCCTAACAAGAGACACTAAATACTAAGGAATAAGATTCTGTCAGGTAAATTTGAGCTTTGGGGTGCACCAACCATCATCATGCCTAAATGCTATCTTTGCACCCCCAGGCCCCACACGAGAACCAATTTTCATCATGTTAGGGGCAATGGCATCCCTGTCGATAATGCACATGCACTTCATTCTGAACGAGTGTACTTAAATGTCCATTTGTTTCAAGTTTTATTAGAGAAGCTGATTTTACGAGACATCACATATGTATATGTCAAATTGGCTTTGTTCAGCTTTCAGACACTAAGTTAGACACCCAGGGATATTGTATTCATAATGGTTAGGCGGTCTAGAGCAACATTCACCAAGATGGTCACTGGACATATGTGGCAACTTCTATTTAAATTAGCAATTCAATTTCACTCATCCCATTTTGAGTGCTTGCTTGTCATTAATGGCTTGTGTCTTTTATGATGGAAAGCGCAGATAATAGAATATTTTCATCATTGCAGAAAGTTCTATTGGTAACAGTGTTCTACAGCCTCATCCTCAAAGTGTGTTCCATGGACCTGACATTGCTGTCATGTGAGAGTTTATTAGAAAAGCAGATTCATTTTTGCACCCGGGAGGCTCAGTCGGTTGAGCAACCAACTCTTTCGGCTCAGATCATGATCTCACCGTTCATGAGACTGAGCTCCGAGTTGGGCTCTGCGCAGAGCCTGCTTGGGATTCTCTCTCTCCTTCTCTCTGCCCCTCCCCCACTGTCTCTCTCTCTCTCTCTCAAAAATAAATATACATTAAAAAGAAGGAAAGCAGGTTCCTGGGCTCTATCCCAGACCTACCGAATCATAATTTGCACTTTTTGCAAGATACCTAGGGTTTCATACGAGGACACATCAGTGCTGCCAAGAGATCATTTTTTGTCTGCCTTTAAATACTAACTTCCTGGAAGATACATCATATTGAAATGTGCCTGATTTTGGGGGCACCTAGGTGGCTCAGTTGGTTAAGCATCCAGCTTCAGCTCAGGTCATGATCTCATAGTTCACGAGTTCAAGCCCCGCACTGGGCTTTGTGCTGACAGCTCAGAGCCTGGGGCCTACTTCAGATTCTGTGTCTCCATCTCTCTCTGCCCCTTTCCCCCTCTTGTCCTGTTTCTCTCTCTCTCTCTCTCTCTCTCTCTCTCTCTCTCAAAAATAAATAAACATTAACATTTTTTTAAGTGTGCCTAATTTTTGAGATGTAGAGGTCAATACTTTATCTGCACTATTTTTTAATTCAATGCCTGAACAACAAACTATTTTACAATTATTTTATAACTAAGGGTGATTATGATGTGTTTGTGATTTTCCAAGTTGTCTGGTTTAATTCACAAGTTAACCATTTGCTCTCATGGTTTGAACCCACACAGCTTTTAAATTCAGAAGGCCTCCTTATTTTATTGAGACCCTCAGAAAAAAAGGAACGCCAGCAGAAGAAAATCACAGGCCAAGTGATGGTAATGATGATGTTCCACTTGTTTGAGTCATGAAAATAGTTTGGTCTGCATAACAGGACCAGCCCCTAATAAAGGCAGCTCTCTGAGAGTGGAACTAGAAATCCATACTTGTAACTGCAAACTGGAATGGGGTTAGGCCAATTTTAAAAATGAAGGTAAAGATTAATCTATCCAACAGTATATATACCAACCCAAAGATATTTACTATTATTATAAAATTAAAAAAAATAATTCAGTTCTCAGAGTTGCAGAACCACTCATGTGTAGCCTCCTTTAAAATGGAGAAAATCTCACTTCACGTATATTGCATAATATCTCATCACCTTTTACATTAATAGTAAATTGTTTTATGACAATGGAATTGATTAACATGTCAAATGCAAGAATTATTGCTGAGCTTTAGGTAGATCATTTGAATATAATTATGTTCTACATATTTGTTCTTGAAGATGAGTATTCATTTCTTTACAACAAGCCAAGATTCTAAGATAAACAGTTCTCATAAAGATGTATAGGGCTTAGTTCAGGCTCTGAAGATAATTAGAAAGTTTCACAAATGGGCCGGCCCTGAATTCCAACTCTTGAGATAAACCAGGGATCCAAATAAAATAAGCTAATCTGGCTCAAGTTTTATAAAATCATGCCAAAATTCCATCTTTAACTGCTTAAAAATACAATATACTTTGTGGTGGCCAAATAAAAAATAATCACATTATTTTGTGATGAAGACTATGGTCCATGTCTTTCTTTGAAGTGAGATTAAATTTATTTTTCTTCTGGCTCCGCTTCCTCAGTTCCAAGATTCCAATTTGTATACCTGAATTATTAAAGAAATCATTTGGAGTGAAATAAAAAATGTCAAACTCCTAAGCTTGTAGAGCTTCATGGAGACCTTTCCTCTCACTCTCACCGAGATCTTTTCCCTCTTGCTATATTTGATACTACTTTCTAAAGTTGAAAGACAGGGTATTAAAAAAACATATATATATATATATATATATATATATATATATACATATGAGATAAGAACTCAACTGCCCCTTCCCTACATTGGTTCCCAGTTGGCATGGTGCATTAACTAAAATTTCACCATTCGGAATCTATTACTTTATCCCAACTCATATCTTCTCCAAACATCAGTCTTTATGTTGCAAAGTCCTGGGGGTAGTTTTCATTTACATTCTACTGTATGAATACTTTTATCAGATGTTTTACCTCCAGCTGTGACAGGTTACAAGAGTTTTAAGGAATGTGACTGGGACTATATGGGACAGAGGGTAAAACTAGAGCCTAGAGCACTACCTACGGAGGACAGGCTTAGCCAAGTTACTAAGGGGACAGTATAAGCTGCCCAGTACTCTGGGATGATCTGGATGGAGAGCATGGTATTGGTAAGGGAAGGTGAGGGAACAGGCTCAAACTTTATGTCTCATTTTGCCCAGGACTGTAAACAGGGAGACTGTTCATTGCACTAGAGTTTCCTAATTCAATCAGGAACCCTGTATTTAAAGTCTGAAGCTTGTTAAATTGTAAAGACTAAGCTTATTAGTTAAGCAGATGGAGTTTTGACTCAAAGGTTGTACCAAGCAAAGTACACAAAGCAGCAGACTTTTCACTTACCAATACGGACGATTCGAATAAGCACTCTATTTTTTTCTATGTTGGATATTTGTGAGAAAATAATTTTTGGTCTGAATAATCTGCTGATAATTCTTGCAAATACCCACTGTACTGTCATACTTTACTGTCAAGACAGCAGCTCGATTATAGTTCACATGCTTCTGGAATACAATAGAATACTCACTGCTGTTTTACCAGTGAAAAGTATTATGGTAGACCTGATACTGGAATAAAAATAAATAAAAAATAAAAAATAAATAATAAATAATAAATAAAAATAAATAAAAATAAATAAATAAAATAAAAATAAATAAATAAAAATAAATAAAATTTTCAATTTTAGTAATTGAAAATTATAAATTTATACTTTTATATGTCAATTAAACAAGTTAGCCATTTGTCATAATTCTTTACACTGATAGTTTGAAAAAATAGTTTTTCTAAAATTGTACAGAATAACATGCATAAATAAATGCATAGAGAATAACTTAATTGAATAAAGACATGGGGAGCAGAACTGATCGTGATATGAATTCTAAGAAAAAATAAAATGGTCTATATAAAAATTATCAATAAAATTACATTTCCATGAATCACAAAAATCTACCTGGATAAAAGTTAACTAGATTGAAAAAGATTAATCATCAAACTTAAGATTATATAAAAAGATTCCTATCTATAAAAACTTGCATTTAAAATATCCAACATTCTGTGAATCCTTGTGATAAAATGCATCAATACGATAACTACCTTCTGCAAAAAATTTAAAACAATGGTTTTAAAAGCAGAAAGATTTTTATGAGTATTTCCAGAGTAATATTACATCCTGTTTGTAAATTAATGAAAAATTATAAGCATTTATTCACTCTAGTTATTAACTCTTCCTAGGAACTCTTACAAAATGCATGTGCTGTAGAAAGTATATTAAATCATTTTTAATTAGCAGAAGTACTTCCATTCGTACATAAGTATTTTTAAAGTGTCATATTTACAGACAACTAAAGGTTGGCTAGCTAACTTATACTTCTTGGATTCCAAAACTATAGCCTAGGACACATAATAATATTTTAATTTTTACATTCTCTCACAATTCCATTAATATCTGACTTAGTTGCATTATGTTTAAATATAAACTTCAAAATTTCAACCATAAATGTTTAAAAACAAAAGCAATCATTTGAATTATATTTTGCATTGATAATATTTAAAAAATATATATATTACACATTATATATTGTTATAATAATATGTATATATTTAATTATATATAATTATGTGTATTACATAAATTTTATATTATATAAATATTACATACCTATACATTATAATATATTTTATAATATAATTTATATCATATAAAATGTATATGAATTTTTATAAATTTTCATAAGTTTATACACATTTTATATACATATTTTAAATTTAGTACTTTACATAGAGCTACATTTGATATACTCATGAACCATTAAGAGATTGTCAAGGATAATTTGATTGGACCTTATTTTGTTTTTTGAACATTGACTTTAGAATCTAATTCTGCCGTAAGATGTGTTATTTTTCATGATTAGTTATTTGTAGCGAGGTTTATTCCAAGGAAGGTAGCCATTTAGACATTAAGTCTTCCAATTTTCTCTCTTTCTTATTCTGATACAATGTTAGAGAATTCAGAATTTAAAAGTACAAAACTCTTAATTTTTTTTTTTCAAAGTTTATTTTTATTTTTGGGACAGAGAGAGACAGAGCATGAACGGGGGAGGGGCAGAGAGAGAGGGAGACACAGAATCGGAAACAGGCTCCAGGCTCTGAGCCATCAGCCCAGAGCCCAACGAGGGGCTCGAACTCACAGACTGCGAGATCGTGACCTGGCTGAAGTCGGACGTTTAACCGACTGCGCCACCCAGGCGCCCCTGAAAGTACAAAATTCTTAATAATATTGAGAAAAAAACATCATGTCTTCTGGATGTGGGTAACCCTATGTGCCAGGGGTCAGAAACTTTTTTTTTAAGTTTATTTATTTATTTTGAGAGACAGAGAGAGAGAGGTGGAGGAGAGAGAGAGAGAGAACAGGGGAGGGGCAGAGAGAGAGGAATCCCAAGTGGGATCCACTCTGTCAGCTCAGAGCCCTATGTGGGGCTTGAATCCCATGAACCATGAGATCATGACCTGAGACAAAATCAAGAAGCAGATGCTTAAACTGAGCCACCCAGGTTCCCCTAGAAATTTTTAAATAGGAGGATTTAATAAAGGGATTTTGCTACCCTGGTGTAGCTAGTTTAGGAGAAAAGGGAAGAAAGACTTAGAGCAGGAGGTAGCCACCATCCCAGGTCTGGGGAGTAAAGGGAAGAGAGCCGGGTAACCAGAAACTGGGGGCAGACCTCTGACTAGAGTGCTCTGAGCAGAAGAGGGAAGCCATAGAGGCTGATGGCCAAAACCATCTGCCACTGCTGGCATGATGGTGACAGGCACAGCAAGCAAAGAAGGATAGATTTGGAACTGAGATACAGTGGATCAAAACCCACAACTTGAAAGCAGTAACTGACAATGTTTAGTTATTACATTCTTTGAATATATGTATCAAAGTTCGTTTACTCTAATGACAAATAATGTTTACAACAAACTAACCGATACTCATAAAATCGTTTTCTGCTATAAAGCTACAACTCTTTGATACTTAAGTTCGTCCTGAGTTCATAGACTTACAACTTCTACATATTAGTCATATTTAATGCTATATGTCATTAAAAGTTATTGAAATGGCAAATTAAGAATATGGTGCTATGGAGAGGAAAGAACCTTAGATTTTGTGTCAGAAAAGCTGGTTTTTAATCCAATTCTGAACACCAAGTAGTTGATTTTGGACACATCTCTTAAATTGCCTGAACCTCATATTCGTCATTATGGGGTTTATTTTAATGATATTGAATATTATTTCAAGATTCACATATTAGAGACTATTTGATTCAGTGACTTATAGGAGAACAATACAATAAATTTTGTTGTTTTTGGGAACAGTGTGATGATATGCCATAGAAGTGACCTTGTGTAAATTAATGGGGTCTATAAAAATATGAAGAAATTATTTCATCCACCTATCTGCTTTCAGATACACAGATGCCTTGGTATGCAAAGCTAAAAGAAAAGATTCTGTTTAGTAATAGCACTTTGTTGAAAGAAGTGTAATAGGCATGGGCCTTTGTTTTGTATAAAATTGTTGCATCATTGCTAAAATTGGAAAAAATACAATCAGATATGCCCAGAATCAGAAAGACATTGTTAGTTATTGTCCAAATTTTACTTTTCTTCATAAATGTTATGATATTGGGAGGAGTTCAAAGTAGTTATTTTAAAAGTCAATAAATAGAAACTGCTAAATAATCAATCTAGCATATATAAAAGGGCTGAGATGTGGAATAACTTAGCATTCAGAAATCTTGCCATTTTTCTGAAATGTTAAAATAAGAATCAAAGTGACAAGAGCAAAAATATTGGTTTCTAAAGCACAATAAAATTCAGTAGAACTAAAAATAAAATAAAATAAAGGATTGACCAGACAAAAATATAAAAGAAAAATCTGGAGTCTTGATGCTGAACCCAAGCTATTATGATTCTGGAATTTATTAAAAGGAATAATTCATGGGACATTTGGAAGTAATCTTTCTGCTATATTATGCATTCATGAGCTCTTTATTAGGATATTGTGGCTACTTTTTGGTTACCGCACTTTTTAAAAGATGTGGACAAACTGGAAAAGATCAGTGAAGAATGAGGAAAATGAATAAAGGGATAGAAAATAGTAACCCAAGGAAAGGTTTAAAGAATGGTGTTGCTCATAATAGACAAGGAAAGCCCACAGGGCAGTCTGATTATTATAATTAGATACATGAGGTATTTTCACAAGATTCTGTTATTTTTTTCTTGATATGAATATTAGCTAGAACAAAAGAAAAGTATGTAATTAAAGAGCATTTTATTATATATATATATGGTAGTGTATATTTCATTATATACTATATATTATAGTATATATGTAGTATATATATAGTATATATATAGTATATACCCCCCCCCCATTAAGCTTGTGTTTGTTTGTTTTTCCATTTCTTTGAATGTAGTGAGAGAAATACTAGAAAGTTACCTTGGTAATCCTTAGGAAGACAAATTTCCTTTCAGACCTGAAGGTAGATCCTCTTTCTAAGCAAACAGAGCAGCCTCCTTTGTCTAGGAAATGGGGTATAAAGCCATCTGTTGTGTTTTGGATGGTGTTGGCCCAGGACATTTAGTCTAACAATCCTCAAGTGGGTATATAGATAAACTGAGAAGAAAGGGCATATGAGGCCCTTTGAGTTTTGAGAAGTATAAAAGCAAGGCTCTGGGCATGTTCAGAACTGCACAGACATTTCTTGAAAAAATTTTGGAAGAGCACTCCCAGAATCTGGGTAAGGTCTGAATATGACTGAGAGAAATAAGCATACGCACCTTGACTATATCAATCAAAACAGTGTAGGTCCTTGTTCCATATAATTCTCAGAGAATAGAGGAGAATCCCTCAAAGATTTATGGACTCACCTAGCTGATTGTGGAGGACGGGTTGTCAACAGAGACACCATGTGGCAGGGAGAAGCAATGGCAGCAGGAGAATGAAGAGAAACTCCACGTTCCCATTTAACTTCGGGAGAGGTGGAAGCTCACAAAGGAGAACTCGATTCTCCTTGTGATATGGATATTTCAGCCTGTAATAGAGATATGGCTGTGTTTCTAGCCCACCTTGGATAAGTACCTATATAGCAAAGCAGCTACATGAAAAGAATGTTTTTAAAGATGAAAGAAATAATTAAAAGCTATAAAGATAAGAAGAAAACACTTAGTTATGTACAAATACTGTTTCCTCATGAAAATCTTTTTAGTATGCCTACATGAGATTTTCCATGACCAACGCTCACGGCACCATGAACCCTCTACTTAGAAATCATTAAAATTGAAATCCTATATGCATTGCTGTTTATTGACGAAAGTCTGTCTCCCCCTTTAGAATATATATTCCACAAGAGCAGGCCACCCATCTCACCTTGGTAGCTTCAGCACGTCTCATTCTAGGCTCACAGGATCACCATTGTAAAGCCAACCTCTATCACAATGGTGCATAACATGCATTCTATACATAACTTGGTAGATAATATACATTTAATGAACAGGGACTGAATATCATTCTTTAATAATCTAAAAGTTAAAATTGAATACATTATTTAAAAAAAATTCTTCTCAAGGGGTGCATGGGTGGCTCAGTTGATTAAGTGACAGACTTTAGCTCAGGTCATGATCTTGCAGTTTGTGAGTTCGAGCCCCACGTAGGGATCTGTGCTGACAGCTCAGAGCCTGGAGCCTGCTTTGGATTGGATCTCCTCTCTCTGCCCCTACATCACTCATGTGCTCTCTCTCTCAAAAATAAATAAATATTAAAAAAATTTTAAGTGTTTTTATTTATTTTTGAAGGGGAGAGAGAGAGACAGAGCATGAGTGGGGGAGGAGCAGAGAGAGAGAGGGAGACACAGAATCCGAAGCAGGCTCCAGGCTCTGAGCTGTCAGCACAGAGCCCTACGCGGGACTTGCACTCACGGACCGTGAGATCATGATCTGAGCCGAAGTTGGATGCTTAACCGACTGCACCACCCAGGGGCCCCTCAAAAATAAATAAATAAATAAATAAATAAATAAATAAACTTTAAAAATTATTCTCACAGTAAAAACTCCAGGCCCAGAAAGTTCCACTGGTGTATCTTTACAAACTTAAGAAGAAACGAGGGACACCTGGTGGCTTAGTCAGTTAAGCATCCAACTCTTGACATCGGCTCAGGTCATTATCTCATGGTTGGTGAGATCAAGCCTTGCACTGGGGTCTGCACTGACAGCATGGAGCCTGCTTGAGATTCTCTCTTTCCCTCTCTCTCTGCCCCTCCCTTGTTCGTGTGATCTCTCTCTCTCTCTATCAAAATAAATAAATAAACTTAAAAAAAAGAAGAAATAAGAAATAATACCATCCCAACATAAATTCTTCCAGGAACTGTAAAAAAAGGTGGAAGTCATAGCTCCTTATATGAATAGCATCCACCCTCTGATTCAAACCTGGCAAAGAAATTACAAGACAAAAACATTACAGACCGACTGTAAACATGGGTGCAAAAATCTTTAACAAAATATTAGCAATTAGGATTTAGTACAGTCAACCCCTGAAAAACCGCACAGGGTTTGAACTACACGGGTCTACTTATGCGCAGATGTTTTTCAATGAACACAGTACATCTTTATTGTAAGAATAGAGTGTATAATACATATAACATACAAAATACAGTGAAAAAAAACAGTTCACTGACTGTTTATGTTATTGGTAAGGCTTCCCATCAACAGTAGGCTATTAGTAGTTAAGTTTTAGGGGAGTCAAAGTTATATGTAGATTTTTGACTGCCATAGGGACGGGCGGTAGTGCTGCTAATCCTTGCATTATTCATGGGTCAACTGTATGTATATTTATACACACATACACCAATACCAAGTGGGGTTTTCCATATGTAAATTTAGTTTCACATTAAAAAAAAATCAATCTTCGGGGCACCTGGGTGGCTCAGTCAGTTGAGCACCCGACTTCAGCTCAGGTCATGATCTCACGGTTTGTGGGTTTGAGCCCCATGTCGGGCTCTGTGCTGACAACTTAGAACCTGGAGCCTGCTTCAGATTCTGTGTCTTCCTCTTTCTCTCTGCCCCTCCTCTGCTCACACTCTGTCAATCTCTCTCTCAAAAAATAAATAAGCATTAAAAAAATTTAAAAAAATCATCATAATTTACCACACACACACACACACACACACACACACACAGAGGCAGGAAGGGGGGGAAATCACATCATTGTTTTGATAGATTTATAAAAATCATTTGACAAAATTTAACACTTACTCATAGTAGAAATTCCAAGAAAACTAGGATAGTAGGGAAATATCTTAATCTATAAGTAATCTATAAGAATAGCTATAAAAAACCTAGAGCAAACATCTTACACAATGAGGAAACATCAAAAAAATTTCCTTTGAAATTTGGAAGGAGACAAAGATGTCGACTATCACTATTTCACTCAGTGTTGTACTAGAAGTTCAGTCAGGAAACAAGGCAAGAACAAAGGACATAATAATGAAAAAAAGAAGAAATAAAGTGATCGTTATTCGTAGACATAATAATTTGTATCTAGGAAATATAAAAAGCTTAAAAACAATTATTACTAATAACTGAATTTAGCAAGGGTATTGGATATGTGTCCAATCTACACAAATTGTGTGCATTCTAGCAATAAAACAACAAAATAAAACAGAAAATAATTGTATCATTATAACACATTAACAAACATTAAATGTCTAGGAATAAATGTATCAAAAGATGTTCAAGGCTTCTGCACTGGAAATGGAAATTTTTATTAAGTTTGAAGAAAGAGGAGGAATAATTTATGTTTATTGGAAGGCTCAGTATTGTAAACATACCAATATTTTCCCAAGTATGTTTACATTCAATGCAATCCTAACTGAAATCCCGGTAGATTTTTTTTTTAATCAAAAGTGATAAGCTTATTCTAAAATGTATATGGAAAAAATTAGCAATAGCAATATTGAAGAAAAGTTGCTAGGCATTACCAACTATCAAGATCTGTTATAAAACTACCATGATTAAAACAACATGATATTTGTGTAAGGATGGAGAAGTTGAATAAAGGAATAGAATAGAAAGCACAGAAATAGCCCCCATACGCTGTCATCTGATTGTGGTGAGTGATCTGCCCATATTTTCCTTAATAAATAAAGGACTTATTATTTCAGCTGCTGGTAAGATAGTTCTCAACTGTCAACCCTTTATGGGGACTGCCTTGGCTAAAGAAAACTCTCACTCAAGGGGTGCACTTATTTCCAGGGTTAGCCTGCATCCAGTGACTGATCAGCACCATTGTATTAAGGCCAGAACCCTCTCCTTAACTCAAGAAACTCTGAAAGGCCATCCCAGCTCCAGACGTCTGCACGGAATCCACAGAGGCTCTTGTTGGGGCAGCATTACAGATTAACTTCTCTCTCTGTCCAACCTTCTTTCCCTTCTACCTCTTTTACAGTTCTGCGTTCCCAAGAGCACTCCTTAACGAATGTCTGGCAAGCTAACCTTTATCTTTTTAATAGAGAAGCCAAAGAGCAGCAGTTAGTGCCAGGAATGTTCTAAAAAGCAGATGCTGATATGCGATTTCAGAGATGGATCATCTGTTGCTTCACTGGAGGATGGCTGGACTACTGCAAAATCAACCAAGTGGTAGCCCAAATTGTAGTTGCTGGGCCAGATGTGGTTATCTCTGCTAGCGTAGAGTAGCAGGTGCGTGGTATATAGCCCCTGATTTAAGGAATGTGTTCTTTTCCACTCTTATCAGAAAAGAGGATCATAAACAGAATTTATTTGGAATAGAGGAAGCATGTATAGACATTTAGAGTTTTGTCCCAGGGCTATGCTAACTCTCTTACACTGTGCCATGAAATAGTCCAAGGGGATTTGTGCCGTTGAATAGCCCACAGGACATCATTGGTCTATTAGATTGATGCCTTTATGCTAATCGGACTGAATGAGCCAGAAGTGGCTATTGGATTAGAGGCCTGAATAAGACCCATATATTCCAAAGGGTGGGAAATAAAAAATGCAAGGATTCTGAGACCCATTACATCAGTAAAACTTTTAAGGGTCCAGAGGTCCTTTATTCTCCAAAGTAAAGGATGGATTATTGCGTTTTGTACCACTAGGAAGAAAGGACATTGCTAAGTAGGCTCATTTGTGTTATGGCGGTACCATGTGGCATATCTAGGAATATTGCCCTGACTTTTGTGTCAAGTAACACGAGTTGGTCAACTTTGAGTAGGGCACTGAGCAGAAAAAGGTTCTAGAGTCTGGCCTCGAGACAAACTCTAGGTTATTAAAATTGATGGACTGTATGATATTTAATGTATCAGTGGTAAAAGATGCTATGAGAAGTTTATGGAAAGTCTCAATGAAAGAATCATAACATAGACCCTTAGGGTTTCTAGCAAGGCCATGCCCTCTTCAGTGGATAATTATATGCCTTTTGAAAAGAAGCATCCTGTTCAAAACCACTGAATTGTAGATAAAAAGTTTAATGCAACAGGATAGAGAGCCCAGAAATAGTTTCACAAATCCAAAATAGCATGGAAGAGATGGACTAATCAACAAATGAGCTTTGAGCAATCAAATAAATACTGGGGTAAAAAAATTAAGTTAGACTAATTTTCACGCCAGCACCTACGTAAACTCCATATGGATTAGGACCTAACTGTTAAGAGAATAACCTCTGGGCTTCCAGACTTGCTTGGGTTTTCTTGAGGATTTCATTGACTTTACAAATTAATTTGGAAAGTGTCATCATCTTTATAGTATTGAAAAATTCCTATTTAGGAGTATGGTCTCATTCTTCACTTATTTTGGTCTTTCTTTACATTCTTCAGTAGAGTTTTAAAGTCTCCTTGATGTACATGTTCCTTTTCTTTTTTTCAAGTTTTACACCTGAACTTTTTGTTTTTCTTATAATACGTATTATTTGTAACAATAGCTTCAAAAAACTTGTGGTATCTTGAGGCTCTCTCCCCAAATGTCACCATTCTTTTTTCCCCAAGTTCTACATAAATAAAGAAAATAAAGCATGGAAAATGGAGGGTGAAATGGAAATGGAGAGAGAGTCAATTAAGAGACTCTCTTAACGGGAGAGTCAAACAGGTTTGCTAACCAAGTCCCAGAATTTGGCAAATGTAACCCACCTAGTTACAAGCACTGATGGACTATCTGAAGTTGATGCTGAGCACTGTTGGCTTTCCCCTACCCTTCCACTGTTTGTATCTCATGTGAATTTCTGTTGTGTATAGACTCTAACCTGGAACCATACTGTAAGTGGATTTGGGAAAAGATAATTTCAAGCTTCTCCTCTAAAATATAGAGGAGACCTAAGAAAAGAGTAGCAGTGATTTGAGTTGACTTTAGACAGGGGCCACAGGGGCAATTCCATCCTGCCACATGCTTTTTTCAAACACAGCCACTCCCCGGAATTTTCTATGACTGCTTTCATGCTGCAATGGCAGAGTTGAGTATGTTCAACAGAGACAATATTGCTGGTAAAGACTCAAATATTCACTATCTGGCCTTTTAGAGGAAAAAGTTTGTCAACTTTTGCAATAGAAAATCCAATATGCTTTTCAATATATTCTGTGTGTATTGGTCTTTGTGTTTTTTATGTCTTCCTGAGTCAATTTTGGTTCTTTATATCCTTGAATATTATCAATGGCATCTAAATTCATCCTCTTTTTTTTGTTTTATGTTTCTTTTCTCATTAGTAATTGTATGTAGATGTTTCTTTTTTTTTTTTTAAACATTCATTTTCAAGAGACACAGAGCACGAGTGGGGGAGGGGCAGAGAGAGAGGGAAACAGAATCTGAAGCAGGCTCCAGGCTCTGAGCTGTTGGCACATAGCCCTAAGTGGGGCTCGAACTCACGAACCATGAGATCATGACCTGAGCCAAAGTCGGCCACTTAACCAGCTGAGCCATTCTGGTGCCCCAATATGTAGATGTTTCTAATATCTTTTGTTTTGATACAAAATAAGACTTTGCCAGAAGTTATTTTACTTTAATTGATATAATTTGTTATTTATTTTCATTAATTTTTGCTTTCGCTTTTATGTTTTCTTTTATATTTAAAAGAAAATAACTGTTCTTTTTATGCAACTTCTTGGATTGAATGCTTAATTGATTTATTTAAAATATTCTTGGGTTCTAATAAATACATTCATAAAGTTTCTTCTTGGTACTGCTTTGGTCTAAAATCCGTTACTTCTGAAATACAGAGCTTCTTCATTAATTTTGAAAAATTATATTTTCAGTTTTGATTTTCTCTTTAACTCAAGTTGTATTTTGAAATGTGTTTTTTTCATTTTGGAAATGAAAGCCTTTATGTGTATGTATGTTTCTAGTCATTTATACTTAATTTTTAGTTTATTGTATTGTAGCTTGAAAATTAAGCTGATATAGATTTTCCCACCCGGAAATTAGTTGAGTGATTTACTGAAGCTTTATAAATAGTCATTATCTACTATTGCAGGGGCAAATAAGTTGGGCTTTGGAAAAGATCATGCATAAATTACAAGGTTTTTGTCTTTTTTTTTTCTGGTTATAAAATTCTGTGTAGATCAGTCATGTTAATTGTGTCATTCAGATTTTTATCTTCAGCATTTTGTGGTCCCAAACCAGAGAGAGATAGGAATAGGGAAAGGAGAGGAAAACTGACAACAGCAAGACAAAATTAAGGGCAGTTTTAGTTACTCTACATTTTAGTCACCAGTTCAGACCAATTCAGGTAAAAAAAGAATCATGTATTTATTAATAAAAGAAACAGAAGAAGCAAAAAATGCAAACAAATTCCGTATCTTTCAGGGTTTTTGCCATGTGATCCGATAATTTTTGAGAAAGTCATGTTAAAAATCTTCCCCCATGATTATAGAATCATGTACTTCTCTTTTCATTTAAAAAATTTAAATTACTACTTTTTAATTAAAAAAATTAAAAACAAATTCAAGTTGGTTTCTGGAGTAGAACTCAGTGATTTACCACTTACATACAACCCCCAGTGCTCATCCCATCAAGTGCCCTCCTTAATACCCATCATCCATTTGCCTCCCCCCCCCACTTCCCTTTATTATTATTTTTTAAACAAAAGCATTTATTTGGGGTCATAGTATCGCAATTTGAGAGCACAGATTCAGGTAACAACCCAAATTGTGTCCTACTAAGGAACAAAGTTAGGGGTTTTTAAAGACAAAACGGAATGCTGTATATGTTGTTTACAAATAACTGTGACTGATATTGGTGGCAGAAAACTAACCTTGGCTAAATAGAATTGGTTGCTGAGGTGATCACTGAACAAAAGTCCATTACTGTAGCAAGTTGCTGGTGTTCCTGCAGAGCCCCCAGACTATTTGTGCTTTGACCCTACTCAAAAGATTTTGGCCCATCTAAAGACTCTACCAAAAAACTACTAGAACAAATAAATGAATTCAATAAGGTCATGGCATGCAAAGTTAATATACAGAAATCTGCTGCATTTCCATATACCAATGATGAAGCAGCAAAAAGGGAAATTAAGAAAACAATCCCATTTACAATTACTCTAAAAATAAAATACTTAGGAATAAACTTAACCAAAGAGGTGAAGACCAGTAGTCTCTGAAAACTATAAAACACTGATGAAAGGAATTCGAGGTGACACAAAGAAATGAAAAGACATTCTATGCTCATGGATTAGAAAAACAAGTATTGTTAAAAATGTGTATACTACCCAAAGCAATCTACAGATGTAATGCAATGTCTATTAAAATACCAACAGTATTTTTCACAGAAGGAGAACAAACAATCCTAAAATTTGTATGGAACCACAAAAGACCCCAAATACCGAAAGCAATCTTAAAAAAGGAAAACAGAACTGAATTTATCACAATTCCAGACCTCATGTTATATTACTAAGCTGTAGTAATCAAAACCGTATGGCACTGGTACAAAAATAAACACATAGATCTATGGAACAGAACAAAACCCTAAAAATAAACCTGTAAGTAGATGATCAAGTAGTCTTCTCTCTCTTCTTCTTCTTTTTTTTTTTTTTTGGAGAAATTTTTGTTGTACATGTCTTAGCTATAGAATGAAAGTTTGTGATTGTTATAATTTCTTTAGGTAAGTTATTTCTTCCTTTGTTGTGGCCAGTCTTCTAATGAGGTCATCAAACGCATTCCTCATTTCTGTTAATCTTATGTTTTGTTTCAATTTTTTTTTTTTTTTACTGAAGTATAGTTGATACACAATATGACATTAGTTTTAGGTGTACAACATAATAATTTGATGAGTCGGTATGTTATGCTGTGCTCACAAGTGTAGCTACCATCTGTTATCATAAAATGCTATTATAATACCACTGACTTTATTCCCTTATTCCCTGTGTTGTACCTTTCATCCTTGTGACTTATTCCATAACTGGAAGACTGTACTTCCCATACTCCTTCACCCATTTTGTCCATCCCCCCGGACAGAATTTTCATGTCTGCTTTTGTTACCCATCTATTATTGCATATTTCTACTTTTCCCATTAGAGTCCTTATCGTATTCATCATAGCTGTTTTAAATTCTCTGTTTGACAATTCAAGCACCTGTATCTAAGACTGGTTTCTGATGCTTGCTTTATCTCTTTATATTGTTTTGTTCTTGCTTTTTATTTTGTCTTGTTTGTTTTTTCGTTTATTTTTGATGAAAGCTATACGTGTTTTATTGGGTAATAGGAACTGATGTAAATAGGCATTTAGTGTGAAGTTTTATGTTAATCTGGTTAACAGTTGGGCTTCACTTACTGTTTGCTTCGTTATAGGTACCAAAACCATCAATGTTTCTTAACCTTGGGTTTTTTAAAGTAGTTTTCAGGGAGGGGTAACTGGGTGGCTCAGTCAGTTTAAGTGCCCAACTCTTGATTTCAGCTCAGGTCATGATCTCATAGTTTGTGAGTTTGGGCCCCGCCTCGGGCTCTGTGCTAAGCACACAGCCTGCTTGTGATTCTTTCTCTCTGTGTCCTTCCCCTGCTCATTCTTCTCTCTCTCTCAAGATAAATAAGTAAACTTAAAAAAAAAAAAAGAATTTTAAAGTATTTTTCAGGAAAATTCTGTTTCTTTCAGTTGTAACACACCATTCTTACCCAGGAGGCTTTCGGGTGTGGCGGTATGGATGGGGGAGGTTATTCTATAATCTTCCAATCAGTCTTTCACTGGGGCCTGTGTATCTGGCCTATGACTTTTCACAAGTGTTTTGTTTTTGTTTTTGTTTTTGTTTTTTTGTACAGGTTCCCTCCATAGGTAGAGAGGAAGGCCGGCGGGTTTGGAGGGAGCAGAACAGTTTTCCCCAGAGCTCTAGGACAAGGCTCTGATGAAGTCTTTGCCCCTGGAGAGTAGGTCATCATTACAGAGAAGGCTCTGGGCGTACATCACAAGGATTACTCTTCCTTCCTTGCTCTCTCCAGTCTTCACTGTGACAACCTGTTTGGTTTCCTCAGGGTAAAGTCCATGAAGTATGAAGCCCCCTAGGACTTCAGCCCCCAGGAGTATCTCATTCTCATGCTAGTCCACACTCAGCCTCCAGTAATTTGTCAAAATTACCAGTTAAGATTCCTACCAGTTTACAGCTCCAGTGGCCTCTGTACTATGTGAGCAGATTTTGGCCATGAGACTCTGGAATTTCCCGTCTCTCCAAACTCCAGGGCCGACGTTAGCACTATAGACTTAGTTCTCTGATAGGTCTAAGAAAAATCATTGGTTTCCGGTTTGTCTAGCTTTCTCTTGTAAGGATAGGAGTGACAACTTCCAAGTCTTTACATCTGAAACTAGAAGCCTCTAATCTAGTCTTTATCCTTATAAATATACTTGTTTGGGGCCTCATTTAATACTTGTAGTGTTATATCTTACTTTATCTGATTTTTAAAATTATCATTTGTTTAGAACATTCTTAGTCATGTCATTATTGTTAGCCTATGTGATTTTATTTTGTTTTGTTCCTTATAAAAAGCACATGGCTGGATTTGGTTTCTTAATCTAACCTGGCATTTATCGTTTAATAGGGTAATTCAACCCCTTACGCTGTCATTGCTCTGTATTGTGAGGATTCTGACATTTGATTTTCCAAATTGATGATTTGTTTTTAGCACTCTATTTTTAAATTCCCTTTATTAACTTTTTTATATAAAAAAAGTGTGCTATTGTTGTTTTTAAACTGTTTAACTTCTTTTTTTATTCTTCTCTAATTTCTTTGAAATGTTTTCTTATATCATTTTATGGATTCATTTTTATTTCCTTACTCGTATTTAGGGATTGTCTTACCTGGGTAATAAGAGGCTAAAAATGAATTCTGTCACCAGTTGGCTAGGAGCCAATGGACTGGCAAGCTGTGACACCTCGGTTGAGAGCTCTCTTTGGAAGCCTCCACATTAGTAAGCTCTTATGGAGTGAGCAGCAAGATGCATCTTCCTCCTGGCTTCTCATTTCCCTGGCACAGTCCTTCCCTAGGGGGACACAACAGGTAAGTGCATTTTGCTTTTCCCTGTACTCTGATCACAGTGCAGATATGAACAGTTCTTCTGTGAAAGCCATGGCATGGGAGGGCATCACCCCAGTTTCCTCATGTAGGTTCTCCATTAGGACTCCATGGTCTTGCATGACAGAAATCACTCTTTGTAGACTTCCCTTGTAAAAGAAAACCTTTTATGAGGTTGATTGCCTCTCCCTAAGCTGTATCCTTTGGCCCAACCACCCAACACAATTCCTCAACACACATACACACACACACACACACACACACACACACACACACTAATTACTAAAGAGGTGATTTGTAAAAGACAGAATTCATTAGTAACATAGGAAGACATCTGTATAGAATCTTGTTAGTTATCATTAACTTTTTCCATCTTCTTGAATAACAATATTAGACAAAGTAGCTTTCATATTGGAGGCTAAGTATATAGCAATATATGCCTGAAGAAGACTGAAGAATTTATTTTTATTTTGTTCTTTGTAAATAAAAGAGAACCTTGCATTTGCATTAGCTAAAGTAAAGAAATATATCTATATCTGTCTATTAGAAAAACACTCTGATTATTATTTTGTATCTGGCCAAGCTAAAGCACTCACGTCAATAGTGCCCTATTTATTCACGACATAATATTATCCTTATAAATTGGGAAAATGAAGAGGTCTATTTCTTGAAATGTATTTTTGTCTACTTGTCAATGTGGAGATTATAAAGTACACTGCTTCAAAAACAATGGAAAACATTAAATTTACTAAGTTTTATTCACATGTTAACCTTCCAGTTTCTTTTGACCTTCTTAAATTTTGGCATACTTCCTCCTTCTTGGCTTTTCTCATCTTCTTCCAGATCAATTCCATTTGGAGCTACAAATTTGTTGAAAGCGACATTTAAGTGTTCATAATAAAAATCAGTGAAACTGCACTAAATGCCATCTATTATAAATTTTAAAATATATTCTCTCACTAACCTAATAAAACCTCTATTGCTTTTAGCTATTCCATCATTAACACTTAACCTGATTTGGCATCTGATTGAGACATCTTCTATCTTGGTTTTCAAATGAAAGCAATTAACTCAGTCAATTGTACACAGTTTCTTTAGGAATGACACTAACTAAAATAGAAGGGCAATAGATGAAGAATTATTTTTGGATATTCCTATATTTCCTTTGGCAACACACTAAAATACAAACAAGAACAACAACAACAAAAACCCTATAACTTCCTAAGAGGCATTGACTCAGGTCTCAAGTATCTTATTTACCTCTTTTATGTTTGTTTTCTTAAGAATATTTCATTTTATTCTGTATTAGAAAAAGTTAATAACTATTTTATCCTTATGAAAGTCAATTATGTGGATTCATCTGGGAATTTTCCAAAATGTATGGACAAATATTTATGTTAAACAGCTAGGAATTCTGACTTTATTTTGCTATAGATTTCTCCAAAAATAAGGCTGACGAAATCTTGGGCTCATAAATCTAGTGGAAAAGATTTCCTAGGGATGTTCCAAATACCAAGCCAGAGATATAAATGACTCTCTTCCTCTTCTTTAAGTATTCTGAATACAGGCCTATCCACTGCATGCAAATATGTAAACTTCCTTTTGTACACCTGCCTCCTGTTGTGGCCTCAAGTTTTTTGCAGCTCAGGGATTCCAGGTTACTGGCACTGCAGTCAAGGTGGAAGTTCCTTGAATGACATTGACTTGTGTTAGAGCAGCAATTCTTGCCAGTACCATTTTTATTTTTAATTTTTAGGTACAAAGTTATTTTGCAAATATCATTGGGATAGAGCCAGTTACCAGTTGAGGATATAGATTGATTGACACTGAAGTTTCATACACAATTCATTAATGGAGACATTTAAATTCTTAAACAATTCCATAAATAACCCTCTAAATTACTTTTTCAGCTATTTAATAAAAATGCCAAAAATGAATTAATATACCACAAAATCGAAACAACAGTGTTGTGTTATCTTGGAATCACAATATGTTATGTTGAAAGGTTTGCTTCAGTGCAAATTCATTACATTGTTTGCTTAATCTGTTTTAATGAAATTCCTTAATATTTGGAATTAATTAAAAATCAACATATTTTTGTGCTTATCATACTTCTTTTTTTAACTTTTATCTTATCTTATTTTATTTATTTATTTATTTATTTATTTATTTATTTATTATTCTCAAATTAGTTAACATACAGTGTAGTCTTGGCTTCAGGAGTAGAACCCAGTGATTCATTTCTTACATATGACACCCAGTGCTCATCCCGAAGAGTTCCCTCCTTAATGCCCATCACCCATTTAACCCACCCCAACATCCTCATCAACCCTCAGTTTGTTCTCTATATTTAAGAGTCTCTTATGGTTTGCCTCTGTCTCTGTTTTTATCTTATTTATAGCAGTGATATAAATAATAGCCAAATTATGGAAAGAGCCCCAATTTCCATCAACTGATAAATGGATTAAGAAGAGGTGGTTTATATATGCAATGAAATACTTCGCGGCAATGAAAAAGAATGAAACCTTGCCATTTGCAACAACATGGATGGAACTGGAGGGTATTATGCTAAGTAAAATAAGTCAGTCAGAGAAAGACATATCATATGATTTCACTCTGAGTATATGTGGAATTGAAGAAACTTAACAGATGAACATAGGGGAAGGTAAGGAAAAATAATCATACTTCTTAAATGTAAATCCAGTAATGTTTTATCTCCTACTTAAAATTTTAACTCTTTAGCCTGGTGTTCAACATTCTTCATTATCTGGCTTACCTCTCTTGTTCTATGCTCTTCCATTCTCTTACAATGTCCCAGCCATACTGAAGTTCTGAATACCTCTTGGGCTCACACTCAGTTCAAATATCCATCCACATCCTGGTCTGTATGTTTAGAAAAAAAAAAAAAAATCTGCACCAGAAGGACTTTCATCCAGTTTACTCCTAATCTTTGACAAGATTCATTCTTTTGGAAGATTCATCTCTTTTGGGAAACCTTCATGATTCCCCCAGTCTGGGCTACATGCTCCCAGAATACTCTGTGTGACAACTCTTAACCACACTGTTTTACAAATGTTTGTTTCTCCTATTTTATACCAATTTTGTATAGGTATCATTTCTTACTAGTTTTTATATTTCAGTTGCCTATATGATGTTTGGCCCATAGTGGATATCTAAAACATGTTTTCATTCAAATAAAAATAAAATGAAAATGAGTTACCTAGTATTCTTTCAGTCATAATGGGTAATTTTCTTACTTAAAAATATAATGTCTAGTGTTGCTCTAGTACTCTATCATTTCCATGTCTATACATTTTTAATAACCATATCTTTCCTAGGTTTCATTAATTTACAAAGACTGTATAGGAAACTGAGTTGAATTAATTGAAATTAATTAATAAAAAGGAAATTGAACACAAAAATGAGAAATAAATATCAAAAGTGCCAATTAACTAATTTGTCTTGGGATAAAAGTTTTATTTTTGAAGTATCAATTTTGACCAACGAAGATGTCCATAAATGCTTGTGGAATTCTCTTCCTGTTGACATTTGATGACGTACATATAATGTTGAAAATGTTGGACTTTGCTCTCTGTTAATATTTTTGGAGACTATCTTTATATCTCTATCTGTCCATTTATCTATTTATTTTTACCAATTCCATTTTCCTTTCTGTGTTTTGACTTTTAATATATTATCTCTAAAGTTCTATATAGATAATTAACTGTAAACCATTTACACAAAGTAGGATATGATAATGAAAAGACCTAGATTTCAAACTTGGCTTTAATACATAGAAAATGACAAAAGACATATGCTTCCAGAGTTAGAAATACTGTACCTAAAGCTTCTGGTATAAGGTAACTGATTTATGCTTATTTTTGGTCCTTTATTTCATTCCTACTCCATTTTCCTGTGAAACACATCTTAGTCATTGAGAATGACAGACTGCAGCCTTTCACTATGGTAATTATTATTTGTTTGTTTTCAAAATCTCTCCTCTCCTTACTTCCATGAATTTTGTTTCCTCATTTATTTTAATAATTCTTCCATTTTTCCTCTAAGTGGAAGCATCTCCAAAGGTATAGCTAGACTTCTTTCTCTGTATTTTCCTTTAATGTGTAAGTTGGTATTGTGCGTTATATTACATTGCCATCCTTGACTTTTTCCTAAGTGTAGGTTTTTCAATTCTTACAGCCTGGCGGACATCACTATTTGGTGCCTCAATTTCGGTGCATCTGAAATAGAATATTTCCTCTTCCAATTGCACTCCTCCTCCTAGTCCCTTCTATAAATATTCCATCAGAGACCTACTCATCTAAGTTCAAAAACCATGAGTTATATATGAATGATTCTCACTGCCCTCCACATTCAATCACATTATAAGTAATATGGACCTACTTTTGAAATCTCTCTCACATATTTCCTTTTCGTATTTCAGCAGTTTCTTCAAAGTCCTTTCACACATCTGTCTCTGCCATCCATTCCAGGTGCTTTGTCCAAAGTCTAACATAGTAGGCCTGAAACTTTTCCTTCTACCATCAGAATAAGAGAAAAAAAATAATAAACTAATAATATCTAAGTAGTCAAAAAAAGTTGTGAGTCTTCACTGTGCTCTTCTTTCATATCTGCTTATAGTACTTGTCATAGGCTAAACTATGTCCTCCCAAAATGTGTACATTGAAGTTCCAACCCCCAGTGCCTCAGAATGTAAACATCTTTGGTGATACGGTCTTTAAAGAAGTGAAAAAATTACAGTGAGATTGTTAGGAAGGAGCCCCATCCCAATATGACTAGTGTTCTTATGAGAAGAGGAAGGGACACCAGGGACATGTGTGCACACATTGGGATGACCATATGAAGAGGTAGGAAGCGAGCCAAAAAGAGAGACCTTACAAGGAAGCCAACACTGCTAGCACCTTGATCTTGGACTTTCAGCCTCCAGAACTGCGACGACATTAATTTCTGTTGTTTAAGCCCCAGTCTATGGTATTTTGTTATGGTGGCCCTAACAAACCAGTACAGTTTTGAACTTGGGTCAAGTACTTTCCAATCAAAAGGGATCCTCATGTTCTTCCTCTACATAGTAAAGTTGATCACGTAAAGAGAGAGAAAGAAGGTTCTAGCCACAGTTCTGTAGATGTAGATCTTCACAGTTGGAATGCTTCGTACCCACTGCTTTATTTCATTTAATATTGAAGTTTATTATCGATTACTAGTCTTTCAGAAGAAGGTTTTTGTTTTTAAGTGTTGGAACGCATTAGCGTGTTTAATGATGGAATTAGTAGAGAAGTTAAAGATGAAGGTAAAGGAAAGAGAGAGGAGAATTGATGTGTTATAGTTCCTGAATATAACACAGGTGATAAGATTTAAGGCACAGGTATGGGAATTGCTCTTGGAGAGGACAAGGAACGTAGAAGAAGTGTTTTATTTAACTGAATGGGAGGAGAAAAGAAAAATTCTTATCAGAAGTAGGTTTGTTGAATAAAACTTGAGGAATTTCCATTCTGATAGCTTCCATTTTCTTTTCTTTTTTTTTTTTTTTTGGCTTCCATTTTCTCATTGGTTGAGAGTGAGTAGGAAGTGAGATGTTTGGAGGTTTGCAAGAGTGGAGAACGTATGAAATAATCATGGAAAACAGGAGCCAAGGTAGTAAGATTGTTGTGCTTTCAAAGGGCCAATCTATTATAAATGTCACTTAAGCTATTGTTAAGTAATTAATCTGTTCACTCAGTTTTGGAGAAAGCAGGAAGTTGGCTTCGCTCAGGGTTGGAATGTTATCAAGGAGATAAAGCAGAAGAACAAGGAATAGTTCAGGATATTAATAAGAGAGTTATTCCTCGAAACTGCCTAGCCATAATCTACATTCCCATTTCAGCCACTGAACTGAAATAGATTAAACAAAATACACAAAATAACTACCCCATTGTTCCTATGTTTTTGGTTATCCACATGCTTGGTTCTGCCATCCTCATCCTATCATGTTCCATTATTCATTCCTTAACATCTAAATTGTCACCAATCCTGGGAATTTTGCTTCGAAGATATCTCTTATATTCTCTGGCCCCTTATTTTCCAAGACTCTACCTATGTTTGGACCCATATTATTTTGTGTGGACTTTTACAACTTCCTCAGTGCTCTTACTTGTTCCTTGTTTTGTCTCCCATCATTGTCTCCAAGTGGCTGTTCAAGTGATCCTTCTACAAAAAAAAAAAATTGATCATATAATTCCCTTTACTTAAGACCCTTGGCTGCTTCATTACAGCTTATAAAATGAACTTCACTGTATATGAGACCCTTCATAATCTGACCCATCCCAACTTCTCCAGCTTTGTTTTCTGTTCCGTTCTCTTTCCCTCATATCAACTCTTTATGTTCCAGCAAAACAAAACCACAAAAATATGGATATAACATGCAATCTACATCTATGTCTCACACGCATTTTTCTACTTGTTAGGAATTCCTTTTTTCCTTTTGGGCAATCTGGCATATTGACTTTAGAAAAACAACTCAGGCATCATTTCGATGAGAAATGGCAATCCTTTCCCCATACCTCGGAGTCTGTTAATAACTCACTTTCAGGAGGCCATGAGTGCCTTGTATATGAGTTTTGTTGTTGTTGTTGTAATGATTATGCTCTACTGTTACCCTATGAGGAAGCGGTGCACTTAAAAGAGATGGTAATATTGTGTTCGATTCATTTGAGGATTGACGGATGGATATGACATTTACTGGTGTGGCCCCTGTGGACCAGCACCCCGTCTTGCTCATTGTTAGCGAAAGTTCTAATTTTCTTTTTCTAAGGCTTAAGTCTTGGAATCATTGGAAATACTGGAATTTTTATTCCCTTCTGTCACCAAGTTCTCATTCTTCTCTTTGCTAGCACTGCTATCCTGGTTCTTGGCAAATTATTTAAGGCATAAGACCTACCACCTGACAAGTTTTATTTTTGCTATTCTTGTTGATTATCTACTTGATTTACCATTAGTGCTCTCAAGATTTAATGCTCAATGTTGAAACCTCTTATGTTGCTTGCAGTTTTTCACATCTATTGTTTGCTATCCCTCCCACTGAAAGATAGCTTATTAAGGAAGGTTACCACGTTTCAGACTTTCTAGAACTATTACATAAACTCTTGAATTAAGAGTTGTCGATTGCCTCTCTGGAATGTCTATAAGGTTGATCATTTGTGTTTACTTTCATAGCCTTCATTTCATCTAGCCCTTCATCTTATGCTGTGATTACTGTTAAGATCCTTCTAGACAGGTGCTATGCCACTAGTCTCTTATTTTAGCTAATATTCTACTCCTAAATGAACACAAAAAGCATTGTTCACACAATCCCTTTAATCTACCAGGAACCTATATCTTATACTGTTTTGTTTTGTTTGTTTGTTTTTTACAGATTTTCTGAGTTCTATTTCTTGGAACCCTAGGTCTATGTTTTTAAACTTGCAGCACTAAAAATAAATCTTACGCAAACATGTTATGGAGATACTGGGTTAGATAATGTTGAAATGTTTCTTTATGACATAGCAAAACATTGAGTATGCTAAAATACTTTGTAAATTTGAGAAGATAAAAATTGCCGAGTTTGTTTAGTCATTGACTATTTCTTTTTTCTCCTGAAGCATACTGAGGGCTAAGCTTGCATAGGACATCCTTCAGGAAATGCTAACTGAGAGATTTTGTCCAAATGTTTTATTCTGATCCCATTTTTCCTAACCCAATCCAATGCTTTCTTGACTTTCTTCGTGGCTTCTCTTTCACAACCAAGCCAGAGTCAGAATTGGACCTTTATCTGTCACCCCTCACCCCCTCTGCTGATGCTATTGCCCTAGAACCAAAGTTCTCCTGCACTAGTACTATATATATATATATATATATATATATATATATATATATATATATATAAATTCTATTAATAAAGTATGTTTTAAAAATTAGGTTAGAGATATATAATCATTACAATCCACAGCAAGCTTAAGTAGTTAATGATGACATGATGAGCTTAATTTCCTTGGTAAGCTTCATTTTAAAGTCTTATTTTAAACTATATTAATGTGATAAATACCATGTTTTTTTTTCTATAACTTACTTTCAATATTTGTAGGACCATTACCCATTCATGTGTTTATTCTAAAAAAAAAAAATCTGCTAAAACAGAATGCTTGTTCTTATTCATCATCTCTCTCATTTTTTTAAAAAAATTAAGATTTATTTATTTTTGAGAGAGCATGAGCAAGGGAGGGGCAGAGAGAGAGGAGACACAGAATCCAAAGCAGACTCCTGGCTCCTAGCTGTTGGCACAGAGCCCAATGCGGGGCTCAAACCCATGAACTGTGAGATCATGACCTGAGGTGAAGTCGGACACTTAACCAACTGAGCCACCTAGGCACCTCTTTATTCATCAGCTCTTATGCCATATACATAAATTATAAATGGGATTTACTAGTGTGGTAAAAAATGAAACATTTCCTGCAAAGGCACAGATTTAGACTTCATCATCTGCATGTTTGGAACTTTCAGTGGATCTAGCTTGACTTTAGAAAACCTAGAGGAATACATTTGTAATACTGACCAATATTGATTGTTTCCTCGGGTCTTAAAAAAGAGACAACAACAACAAAAAAATCAATGCTGACGTTGTTTACAAATTTCTAAAAACCAGATTTTTTGGATTGCTTATCAAATTGAAATAACATATTTGCTTTGGATACCAGAGGAAGAGGACATGTTGTCATAAACATTTAAGACTTAAAATCCTGGTTGCTGGAGGAAAGCATGACCTCAGAGCTGCAGCAATGTTGATGGGCAGATTCAACATTTGTCAAAAGAGGCAAATACAACTTTGCTCAGACTTGGCGAAACTGCCTTTGACTGGAAGAGTTGTGCCCTGACATACTAGTCATCTGCTTCTGCTGCAATAATTGTTACTATTACTCCAGAGGAATGTTTGGCTTTGAATAGTCCTGAATGAGACAATCTATCACACATTAGCCATAAAATAAGAGAAAAAATAATGTACATAAACTGATCTTTGGATGACTGTTGCTTTGTCATATCTGCTTGGATGTGAAGAGTTTTGGCTCAAATCAGCGATTTTGGTATGATATTGATATTGGACTAGCTTTGATGACACTAAATAATAGTTGTTTTTTTTTTTTCTGAAGGCATATTCTGGAAGTATAGTAACAGTATCATGTTATTTATAGAACTCAGTAATTTTTTGTCTTTTTTTGCTAAGGACCTGGGATACATATCTGGTCTATCTAAAAGCTATATCATATTATGTAGGTGCTTTTGCATTGAATGCTCTGATAAAACATCAAAACCTTGATCTATTTTAAGTTCCTGCACCTCCAATCACAGATTGTTCCTCTCCATGGGCGTAAGGGCTGATGATGGATTGATAGTCAGTACAGTGGGTCTTTGTGCAGAACTGTTTTCTCAACTGCATGATATGGCATAATGCTCAAATTCATAAACAGGAAAGTCTCACTCATATTTCTTATTTTATATTCTCAAAATCACATTACTATTAATCTGATGTTTTGGTTGCATATGAATGTTATTCTAGGTGTCATGGGATATGATTGAATATATAATTTGCAGTTGTACACACAAAAATATTTTATTTTTTTTTTAACATTGATTTCTTATTGAGAGACAGAGAGAGAGCACAAGAAGGAGAGGGGCAGACACAGAATCCGAAGCAGGCTCCAGGCTCTGAACCGTCAGCACAGAGCCCGATGCAGGGCTTGAACTCACAAACCGCGAGATCATGACCTGAACCGAAGTCGGACATTTAACCAACTGAGCCGCCCAGGTACCCCCACACGAAAATATTTTAAATGCTTACTTTTAAGAAATATGTAAGTGTATGTCTTCTCTATCACTTATTAGGAAAGTTATTTGCAAACTTTATAAGGGTTATATGATGCCTCTGAATCTTCCTCTATAAATTGTAGTAAGAATAGATAATATTGGCCCCATAAAATCGTTGAGGAGATAATGAATTTAGCACACTTTGTGCATGTCTGGAAAATAGTACACTCTATCAATAATGATAATTATTACTATGACCATTATGTTGAACAAAAAAATTAAGTGAAAAATGATTAACATATTAGTTCATGTTTAGGACCAACCTGGACTTGGAAGTAAGAGCCTGAATCTATACTTAAACGGCCTCTCTGACTTCAATTTCCTAATCTGCAGCCAGAATTCTGTATAAGCCATGTCTGTGTCTAAAAACTAAGCTGCTTTAACTCACCAGAATCAGAGTCTTAATGTTCTAACAGGACATTAAAGATGGAACAATCCCATCTCTTCCCTTTCTAACTCTATTATTCTAGATGAGTTATTTTCCCTTTTGAAGCCTCTGATTTCTGACAAAAAATATGGGTATTAAAATAACTTGCAAAGGTAGCTTGAAATTTTTAAAGTATGGTATCAGTGCCATTTCTGGCAATTTAATCAATAACAGTTGGCTATTATAGATTAAAAGTTAGTTTAAAAATAATTGGAGATCGGAGAATATTTTAAGGATGATATGGTATTTTGGAAAAACATGGAAGTGATCGTGGGTTATCAAATACTGTTTTCATTATTCTAATACATTAAAATTGGCTGTCCATTGACACTTCCTAATACTAATTTTGCTGTCTTCTGAAATTCGTGAATAGTACTTAAAAGATGCTGAATAACTGACACATTATTTTAAGCATCCTCTGTTTTAACATTCTCTTTATTTGTACTTATAATCCCATTATCTATTTTTGAACAATTTTTAAAGATGATGAATTGGGGGAAAAAAACACATCTAAAATAGCTGGACATGAGGGGCGCCTGGGTGGCTCAGTCGGTTAAGCGTCTGACTTCAGCTCAGGTCATGAGCTCGTGGTTTGTGAGTTCGAGCCCCACGTCAGGCTCTGTGCTGGCAAATTGGAGCCTGGGGCCTGCTTTGGATTCTGTGTCTCCCTCTCTCTGCCCCTCCTCTGCTCACGCTCTGTCTCTCAGTAATAAGTAAACATTAAAAAAAGTTTTTTTTAATAAATAAAATAGCTGGACATGATGGAAGAATTGAGTGAAGGTGGTCAAAGGGTACAAAATTTCAGTTATATGGTAAAGAAGTTCTGGAGATGTAATGTACAACATGATGTTTATAGTTAACATACATTTTGTCTATTTGAAAGTTATTATGGTGCCACAGTGGCTCAGTCGGTTGGGTGTCTGACTCTTGATCTCAGCTTAGGTCATGATCTCAGTTTGTGAGATGGAGCCCAGATCGGGCTCTGCTTGGGATTGTCTCTCTCCCTCTCTCTCTGCACTTCTCTTGCATGCTCTCTCTCTTAAAATAAATAAACTTAAAAAGAAGAAAGTTGCTAAGAGAGTAGATCTTAAAAATTCTCATCGCAAGGGAAAAAAATTTGTTAACTATATGTGGTGATGAATGTGGTAATCATTTTGCAATATATACATACATCAAATCATTATGGTATACATCTGAAACTTATACAATGTTATATGTCAATTATATCTCAACAAAACTGGAAAAAATAAAACAGCTGAACATGTTTTTCTTGAAAATATATGGTGGTTAAATTGAATTTGGACTCAAGTTTTGATGAAAAAACCTCATTAATGATTTACAGTTCAGACTAACATTAACAAATCAACATGATCTTATAGAGAAGAAATAGAAAGGGAATGAATTTACATATTGCAGACTAATGTTTCCAGACTTAAGGCAGTAGCAGGAGTGCTAAGTGCTTATTCCATATGAACAAATAATGTGGTGAGAAAAATCTCTCTTCTTCTTATGTTTGGTTACTCGGTCTAATGCAAGATATATAGAACAGCATTTACTTTTGATGATCAATTAAAATAAAGATTATAGGCTACATGAAGCTGGGTACATAAGAAATAGGGTTCCTATTGAATATGCTGAGATAGGTCTCATAATATCATTCCAGGTAGATGTAAATAAAAGAACAGAAAAGTAGGAAGAAATGTACAATGGGATCCCATTAATAAAAAGAACAAAAAACAAAAAACAAAAAAACACTATCATTCCATTAAATAGAAAAAAAAACCACACAAGAAGAGGGGAAGTAATTATTTATGTTCTCTCTACTCTGTACCAGATATTTAACATAAATGAACCTGATTAGTTTTTAGAACAATTCTATAAGTTATGAACTTTTTTTTTCTTCATTTTATTGATAGAAAAACACAACATTAAAGAGATTAAGCAACCAGGGCAAGATTTACTCATTTATTCAACACCATTCTATGTGCTTGGGCAATATCAATGGACAAAAACAGACACAAATCACTGCCTTCATTGAGCTTACATTTTTAAGTATGGAAAGAGAGGCAACACATATATTAATAAGTTGTGTAATATATTAAAAGGCAAAAAAATACAATGAAAAAAGAAAAGGAAAAGCAGGTAAAGGGGGATCAGAAATCCTTGGAGGGGGGACAGTTTGCACTTTTAAATAATATCAGACAAATCTCCTTGAGAGGTTACATCTCAGATATAATTGAAGAAGTTAGGAGGTTAGACATGGCTGTCTGGACGAAGAACAGACTAGAGGGAACCAACAACCCAAGGTGGCATTTGCGTGGCACTGGCATGTTGGAGAAGCATCAAGATCAGTGTGGATCGACCCTAGGGATCAAGGGGAAAAATGGGAGAAGGGTACATAACAACTAGAACCTTGCAGACTATTGTGAACACTTTGGATTAGAATCTGAATGAAATGAGTCATTGCTGGGTTCTTAGCTGAGGAGTGACGTCATCTGACATATGACATATTTTAAAGGTTTCTGGCTGCTGTGCTGAGAATACTAGGGAATAGGGGAGGCAGTGGCAGAGGCAAGAAGAGCAGCCATGAAGCTGTACAAATAATCCATTTAGAGATGATGGTGACTCAGTCCAGGTATGTTACAGTAAAAATAGTGAGAAACAGAGTTTTCTCATAGTTTGGATGTGGAGAGTGACACAAAGTGATATTGAATAAAGAACAATTTTTAAGATTTATTTTTTGGCCTGAGGAAGGAAGAAAGGCAGGCATTGCCATCAGTTGAGAAGAAGACTGAGTGTGGAACAGATTTTGGGGAGAAGAAGATAAGCTCCGTTTTGGACTTGTTGAGTACTAAATGTTTATTAAATATGTGAGTTGGGACATTGAAAACGCAATTGGATATAGGAGTCTAGAGTTCTGGAGGAAGGCCTAGTTGGGAGAAATAAATTTGGGAGTCATCAACAATGGTACTGAAAGACCTGTAACTAGATGAAATTACTAAGACAGTGAATGGAAATTAAAAAAAAAAAAAATAGAGAAAGTGAACCAACACTTGACAAGACTGAGAAAATAGATTATTTCATGACATCATTGGGAAGCTTCCCTTTTGGAAATATACAAAGCAGCTTTATAAATGCAGATGGGCTGATATCTTCATAGATAATATTCAAAAATCTGAACTTACAGCTTCATAGGCCTGGAAGTGGTCATTTTAGGTCACCAACTGTATTTCCTAACTTCTGGGCAAAAAACAAAAACAAACCCAAACCTATCCAAACAGTTGGACATCCTTTCCTTATGAATAACTAATTCTCCCAATATTATATCTACAGGTGGCATAATTACAAAACACTTCTAAGGAAAGTAAACCCGTCAATTTTATGTGTTTACAACACATAAATTCTTCCAAATGTGTTCCTAAGATTTTGTAAATAAAAGGTAAGTCTATTTCATTACTGGAATCTGAATATCCTATTATTCCAAACTCTTAGTGATTCCTTGATTATGAGAAAACTAAGTTCAAGGTTTTCTTCAACTTCTGAACTCCTTTGGTTGCATGAAACTTATTCTTTTAGTTTTCTGTAGGGGAGGAGAAAAAAATTTTCCCTCTATCCTTCTAGATTCTTGGCTAAGAACTGCTATATTTCACCACCAACCCAATAAAAGATTAACAGGAGAAATACAAACAAGTTTAATAACATGTATACCTCTTTGTACACATGGGAAACACCCAGGAAAACTGAGCAATTCTCTGAAGTCCATCAAACCATCATCTTTTTTTTTTTTAATTTTTTTTTAACGTTTATTTATTTTTGAGACAGAGAGAGACAGAGCATGAACAGGGGAGGGTCAGAGAGAGAGGGAGACACAGAATCCGAAACAGGCTCCAGGCTCTGAGCTGTCAGCACAGAGCCCGACGTGGGGCTCGAACTCACGGACCCATGAGATCGTGACCTGAGCTGAAGTCGGACGCTTAACCGACTGAGCCACCCAGGCGCCCCATCGAACCCTCATCTTAAATACCATCTACTGCTAAAGACAAAATAAGATGTTAGAGGGTGGGGCAGTTGTCAAGCAGGAAGGCCAGTTATGGGAGGTTTCCAGGAAAAGCACAGTAAACAAGTGTATCGTTGTTATGCAGATTTAAGTCAATGACTTCTCCACTCATAAAACTTTCTAGAGATTTAGTCAACCTCCTCTACCTGGTGGAGAGAGAAAGAGAGACAGAGAGAGACAAAGAGAGAGAGAGAGAGAGAGAGAGAGAGAGAGAGAGAGAGAGAGAGACACCCTTACAAATGGAGACTTCCCCTCTACAAGTGAAATGTTTTTTACAAAAGGGTAACTTCTGCTCAGTTTCCAGAGCTTTCTCCTATGTCTGTTGTATCTTAAAAAATGATCAGCTCAAAGTAATCCTTATCCCAAAGAAATATAGTTTGGGGTAGCAAATTCTGTTCCCCTTCAATTCCTTACATCACATATTCTCCAAAACTTGCATCTTATAAAACTTATACGGTCAATGCAATTCTCCTTTATATACTTGTAAAATCCCAAAGTCCTATTCTGATCCAATTTGGAGGCTCCCAGTAGAACAGTTCTTTAAGTAAAATAATGATCAGATGCTAACCTTAGGCAGCAGAACGTCTTGTGAAGCTTATAAAACAGGGTTAGGTACGGAAAATGTCCCCTTCTGCTCATATCATCTGGTTTGAAATATTTATTAGTGGATACATCTGTAGGCCCCAATATACAGTACTAAATGGTGCTCATCTGGGACAATGCTTTGTTCATAAAAAAGTCAGTTAGGCATACAGTCAAGCAGTAATAGGAAAGTTTTGTCTGTTACCTGAAGGTGCATAGTCAAATAAAACGCTGCTTCCTAAAAAGCGACAACCAACACTTTGCTACCAGAAGACAGAGATCATATTTGACTCAAATGTAAAAATCAGACTTTGAGTTGCTGGTAAATTCCATTCAACATTAAGCAAATTCCTTAATACATTTGAGCTTCACTTTCATCATCCGCAAACCGGGAATGACGACATAAAACTTGCCCAGGAATGAATGATATAATGCAGGGATAGGGTTTTGAAATTGTAAAGTTCTAGACACATGCTAATTACGTAACAAATGTTAAAATAGCATTACCTGAAAGATTATATGGTGTTAGTAATTTCGACCAATTTAAGCTTGCTTAGAAAGGTCACGTTGTTAGAAATAGTTGGTAAAACTCAAGGGATTAAGTTAGATGCCAAGAGTCTGATGATGAAATTACAGAAGCTGTGTTCATCTGCTTTATCCAAGATCATTTGTTGTTTTCCTGTTTTTGTAACTAGTGATCAAAAGTTGACCCTAAACGATTTCAGCTCCTTGAAAGGTCTGTCTCCTTCTGTCCCCAAACTGGTCCTCACCCCCCCACCCCCCTCCCCGCGCCCGTCGTTTCTAGTCCCCTGCAGGGGGACTACATTTCACAGAACCCCCTCCAGGGCCTGGAGGGGAAGGTGCTGTGACGTCCTTCCACGCTCGGTCGGAACACCTTCTCCCTCCTCCCGGCCCGCCGGCCCGCCGTCGCGCCAGCCGGCTGTCCCGCGGGCCAGCCGCCCCGGCTCACGGCAGCGCGGCCCGCGACCCGCAGCGTCCCCGAGCGCGGCTGCGGACGCGCCGGCAGCGGCGCGCCACGCACGGCGCAGGCTCGGCGGCCCGAGCAGGCGCGTCAGCCGAGCTCGGCGGTGGCGCGGGCGGCGGGGACGCAGCTGCCCCCGCTTTGCGCCCACCGCACCCCCAGAAGCCACCGCCGTCTGGGCCCCGCGCCGCCGCGTCCTCGCCTGGCGGCTGCGGGCGGGGGCGCCTCGGGTAAGAGTCAGGGGCTCCACTCGGCTGGGGGTAGGGGTGGGGGGCAGAGAGGACGGGGAGTGGGCGGCGGCGGTGGTCTGGGGACCGGAATAAATGCTCTGCGGAGAGACCGGGTCAAGCCTGGGAGGCGCGGGGAGCACTGCGGCGTGCAGGGGGAGGAGGTGAGCGCTGCCCTGCGCGGGGAGAGGGGCACGGGGCGCCCGGCAGCCGGGTCACGGATGCGGTGGCGTCCGCGGATACGCTCCGGAAGGAGGGATGCAGAGAACTGGGGGGGCATTGGGGGAACGCAGGATTTGCGGGGAGGGCTCCTTGCGTTGTTTTGTTTGTGAAGCTCCTTCAGTCATTGCAGTTGTCCCCTTTGAAAGGTTGGAGGTGAAGACAGAGAGCGTAGGCTTGGATTTCTGTCGACCCTTCAGCCCGTTAAGGATGGCCCTCCTGATTTCCCGGGGAAGAATGTGAAGGTGGGAGAAGTACCTGCTGCTGTGGGCAAAGGTGTCTGGAAGCAGATGCCACCGTAGGATGGGGAAGGGAGCGTCCAATGCTGGAAGTTGACAGAGGAGAGCCTTCTGTTGTTGCCCTTGGCCTGATAAGCCCCCTCTGTTGTCCTCAGTAAAGAGAACCAGGGAAGAAGCCCTTCTGGCTTCCCTCAGGGGCTGTAAAGGATAGATGGGAGAAAATGAGAGTTCCTGGGAGAAAGGGAGATGCAAATTATGACATTGGAGAAGGAGAATTATCCAGGTGAGATAGGAATTAAGTTAGTGTTGAGGATTATGATAGATCTCTTAGTCTGCAGAAAACAATGATGGGGAAACAATTTATGGTTTGGAAATGAAGGACTGAAAAAGAGGCTTAAATATTCCAGTGTCACTAGATGCTTAAAGTTTTTTTTCTTTCTCTCTTTCTCTCCCTTTTGTTAATGCATTGGACCGGCAAGAATATAATTCTCATTTGAGCATAGAGAATGTTATTAAAATAGGACTGAAAAGATTATTTGGAAGGGTCTGACCACACTTGCTATTTTTTTCATATAATGTTACAGAATTTGTGGAGTCGAAAATCATCTTGATGATAAATGTTAGTAACACGAAAGTGGGAAAGCCAACAAGCTAACTTAAATCACTATGATCCTATTTTGAGTAAAATGTAACTTGCAAATTTAATGCATATAAGTAAAAAACAATGAATATAAAGTGTGAAACTTTTGGTACTAATTTTTTATCTCTATCAGTTTTTTAATATTTAGAACTATCTTTTCCTTTAGAGTAGTTTTATTATTTTTGAAAAAAAATGTACATGCAAAATTCAAACAATATAGAAATTTAAAAAGGAAATAAAGAATCCAATGTACAAGAAGAAGATAACCTTTTAACACTGTGTTAAACATCCTTCCAGGTAGCTTTCTAAACATTGGGATTGTATTTCTGTGAATCACTATTTAACTTTTACTACTAAACATCACACATGTATAATGAAGGCTTACCACTTAGGTTTGAGCAATGAAACTTTCACGTATAAATGCCCTTGGCCATTGGGTAGTCATGGTCTACTCTGTAGAGTCCTATTGTTATCATTTAATGTAAACATTTTCTTGTTCTTTCTTGTAGATTGATCTCCTGAAATTTAACTTTCAAGATGAAGTTTTTATTGGCGATTGCCTTTTTTATTTTAATTTCCTTGTGGGTTGAAGAAGCTTATTCTAAAGAGAAGTCTTCAAAGAAAGGGAAGGGGAAAAAGAAGCAGTATCTATGCCCATCGTACGTTCTTCATGTCTTATATTCTTATATGGAGAAATGTTACTGCATTTTTTATCAAAGTAAGGTAGTTTATTAAAACACGTATCAGCAAAACTTTTCATATCAGAATATGTACCCAATGGTTTCACAAGAGAGGTTTAGCACGTGATAGCTATTTCCTAGTGTTTGAGGTAAAGTTTTATAAAGTTTTGTTCATGTTCTGGGATTATATGGTTTCTATCCATCTTTTATAAAATTAGAAAAAAGCATTACTATTTCTTTCAACCCTAAATATGCAACTATAATTAGATACTGGAATTCTGTGTTTTGAGCAAATACCAGTTCAAAAAGATGGTTTTAAAAAATATTCCTAAAAATGAACATTAATTTAAAAATTAGATAGCTAAAATGGGATTTTAAGGTGTATTTAGTTTATATTGATACATGGAAGAAGAAAATTCACATGGTAGATCAGTTTTCTTTTTCAGTACTTTTCTGCAAAGGACTTAGATTAGGAGATTAGGTTATTTCTCAAAAAAACATGAAAACAAATCCAAATCACCCACTCCTCCTTTTGTGGATTGGACTCTTTTTTTTTTTTTTTTAAATAGGAAGGGTTAATATTGCTGGTGAATAACAGCAAATAGTACCTAATGGTTAGAGAAATTGAACAGTGTGTAAGCAAACAACTTACACCAGTATAATGTGTTTTTAGGTAATAATATATGTGGTGGTCTGAAATAAAAGTTAATTTGTTGTTATAGGTCAGTTTTGAATTAAGATTTTTTTAAATGCCATGGGTATTTTGATCATGGGTAATTTCAGGATCAACATCATTTAAAGGTAGACTATTACAGTTTGTAGATACTTTGTAAGAGATGTTAAGGCACATTTTAGGAAGTTTATTTTATAAAGAAAGGCTATTAAAATTGTTTTTTGGAATGGGTATTTATATGAGTATGTGAGACTAAAAGTCTGGAGACAGTATCATGATCCACATCAAAGTCTAGAATTAAATAAATTTCCCTATTTAGAAGTATCTGCTGGTTTTCAGGGTTAATAGTCCTGCTGCTTAATTCAGTGGTGCACAGTCTGATGTCAGGACCAGATTTCTGGGTGTGTAATAGGATGGCCCTGAATTCTACTCATGTGCCCCTCCTTGGCCATTTGCCCAACTGGGTATGAGGTATCTGATGGAGCAGGTTCAGGAATAATTGCCATCTGCAACTATCACTGTTCTTCAATGTCAAGAGCCTTGGTGTCACAACCAGGAGATAAGCATTTTAGGGAACTGGACATTGGCAGGCCTTACTCCTCCCAAGTGAAAGGACACATTCTCATGTTTTAGATATTCTTTGTATTAACCATTTATTTGATGATTGTTGGCATATTGGTACAAACTGTTGCGTGTGTCTTAACAGTCATGGTCATCCTGTGTGTGGAATCAAGCCAACTTCAATCAGTCAGGTTTCTCTATATGTGGAGGTTCACAGGGCTCTTTTCCTCTTCCTTCTGCCTCCCCCATCAACTGTCATGAGTTAAGAGAGTTCTGAAGATGCCAACACCAAGCCTGAGAACTACCATGTATCTTACATGAGTTCTTTAGAGGACATTCTATCCCTTTTCAGAATTATGCTGTTAAATTGTCTTATATATAAAATGGCTATATATTTAAGTGTCTATACTTGAGACAGATTTTTAAAGTTAAATCTAGTAGGTTAATTAAGAGTGAAACCATAAAGGTTCTGTTCTGATGAATATGAATATCTTCAAGCAGAAGGCCCAACATACACTTGGTAAGCCCATATCACAGTATTTTAGACGTGTTGGTAATTAATTGAAATTTTATCTTTGAAATTTTCTAACACAATTTTAAACTTTTTAGTATTTTATTTTTTTTTATAATTATGAGACTACCTAAAGCATTATTAACAGCTGCCATGGTGACGCTGCCAAAAATCTGACTTATTAAAAAGTAAGTGTGCCTTGGAGAATAAGGTTTACATAGTTTTTGTTTGAGCATTTTATTAAGAATTTTGACTTATTATCACTGAATTCAGTGAACTTCAGAAGACTAGAGTTTTCTCTGGCTATGTTTGGATCCATTATATTAAATTTCTTTGAACATCCAGATTAACAACCTCAGCTTTAATAATGTGCTGTGAAAGAATATGCAAATCATTTGTATCTAGAGGATGATCCAGTTAGCCCATCTTATATAAGTTGAAAAGTATAAAACATTTTGACTAAGAGGAATATTTGAGATTATGAAAGTTAGGTTCAGATCACATCATAATACTCTTTAATATGGGGAAGCCTTAGTGATTATTTATTTAATTTTTTTTTAGTAGAGTTGAGGCATTGGAGTTGTATAGACATAGGCAGTTAATGTATGAGTGTAGCAAACACAAGCACAAATTTTCTGTTTCACTGTTGTGATAATATCCTTCCCCCAACCAAGACTGTATATAAGAAGAAAAAGGTTTTAAAATGTAGAAGAAATAAAAGACTTGGGGTCCTTAACATTCTAGGGTTCAATTTTGATGTTGAGCTTGAATTATATCATAAGCTTTTCCTGGCTCTTTTACTATTTTTTTTAATTCACATTTTTTTGAGATGCGGTAACATAAATTTATGCTGTTGTTTTTTGATGTGTAAGTGAAACAGTCATATGACATTGACAAGCTATCTGATAAATCTCCTTTCAAACATTTTAGAAATTTAATATATTTTAAAATATAAGAAATAAACTGTAAATGAGAAGATAATTTTGATTAAGTCCTTGGACATAGTGAGCTTTTTATTTTCCAGTTTGAATTTGACATTAACCTTCATTCCTTGGTCTGTCTTCTGGTTGTCTATACAGTCGGCCTGAGAGATTCTGTCCAAATCTATGGCTGTAACTACCATTTATTCACTGTATTCCTAAATCTCTGTGTCCATTTCAGACTTCTTTGAAGAATGCCATACCCATAACTCCAATATTTTTATGTGGCCATACTTATTTTGACCTCGGGCTCAACTCAACATGATAAAACCTGAGTTCAGAAATCCTCCCCACCACTCCTAATACCGTGTTCATTTTTCCAGCAAATGATACCACTACCTCTTTTGCTAACGGAAGTACTGGGGATCACCTTAGACATTCTCTTTCTACCTTAGCGTCTCAAATTGAGTAGTCTCCAAGACTTCTCAATTCAGAGTCTTCATCAGCTCTGGAATATGTCCTTCATTTTCACTCCCCTGTGGACACACTACTTTAATTACTCTTCTCCACCTGTTTTGGTGAACTTTTTATTAGTCTCTCTGCTTCTTGTCTTCCTCCATTAATTCATATTTTACTGGAGTGTGTTTTCTGAATCTTCAGTCTACTCAAGTAGTTCCAATGCTTAGAGCCCCTTAAGCGCCTCCATAGCTTTCTATATAAGGTTCTCATTTCTTGGCTTCAGACTCAAAGCTCTTGCTAAGCTGGCCTCTGACACCTCTAGCAATATCTTTCTTTATTTCTTCTTCTTCTTTTTTTTTGCCATTTGCCACCACTTTTATTTTTTTACACAGAGAGAGCATGTACATGTTGAAGAGGGTAGGGGGAGAGAGAGAGAGAGGGACAAAGGAAGAGAATCTCAAGCAGGCTCCACACACTGCACGAAGCCCCACACAGGGCTCTGTCCCACGACCCTGGGATCATGACTTGAGCTGAAATCAAGTGTTGGATGCTCAACCGACTAAGCCACCCAGGCATCTCCAGCAATATCTTGCTATCCCAGTCCCCCTCCCACCTCAACACATATGAGTCAGATCTCATACACACTTGCTCTTTCACACCTCTTGAAGTGTTCTTTCCTTTACCTGAAATGCCAATGCTTTGTCTTTAGTTAACTCCTGCCTCAGTGGTCTTGTCTAAATCCATGGCTGTAAATATCACTTATTCACTCTTGACTCTTCTTAGAAAACAAAATTCAACCAAGTAAATTTGAACATCTCATTGGTTTAGTAGCAGATCATGAATCAGGCAGCATTCCATCTAGCAAGTACAGAGATGCTCTGAGGAGTTATACAACATGGAAGGTTTTTACAGGAAGGAGAGTGTGGCAAGAAGTTATTTAGCAAAAAAAGGATTATTGCAGGCAAGGCTACATTCCCTTAGAGGGAAGGGATCTTACTAGATGCATTATCTCATCTTTTGGGGAATGGAGAGGGCACATGTGACAGATTCCTCATTGATGCTGATCAGAACATTCCTGACTGACTAGTTAAAACTACATTTTTAGGGGACGTTGAAATGTAGTTGGGTTAGGTATTAGGTCTATATTTGGTGACTTGGCTTAAGTGACACCATTTTGGGCCTGTGGTTTTCTTTTTAATACACCTAACTCTGTATGTCTGGCCCAGACCTCTCTCTGAAGAGCATCACACCCATATAACCAAATTTTAATCTGACTGTTCCATAAAGATCTCAAACCTTGGGAAACCTTCCCTAATCTGATCATTTGATCTAGATAATGACACTCTGTGCCTCCATAGTTCCCCAACTGCCTATCATGTTTATTATAATACTGTTTGGTAATCATCAGTTGTAATTGCCTGCTTTCCCCACTAGATTGTAAGCTCCTAGAGAGCAGTGTCTTATTGACTCAATCATCAGAGATCACAGAATATATACATACAATAAAAATTTGTTTAAAGGATGAATAAAAACCTAAAGATCTTTGGCTCATATAAGTCATTATATCTGGGTTTTGTTAAGATACTTGAACTTATATAAGTCCCTATGGACCATATTTAGAAATATAGTCTCAATATAGGGACAACTAGATGAGTTAACAACTGGGTAATTAGTGGAACATCTCCAAAATGGATGATGTTTCCTTGTGAAATTTTGGCTTTATCAAGTTTAACATTTTTTTCAATGACTAAAATAAGACTATACAGAGGAAACACCCAAACTGAGGATCGTGTGATTTGGGAACATATAGTGAATATCTGAGACAGAATTAGGATCCACTGTGATGTTGAAGGGTTAAAGTGATGGGCTAAATCTAAAAAAGATGGAAGTATAAATTGCACTTTTGTCAAGAAATCACCTGTGCAAGGATAGGATGGGGGAAAATATGGTAGAAAACATTTGAAAGAAAAAATGAGATACTACGTTAATTATATATATATATATATATAATATACATGTATATATATGCATTACATGTATATAATATATATGATACAAATGAGTATATATCATTACTTAAAGAAGTTAGTATTTCTATTTTACCAATTTTATGTTAAGTGTGTTAGTAGAATGATATTATTTGAAGCAAGATTTACAGAGATTTCTGCATTGCGCTAATCAATATTGCAGTAACAATTGAAATAATTAATATCATGTCATACTAGGAAGAACTGAAGAAACTGAGGTATTTGAAAGTTGTTTTCAAATCATTGAAAAACTCTGATGTGGATGAGAAAGTAGATTTTGCTGCTTGGCACCAATAGTTAAAATAAGTAGTAACTGGAGGCACTCGGCATGAAGGGTAATTATTTGGCAGATATATTTTATAGAAAATTTGAACATTGGATAGGTGGTTAGACCAGATAGTGATACTTAAGGTCAATTTAATTTGTCATACTTTTAAGATTCTTTGATTTTATATATTGTATTTGATTACAGCCTTACTATTATCCAATAGAATGGGATAGAATCATTTGAAAATTTTGTTTCAGTGCAGATTTAAACAGATCTGCCTTTATTTTTGGTGCATTGTCTTGGAAAGCCCACCCATATAAAATAAATATATCTTGGTCTTGTGTTAATAATAAGGATTTAAAAACCTTCAGTGGTAGAATCTCTTCTTGGAATTTCATGAACGATCATACTTTTAAAGTATGTCTTTCAATCCCAGAAAATATTTCTCCTTTCTGATCTAAACCAATAGGAAGAAATATGTCAAGCTACTGTTCTCAAATAATGATTGAGGGATGGCAGATTTTTTTTTTAATTTTTTTTTCAACGTTTATTTATTTTTGGGACAGAGAGAGACAGAGCATGAACAGGCGAGGGGCAGAGAGAGAGAGGGAGACACAGAATCGGAAACAGGCTCCAGGCTCTGAGCCATCAGCCCAGAGCCCGACGCAGGGTTCAAACTCACGGACCGCGAGATTGTGACCTGGCTGAAGTCAGACGCTTAACTGACTGCGCCACCCAGGCGCCCCGAGGGATGGCAGATTTAAGTGATCTAGTCATACCTGCCATAATTTTTAAGAAGGTGGTGTATGTTGATATATTTGTATTTATATGTTCATTATATATGAAACCAGAACATATATAGTATACTTTCAGAATTTTTGATTGAATAAACCAAAACAAAATAGAATTATCACAACAAAAAACATTACTTGTCACTTCTGTTTGTGCTATCAGCAGACATAATGTCACTTTTAAATACTGAATTTGGCCAGGCTGTAACCTTTTGGCACATGCTGCCATTTTTGCCATCACTGAGCCTAGGGAATCTTCTACCATTTGTTGAGGACTGTTTGAATTTCAATATATGATAGTAAGTGCACTAATATGTTTATAACTTAAATTTAAAATTTCCTTTCTCCCATTTTTGGCCCATACTTGTATCTGAAATATGGGGAGACTTAATAATATACCCTTGATTGATACTAGATGAGGGCTGCTATTATTTATATTAGTGTGTAGTCATGTTAGCATAAATGAGTCCCATCTTTTTTCCTCCAAACTGTTGGTACTCTACTTTTAAAATCATGACAAAGGAATTTGGTTCTGTGTGTATAATGGTAAACGATGTGGCTTCTCTATATTAATTTGTTCACAAACTAAAAAAAAAAAAAAACAAAAAAAAAACAACTATATGTGTAAAAGCATTTGGTATGTTATGAGAAATTTTTTTGTCTCTTAGAGATTTGACCATTTAATGATAGCATTTGTATATATCAGTTATATGTGGTAGAAGGGTAGATGTACTGAATAATCAAAGCTATTACATGTTGTCTAAGTATAATATTAGCTATTTTCTTCCTATTCTGATTTTCTTACCTACTATTGATTATAATAGAGTGGATTGATTTTAGTTTAGTTCTAGTTTCTTCCTGATGGAAACATTCAAGATAAATGTGGTGGCCAAAAGATGAAAAGCTGATTGCAAAAGGGTGTGGGTAATTTCTGTAATGAATACAATTGAAAATTGTCTGTATTATTATTACCATAACACATCTAGGTTGAATATGTCACTTATGTTTAGTTATGCATTTTTTTTTACTACCTGTTAAACAATCCCAGCTTACTGGCATGCTGTTGTTTTGCCATTAGGTGAATTAATGATCTTCCCTTTCCAAATAATTTCCTAGGTTTTGAAACTGGCATCCTCATTACTCTAGCTACTCAGGCATGAAACTTAAATGGAACCTGTCTTTCTTTCTCTTAGAATGATTTCCTCTATCTGTCATGTTCGTTGCATCTCTACTTACCATCATTTTGAACTTTTTTCCTCAATAGTTTTCTAATTATTTGCCCTATTTTTTCTCTGGTCATTATTACTCATCTTATATATTGTTTCCATTTTCATCTTGTTAATATTATGTTCAAGACCCACAATGTCTTCTTTTTGCCTGATGGATCCTAGTGCAAACTCTTTACTTTGATTTTCAAGGGCCTCTCTAATTTACATCCCAAACTTTATGTGAAACTACCCTCTAGTTTTAGAAAGGTTGATCTGCCCTTGCTCCTAAACTACTCTTGCCATTGTTTATGCTTAGACATGTTTATGTTTAGAATGATAACACCTTGGTTAATCTATGCAGGTCTCAGTCGTCCTTCATGATTCACCTCAAGTATTACCTTACCTTATGAAATTTTTAAAAATAATTAGAAGTTTCAGTTGAGAATAAGGTTAATATAAATTGATAGCATGTGCTGGCTATTTAATACTTAGTCTTGGACATTGATAGAAATACTATTTTTAGAAAGAAAAAAGTATTAATATCATGGTGGGTATGAATTCTGGTTGCCATCATTTGCGATGGTTAGAATTTCATGGGAATTTGTTAAGGAATCATGATCAGGATTTGCAGGAACATGAAAGTCTGTTGTTTGGTTGGTTGTACTGTGAGTTGTTTTCCTTGAAGAATAGAAGAGTAGTTACCTGCTATTTGAGGAGTTATTACACAAGATGAACTAGACTTCTTTTGCATGATGTCGACTTATAGAACCGAGATCAAAGAGAAACATAGAGGAAGACAAGTTCAATTTTAAAGGATATGATAGAACTGTCCAAAGAGAAAATGGATTTCTTTGGGTAGTTCTTTGTTGCTAATAAAATGTGGCTTGGGTAGAGATACTACCCAAATCAAGCCTCACTGGGAAATTACAGAATTTAAAAGTTGTTCTCATACCCAAGATTTCATGAGTCTATGACTAGAATTAATCTTAACTCCCTCTTCTTGAGTCTTTTTTGTTCATACTGCATGTTTTGATATTTGATTATATTTAATAATAATACTCTTTATATGGTATCTTTTATTTTCTTGTTGAACCATATATAGTATTAACTCTAACAAATATATGCATACACACACACACACACACACACACACACACACACCCCTCATCTAATACGTATATATACATATATCTCAAGTGTTTACAATTTATGGTTAACACAATATGTTAACTCTAACCATATATAACAAATGTATACACAGACACACTTTTATTTAGTATGCATAATGAGAATCTTATGCAAAGTATCTCAAAATAGGCAGAATGTGAAAGTTTAATGTATATACATATATACACATATACTTAGTATATATGTGAAGGTGTGTGTGTGTGTGTATACACACACATGCATAGTATACACACACATACACAATTTTATATTCTGTCTACTTCAAAATTCTTTGCATAAGAGCCCCACTATGCCTGCCAAGTCAAATGGAATAAAATGGGTGACTGACTATACAGAAATAATATAAATCAATCTTTTGATGGGTCAGTGGCTGACTGGGACTGGGATTAAAGGTAACACCTTTAAAGTTCCCTTTGTATGTCTGCTAAATCATGATGGTCAAGGCATTGTAATATGGGAGAAAGAACACTCCTGTATCTCAGTTAAAACTGTTGCTGATTGGTTTTATGACTTTGAATAAGTCACTAATTTGGGGGGTCTCTACTCATTTGTATAGGGAAAAGTTTGATTTCAGTAGTCTCCCAATTTCACTCATCCATCATTCATTTATGACAACTGTATCTTTTATGACTTAATCAAGTTTTATTTATCATTCTTTTGGTACCTTTATATTCAGGGTTAACTCCTTTTGTTTTTGTTCCTCTTTTGCTTTCAGATTAAAAACCAGCCAAACCTACCAACAGAAAAAGAATACACAAAATTCTGTTTCTTGACTAAGTTAATTACAAAGGGAGCTAAATTTCAGAGTTGACTTATTAAAATGTATGTATTTCATTGTATTCCAAAGTAGATTAATGTATGTAGAAGGTGAATTGTTTGCGTTGTTAGCGTACCAATTTTTGTACATTAAGGAATTTGACTTACAGAAATGTGCCTTTTTTTTTTCTTTTGGAGATACAGTAATATGGTAAAGCACAGAGTATATTTGCAGAGATCTTCTCTATTCTCATTGTGTTACTACCTGAAAGAGACAGAACACTGCTGTGTTCCACAAAGCAGAGAACCTTTTATAAAGGATTTCTTTTACCGTAGACATTTTATGGAAATTTACGCTTAGAATTCATGAGGCAAATTATTCAAATTTATGTACATACAAATAGCTCCTCCGAGACATGATGTAAATATGAAATAATATTTCTAGAGCTCTGATTGGAATAACAGCAAAACACTGATTAAATCACTAATAGAATATGTTGGTTAACTTGAAACATCTGACCTTTATTGGTCCTCTTTTAGGAGAACAATAGTATGGATTCATGACTGTTCAGGGAAGTTTACTACCATGATTCCTGGGAATAACCTCATAGAAAATACCAATGTATTAATGAGTAGATGAGTAATGAGTGCCTTTTTGCATCAATATTTAGCTCTCCATTACACCATGGGCATGACTGACAAAATGATCCAAATTCTTACTACAACACTTTTCAATATCACCCAGAATTTTGTATTCATTTGACTATGATATTTTTGGCTTAATTCTTCAGATGTAGATGCTTTCAGTTATTCAGAATCTGTACTGATTTATTTTGTGTGGTGATCTAGTCTTGGCTGGGTCTTCACAATGTTTCCAATAATCTTTTTACTTGGCCCTTAGTGTCTCTGTTTTTCTCTCTCTCTAATAATTGTTTTATCCTTGAGCCTACCCCTTTGAGTCTTAGCATACAGTCTTAGTTTATTTCAAAGACAAACAAATAGAAGTAATTGGGTGGAAACTCTCCCAGTGCCTATCTTCACTCTAAAGCTACCTATACTATCCTTTCTTTTCTCCTTTCCATGTGACATAACAGGAAAAGGGACTTCCTTTTGTCCTATCTCCTCTACTCTCTTCTGAGACCTACCTCTATTGCCTTACCTCTGCTCTCCCGAGTTTTCAATTTGCTTTTCTTTCTTTGGCTTCCCCCCCCACAAGGGCTTACAAATATACTAAATTGTCTCTCAACTGAAAAAAAAATATATGCAGTTTGTTTTTTTTTTTAAGTTTATTTATTTTGAGAGAGAGAGAGTGCAAGCTAGGGAGCGGCAGAGAGAGAGGTAGAGAGAGAATCCCAGGCTCCATGCTATCAATGCAGAGCCCAACTTGGGGCTTGATCCCACAAACCATGAGATCATGACCTGGGCTGAAACCAAGAGTCAGATGCTTAACTGACTGAGCCACCCAGGCGCCCCTACTGTATAGTTTTTATTTTTGTTTTTGTTTTTTCCTTCCTAGTATAGTTTTTGTATTCCTATTTCATTAACTTTGTTTTTTCCCTCTGTTCACTACCATGTATCTTAAATTAATAGCCTACAATGGTCTATACTTTCTCTAGGCTATTCATTATTTCTTTCCTTTCCTTTCCTTGAATTTCTTGGAATTATGAAAGCCATACATTATTGTGGTAAGAAATGAAACAATGTGTACTACTTAATATTCTTAATGTTCACTCCTCTGTTAATATTAACTCCTGTTACCATTGTACTTTTTGGTAAAGATATTTTATTCTTTTTAAGCAAGTCTATTGACTTTTGAGTCCTTCTATGACTTGATAAGGACTAATGATTGTCTTCTACATCCTGACTCAGTCTCCTACCCTAATCATCCATCTTTTGGCTACTAGCACTTGACTCACTCTTGGAACTTTTTTCCTGATTTAACTGATTAGCCACTTTCACTAGCTATTCCTTTTTAGTGTATCCTGAAATACTGGGTTTTACCAGGTATTCATTCTTGGTCCTTTTAGCTTCTTACTCATCAGTTTTTTTCCTGAGTAATTTCTACTTGTATCTGTGGTTATCCACACAACTTTATCTCTAGGTGTAACTACTCCTGTGGGTCCCCCGTAATTATTTTCAACTTCCTGCTGGACCTCAGAGTTCATGTATCAAGCCGGCTCTACCATCTGCATTTCTCAACTTTGTACTCAGCCTTTCATGAAAAATGGCAGAAGCATCTTTCTTCCATGAGCTCTCTCCCTGATCATCTCATCAGTTACTTATCCTATTGATTCCTGTTTAGAAATGACTCATATCTGGCTGCTTCTCCCCATCCCTGCTATTATGATCTTGGTCATTTTCTCATCATTTCATCTCGAATCTTTTATTGAAATTGCTTACCTAGTTGCCTGAACTCCAGCCTGCCTTCTCCACTTTAGTTCATACTGCACAGCAGTGGCTCTCCAACTGTTGGTCTTAGCACCCCTTTGCAGTCTGAAGCATTTTGAAGGCCACAAAGAGCTTTAGTTTGTTTGAGTTATATGTACTGATATTGTCTTATAAATTGAGACAAATTTTTAAAATATTAATTAAATCACTTAACTATACTTATTACATCTTAACATAAGCAACTTAATTTTTATGAAAAGGAACTATATTTTCAAAAACAAACAAAAATAGTGGGAGGAGTGGCTGTTGTTTTACATTGTTGCATATCTTTTTCCTGCTGGCTTAATGGAAGAGAGCCAGATTCTCATTTTGGCTTTGTGGTATATTGTTTTGATTGGAGTAGGTAAAAAAAGTATGACTTCACACAGACATGTAATTAGAAAAGGGAAGCTTATTTTAATAGCCTTTTCATAGCTGTGAATATTCTTTTTTAATGCCATGCTAAAAGTTAACAAGTGATAATTTCTTAAAAGTTAATTGCGGTGTTAATTCTGAAATCAGATCAGTGAACATTTTGTTCTCTGTTGTACAAAAATCTGTTGGTTTCCCCCCCTTTTTTTTATACTTTCTTAGTTTTATTACTGTTCACATTTTTTTAGTGTCTTAAATTGTTTTTGGAACAATTTGATTTCTGGGTTTTTTTCTATTTTCATTGAGATGTAACTGGCTATAACACTGTGTTAGTCCAAGGTGTACAACATAATGATTTGGCATATGTAAGTAAGGTGAAATGCTCACCACAGTAAGTTTAGTTAATATCCAACACATAGTTATACAATTTTGTTTTTCTTGTGATGAGAATTTTTAAGATTTACTCTTTCAGCAACTTTCAGATATACAGCATGATATTGTTAACTATAGTTACAGTGAATGACTATAACATAATTTTATAACATTCTCCATTGGCCATTAGGAAAATATTGGCATGCTGGGTTTTGCAAATGTTGACACATTTCATTATACAATATCAAAAAATCACATCTATCTAATGTCACTTCCAATCTCATTGGAAAGTCTGTTAAGTATTGCGAAGTATTGAAGCTCGTGATGGTGTGTATTACCTTATCTAAAATTCCAGTTTTTGTGTGAAAATTTCCAATGTATTATTGGCAGCAAATACTATGCTCTTTGCAGTTTTTCTCAAAGTTAAGAAGCTCTCTTGATTCACTTTTGAAAAATTGTTTGCTAAGTAACTAAGACTAAATTACCATAGTTTTTCTGTGTTGTTCCATGAAAATGGTGTTCCATAAGAAGTGATTGCTTTGGCTAGAACATCAGTGACCCAATTGCTTTTCTTTGGATCTGCTAGCATAGTTCGATGTTCTGTGTGGGTGCTTCCCATTTTGTTCACACAGAATATTAAGACAGTGTGGATTTAAATTTCAAAATTCAACAAAATTAGCATTTTAGTGCTTCTTTAAGAATATTACTTAGGAACACTGTTTTTATTTTTATTTTTTTTTCTTTTTTCTTTTTTCTTTATTTTTTTTCAACGTTTATTTATTTTTGGGACAGAGAGAGACAGAGCATGAACGGGGGAGGGGCAGAGAGAGAGGGAGACACAGAATCGGAAACAGGCTCCAGGCTCTGAGCCATCAGCCCAGAGCCCGACGCGGGGCTCAAACTCACGGACCGCAAGATCGTGACCTGAGCTGAAGTCGGACGCTCAACCGACTGCGCAACCCAGGCGCCCCAGGAACACTGTTTTTAAAACTATTTATTTATTTACTGCTAACATGCAAAAGTAAAGGACTGTTAATACGTATAAGTATTACTTTCTTGATTTGCGCACCGCAGTTTATCCACCGTTGCTTTTGTGGCATCGGTGTAAATGTCAGTATAGTGAAACAAAGCAAATAATATTTTTAAAATTATTATTTTTATGAAAGTAATTTTGACTCCATGGACCACCAGAAAAGGTCTTGGGTACCTTCAGGTATTTGTGGACTGCACCTTGAAAACTACTGTTTTATAGTGTCAGCAGATCAGTGATGCTCAGTGTATATCCCATCATTTATTTCTCTGACTATGGCTGACCCTTTCTCTTTTCACTTCTATTCCACACCTCTAGCATGCTCTTGGCATACTTAACTTGTCATTGACAAACATCCCTTTGTGCGCTGTTGTGCATACTGTAACCACTGCCTTGACTTTGTCTTTGTCCTCTCCTTTTTTACCGGTTACCTGCCTCCTCCTCCTCCAACCCCACCTCAAAAGCCACCTACCTACTCTACGAAAGCCCTATTCTATGTGCAATTAAATGATTGAAATTAATGCCAAATTTAAAGTGAAATTAGTTGAATTAATAAAGAGGAAGAAGAATTAGATTGAAATTCTGGAGAAGAATTGGGCTCTGCTCTGTTACTAACTCGTGGTGTGTTCTCAGATAAGGCACTTTTCATTTTAATAACCCTGATCTGTAAAATGAAAGAATTAGCAATAAGATTTATGAATTTCTCACAGTTTGGGGAGAAAAGATTATTTGGGATTTTAACATGTGGAAACAATGTTGTCCTGAGTCTGAAGACCATGGTTCTGTTCTAGAACAGATTAATACATTTGTGACCTTGAATAAGCAATTGTTTTGCCTCTCCAGTCCTCAATTTTCTTATCTGTAAATTGGAAATAATTATCTCTATTTCACAGAGCTTCTCTGATAGTATAATTTGAAATTGTATATGAAAGTATTTTCTGAACTGTAAAAGTTCTACAAAGTGGATTACCTATATTTGTGTATTGTTGAAACCTTTTTAAAGGTTCAAAGGAATTTTACGTATTTCATATTATTCTTGGTCTCATTCTTCTATCATTACTTAAGCTAATTATTATAGGCAGGAAAACTAATCATGGAGAAAATATATGAGTAACTTTATTAGACATAGCTTTTTCATAGATTCAGAATGCTAAGATTTGGGTGAATACAACGTATGTGGCACACTCTCTCAACGTGAGGGCAGGTGCCATGTACTTGACCTATGACCCTTTTTAATACAATGAATCTATATAGGAGGCAGCATCCTTCTCCCTTTACATGTGAAAAGTTTGTGCTGTGGAGCATGTTTATATAGCTTTCTTAAGGTCATAAATTTAGTAGTATTCTTGTTATCTAATCCACATGGGTATTTTAGGACTTTTTTTTTCTTTTTTTGGTCATACAGCATCATAGTCCATTCCGTTTATTTGGAAGATAAGAAAGCTGAGGTCACAGGAGGAAATGGCTTTCTTAAGGCACACCACAGGCTAGGAGCTGGAAGTAAAACTTAGGTCTTCTGATTCTCAGTGCAATTTGTTTTATGAGCCTTCTTTCCAGTTTGTATTTATCTAGATGTTATTTCCACCAATGAGAACTCATTTTTCTTTACCTTCATTTCACTTATCCTTTGTATGTTTTTACCACTTTCAAGTAACACATTAGGTTTGCTTGTGGGATTTTACTGAGATTTAAAACTCATCGATGTTTTATCTAAATAACAGAATGTCAGTTTCTGAGGACATAGTCTTACAATCTTCCTGTTCATTGATGTGGGTTCCACCATATAAAAAATAGTCATTCATTTGATTAATGGTGTTCAATTTGGATGTTGGTTACCAATAGAGTTTTGTAAATAAGAAATCATTCTAAGCTACTATTGTCAGGAAACAGTATCTGTGCACTCTTTGTTTCATACTGCCTGTACTCATACAATAAGATCTACAAAGGCATAACTACAAAGGAAATGAAGTGTAAAACACACAGTTCTCCTCGACTCTGCTTTCAGGGGATAAAAAGCAATAGACCAGTTCTTGAGAGATACAAAAGGGAATTATCTTTTAGTGACTATAACAAATTTGGATGCGTGTATTTATCCCCTTTCACATAGAATATTAGAGAATTTTAGTTTTAACTTACCAATAATTCCAGAATCACCTTTTAATTGCTTTATGCAGTCTCTCTGTTTCTCTTTTCATGTGTGTGTGTGTGCGTGCATATATGTATATACGTGTGTGTGTCTGTCCATGTGGGTGTACACATACATACACATATATTTAAACACAAAAGTTGTTGTTGTGTGTATTGTTTTACACGCTTTGAAGTCTAATATGCATATATAGAAATGCACTAATCATAAGTGTACCACTTAATTACCTTTCACATTTAACCATGGAACCAGCACTCAGATCTAGAAATAGAACGTTACTCAAACTTGAGAAGCCACTTCATTCTTCTTCCAATTACTCACTGCCTTTTTGAAGATTACCATACAGTATGTTAAATTTGCCTATTTTTCAGCTGCATATAAATGGAATAATCCAGTAAATATCTTTAACGAGTGGCTTTTTTTTTTGTTTTATCTGTGAGATTCATCAACAGTGTTAAATGTCACAGTAGTTGTTACTGTCATTGCTGCATTGTATTCTGTCATATGAATCACTACACTTTATTCTCCTGTGAAGGCATTTGGGTTGTTTCCAAATGCACAGACACACACACCAATAAAGACTTTTATTGAGAACATAAAAAAAAAAATGCTTTTGAAAATCATTAAGGAAAAGGCAGGCAACCTAATTGAAAATGACCAAAAGACTATAGCCAAGAGGTCAATAAGCATATTCATTGGTCACTAAGGAAATGCAGATTAAAATGACAATGGCATGCTATTACACATCCACTAGAATGGCTAAAAGTAAAAAAAAAAAAAGAAAAGAAAAGAAAAGAAAAAAGAAAATACCAAGTGGTAGTGAGAATGTGAGCTACAACTCTCATGTACTGCTGATGAAAAGTATGGACTGGTACAAGACTTGGTGACTCATTTAGCAGCATCCAAGACCTGAAATTCATATTCTCTATCACCCAGCTAATCTGTTCCTAGGTATATACTCAGTGGAAATGTGTACATATGTGTACCAAAAGATATGTACAAGAATGTTCATAGAAGCACTGTTTGTAATTAATTACCAAAAATATAATTCATTTTTTAAAGTTTAGATGTGTTTCTTTGATTCAAAATATTCAAAATTTTGGACTAATGCATTTGGCAATGCAGCAGGAATTAGAACTTTGATAGTACTAATATAGATTGGGTTATCTAGAATAAGAATTATATGAAAAAAGGTAAAATAGACATTTGGAGCTACAGTTAAAGTATCCATAATAAAGATGGACTCCTGTAAGTAACTTCTGGAAATGTGCATCTTCTTGCTTATAAAAATTAGGTAGGTATAGTCAATTCTGTCTTATCAATGGAAATGAAAAGAGTAGTCTTATAGGTAGCTTTAAAAAAGAAGGCACAGTCATTACAATTTTGAGTGCATTATATGATTATATTCTGGGATTTCAAAATTATTATTATTTTTTTTAAGATTATTTTGAGAGAGGTAGAAGGACAGGAGAGGGAGAGAGAGAATTGCACTCAGGCTCTGTCTGCCAGCGTGGAGCCCGATGCCAGGCTCAATCCCAGGTTATGAGATCATGAGCTGAGCCAAAATCAAGAGTCAGACACCTAAACAACTGAGCCACCCGGGTGCTCTAAGATTTCACAATTCTTAATGCAAATTTTCAACTTAGAGCAAACAATCTCTTTCTGACACTTAACTGATATACTGTCTACTTCTTTTATGTTTTAAAAATGAATCATTTAGTTTATTCAGTTACCCTTTATTGAGCATTTAATATGTACCAGGCCCTGATCTAGGTGCTTGGGCTATAGCTGTGACCAAAACAAAGTTCTTGCCCTCAGAAAGTTTGGTACTAGTGGGAGACAACATGGATATGTAGACATGAATTTTTAATATGGCAGGTGGTGAGGAGCACCTGGGTGGCTCAGTTGGTTGAGTGTCTGACTTCCACTCAGGTCATGATCTCGCACTTCACGAGTTCAAGTCCCGCGTCAGACTCTGTGATGACAGCTCAGAGCCTGGAGTCTGCTTTGAATTCTGTGTCTCCCTGTCTCTCTCTGCCTCTCCCCCACTCATACTCTGTCTCTCTCAAAAACAAATAAACATTAAAAAAAATAATATGGCAGATGGTGATCACGGCTATGGGGAAAATTAGAGTAGGAAAATTAAGGGGTGGGGGTTCCTATTTTATACATGCTGGTCAAAAATATCTTTCTGATAAGGTAAGATTTTAATAGGGAGCTGAAGTAAAGATGAAGCCATGGAGATCTCTAGGGGAACAATGATTCAAGGAAAAGGACACCAAATATCAAAGTCCTGAAGCAGGCTTTATGTATTTAAATGATGGTATGGAGACCAAGAGCAGAGTGAATGATGGGAAGAGTCAGAAAACTTGTAGGTCATTGTAAGGGTTATTCCCATGTTTTGGGCCTGAGAACAGAAAGCATGAAGGTTTTTGTTTGTTTGTTTGTTTATTTGTTTTAATATACTGAGAGGTCTGTTAAAGACTACATTAGGAGTAGATCAGAGGTGAGGGGAAATCAAGAATTTGGTCTTGGTTGTCTTAATTTTGAGGTTTTCATTAGACTTCAATGGAGAAATGTCCAATAAGCTGTTGAATATAGCATCAGAAATTCTGGGAAATGGTGTAGTCTGGAGGTATAAATTTGTGAGTTGTAAATTAATGAAATGAATGAGGTCACTTAGAAACTGAGTTATTTAGGAAGGTGAAAACATCTGAGAAATGACTGGGGATGAAGTTGAAGAAATGAGGAAGAACAGGCAAAGGAGAATGGAAAGGAGCAACTAGTGAAGTAAGATTGGAATTAAGGTCATGTCTTTTTACTTAGAACTCAAGCCAAGAAAATCTTTTAAGGGAGGTGGTAATGATCAACAATGTCAAGTATTGTGGTTAGATCAAGAAGGTGAACACTGAGAATTGGTCATTGCATTTGACAACATCATTGACCTTGATAAGACTTGTTTCTATAGATGGTTACAAAATCTTGCTACATTGGACTTAAAGGACATTAAGGGAAGAAATGGGGGCTGCAAGTATTAAAATTCTTCTGAGGAATTTTGATGTAAAAAAGCGCATTAGTAATGAGCTGTAGTCAGAGAGGATGCAGTGTCAAGAGAAAGTTTTTTACAGATGGGGGATAATAAAGCATATTTGTAAGGTGGTGGAAAGGTTCTAGTAGAGAGAGAACGTTTATGATGCAGGAGAGAGGGTGCAGTTACTGGAGTTTTTTCACAATGGCAGAAACACAGAGAAGTGGAAAATGTAACCTTCAGTAGCTTTTTTATCTCTTTTTCCAGCTTTTGTATGAGGTTCACAATGATAGATAGAGGAAAATTAGATAAGCATTTGTTTTGGTTAAAAAATCATATTACATTGGAAAATATAAAAGGGACTTAATCTGGTATCGACATATTGCACCTGATAACCTTGCCACTTATTCTGCACTAGGACACGGATACCAAAATAAAAATCTTTGGATAGATAGCAGAACATCAACTGTATTTCTGTTAAGTCTCCTTTGTATTGCCCTACAGGATCTGTACAACCTGAGCAGGTTTTAATTGACTGATACCCCTGTGCCATGCAGTAGATAACTGCTTATGGTTCATTGTTCTCTCTCTGTGGGTTCCAGAAGATTAGCGTACAGAGCTTTAGATTGTTTTCTTTCCATATATGTACTTGCTTGTTTGCTTTTGAAGTTCCATTTCTAAGCCATAGTGCACAAATTACCTTTCAATAGTGTGTGAGATTTTAGAGAAAAACCCACCTGAACAGGAATATTTTTGCGATAAATGTTTTTATTTTTTTTTAATTCTTCCTTTAGAAATGACCAGTTGTTGATTCAACTATTAATTAGGGCAAAGAACTTTTATTTAATTAGAAAGCTGAGTTATAAAAATTCTAGTTGATAATGTTCATAATTCTTAAATCTTAGCTCATGTGAAAATTCTTAAATTTCTACTTCAAAAAGTCTGCCTATCTGTATTAATTCACCTTCTGTATTGGAAAGTCTTTTATCCTTATGTTACATCCTGCCAGAATCCAAAATATAGAAATGATAATTGATTATTTGATATTAAGGAACATTTTAAGTACTTCTATTTAATGTTAAGTAAATATTAATATTTACTTCATTAATTATATAAATAATCTATAATTACCTACATTTTCTGTTAGAAAGGACCACTAAGAGCAGTTAAAAGTTAGCTTAGTATATCAGGAAGTTGGAATAGCATTCTTTCTGACTCAGCTTTTGGCTGAGGCTCCAAAGGCCAAGAACAAAACAATAGGTGCCACGAACCCCCACAGACCAAAGTTAGGAAAGAGACCTCTTATGCAGTCATGCAAAAAAGGTGCTGAAAACTGGCTTTGTGACTTTTACTCAGCATCTACCTCAATGGCCTTAAAGGGTTAAGATTGAAGAGAGCATATAGAAATACTTTGGAGGAAATTCTTTGGAGCCCAGTGACATTTTCCATACTCCCTGCCATGGAATTGGGAGGAAAATGTTTTGCCTTATTCTCAATGCTACTGAGAGGCGGAACCATGTCTGTCTCCTGTAGTTTGGGGGATTCATAGTAGACTGGTATCTGACTCACACTGGAGAAGTCATCAGTCATGGCTGCAGGTATTGGCTAGAGGCTGTAGAACAGAGAGAAGAGGGCTACCATGACATGGAGATTTGCTTTCTGTGTGTCAGGAAAAAGAATACTTGGGCATTCACTGTGACTCCGATGTTGGTCACATGAGAGAGAATAGGAGTAGACAGTGACAGGGTGAGAGCAAAGTAAGTAAGAAAGTGCCGGTTTGATGTTTAAAACAAAGGAAATATGGGGAGCCTGGGTGGCTCAGTTGGTTAAGTGTCTGACTCTTGATTTCAGCTCATGTCATGATCTCATGGTTTGTGAGTTCAGGCCCCACATCGGGCTCTGCACTGGCAGTGTGGAGACTGCTTGGGATTCTCTCTTTCTCTCTGCCCCACCTCTGTGTGCTTGCTCGCTCTCTCTCTCTCAAAATAAATAAATAAACTAAAAAATAATAATAACAAAACAAAGAAAGGAAATTCGCCCAAAAGGGGCTGGGAAGATGATGGAACCCCAGTAGTGTGCCTGTGAGGTGTGGACTGCAGAATACCTGGGGTGAAGTTGCCAGCTGAAAAAAAGCCATAGCCATTTCATAGTGATTGAACTTTGAGGTTCTCGAAGAGAGGATTTTGGGAAACCCACAAAAATGCTGTAAACTAACAAGGCAGGAAGACAGAACAAAACCTAGTCAAGCCTGCAGCCCCTTTCTGAGGGAGACTTGAGGAGGAGAGGGAGGTGTTGTCATTTCTGAATCAAGCTCTGAAGTTTTATCATTACCAGGGACTGGGCATCTGAAATATAAAAGTGACAATTTTAGTGGGACTGAAAGTGCCGGTGGAGACTTTTTATTATCAGAGAATGACTGAAAATATTATGAGACCTGTTGGAGATTTCCTTCAAGTGCAGTGGAATGCTGGCTCACATCCAGGTTTGGATGGATGTTGGGGAGAAAACAGAATTTTATTTTTTTATTTTTTTTATAATTGAGTCCTCCAGATTCTAGCTCATTCAATAAAGAGTCACATTCGTTTCCAAACAGTGGTTGATAAGGACAAAAAAAGGCTTATCTTTCATTATCCGGATGCTACCACATACTGCAAGGAAGTAGTTCATCTCACCTAATGACACTCATACTTGTGGCCTTTGTATCTTGTCATGGGATTTTTGTTGGGGACACGTATCATTGTTCAGACATGTGTGCCTGCGGATATTTTAATGAAGATATAATTCAAAAGAGATGGTTTTCTTGTCTCTATCTCACAAGTAATCTTACACCTTAGAAATGCTGCAAAGAGAAGTTGCAATGAGCAGTTACAGCAGAAACAGAATCAACTGTGGTGGCTTTTCAGCGAGCAGTTCATTCAGCTCATTGGGTTTCCGGACAGTAGCAAAAGCCCCTTTCTCCAAAGGCTCTGCAGTGTCTCTTGGAGCTCTGTACTCTAAAGGGTGTTGAGGCTTAATATTTTATTTCAATTCCTGATTTCTGCTCTGACTTCTCTTGACTTAATGTCCTGTTTTTAAATTTTGGTTTGTGGTAGTAAGAAAACTACTTCCTTTCACTAGCCCAGTACCATAATTTTCTAGAGAGCAGTAAAATTAGAATATCGTTTTGGAAAATAAGATGCCTGAATTTACAGCCTGCATATATGCAAGAAATCAGAATATTCTACATATTCGCTTAAACCAAACCACAATAGTGATAAATTTCACTTGCTTTGGACTCCATTTTTTTTTTTTTCTGACTGGGTTGTCTTATTTTGTAACAGATTCCTTTTGCTTTGCTTATAACACAAAATAGGTTACTGTGAATTGATACATAACACGATGTATAATGTACTATTCTAAGCTCTTTACTTAAATTGTCTAATATTGAAAACAGGTCTTTTATGAAGAAAGGATTTTCTAGAATAATTAGGCTCTCTGCCTCAGTTAGCTCATCTGTGAACAGGGATAATAATCCTGGAAAATCACTTCACTCAACATCATATCTGTGAGATTTCACCCATGTTGTTGGTATAGCGATAGCTCTTTCTTCCTCATTGCTGTGTTGTATTTAATTGTCTTGAATATACTGCAGTGTATTCGTCCACTTTATGTCAAATGAAAAACAAATCCATACTTAGGCAAGATTTTATTGGAAAGGACTGTTGTAGTAGAGGGACACTCTGACTTTAAGAACGATAAGCATCTGAAAGGTCAGGCAGAAGGAACTTCTCTTTTATAGGAGTGAATGTGGCCAGAAGGAGCCAGTTGTTGAAGACTGCAGTGAGCAGGTGGCAAAATTGGACAGTTTTTCTTTGCTGTGAGCCAGTTCTTGGAGGAGTCCATTAAGGAGGTTTTGTTCTGCGTTCCAAGTGATTGCTTTTAATCTTAGGGGCTAGAGAAAACTGAGGAACCCGTGGGAGGAGAGAAGCCTAAGCCACATTTGGTCAGGTGAAGTTGCCAGGTCTCCGATTCAGATTGGTCAGTGGTGACAAACAGTTCAGGTACTCATTTAGTAGACAAAAAAGGGGAGTTTAGAGAGTTTCTGGTCTTGTCATAGGTAAACAAGGGGTTAACTGTGAGTCTTACTTAGGTCACCTGGGGACAAACTCTTTGAGGTAAAGTGCTTCCCAGAATGCTGGGAATGATGGAGGTATTTCTTAACATCTCAGTGTTCCAGGAGTTCAGGTAAAGTTCGAATATTACTATCATTACTATTGATGAATATTCATAATGCTTCCAGTTTAGGGTCATTATTATTTGGGTTCATTAAAAGTGTTATGGACCTTTTTATACATGCCTTTGGGTAGACATAAGCATACACCTAAGAATGAAATTTCTGTATCATAGGGTATATGAATATTGAACTTTAGGAGAAATGGACAGTTTTCCAGTTATTCTCCATCATTAATGTATGAGGGTTCCAGCCACTCCACATTCATGTCCAAAGTTGATATTATTAGCAATCTCTTGAATTTTAGCCATCTTGTGTAGGTATAATGATACCACAGTGTAATTTTAATTTTATTTCCCTGATGATTAATCTCATTGAGCACCTTTTCATATATTGGACTTCTAGCTATCTCTTTTGCAAAGTGTTGTTTCAAGTGTTTTCCCACTTAAAAAATTTGTTTTCTTTTTCTTATTGGTATGTAGTTCTTCATGCATTCTAGATAGGATTCTTTGTCACAATACATGTACTACAGATCTCTTCTCCAATCTTTGTTATGCATTTTCACTTTCTCAATGGTGTCTTTTGATGAATTGAAGTACTTATTTTGAATAAGCTCTGATTTATTAGTTATTGTTAATGCTTTTATGGTTTTTTAAGTCTTTCTTTAGCCCAAGGTCATGAAGATAATCTATTTTTTTTTTCTGAGACCTTTATTGTTTTATGTTTCACATTTAACTGTGTAATCCGCTTCAGTTTAACTCTTGTATATGATGTAGGGTAGGGTCAAGACTCATTTTTTAAAATAGGCATATCCAGTTAATAAACACATTTATTTACTTATTTACTTTTAATATTTTTTTTAAGTTTATTTAGTTATTTTGAGAGGCAGAGAGAATATGTGAGCAGGGAGGGGCAAAGAGAGAAAGGGCGAGGGAGAAAGAGAATCCCAAGCAGGCTCCATGTTGCCAGTGCAGAGCCCAATGCAGGGCTCAATTTCACAAACTGTGAGATCATGACCTGAGCTGAGATCAAGAGTTGGATGCTTAACCGACTAAGCTACCCAGGTACCCCAGTGCAGCACACTGATTGAAGAGGCCATCCTTTCTCTGATTTCCAAATAATAGCTGTGCAAATAGTTCAATAATAAGCTATTTGACTCAGTTTTTTAAAAAAGCAGACTAATTTTTGACTTTTTTTCCTACATCAAATTGAGCAGTAACTCATGCAAAACTTATTTTATGTATACACACAGTATAGATTTTTTTTTGGAGGTTGTCACTAGAAATTGTATTTTTTTTCCATTTTATTGTGGTAATAACACTTACTATACCATGTAACCTCCTTAACAAATTTTCATGTACAATACAATATTATTAGGTATAGACACAATATTGTACAGCAGATCTCTAGAACTCATTCATCTTGCATAACTGAAATTTTACCTTTTTTTTTTTTAATGTTTATTTGTTTTTGAGAGAGAGACAGAGTGTGAGCCAGGGAGGGGTAGAGAGAGACACACAGAATCTGAAGTAGGCTCCAGGCTCTGAGCTGTCAGCAAAGAGCCTGACGTGGGGCCCAGACCCACAAACCGTGAGATCATGACCTGAGCTGACTGAGCTACCCAGGCACCCCAGAAATTTTACCTCTTGATTAGCCACTCCTCATTTCTTCTCACTCTAGCCAACCGTCATTTTCTTCTTTGCTTCTCTGAGTTTAACTACCTTCGAGACCTTATAGAAGTGGAATCAGGCAGTACTTATGTTTTTGACTGGCTCATTTCACTTAGTATAATGTCCTCAGTGTTCACCCTTGCTGCATGTTGCAGGATTTTCTTTTTTAAGGCTTGAAGTCCTTGATTGTATGTATATACCACATTTTTCAATGTGCTCATCTGTCAGTGGGCATTCAGGTTACTTCTATATTGTGGCACTGTGAATGCAGTGAGAGCTGGGTTTCCAGCCCACTCACAGCAAAGTGGGGGGCAGAGCTGTGGTGAGTGCCACTTGATCAAACAGCTGCTTTGTTCTCTCTATTCCCCGGGGGACTACCACGTGTGTGCTGGATCCCATCGTTGCCCCAGATGGTGAGATAGGAGTTGGTTCCTAAGGTAGACTCAGAAAAGCTGGTATATTGGATGTGAGGTCTCTTTCCCTCCTCAGGAAGAAGCAGGAGCTAAGGACATCTCTGGATGGCATTGCACTGTGCTGTATTGTGCTAAGGTGGAGATTATGGCGAGAGGGTGTCTCCACTTTTCCTGCTACTTTCATTACACACGCTTGGGTGTAGAAGCCTCTCAACTAGCTTTTGGATTTCTGACAAAAAGAATTGATTTGGGTTTTGCTGTTCATTTGGTATGTTCAAGAGGGGAAGGAGGGTCCAGAGCTTCCTGTCCCTTGCTGAAGTTTCTCCTAGTCAAAAGTTTTCAATGGGTATTCTCCCTTACTTCATTTCCTACCTTACCGCTCACTACTCTGCCCATGCCAGTCAGGCTTCTGTCTCTCTCAGCTGAAAAACGGCTCTCCCTTTTGCTAAATGCCATGGGGATATTTTCTGTCCTCACCTTAACCTCTCAGCGGTATTTGGTCCCGTTATCCAACCCTTCCATAAAATTTACCCTTTCTCCTTAATTTCTGTTGTCACCACACACTTCTTGGATTTCTTCCTTCTTCTTGGGTAGTTGATTCTTTGTCTAAATTGTTGGCTTATCTTCCTCCATCTGCTCATTAAATGGTGGAGTTCCTCAGGTTTTAATTCCATGTTCTTCTCTCTAACAAGTGATTCATCTGACCATTAGAATCATCTGAGGAGCTTTTAAAATCCTGATGCTTGGACTTCACCCCAAACTAATTAAATCTGGGGTGAGACTAGGCATCAGTAGTTTGCAGAGTTTCTCAGGTGAATTCCATGCACAACAAAGCTGAGAATCACTAGACAAATCCATGTGGATCTACAGTATTAAAGTTTATTTATTTTGAGAGAGACAGAGAGAGAGAGAGAGAGAGACCGAGCATGTGCGTGTGTATTGGAGTGGGGGAGGGGCAGAGAGAGAGGGAGTGAGAATCCCAAGCAGGTTCCATGCTGTCAGTAAGAGTCAAATGCAGGGCTCTCGATCCCAGGAACCGTGAGATCATGGGAACTGAAATCAAAAGTCGGACAGTAACGTCCTGAGCCCCCCCAGTGTCCCAAGAACCCACAATTTTAAATACTACTTTTGCATCAGAATAACCAACATTTGTGTTTCATTCTTAAGTGCATAGCCAGCATATGGCACCATGCATGGCATATAGCAAATGCTCAAAAACTTTGTTAAATGAATTCAGTAATGACTAAAATGCATGCAAGGAGAAATTCAGCATGCAGACAGTGGAATGATGGTTAAGTTTTCGTTGTTCTTTGAGGAGTTTTATTATTTAGTTGATGGTGTGGGTTGAGTTATCTCTAAGACAGACTGTGAGATGAAGATTTACATGCAAAAAGAGATTGCTTTTGGAACACTTCTAGGGAATGAGGAAGCGGTTTCAAGCACAGGAATAATGCCTTTGCAATTGAGACATCAGGATGCTCCAGGGAGCTCTGAAGCCTGGATGGCTTGCAGAGATGTCTGTCTGTAGGAAGGGACCTTGAATGCTTTTGTGTCCCCATATCAAAGTCTTTGAGTGTGGGTTGCCTCCAGGGCAAGGCTGAAGGAAGGCTGTTCTGGAAGTGACCTGGCTCAGAGCCTTAGGCAGCCAGCATTCCTGGCAGCAGCCTCAATTCTGAAGGGGTGATCTGGGGGATGGGGCACCACAGCATCCGCTGCAAGTGGAACCAGATTATCAATTGAATGGGATCTTACAGACACCTGATTTTGACCTTTGATTTAAAGGTGAGTATACTGAGGCTCAGAGAGGGATTTGCCCAATATTATGTAGTAATCTTCCAGTCTGTCTGCGTCTAGAATGCTAGTCTCTTGGCTCTTTGACAAGTGTCTCTTCAATTATAACCACACGTAACTTGATCATGTGTGCATGAGTGCTGGACTTATCTTCTCACCATTTCTGTGAGGCCAGAAGGGAAATATTTTATATTTATGTTCTGTATGGAGAACTGAGAAAAGGTAAGCGCCGTAGCAGTTGCAGTCGGTGTTGGAGTCAGAGGTATTACTCGGGATTTGTATCTGCTGTAATACCCTGTGGGTGGAAGGTAATTGCACGGTGAATGTTCTGAGGCGTAAGTTTGACTCCTTATGTCATGAGGTTTGTATCAAATTAGTAAACCAATAAGAAGTAGTGAGAATATATAATGTTTTACACTGTCTGAGAAACATAACATGTAAATAGATCTTTGTAGTGTTCATAGGATGAGTAATCTCATGTGATATGAAGTTAAAAAAGACCATAGAGATTGGGAGATTGCTGGTATCCCAAAACCAGAATCTCTAGACATAGATGTTTCTACTTTGTGAAAAATGTTTTTCTTTGGGCCATGGATGATGTAATTCCATGATTGTAGGTAGACAAGATTTGAAAATGTTTCCACAAGATCCAACAGTTCCTTAAGCCCAATTGAGGGATAAATAAAATGAATGCTGTGAAGCACTGTTCTTAATTATGATTCTTGGCCTATAATAACACAGTAGACTTTGCCACACACATGCACATATGCCCATAAACACATTCTTTTCAAATAAATATAAACTAATTAAACTCAACTAATCCTGTAAAAGGTATCACTCACTATATTCATAAACCTGTTCACAGTTTAATCTGTGAAAACTGAATGGAAAATAAATATAGAAGCTGTCAAGAGAGGTAATAATAAGTTATACTGTAATTAGGAAAATGCAAAATAAATAAAAATATAATAACCCTGGATTCGTACACAACTATTGACTTAATTGATTACCTGAATATATAAAGTGTTGCTCTGTCTTTGTATGTCTATCTATCTGATTATCTAGAAGAGACTCAGAGAGGGATTTGCCCAATATTATGTGGTAATCTTCCAGTCTGTCTGGGTCTAAAATGCTAGTCTCTTGGCTCTTGGACAAGTCCTCTGTGCTCTGCCTATTAGTCTCCCTCTCACTCGCAGTCCCTATCACCCACTGATCTTTTTACTGTTCCATAGTTTTGCCTTTTTCCACAATGTCACAGGTTTAAAATCATCATACAGTGCCTTTTTGTATCGTCTTTCATTTAGTAATATGCGTTTCTGGTTCCTCCATATCTTTCCATGGTTTGATAGAGCAAATAATTTAATGCTAAATAATATTCCATTATCTGGATGTACCACAACTTATTTATCCACTCATGTACTAAGGGACATCTTAGTTGCTTCCAAGTTTGGCAATTATGAATAAAGCTGTTATAAACATTTGTGTGCATGGTTTTATTTGTGTGTGTGTGTGTGTGTGTGTACCTGTGCGTGTGTGTGTATGTGTGTGTGTGTAGACATTAAGTTTTTATATCCTTTGGGTAAATACCAAGGAGTGAGATTGCTGGATTGTGTAGTAAGAGTAAGTTTAATTTTTGAAGAAACTGCCACACTCATTGTCTTTCTAAGTGGCTGCACCATTTTGCATTCCCACCAGAAATGTGTCAGAGTTCCTACTGTTCCTGTTTGTCCATATCTTCATTTGCATTTGGTGCTGTCTGTGTTGGAGACTTTGGCCATTCTAATAGGTATAGATGGTATTTCATTATTTCAATCAATTTGCATTTGCCTGATGATGTATGATGTGGAACCTCTTTCCATATGCTTATTTGCCATCTGTCGATCTTTGGTGTGGTATCTGTTAAGGCCCTTGGCCTTCTGCTCTTCCCCGCCCCCCCCCCCCCAAATAAACTTTTTATTTTAGAACAGCTTTAGATTTATAGAAAATTTGCCAAAGTTTCTCCTATCATTAACATTTTATGTTAGTATAATACATTTTTTTTAATAATTAAAGAACCAATACTGATACACTATTATTAACTAAAGTCCATGCTTTATTCAGGCTTCCTTGGTTTTTACCCAATGTTCTTTTTCTGTTCCAGGATCCCATTCAGCATAGTACATGTAGTCTTTATGTGTCCTTAGGCTCCTGTTGGCTGTGACAGTTTCTAAGACCTTCCTTTTTTTACGTGACCATGATGGTTTTGAGGAGTCCTAGTCAAGTATTTTATAAAATGTCACTTTACTGCCATTTGTCTGATATTTTTCTCATGCTTGGATTGGAGTTACATGTTTTGGTGGGGGAAGACCACAGGATTCATTGCCATTCTCATCACATTTTATTAAGGGTACATAAAGTTGACATGACTTTTCACTGTAGAGGTTAACCTTGATCCTCTGGTTGAGATAGTATTTGTCAGGTTTCTCTGCTGTAAAGTAACTCTTTTCCCCCTTCCTATATGTACTCTTTGGAAGGAAGTCATTATGCACAGCTCACACTGAGAAATGCAGAGCTCTCTTCTACCCTGAAAATAAAGGGTCTATTTGGAATTCCAGTTATTTGGAATTCTGCATGAGAGAATTGTCTGTTCTCTTCCATTTGTTTATTTATTTAATCATTTGTGCATGTCTTTATGGACTCACAGATTTTTATTTTATACTTTGGGATATAATCCAATATGACTTTATTTTATTGCTCAAATCATTCAAATTTGGCTCTTGGGAGACCTTTCTGTTGGCTTTGTGTCTCTTTGATACACTCTTATCATCTTTTTTTTTTTTTTTTTTGAGCTTACTTGCAGTCACTACATGATATCTAATTTGTTTTTTAATCTTCTCTTTTCCTCCCATTTTAGATGAGAATACCAACATCTGTTTCCACAAAAGAGGGTTTCTACCACCTGAGGTGTTCAGGTCCACGATCCCTCAGCATTGTAAACTTTGCATGTTTTCAGGAAAGAACATAGCTTTTACCAGATTCTCAGTGTTGTCCATACCCTAAAAAAGAGGGAATCGCTGCCGTAAAGAGGAGAAATAATACAACCTACACATTTTACATACCTTCCTCTTTGCTTACTGCTTTGTGCTTGCTTGCCTCAGTTCATGTGAGGCTCAAAGCTTTGTGGCTCCCACACCCAGATTACTCATGCTGGCATGTGCCATACTACTTCAAAGTCTGAAAGGAATTTTGACCATTGTTGTTGCATTTATAACTCTATAAAAACAAAATCATCTGTTTGGACTCCCTCCTGGTTGGAGGGAGGATATTGAGATAATATGCTCAAACACACCAGTTTTGAAATGGAGCTGTGCAGTATGGTCACTAAAGGGTCATGTAAAAATAAGAATGCTCTTCAGTTAATGGAAAACTGAGTTTCCCCTTTGGAAAGAAAGTTCTGGATTTTTCCCTTGGTGCTGGAAAACATTACATCATCCAGCTATACAGCCTGATGCATTCCTTGCATAACTTCACATATTAGTAATGACATCGGTTCAAGTTTAGGCAAGTGAACAAAAGAAGACTGGTTGTAAAAAGGCTTTTGATATAAAACATTATTTTCTCTAGTCATTTGATCACTTTGCCTGAGTAAAGTAAGTTATTTTCTTAAATTAGTATCGTATTTCTATGCAGTAAATCCTCTTTTGTAGTAATAACAGAATTGTTGATAGATTTCTTGAAATAAAATGGCATAGTCAAATAGATAAAATATTGTACTGAGATTCAGAATATAAAGACTAACAATGAAACGTGAATTAAGTATGTGCCCTAATTAAATGCATTTAACTCTTCTTATTCTTGCTTATTTTGTGTACATACTAGTCACTATACCAAATTGCAAAATTATGTAAAGTGCAGGCATAATTTGAAAATATGCAAATTATTTCAACTCTTTGGCAGAAAGTGGTGTAGCTTCTAGACTCTTAAAATATATTTTAATGTGTAGAGATGACTTTAATGTTATTTAGTATTGATTGAGCTAAACAAGTGATTTCTACTGTTTTTAGGTAGGAAAACCCCTGAATGCATGCATGTGAATATAAACTACATGGGATTTCACTTAAGTTTTAAAACATCTTTGAATTTCTAATATAATAAAGGTGAACTACTGAACTATTGAATAAATATTCATATCAGATTAACTACAGCAGAGTCTTGAAAATATATATTGATACAAATAAGAATGAAAGAAAAGAGCTGTAATATATTTGATATATTCCTTCTTATAATTTCAAGAGATTTTTGTTAGCGACATTGATTTTTTATTATTAATAAATAAGAATTTTTGTTGTTTTTGTTGTTTCTTTTTAGCTGTGGAAAGAAATAAAAACATTTAGAGATGGCTGGAGGGAGGAGTGGTGCTGATAAGTTATGGAAAGAGCAAATTCAGATTTTTCAGGACTAATGATTTTAAAAATTAGTAAGACTAATGAGTAGAACCTGATATATATATATATATATATATATATACACACACACACATACATATATGCATACGTATATACGCATATATACGTATGCATATATGTATGTGTGTGTGTGTATATATATATATATATATCAGGATTTTCTCTTTCTCTCCACTGAAAAAGAGCTCTCTGGGTGGTTAAGAATCTCTCCTATTTCATCAGAGGAGCATTTGTGATTATTAAATGAAAGAATGTAGTGGACATGACAGTTGATTCCTCAATGTCTATTTCATTCCAGACTACTGATCTGAGCCAATAGTGATTGTTTCTTTCTCCTTGCCAGTGATTGGTTCAGCAGTGGCCAATGCTGGGAAGCTTCTGAGGAAAACAAAAACATAAAACCACAGAACCACAAAAACTAACCTTGATCCTAAGAGGACATCTCAGGAGGAAATGCTCTTCATCTGCAAGTGATGTGTGTACTACTACTGCGACTCCTGCTGCCGCCTGCTACTCCTATAGAGCATGCAGGCATCTTGAGGCCGAGGTCAATTTAGAAGCACTGGCAGATGGGAAGTGCTTGAGACAGTGTGTATTTCATACTATGCAAGCACTATAGGGAATTACAAAAATATGGAAGCCATGATTCCCTCAAGAATCGTACTGTCTACATTCAGTCCAGTTAGTAATACACACACACATGCACGCGCGTGCATGAAAAAAAAAGCTACAAAATGATTGCCAAACAGTATATCTATGTTTGTGTTCATTAGAGTAAGCTGGGATGATTAAGGCAAGATTTTAGATAGGCAACCTTAAAGGACAGGCTGGATTTAGATGAGGACAATGAGAAGAGGAAGTTACAGTACTCTAGAAAGGAGGATTTATTCTGAACCAGTGAAGGGGGGGAAGGATAAAATTTGGTAATGAATTACAAGGGCTAGGAAGTGAGTTTGACACAAGCTTACGGCTGAATGGGAGGAAAGACTTTTCTCTCTATCGTCGATAGCTAGGTCTATGAAATAATGGGCATATTAACAGGAGTAAAGGTATACAAATTATTAATTTTTAATTTTACATGCATCAGGGGCACCAGAGCAAAAACCCAAGTGAATACCCAGAGTGTGATGAGATTTGAGAGCTGATATTATGTCTTGATAGTGGAGAATACGTGCCTCGTAAAGGGGGAGTACGGGAATTTTAGGAAAGATGAATTGGCCCCCAGAAGAATAGATGGGAGATCATGACAGTTTGTGACCAAGTTTTTTGAGTGTCCTCTTCTGTGATAAGATTCAATCTTCTTTAGTTGATGAAACTCCCAGGGAAGGGATTTAGGACAATAAATTCTGTTTGGAGGATCTGTCTTTAGGCAGATGGGAGTTCAGAGAGAGCCTCCCCTGCATTTGCTCTTTTTCAAGTGGCTTTAGCTCCAGATAATCCATCTGCCAAAGAGACATCTTCCACAGCTGGAAGGAAAAATCGGGCTGGAAATTTCTCTACTACTAAAATTAGTATTCATTGTTTTTATGGTGTCTGGTCATTTCATTGCTTAGAATGAATGTACCTGTAAAGGAATATTACATCAAGAGACACAATAATGCAGTCTTTAATTGATCCAATAGAAGTGTATTTTGTAATCAGTTCTGTTTTCCTCCCCTGAATGAGAAACCTTGTAGATGGGTTTGAACACTAATTTGCATCCTAATATCCAATTTTCCCACATACCCTCATTCTCTTTAGAATTTTCAATCTTTTGATAAGGGATGACAACTGGCTCTAGGGAGATTACAGTTTCACCTGCAGTGAAATGGAAAATCCCATTACCAGTCCCCAAGTCCCAACAGCTGTGATATTAGAACTGGTAAGACCATGAGAAGCAATTTTAAAAATCTATATAGTCTTTTGCACCTTTAGCTGTTTTAACTAATTGGTTATCAATTTTTTCTTTAATATTTTGGACTCTGATATCTACTTGAAAAGGTTTTCTGTATCAATTTGTAGTATTTTCTGATTTTTATAAACTTCTTAATATCAGTCACATCGCACCTCTACTGGTTCTTATCAGCAGATTGTACGATAATTAACTCAGAACAGAATTGACTGGTAGGTAAGAGCTGGGATTTCAAAACAAAGCCATTACTTCTAAGTTTGTTTCACATAAATTAATATCATTTGTGAAATTAATAGTTTCACCATATCAATACAGAATAGAGTAGACTGCTAGGTATTCCAAGTATAATGAAAACTTCTTTGTAATTGTAATGGATTTTTTTTTTGTATTGGGGCAATAATTATATAAGATTTTATGGGTCATAAAAGGAACCCAAACAAACAGTAAACAACAAAAACATTTTTTATTAGATCTAAGGAAGTGCGTTTTTTGTTTCTGTTAAATGCTTTCAAAGGATACCAATTTAGTCAAGCTTCATTGTTCAAAGTTAATTAAAATGGAAAAATATGGCAATTTGTCCTTTCTTTGATAGTTGACAGCAAACATATGTAGAAAAGATAGTTGTAAATTGTAGCTCTGTATTTTCCTTGTTTAATTGATCTGGTAATAGAGAAACTTCTTTTACCATCCCTCCACCCCCCTCCCCCCAGCATATTTAACTCAATGAGAACATTCATTGGTTATTTCTTGGGTAATACTATTTTATAAATGTCAACATGATAGTTTTATGAATTCTTAGACTATCTCTCTGGCTGTATTCTCTTAATAGTATTCACATACTCCTTGCTTAGGTTAATATACATCATTAAAAATATTTTTTGCTGTTCTTATTTTTTCCTATTGTCTCATTGTCTGCACTCCCTTTGCGCTTGTCTAGATTTTGATTGCAGGTTGTTTTGGGGCAAGTAAGATGTCTGCTTAATTTTATTTGAAAGAGAGTTACATGGAGTGTTTAGAACAGTGTTTTCATGAATGTGGTAAAATTAAGTGGTAAGATACTTTTTTCATTTTTTATTTTTTATAACCAATATTTGTTGGGCATCTGACAATGTCTACTATTTTTAGTTACTTCTATTTGGGAACACCATGCTTTCGTTGTGAATTTGTCTCAAAAAGCGTCTTTTCCCCAATGACAATTACCCATTTCTGTTGTTGGCCATTTCTAAATACTTACCAGAGTTTTGTTTCGTTTTCTTTTATAGCCAGCAGTCGGCAGAGGACCTTGCCCGCGTACCCGCCAACTCCACTAGCAATATCTTGAATAGGCTATTGGTCAGTTATGATCCCAGGATAAGACCAAATTTTAAAGGTTTGTTTCTCCCCCCACCAAAAGTCTTCAACCTCTGCAGTTTAAAAATTATTTTACCTGTATAAAATCATTTAGTTGTGATATTCAGAACAATAAGATGTCAAATTGTCATGTTACTGTCCTGTGATGTGCTTAGACTTAGAGCAACTTAATGACAAAGGTATTCAAAGATAAGCAGAACATTAATTCTAATAGTTTCATGTGGTTCCCAGTTAAAAAAACAAAAATAGGTATAGTGTGAATTAACAATCAACCTCTGTCATGGGTTTTCTAAGTAGTACTTCGTATTCTTAACCTTAGTGATTTAAACTTCAAGCTCTGGATGCAGTCTGGCTTTCATTCACAGACACCAATGTTATAATTTGTAGAAAAGCTTATATACTCATTAGGGATGGACAGTAGTTCCTATATGTATTTAGATTATTTCAAAATTTTTGTTAGCATTAAACGTTGATTAAAAATTCCCTCTACTCTTTCGCTGGAAAAAGGTGGCCATATGGTTTTAAAAAACATGTTAACTTTGTGAATAAGAGTGACTATGCTTTCTACCACATAGATTGCTTCTACTCCAACAGAATGTTACTATTTATCACACCTTTCAAGAACCAAACTATACTTTGAATAAAAGTCACGGAAATATTGTTTAGTTGTGCAAATTTTCTTTCTTTCCTTCTTTTCTTTTTTCTTTCTTTCTTTCTTTTTTTTTTTTTTTTTGTCCTTTTGATGAGTTAGGAAAAGCTATATGAAAAGCTCTCCTCTGAAAAACTGTAATCCTTATTGCCGGCTAAAGACAGGTATTAATGTAGATCAGATTAACATTATAAGGCTTGATATTTTTTTCTTCTTCCTTTACAGAAAAAAAAAAATGTCTGCAGCTGTTTCTAGTCAACTGAAGTTATACAACTATGTTGTAAAAACAGGGTTTTTTGTTCATTACCAGAACCTATTCAGTTACTTTCAACAACAGCCATGGTCTGGGTTGTCTCATGTCTACCATATATTGGTTCACCACCTGTTTTTCATCAGTCAGTGGTTCTGTGGCTAAAAGGCTAAATTCACATTTTCCCTTTGTTAGCCCAACCAGCAGCCCACAACGAATAAAAAGAAAAAAGAAAAAAAGCAAGCAAGAAAGAAATTTGCAACATTATACCTTAATTCTCACTCCATGAACTTTCAAATTATTTTCCAACAGGTCAGGCAAAAATCTTTATAATGATTCTGTTATATGTCTGCTTAACTTCACATATTTATGAATTAAAAATCAAAATATAATAATTGTAAGTAAAATGTATTGAATACCGCTTTCTAATTCAAGTAAGATTTGAAGTGATTATAAAAATGCAAAAAGTTAAAACATTTTGAAAATGGTGCTTTTTAAAGAATAATTTACATTTTGTTAAGGTAAATGCATTAGCTCAATTTAAAATTCTTTAAAGGTGAACAACTTACTCCGAGTCTCTACAATTTAAGAGATAAGTATGTCTGAATAAATAACATGAGAAAATACAACTTAACTCATTTTTATTTTTATTATGATCCCTTATTTAGAAAAATGTGTTAATAGCAATTGTGAACATGGAATATTGAGACCATAGATTTAATTTTTTATATCCCATGTGGATTGGAAAAAATATAAAAATCAAGTGCATAAACCATTAAAATTTGAAAATTCTGACCAAGTTTTTTATAGTTACTAAATGTATTCTTAATTTTTATTCACAGGCATTCCTGTTGATGTTGTAGTCAACATTTTTATCAACAGTTTTGGATCCATTCAAGAGACAACAATGGTAAGACTGCAGTTAATTTAATATTTTTAATTATCAAAATTTTAACTAGAGAATAGTGAAACTAATATTAAAACTGAAAAATGAGGGCAACTGAGTGGCTCAGTCCATTAAGCATTCGACTTCAGCTCAGGTCATGATCTCACCGTCTGAAAGTTTGAGCCCTGCGGCATTAGCACAGAGCCTGGCGCCTGTTTCGGATTCTTTGTCTCCCCCTCTCTCTCTACCCCTCCCCTGCTTGCACTCTGTCTGTCTCTCTCAAAAATAACATAAAAACATGAAAAAAAACTGAAAAATAAAGGGGCACCTGGGTGGCTCAGTTGGTTTAGCATCTGACTTCATTCAGCTCAGGTCATGATCTCACGGTTCGTGAGTCCGAGCCTGGTGTTGGGCTCTGTGCTGACAGCTCAGAGCCTGGAGCCTGTTTTGGATTCTGTGTCTCCTCTCTCTGCTCCTCCCCATCTTGCGCTCTCTCTCTCTCTCTCTCAAAAAATAAGTAAACATTAAAAAAATTAAAAAAAAAACAAAAAACTGAAAAATAAAGAATAACTCTAAGGCAAAATGCATGCTTCCTTCTAGTATAAAATATCCAAGTTCCAAGGTTTGTTACATCAATGATTTCAGTGCCTATATAATTTTGCAGTTAAAATGTAGCCTTAATGTTAGTTAAAACTTACGGACTTGGAAGAATTAATATACTCACTCTGAGCAACTAATTGGTTACCACCTGGGAAAAGCACTTCTGCAATGTATTCTGGAGCAACATTTATTTCCTAATATGCTTATCTGTGTGAGCATTAAAAATAAGTGTTCACGGTTTATTTATCTTCTGGTTTCTTGAGGAGAATCTTCATTTCCTCTGTTGTGCTAATATTGTGATGTTGGGATCAGAGAATTGTAGAAAGCAAAGAAGAAAATCAATCTTTCTAAGATATGGCAGCAGAGCTCCCTAAAAAACTGACGTAGTGAGGGGAAAGGTCAAGGAAAAGCAAAGGAAGAGCAGAAAGTAGTGACAGGCAGGCTCCTGTCTTGAAAGGCACGGAAAAGAGTTTGGAGGAGTGGCTGTTATCCGTGATGAGTTGTATTGCAGCTTCCATGAAGTACTTTTTTATTAGTAGGTTACTAATTAGCAGATTACCTGAATCATGTGTGATGTAATTCCTCTTCAGCCTCTTAAAAGACATTCAATAAAGTCTACTTGCTTTTTGATGTTTTAGAATATTGGATTTTGCCCTTTTTGAAAAAACACATGCCGAAATGCTGCTTCAAGTGGGAGAGAGAAGGCTCAAGTTTTTTGTATTTTTTGGAGATACTTATATTTTTATTAATACTTACATTTTTGTCAATATAGTATATGTTCCAGATTGAAAGCCTAGTAATAGATAAGGCACAGTATAATTTTTCAGGGAATATCTCACACTAGAGTAAGAGTGATTTAAAATATGTATTCCATTATTCCTCAGGGTAGCACAGTGTGTTATAAAAGCAACTGTGTATTGCATTTAATTTATGACAACTGTTTTTATATCTAATTGCAATGAGAATGTTATTTATTTTTTTTAGAAGCATGTATTTAGCCCCTGAATAACTTGATTATTTTATTAGCTGATAGATGTTTTTGGAGAATTATTCAAAAGGATATTTTGGAATCAAATTCATTTACTTCCAGTGACCTTTTAGTTCACCTAAATGACAGAAACATACAGTATAGATCACTAGAAGATAGCTGTGGAATAAGATACAGACTACTGTTCAGCACTCAGGAGACAAGTGTAGTTAGCTTTAACTGAAAATGTGGTTAGTCTGTCTAAGCACTTCACTTTGCAAGAGTAGGAGATGTTATTTTCCCAAGGTGAAACTTTAAGAGGATCTACGTAGTGTCTGTGCTCTCCTCTGTACCCTCTTTTGTCTTTTGTGGCATCGTTGCCCTAATCCTAAATCATCCCTGAAAGATATTCTGGGCTGTTGGAGACATTCCTACTGTATCTTGCATTCTGGGACAGCTAATGCAAGGATATTTGTTCTCATTTGTATAAAGGCTACCATGTGTCCCAACCCAGGAGGTATCATTAATATATCTATGCTTTAGTAATTATTGAATGCCCTCCAAATGTCAGACACCTAAACTTCTCCAGGTCCCATCAGTAGTTACTTGATTGTATTGGGTTGAAAACACCTGGGGAAAAGGGATGCTAGAAAAGGGAGAGGAACTTTCTTACAGAATATTTGAGGATTATAATAAAATATTGCATATTTATAATGTATCCTCTTGTTGTCCTCCTGCTGGGATTCATCATGGTAGCTAGCCCAGAGTACTTCCTGCTGGAACCGGATTCATCCAATTTTCATCAGGGAGTCTTTGTCCCTCCTATTTATCCCTGATTTCCGTCTCTTATCTTCTAATCAGAGCCCTTTATGGCTATTCTGACTCACTTAGTGCTTTCTTTTCAAACCACATCTTTCATCTCTATCATCTGATAGCTTCTTTACTGTAACTAAATTATTTTTGTGTGTTCTTTTATTCTCTAATGGACTGTAAACTTCTTAAAGGCAGGAATAATGTATCCCACTTCATTTTCTCCAAGATACAGGAGACAAAAGGTGCTCCATAAATAGTAAACCTATAAATAATTTCTTATATTAGCTAATATTGATTGAATAAATGAACAAATATTCTGCTCTTTGCCTAGCACAGAGTCAAAGTAGTGTTAAAACAATTGGCAGGGCAAATGTAATTAATAGACTTATGTCAAGCACTTATTTGATTAAGTAACAGACTGAAATAGGTTTTTATTGTAGAGCATTGATTTTGGAAATTTTAGAGACCTTTATCCAGAGGAGCCAAATTATATATATTTGCTGGATGAAAATCAATCTGCCTTTCACTTTGTGTTGTGTAAACACAGCCTAAAGTTTTGCTCGTGGAATAGACTTAAATATTCTGCTTTATTTTTATTATTATATTTATATATTATATTATTATATTATATTATATTATATTATATTATATTATATTAATTATTAATAATAATAATTATTATTATTATGTTTTGCTTTCAGCAATGTTTATTTTATACATCCCCATAAAACAGTTTCCTAAACATGTCTTTTGAGACTGTCATATTTTATAGATTTGCTCAGTCTTTTCAAGAATAGTGCCCTCAGACTTTGTTCCTTCCAAGTAGGGAAAGTCACAAGGTATTATAGGTACATAGATAACTTTAAGGTATCATCTAAGGAAAAACAAGGTCTAAAACAAAATTTGTTCCTTGTTACTAGATACAAACACTGGTCAGGAATAATAGTGATGGACTCAGGAGAATAACTTAAAGGGTATATTGGATGAGAGGATATTTCTTTTTTTTTCCCTTCCAATCTGCCAGGGTGGGCTTACTTTATTATTATTATTGTTTTAGCTATTGATGTATAATTGACAAAAATTGTAAGAGATTTGAAATTGTGATGATTTGATATATGTCTCCATTGTGAAAGGAGTCCCCTCATCAAATTAATCAATACATCCATCACCTCATATACTTATCTTATTTTTTAAAGTTTTGGTGAGAACATTCAAGTTCTACTTTCTTAGCAAATTTCAGTTACACAAACAGTGTTTTCAACTATAGTCACCATCTTATACATTAGATCCTGACCTTATTTACCTTATTCACTTTATAACTAAAAGTTTGTACTCTTCTACCAACCACACCCCAAGCCCCTGACAACCACTTTTCTACTCTGTTTGTATGCCCTCCAGGCTCATCCATGTTGTTACAAATAACATAATTTCCTTCTTTGAAGGATGAATTGTATTCCATTACACACACACACCCCACATTTTCTTGATCCATTCATCCACTGATGGACACTTAGGTTGTTTCCATACTTTGGGTGTTGTGAATAATGTTGCAGTGAACATGGGAATACAGATATGTCTGCAAGAATATAATTTTATTTCCTTTAGATATACCCAGAAGTGGGATTACTGGATTTTATGGTTGTTCTATTTTTAATTTCTTGAGGAACCTCCATACTGTTTTCTATAGTGGCGTATATACCAGTTTATGTTCCCATCAGCAGTGTACAATGGTCCCCTTTATTCCACATCCTTGTTGGTATTTGTTACCTCTCTCCCCACCTTTTTGTTTAAAATAATAACTAGAGAACATATTTCTTAGCAACAAAACAAACAAAAAAGTGCCCTAAAACAAGAGGTTGGGAAAAAAGAGTATTAGATTTGTCTAAATACAGGATGTATGTTTATGGAAACAGTATGGTGCACAGTGTGCAAGCCGTGATAGCAGACAGGCTTGTGCTTGAACACCTGAATGTACTTGTGTTGAATACACTTGTGTTGTGTACCTGATGTGCTATACCCTAAAAAGAGGGAATAAGTTACAAAAATAAAGCAACAGTATTTTGCCTGGCATATTAGCTCTCAGTGACGGTGACTCTGGTTGTCAAGCATTTTCAAATTATGTACTGTTTCACAATAGAATCGCATCTTAAAGGAAATGCTAAAGAGAATGAACTCTTTATAAGTTTGTTAGTAGCCCCATTGTAAAGTTGTGGTTTTGTTTATTAATAGCTGCCTAGAAATTTCCCCTACAAAGATATGCTGAAATAAAGGAACTCCTAAAATTTAGGAAGCTTCAATATTGCCCAAAGCTTTTCTCTATAGTTCAAACCTTTCTACCTCAACTGGCAGTTTCTTGTTCCAGAAGGCATAATGCAGAACACAAAGCTCAGGGGTGTGTGTAACATCAGTAGCTTCAAGTCAGGTGGCAGACAGATGTAGGGCAGCTTCTGAAAGAAGGCAACCCAGTCCTTTCTTCCAACAGATAAAGTTGATTATCGAAGAAGCAATCAGGGTTCCAGGCATTCACATTGTTGTTGGGAAATTTTAACCAATTCAATTTGGCAACCATTTCTTTGTGCTTGTTTGTTTAACTCAGATGCTAACTATTGCTGGCTAAACTAAAAGTAATCTCACATTGATTCACAAGCCATAATTGTGTAGTGAAGGAGAAATTACAGTCATATTAATATTCCTTAAGATCTTTCCATGTTATATGCCCCTACAGCTTGATTTACGATCCCATATTATAGTTCAAAATTCTTATTTCTCATTTCGATGTGTTTATTTGCATCCTACTCCCTTACTTTTTTTGGTAAAATATCATAATTAATACTACAAGTGGTATTTCCTGACATTAATGGTAGCATCACCAAAATTGTCAAATAAATGTAATCATCCTAATTTGAAGTTCTAATTTTATCAGTGTAGATGCCACTGCTTGGGACAACTGGAAAAGGAACATTCAGAACAGTGAGAAGAATGGTTTTTTAGAAGCCAGGTGGCATCTGTTCTATGGTTATGTTTATAATATTTATTGATTTTTTTTTATTCAGTTCTTACTTTGGCTTAAATCACTGGATTTTCATAATTGAAAATGTGAACTATTACACTTGTGGGGGAAAAGTTGGGTATTATGGTTTATTATAATAATCTATACACAGACACTTCACCTCATCTGAGATACGTAAGCGCTCTTTCATGGAAATCAAAGCCTGTTTATACAATCCATATTCTTTCTTTGGTTTAGTCATGCTTCATAATTATATTGAATTATTATTGCACTATAACTCATGATCCTGTCAGACTTTCTGTGCCTTTCTGCTGTATGACTTTTTATTTGTCTTAATAATAGACTTCAGCTCTTTTTGAGCCTATCAGGAAAAAAAAAAGTCACATTTGGGATCTGCTAAAAGAGCTTAATTCTGGTTTATGGCAATGATTTATCTTTGTTGTTTTAAAAACAATTTTGTATATTTCCCTTCTATATAGAGATTTACATTTTTTCCTTGAAACTAGTCTTAGTTTACTATTCCTTTTATTTTGTTGCTTTGATTATTAACTTTCCAACATTAATTCATTATAGAATAAAATTAGACATATGTGTTCCCATTTTTTTTTCTATTTTACATCTTAGATACACAAACCTTCAAAAGGTTTTATATATATATTTTTTCTCATATGATCTACCTTTAGGTTTGTACCCTATGGTAGGAATAATGTTCCTGCAAGATGTCCATGTCCTAATCTCAGAGTCTGTGGATATGCTGTTTCACATGGCAAAAGAGACTTTGTGTGTGTGATTAAAGTAAGGATCTTGAGCTGGGGAGATTATTCTGTTGTCCAAGCAAGGCCTCTATAATCACCAGGGTCCTTAAAAACAGGAGGCAGGAGGATCAGAGTCAGTAGTAGATGCAATGAAACCTATATGAACTTGGAGTAATACAAGGAAGTGATGTATCATCAGTCAAGGAACATAGGTGCCCTCTAGAACTTGAAAAAAGCAAGGAAATGGAATCTGTCCTCAGAACCTCCAGAAGGAGTCAGCCCTGCAGACACTGTAACTTGGGTCGTGTGAAACTAATTTTGATGTTCTGAACTCCAGAAGTGTGAGATGATAATTGTTATCTGTTAGGCCACTAAAGATTTGGTAGTTTTGTTACAGCAGCAATGGGAAACTAAGACACATGCTGATGAATACTTTAATACAGTTTTTCCTCCCAAATTCTGTTGGAGGATCATCCCAATTATGCTAGGTTCTTTTGGAATATGCAGCCCAGCAGACTGCTACTCTCATGGAGTTTTGAGTTCAGAGAGGCACCACAGTACCACCTACCAGGCACTCCTAATATCCATGGAATATTGGAATAGGACTAGAAAATTTTAAATATTCATAAGGTGTTATTGAACGCCATTTAACTAAAACTTTTTAATAAAATTACACATTGAGAAATATTGCTAAAATATGACCTAAAAAATTTTAGTGGCATTTTGTTAACTTGTAATTCCTACACGAAACATCTAACCTCACCAATGACTAAATTTAACCCTTTTCAAACAGCCTTATAACAGCTTTGTTGACAGAACTTTAGTTATTATGCTGCCAGATGCTATGAGAATTGATCTCCTTTATTTCTTTGAATGCTCAATTTGTATTGTAATGTAAAGACTACCCAAGAGTTAAATTAAAGATTGCATATGTGAAGGCTAGGTAAAAATCAGGACTAACCAGAATAGCTATCCTAACAATAATACAAAGTATAAAAACTTTTTAAGTGTTAAAATATCAATAATGCAATTCAACCAGTTTTAATGTCTTGTTGTGAAGTGTTTTATTGCCTTGAAGAAATAGTTGAATTTGGGTGTTAATTGGGACTGAAAATTTTGGAGAACATCCATTTTCTAGATAATGAATAACCGTATGCTCTTTGGAATGAACAATGAGTGGTATTTGTCACCAAGTTCTTTAAAAACAATTAAGTAATTTTCCACTGATAAAAGAAGTCTGTTTCTGATGGGAATTTTTCATTGCAAAACAAACGATAAAGCTATAATTATTGTGATTGAATAATTGAAAATGAAAATAAGTAGGTTTCAAAGATAGTTATCTTAATATAGAGCATTGGAAATGCCAATAACTAGCAATTATTTAGAAATGCCCATAAAACATTCACCAAAGCAACTAATGAGCTTTTATCTTTTAATGAATGTTAAACTCCAATTATTAATTTAAACTGTAAAATTTTAAAACATTCTTAAAAGATATATAAATTTGCTGCAACTTGGATTGAATCATAATACTATGTGGCTACATAGCTAACAGAAAAACATTGTTGAAGTACTTTCACAATGAGATAATAAGATACAATGACCAAGACTGATAGAACAAGAAAAGCAATTTCCAGTTTTTCAGTGATGCTTACTGTAATACAACTCTAGAGTACTCTAAAAAATAAAATTAAGAAAAGGATAACTGTAGAGGCTTGAGGATTATGTGGTATGTTGAGCTTACAACAGAACAGTTGAAAGCAAGAAGAATAATACAGGAGATGCTCAGAAGTATATTTTAGTACTGTGTCAGGATTTGTGACCTTGAAGTAAATTATTGTTAAGAATAACTGTTGGATGGGGTGCCTGGGTGGCGCAGTCGGTTAAGCGTCCGACTTCAGCCAGGTCACGATCTCGCGGTCCGTGAGTTCGAGCCCCGCGTCAGGCTCTGGGCTGATGGCTCAGAGGCTGGAGCCTGTTTCCGATTCTGTGTCTCCCTCTCTCTCTGCCCCTCCCCCGTTCATGCTCTGTCTCTCTCTGTCCCAAAAATGAATAAACGTTGAAAAAAAAATTTAAAAAAAAATTAAAAAAAAAAGAATAACTGTTGGTTGATCAGCACAGTACAGAACAAATTGAATGAGTGACACTATATGCAGAATTTTTTTGAGGCAAAAATTTTATTAATAGGTATTACCGATATTATAAAAGGATAACAGCAGCATAAAAGATATATCCTAATAAGGCAATGTGCTTGTTTAGCCCTTAGTATAGCCAAGTGCAGAATATATTACCTCACTTAATCCTTATAAAAATGCTATCTTTGTGGGTATATTTTTGTTATCCACATCTTATAGATAGGAAACTTTGTCTTCTGTTCAGTTCTTAATCCTCCATAATCTTGCTTTTACTATGTCACTCTATTAAAATGCTTCTGCTAAAATTTTCAGGGGCTTCCTCATTTGCTGAAAGTGTGATTATACTTGAACTTCTGTGACGTCTGCTGATGTTGACCTTCTCAAAGTTTGTGCCTGTTTGGGTTGGTGATGAAATCACATTCTCAGGGTTTCCTTTTCTCCTCAGTCTTCTAGCCTGTCCCTTAAATGCTTGCCTTTCCCAGAGCTTTGTTAGTTAGTTTGTTTGTTTGTTTTTTGCCTTGCATTCCTACTATGATTAATACTTTTAGACAAACTCTTCATTAGTCTTCTTTTTGTTGTTGTTCTGTTTTCAAGATTTATTTCTGCCATAATGTATAACAGAATTTCATTCCTTTTTATGGCTGAATAATATTCCTCGGTGTGTATGTGTATGCAGGCATACCTTGTTTTATTGTCCTTTGCAGATTTTGTCTTTTTTACAAATGGAAGATTTGTGGCAACCTGCAGTGAGCAAGTCTATCGGTGCCGTTTTTCCAACAGCATTTGCTTACTTTCTGCCTCTTTGTCACATTTGGTAATTCTCACAGTATTTCAGACTTTGTTACTATTATTTGTTATGATGGTCTGTGATCTTTGATGTTAGTCTTATAATTGTTTTGGGGCATCAGAAACCATGCTCATAAAAGATGACAAACTTAATTGATAAATGTGTGTGTTCTGGCTGGTCCACAAACCAGCCATTTTCTGTTTCTCTCCTTGTCTGTCCTTGGGCCTCCTATTCCCTAAGATACACAATGTTGAAAGTAGGCCAATTAATAACCCTACGATGGCTTCTAAGTGTTCAAGTGAAGGAAGAGTCGCATGTCTTTCACTTTAAATCAAAAGCTAGAAATGATTAAGCTTAGTGAGGAAGGCATATCAAAAGCTGAGATAGGCCAAATGCTGGGCCTCTTGCACCAAACAGCCACATTGTGGTTGCAGAGGAAAAGTTCTTGAAGGAAATTAAAACTGCTGCTCCAGTGAACACATGAATGATAAGAGAGCAAAACAGCCTTATTGCTGATATGAAGAAGGTTTTTGTGGTCCAGATAGATCACACCAGGCACAACATTGCTTTAAGCCAAAGCCTAATCCAGAGCAAGGCTCTAACTCTCTTTAACTCTGTGAAAGCTGAGAGAGGTGAGGAGGCTGCGGAAGAAAAGTGTGAAGCTAGTCGAGGTTGGTTCATGAGGTTTAAGGAAAGAGGCCATCTCTATGACATCAAAGTGCAAGATGAAGCAGCAAGTGCTGATGGAGAAGCTGCAGCAAGTTCTCCGGAAGATCCAGCTGAGATAATTCATGAAGGTGGCTACACTAAACAGCAGATTTTCAATGTACACAAAACAGCCTTCTATTGGAAAAAGATACTATCTAGGACTTTAGCAGCTAGAGAAGAGAAGTCAATGTCTGGCTTCAAAACTTCAAAGAACAGGCTGACTCACTTGTTAGGGCCCAAGGCAGCTGGTGATTTTAAGTTGAAACCAATGTTAATTACCATTCTGAAAACCCCAAGGCCCTTAAGCTTTATACTAACTCCACTCTGCCTGTGCTCTTATCAGTAGCACAAGAAAGCCTGTATGACAGCACCTCTGTTTACAACCTGGTTTACTGAGTATTTTAAGCCCACTGTTGAGACCAACTGCTCTAAAAAAAAGGTTCCTTTCAGAATACGACTGCTCATTCGCAATGCACCTGGTCATCCAACAGTTCCGACAGAGATGGACAAAGAGATTAATGTTGTCTTCATACCTGTTAACATAACATTCATTCTGCAGCCATAGATTAAGAAGTAATTTTGAACTTTGGGGTGCCTGGCTCAGTCGTTTAGTGTCCAACTTCGACTCGGGTCATGGTCTCATGGTTTGTGAGTTCGAGCCCTGTGTCAGGCTCTGTGCTGACAGCTCAGAGCCTAGAGCCTGCTTCGGATTCTTTGTCTCCCCCTCTCTCTGCTCTTCCCCCACTTGTGCTCTGTCTCTCTCTCTCTCTCTCAAAAGTAAATAAACAATTTAAAAAAAGAAGTAATTTTGAACTTCAAGTCTTATTATTTAAGAAAAACTTTCCTCAAGGCTATAGTTGTCATAGATAGTGATTCCTCCATTGGATCTGGGCAAAGTAAATTGAAACCCTTCTGGAAAAGATAGTGTTTTAGATGCTATTAAGATCATTGGTGATTCATGGGAAAAGGTCAAAATGTCAACGTTAATAGGACTTTGGAGAGAGAGATTCCAACCCTCATTAATGACTTTGAGGAGCTTAAGACTGCAGTGGAGGAAATAACTGTAGATGTGATGGAAACAGGGAGAGAACTAGAATTAGAGGTGGAGCCTGAGGATGTGACTGAATTGCTGCGATCCCATGATGAAACTTTAATGGATGAGGAGTTGTTTCCTTTTGGATGAGCAAATAAAGTGATTTCTTGAGATGGAGTCTCCTCCGTGAAGATGCTGTGCAGATTGTTGAAATGACAACAAAGGTTTCAGAATAGTACATAAACTTAGTTGTAAAGCAGCAGCATGATTTGAGAGGATTGACTCCAGTTTTGAAAGAAGTTCTTCTGTGGGTCAAATGCTATAGACAGCATCTCAGGCTACAGAGAAGTCATTCACAAAAGGAAGAGTCACTGGATGTGGCCAACTTCATTGTCGTCTCAGTTTAAGAAATTGCCACAGCCACCCCAGCCTTCGCCAGCCACCACCCTGGTCAGTCGGCAGCCATCAACACCGAGGCAAGACACCCTCCACCGGCAAAAAAAAAAAAGATTATGACTCACTGAAAGCTCAGATGATGGTTAGTATTTTTTAGCAATAACATATTTTTTAATTAAGGCGTGTACTTTGTTTTTTTTCAGACATACTGCTGTCACACACTGAATACACTACGGTATAGTGTAAATATACTTTTTATATGCACTAGAAAACCAAACAATTCATTTGACCTGCTTTACTGCAGTATTTACTTCATTGCTGTGGTCTGGAACTGAACCCGCAATATCTTCAAGGTATGCCTGCATACCACACTTTGGTTATCCATTCATCTCTTGGTGGACACTTGGGTTGTTTCCACCTTTTGACTATTGTGAATAATGCCACGGTGAATCTGAGCATGCAAGTATCTGTTGGAATCTCTCCTTTTGGTTCTTTTGGGCTTATACCTAGGAGTGGAATTGCTGGGGCATATGGTATTCCTATGTTTAACTTTGTGAGGACAGACTATAATTGTTGAAAAGTTAAATATGTACGTAGAGTGAGGACATGTTAGTGATTTATTGAAACTCATTAGTGAGGGATCCAGTGGGATAGTAAAGCTGCTTCAGTGGAGACTTCAGGAGCTGGAAGTGAAGGAATGAATGCTGAAATTAGACTGCTAAATTAGATACAGACTTGTTAATGTCTCACAGGGCAATAAAAACATATTCTTGGTGGATATCTTTTCTACCTGACATAAAACATTTGCATCTACATCAGGCAAAAATCATTTGCAATTTACAAACCTGCTATAGGTTATATGATTTTATGGCATCTGGGCCCCTAACCAGTAGAAAATGGCAAGTCAGACAAAGTTACATTTTCCCGAAGAATCCTATGACCCTTTAAGTGGGCTTGTTAGACAATGTTTTCAGCATGATATTAAAAAGGCAAACAACAGCATTTTTTCTCTATTTCCAGATTTTATTTTACTTTACCTCCTTTTCCCTTTTATTTTGTTTATACTATGTTTTGCATTCAATTTTTTTTGTAGCTTCATCTTCGTACATACCTTTCTTAGGATGAATTACTTTGTTGGAATTTGTTTACTTTCCTTTAAATTTTGATATATGTTGCCAAATAACCCTCCAAGAAAGTTTTTAAGTTTATTTTGCTATCCGTAGTGTAGGAATGTGCCAGGTCTCCATGCCTTGTGAATAATAAATATGATTACTCATCATCCTCATTTCCAATTTCATGAACAAAGGGAAAAAAATTGAATCTTGTTTTTGATTGTGTTCCGTTTCTAGTGAGGCGGAACATATCTTCATGTTCATTGGCTCTTCTTAGCAGACTTCGCTATTGGGTTTTCCATGAGAAATGTTACTTTCTTGAAAGAAACTCGTAGTATCAGTGTTTTGAGAGAATGATCAGATTGTTTTATATAAATTATGTTCATATTTTTAATGGTAAATTCATTATATCATATGAAAATAACATATTTTACTAATCTGTTCCTCCATGATAGATTTTATATTGTTTCTGGGGGTTTTTGTTGGTTTGTTTGGCTATTACATAGATGTGTGCAATAAACATCCTTGAAATATATTTATGTGCCAAGTGCATTCACTTTTATGTATGTATGTATGTATGTATGTATGTATTTTTTAATGTTTCTTTTTGAGACAGATCAAGAGGGAGAGAGAGTGTGAACGGAGGAGGGGCAGAGAGAGAGGGAGACACAGAATCCATGACTTGAGCTGAAGTCGGACTCTAAACGACTGAACCACCTAGGTGCCCCAAGTGCATTCACTTTTAAAAGTAGAGTTTATTTTTTATTTTTTTTAATTTATTTTGAGAGAGAGAGAGAGAGAGAGAGAGAGAGAGAGAGAGAGAGAGCACAAGTGGGGGAGGGCAGAGAGGGAGAGAAAGAATCCCAAGCAGGCTCTGCACCATCAGCACAGAGCCTGATGTAGGGCTTGAGCTCACGAACCGCAAGGTCATTACCTGAGCTAAGATCAAGAGTCAGATGCCTAACCTAGTGCACCACCCAGGCACTCCAAAAGTAGATTCTTTCAGAGAAGTTTTAGCTTCACAGCAAAATTGAGCAGAATGTGTAGGGAACTCTCATACACCCCCTGCCTCTCCCTGCCTACAGCCTCCCCCACTGTGGACATCTGCACCAAAGAGATACATTTGTTGCAATCAGTGAACCTACAATGACACATCATCACCTAAAGTCTGTTAGATTACATTAGGGTTTGCTCTTGGTGTTGTTCATTTCATGGGTTTTGACAAAGGTGTGAACACATGATCTACTATTATAATTTGATACAAAAGAATCTCGCTAAGCTAAAAATCCTTTGTGCTCTACCTATTCATCTCCCCCTGGCAACCACTGATTTTTTTTTTTTTTTACTGTATCCATAGTATTGCCTTTTCCAGAATGTCACATAGTTGGAATCATGCAGCATATAGCCTTTCCAGACTTGGGTCTTTCACTTAATAGTATATATTTAACATTCCTGTATGTCTTTTCGTGGCTTGACAGTGCATTTCTTTATCCTGGTGAGTAATATCTGTTGTGTGGATGTACCACAGTTTGTCCATTCATTTACTGAGGGACAAGTTTTGACAATCATGAATAAAACTACAGTAAACATGGATGTGCAGGTTTTTGTGTGAGTGTAAGTTCTCAGCTCCTTTGGGTAAAAATACCAAGCAGTGCAGTGTGGTAAGAGTATGTGTCATTTTGTAAGAAACTTCCAACTGTCTTCCAAAGTGGATGCACCGTTTTCATTCCCACCATCAATGAATGAGCGATCCTGTTGTTCCACATCCTCATTTGCATTTGGTGTTGTCAGTGTGCTGGATTTTGGCCCTTTCTAATAGGTGGTGTAGTGGTATCTCATTGTTTTAATTTACATTTCCCTAATGACATGTAAAGTGGAACATCTCCTCATATGCTTATTTGCCATCAGTATATCTTCTTTGGTGAGGTGTCTATTAAGATATTTGGCCCATTTTTAATGGGGTTGTTTGCTTTCCTATTGTTGCATTTCAAAAGTTCTTTGTAGGGGCACCTGGGTGGCTCAGTCATTTGAGCATCCAACTTTGGCTCAAGTCATGATCTCATGGTTTGTGGGTTCGAGCCCCGCATCCGGCTCTGTGCTGACAGCTCTGTGTGTCTCACTCTCTCTCTGCCCCTCCTCCACTCATGTTCTGTTTCTCTGTCAAAAATAAATAAACATTAAAAAAATTAAAAAGAGTCCTTCGTATATTTCTTGCTCTTGATTTTTAACTAATGTCTTTCCACTGATTACTTACAAAACCTCTGTCTCTTGTTCTGGCCTCTTTTTAGTGATGATATTGATTATGTTTGTCAATTTATGTATCTTGATATTTAGTGATTCTTTTAATTAATTTTTTTGAAGTTTTCATTTATTTTTGAGAGATCAGGAGCATGGGAGGAGCAGACACAGGAGAGAGAGACACACAGAATCTGAAGCAACCTCCAGTCTCTGAGCTGTCAACACAGAGCCTGATGCGGGGCTTGAACCCACGAACTGTGAGATCATGACCTGAGTCAAAGTCGGATGCTTAACCAACTGGCCACCAGGCACCCCTTAATGATTCTTTTGTGTTACTGATAAAACACTTACCTGACCTTCTCTGATCGCAGCACCTGGCAGAATTCTGCCCACTCTCAGGGACCCTCCTCAGATTCACATTCTACAGCCTTTCCTGACTGGTGTCTGAAGTGATCATTTATTCTGTTAACAAGTACTGTCACCCTTAGTCTGAAGTGATCATTTATTCTGTTAACAAGTACTGTCACCCTTAGAATCCTTACCAATTATTTCCTTACTTGTATCCTCATCACCTCCTGAGAGTGTGGCCCTCATGTTTTTATCCTTCTCAGACTGGTAGCTCAGAACTTCGAACATAGAAAGTCCTTAATGAATTACTGTTTAGTGAGTGAACAAATGAAGGAAGAAATGAATGTTTAACCTAGCATAGTAAAACTGATTGTTAACCGAGCCTCTTTTGTAATCATTGAATTTAGTCTGGAACATAATAGCAAGTAGATATTTTATTTTGTTAGTCTATAAAACAAACTTGCCATTGCTCATTGATGTATCTAAAGTCTGTGAAATCTTAATATTAGATTAATCAGATATTAATAATTAATGTTAATAATCAGAAATCTGCTTTGTTTTCTAATATTGTATTATGTTGATCTGTGTATAATCAGCAACTAATATAGTACTTTACATCTGGTACATGAACAATGATTTTTCAAAGCTTTTGAAGAATTAATAGAATTAAAGTTAGTTTTGATGTTTGGTAACCAATTAAAACTTACAGGTGGCATCTTTACAACAATAGAAAAGAAATGCTTTCAATAGTAATTGTTAGCCTTTTCACAGGGGTGATATAGCTATCTTGATAATAATGTTAATAATACATATAATAAATTAGCTAACTATGAGTACTTCTTTGTTCCAGGTTTCATGCTTTAGGTACAGCATTTCATTTGATTCCTGTGAATAATTTAGGATTAATTTTATTGATGAGGAATTTGAGGCTCAGAGAGATTAAGTGAATTGCTTTAGGGCACATAAAATATATATAATTCAGACCCATATTTGTCTGACTGTCCTGTCTTCAGGTCCCTGCCTTGATGTCAGTTCGCTTGGCTACTTTTATCTAATCCTGAGTCTAGATTAGATGCCCTGTTGCAAACTATTTCCATTTTTATAGCCTTTTGCAAATTGTTTTATGTTTGACTGATTGTCAGTGTAACTTACAATTATCTTTGAAGTCTGGGAGTACTCACAGATGTATCCTTAGTATCCAGTGTTTGGAAAAGAATATATGGTTAATAAATAATTTTTGAATTGAATGAATGAGCCAACCCATCACCTAGGGATTTAGGAGGAATTTAAGTAAACATTTTCTGAAAGTATAGAATGTACTCTGTAGCTAGATTCTCAAGGATGTTTAATGAAAAGAGAACTAACTTATTTATATAGCAGTCACTGTGTTAATCTTTTAATTGAGTATTTTATTGAATTATCACGTTAGGGTATTAATATTCATGCTTTTTATATGAAGAAACTGAGCTCAGAGAGGTTAAGAAACTTGCTCAGGGTCAAAGCTAAAGATTCAGAGCTGAAATTTGAGTCAAGTACTTTATTTTTTCTAGCCCATGTTGACTCCATTATACTAGGCTTTATAATTTGGCTAATATAACTTCAAAAACACTATTTATGATGATATATAGAATAAAAAGGTGGTGACATTAAAACATTCATGTATCATTTGTAATTTTGCAATTTTTTCCACAGATAGGTTTTATTTTGTCAAAACCCTCTGGTACTGTATAGGGCTATGCAAGGCTTTAATCAGCTTTCAGCTGGTTAAAATGCTTTGAACTTAATCATGGATATAAAGGTATAAGTGATATAAAGATATTCATGCATTGATGGAAACACTGTTTAGAGTTCAAGAAGGATTTGGAATAATGATCTTCACATGGAGAAACACTCTTAAAATTGCTATAGAATTTTTAAAAGAAAAATAATTTTGCTGTATAATTTTAGATGAACTATCCATACAATTTTGGAGACAGAATAGTGGAACATAGGATATGTGTATGTGTGGAGATTTTAAGGAGAATTCAGGTTACCCCAAACATTATAAGGTGGCTTCTTTTTAATTATGCAAAGTATGCTGAAGTTAAAGGTTGGCATTGCTTTCATTCCTGTCAGATATCTTGAGTATTATTAAAAATATTGATATAATATCATTGGGAATTAATTACTACGGGGCAAACCAGCATACACCCCAAAATGTAGTTGTTTTTAGTCTAGATACAGAATACCAATAGATCTTAATATTAGTATCTCTATAAATATATCTAACATTCTATTAAAATAAGAATACCTAATATTAGACTAAAATAAAGCATCTAGATTCTAAAAGCCACATTGGCAGAGTTGCTTAATTAACAGTGGCATCCAAATAATGCTGACAGTCTCTTGTCAGGTATATGACAATCCCTCAAATGACATTTTACTTTTCATCCATCTCTATTTCTGGCAAGGATTTGAGGTGTATAATAACAACAAAAAAAAATGCAAGCAAATAATTGAAATAGGACTAAATGTGCAAGAACCATGCAATGATAGTCATACCAGGATATGAGAGATGAATTATTAATTCAATTGGCTGTAGAATTTAGCCTTCACTCCTTAGCTGCCAGACAAAAAGAAAAACATGATGAGATACTTCAGTTTCACTTTCCTGTAATAGGAGGCATGTAAGAGAATCAGGAGAGCATTTTTAGGAATAAACTCTAAGGAGTAGATTTATTTTTGCAAAGCGCTTAGAGTAAGTGTGCCTAGCACACAGTAAATATCTATTAAATGATATAGTAATATATGTATAAACAAGTGAAAAATTAATAAATAAAGAAGAATTTATCTTGTGTATTTTCATATAATGGTCGTTGACCAAAATAAGGGGTCATGGCTTTAGCAACATGTTTACAGAAGATAGATAGGCAACCTCATCTGGTTATTTTTCATACTGATCCTTGACAACAAGTTAAGGACATGTATTTTATCATGACATGTGAATGCACATTTTAAACATAGAAGTTTAAAGATGTGGTTTTCGATGAATTACCTTTTGACAAGACATAGAACATAAAGAAAGTAATAAAATAGTTTTAGTGTGTGTAATTTTAGAATACCAATAATTTTAGCTGATCATTTCAAGGAAGCTTTTTAGCAAATAATATGAAGTTGAATACTCATAAGTGCTCAAAGTCATGACAAGTCTATGTCAACCATGCGCTTAGTGAAGGCAGTATAATTGTTATTTTATTAGAAAATAATTGAACCTAATGTGTATGCCTTTTAAAGGGGAGAGCCATGGATATTTGCCTGGAATGGATAAAAACTTGGGGTGGGAAGAGCATTACTTCTGCTGGAAGTGTCACCACATGATGGTGAGAAGCCTTTGTCTTGGATGAGTTTGAGTTATTTCTTGTAGTCGTGACAACCACAGTCAGATATAAAGCAGTTAGATCCCATTATGAATTTTAAGATATGCATATATTTTAACAAACAGTTTATGTAGCTGTGCAACATAACTCTTTGTTTTCTAGAGTCCTTGGCCTCCTTTATTCCCTCCTTAATTCCATGTTCATTTAATAAGATAAATGTTACCTTCCCCCCCCCCACCCCCAATGGTGCAGATAAGTTCAGTGTCAGCCTATATAATCCTTTTTTTTTAGTGTTTATTATTTACTTTTGAGAGAGGCGTGTGGGGGGAGGGAGAGAGAGAGAGAGAGCACACACGCGTGCGCCAGCAGGGGAAGGGGAGGGGCAGAGAGAGACGGAGACACAGAATCCGAAGCGGGCTCCAGGCTCTGAGCTGTCAGCACAGAGCTCAACGTGGGGCTGGAACCCATGAACAGTGAGATCATGACCTGAGCTGAAGTTGGATGTTTAACTGACTGAGCTACCCAGGCACCCTGCTTATATAATCCTTGGTTTATTTGCCTTGGACACTCTGAAACCATCTGCATATGATTTTTAAGAAACCATTTGTGTTGTATATGTTGAAGCCTTTAGAAACCTTAAGTTTAGAGTAGCTATGAGATATAGGTAGGTTAAATCTTATTTTACTCTCTGTACTTAAGTGTGTGGATATTGTTACTGTGTGCCTTTACCCTTCTACGATTACTATACATTCTGAAGATCATATGAGAAAGTAAAATGTCTCAGATTGCTCCTTGCTTATGCTTTATTTTATATTTTACACATATGTAAAGCATGTACATTTATGTTTTATAGAAATCTATTAGGTCTTATTATTTAGTAAAAGATATCTATAACCTCTCCCTAGTTAATTATTTTGGATTTTGATTTGAAGTTTATGATTTCATTCATTTTGATAATATCAAAAGACTATATGGATAGATAGTATTTTGTGAATTTTGAATGATTGAAAATAAGGAAGCTGAAGCCCAATGCAATTTATGCTTTGGACACTTTTGTGCACGTTCTGAGTATAGTATATACAATTAAAATCAAAAGATGTGAGCATGATGCTCAATGTTAAGTTCGTATATACTAACAACCTGATTTGTGCTAGAACCCCATTTAACTGGCAGATAATAAGATGTATTAAGGTATTAAACTTGTTCCTAGTGCACATACTCTTAAAATCTATGTCTTGACATAATTCAATTTTTACAAAGTTTTAAGGTAAAAATTTTAGGAGATAGACAAAAAACTCAAGTAAAATAATCAGCTATTTAGTAGATTTCAAAACATTTTTCTACTATAGTTAAATAAAATATAACATTTACAAATTTTGATGTACCTGTTTTGCATCCAATGCAAATCTCATTTGACTATCTTAAATTCTCTCTATAATCGTACATGTATGAATCTTCAAAGACAGTTTTTCTTTTTCCTTCTTAGGTAAACATATGTACGTATGTGTGTTATATACATATATACATAATATTATATAATGTATATGTTTTATATACACATATATATTATTTTTGTAGTTTGCTAACTATTAAAAGGCCAGGAGAAATTTTTTCTTTACTCTCCTTTTTTTTTTTTTAGCTTTATTGAGGTATAGGAGTAAGAGTAATTAAAGATGGGCATTAAGCATAAGGCAGTGAGTGTTGGAAAGGCACATTTCATAAGCAAGAAAGAAAAATTATTTTAGATATATTGACACAATGTACACATATATTGATTAATAACCTGAAGCTTTTTTGTTGTTGTTTATTTTGTTTTGTTATTATTATTATTTTAATTTAAATCAAAGTTAGTTAACATACAGTGTAATGATGATTTCAGGAATAGAATTCAGTAATTCATCACTTATGTGTAACACCCAGTGCTCATCCCAACCAGTGTCCTCCTTAACGCCCCTTCCCTATTTAGTCCATACCCTCACCTACTTGTCATCTATTTTGAATTAAATTTTATTCTTTTTTTGGTGTGTTGGGGGGGGGGAAGAATATGGTAATATTTAGCAGTCTCAGGTTTTTATGACACCACTTACCCAACTGCCGTAACTGGCATTTGTATAAAGGTAAAGCAATTGTTGGTAAACTTACATTCTGATGTTGGAGCTAGCAAGTGCTGCTGGAATGTCTATAGAGACACAAGGGTCTTTTTAGACTGCTCTTTTTATTTAGTGACCAAACTGTTTTGATCCTGGTTGACGTTACAAGACCAAAAATATCGGTGCTGCTAATCACTGAAACTCTTTTTATTCTGGTGCTCAGTATGCCTTTCAAATAGCAGTAAACACCCACACGCACACATTTTTTTCCCCCCCAGGACTATAGAGTTAACATCTTCTTGAGACAAAAATGGAACGATCCCAGGTTGAAGCTCCCTAGTGATTTTCGGGGCTCAGATGCACTGACAGTGGATCCCACGATGTACAAGTGTCTGTGGAAACCTGACTTATTTTTTGCAAATGAAAAAAGTGCCAATTTTCATGATGTGACCCAGGAAAATATCCTTCTATTTATTTTTCGTGATGGAGATGTTCTTGTCAGCATGAGGTACTTGTTAATATTTGTACATTTATACATGTATATATATATATTTTAAGTCAGTGTATCACAGAGAAACATGTTAAGCAACTTCTAAGACCTCTGTTTCTACTTTCAGGTTATCTATTACTCTTTCCTGCCCTTTGGACTTGACCTTGTTTCCCATGGATACACAACGTTGCAAGATGCAGCTGGAGAGCTGTATGTAAATGAGACCCAAAGTGACTATAGCATAAAATCTATATGTGACTATATGTTTAAAACCTCTAGACAATATATTCTACTAATATCTTGGATAACAATGATAAAACTGATGCTTTTGATTACAAATAGTCAGTAAAATAATTTCTTTAGGAAAATTATTGTTATTCTTTTACCGTAATCATTACTAAGATAGATCCCTTTGGTACTAGTTTTACTTTCAGTTACGTAGGTGTATACTTATAACTTCTTATAATTGCCAACTTCGTTTGAAATTAGCATCATAATTAAAGTAAATGATGAGGCACCTAGGTGGCTCAGTCGGCTAAGCATCTGACTTCAGATCAGGTCCTGATCTCACTGCTAGTGAGTTTGAGCCCCATGTTGGGCTTGGTGCTGACAGCTCAGAGCCTGAAGCCTACTTCGGATTCTGTGTCTTCCTCTCTCTGCCCCTCCCCTGCTCGCGCTCTGTCTGTCTGTCTCTCTCTCCCAAAAATAAATAAACATTTTAAAAAGTAAGTAAAATAAATGAAAAAAAAATATGTCTTAACAACTGTTCTGCTGTTAAAATCACGTGTTCAGAGCAGAAAATTTGAAAACATTGAAAAACTGTCTCTAAATCCTGCCAAAAAGTCATTTTCTTTGGATGTGTAAAAATTTTTTCGACAACATTGGAATTTTTGTGTTTCTATGATCATATGTTTTTCAGTTTATGAAGGGTGCACTATATTAAGGTATAAAGTATATTAATTGAAATTATTATTGAAATGATTATTTACCTTTAAAATATATTAATTCACTATGATGCTTATCTTTTGAAAATAAAAGTGGGACACAAAACTTGAAAAATGAACACTAACACAAGGAATCCTTAGCCTGAATACCTATATACCGTGAGCTATTTCAGCAAAAAATAAAGAGTGATAGCCTTGGAAAATATTGTATATATACTTGCTAGATGATGTGCTTTAAAGTTACTTTGTGGTTATTTGTTGTTATTTTAAGTGTACTGAAGTTTGATCCTACATTTGAACAATATCGGTTGCTTTCTAAGTATAAAATGGGATTTTGTAGATGTAAGTGTGTGTATGTACATTTTTGTGAATGTGTTGTACAGTGTATACCTGTGTGTCAATATGTATTTGTGTAGAAAATTTTAAGTATTTACATTCAAATCTATTACCAGATGCACTGAAATATTGCTTTGGAAAATCCATACACTTTAAGAGTTGAATGGTAGGCTACTCTATGCTGTAAAACCCTATAGGACCCTTGAATTGTAGCCATATTACCTAAGCCCAAAATGTGTGCTTCGGCCTGCTGTAATACTGTCCACTTGAGAGGTTGTTTTACTGCTTTCCTGTGGCCATGCAACTCCTTCAGGGGAGTTTGTGGTCATGTCTTCAAACATATAGGTGATTTCGTGCTTAAATGTTTTTGGTTTTTTGTTTTTTAATTTTCAGGTAGCATATTGTATAGTTGTGAATGTAGATATGCAAAAAAGCTAGAATGACTTATTCACTACTCTTTATCAACAACAGTTCAGAATTTTGATATAGAGAAATGTGCTACTACATATGATGCCGTAGGATTGTAACTGCAATATGCTAAATATTTTAGCTTATTCTTTCTTTAAGCCAACTAATTATCTGTAAATTTGTGCTAATATTTTCATTAATGGCCATAGATTTTATCTCTTCACATTTTTAACAAAAATTTTATATAAGTAAGGCCTATGATCTTACCGTTGCTGAACTTGATAATTGAACTACTAAAATATTTAAAAGTATTAATAATCATATTCCAAACTAATATTTTTATTTATTTACTTTTGTTTATAGTTGGCTACACAACTGATGATTTACGGTTTATCTGGCAATCAGGGGATCCTGTTCAGTTAGAAAAAATTGCATTGCCTCAGTTTGATATTAAAAAGGAAGATATCGAATATGGTAACTGTACAAAATACTATAAAGGCACTGGTAAGTAATATTCTTTGAATTAAACAAAACTAAGTCATATTTCAAAGATTCATTTTAATTTTTATATATGCTAGGAACAGGATAGAAAAAAACTTAGTTAAAAAGAAAGTTCAGTATTTATAAGTAGTTTATCATATATCCATATACTTAAATTACATATTTAAATCTTTCATAAAATTACATTTACTGAAGTTCTTAAAAAAATTTTATTTTATTCTAGTTTTGCTTTTCTTTTTGTAATTCTAGATAACAAGAGGTTTTCAATTTTTTATTTTAATAATATGAACTCTCCCAAGCAATGGTTTGCTTAAGTATTGAAGAAACTCTGCTTCTGGCAAGATTCATTTTGGGGCCAAACATTATGGAATTGATCGATGTAATCCATATACATTTGTCTCTTGTCTTTTAGGCAGGTTTTAGATGTTGGTTGAGCCATATTGTTAGTTTTACAAAGCACTGATCTTTATGCTGTGCAGGAATCAATAGCATGTCTAGGAAATAACTAGACATCAGTGAACACTCCCTGTATAATATTCTTGGCATACGTTATGGAGCAGCTAATTGCGAAAAGCACAACAAATTAACCTCATTCATTAAATTACCTCAAACTTTGCAGAAATAAAAATATAATACTAATCAATACTTTAATAATATGATTCATATTCAACCTTTGAGTCACAACTGATAGTTACAGAGAGTTTTAGATATTAAATATAATAACATTGTTTCTCTTAGTAAAATACATAAAAAGATGATTGAATTTTGATCATTATATCAAACTATTATTTCAAATTATCATTTCAACTTGTAAATTACCATACAATTTCTAATTTTCAGGAAGTAAACAAAGATATGATGAAGATATTCAGAAATAGATACAATAAAAGTTTAAATTTATTGCAACATTTATGTTGGCTTGCAAAAATAAAACATGTATAGTATAATTCTGTAGAATTCAGAGAGATCAGATGTTTGAGCAAAAATGCTGTCATCGTGACATCATCGAAGACAAAATATAATATTAAAAAAGGTAGAGTGAACATTTGCATATTTACAGTGCTACAATAAATGCAACACTTAAGCAACTTGGAGATAAAGTTAGTTTAAGCATGTGTTGTTTACTTTCACATAAGTTAACAGCTTATATAGCATTTATATATAAGGAGTTCCTTCTCTTATAAAGCTTATATATTTTAGAACGGGAGAGACAATAAGGAAGTGCACTGCGAAAGAGTTTATGAAGGTTTTTTTTTTTTTAATTTTTTTTTTTTCAACGTTTATTTATTTTTGGGACAGAGAGAGACAGAGCATGAACGGGCAAGGGGCAGAGAGAGAGGGAGACACAGAATCGGAAACAGGCTCCAGGCTCTGAGCCATCAGCCCAGAGCCCGACGCGGGGCTCGAACTCACGGACCGGGAGATCGTGACCTGGCTGAAGTCGGACGCTTAACCGACTGCGCCACCCAGGCGCCCCTATGAAGGTTTTTAAAAGGAAAACCTGAAAGCTCTTAAAAATTTGACCACCAAAGTACTCAGTGAAGAAGTCATAGATACACGGACTGCTAGATATGGAAGTGATCTTATTGACAATTCTGAGCCAGCTTCTTTATTTAACACATAAAATAACTGAAGAGCAGGGTGACTGAGTGATTTACCGAATGTTCCAGGCAATTCGATGTCGGCGACTGCACGAAGCATAGTGTTCCTCTTCTTGGTACTCACTCAAATTAAGGAGATGAGCTACAGTGTTTAGAAACGTTTACAGCTCACCTAGTAATGAAAAAAATAAGCTTGAAAGCCAAGAAGCAGCGTTTTGGGATTGTTGTGTAGAAGCACATATTAAGTACATAGCTCTTTGATTTCTTGGTGTATGTCAGGCATTATTTTAAGTAGTCTACAGGAATTCTGTATCTTAATCCTCACAACAATGCCATGACTTCGATACTTTTCTTCTCCCTATTTTACATGTTAGGACAATAAAGCAAAGACACTTATCTAGGTGAAGCACTGGAATAGTGAGTCTGGTATTGCTACCCTACCTGTGGAGTCAGTCCCATTATGCACTGCAAATATGCACTGCAAATAGTTACCCACATCTAGATTATATGCTTAACATTTCAAAATGAATAGTCTCTAAATTGTTTTAAGAAATTTGAAATAGACCCTAGTGAAATTTTAAATTTCATCTAAAAGATGAAAATAAAACTGGTAATTTTATTTCTGATTTTATGTAACAGCATAAAATGATGACATAGCATTGAAAATCCTGGGATATTTGTTTTTTCACCTTTAAGCCCTACATCTTAAGCCCTATATCTAAAAGTCTCCTTTTGGGGATGCAGCAAGGAATAAAGGCAAGATCCCTGCCCTTTTGTACATATGTATTCTAGTATAGTACACACATAAGCAAAATAATTTATTTTAGTTTTAAGAAGAAAATAAGATGTGCTGGAGAGTAGTTGAGAGATTACTTCAGATTATAATAAGTAAAGATTTTGTGGTATTTTTTGAATTATTGTAAATAAGTCACTGAACTCTCATTAGCTACAGAAAATAACAAAAAAAAACCCTTATTTCTATTTAAAAATTTTTAAAATGTTGTTTATTCTTGAGAGAGAGAGAGAGAGAGAGAGAGAGAGAGCGCATGAGTGAGGGAGGGGCAGAGTGAGAGAGGGACACAGATTTGGAAGCAGGCTCCAGGCTCTGAGCTGTCAGCACAGAGCCTGATGTGGGGCTTGAACTCACAAGCCATGAGATATGACCTGAGCCAAAGTTGGACACTTTACTGACCAAGCCACCCAGGCACCCTCCCCCCTAAAAAAAACTTATTTCTAACATCATAATAATTGTGATTTATTATGTTTCAGTAAGCATGCTTTATCATCAGTGTTTACATGAATCATCATATGACTACTAGTAAAATATATTTAATATTTGGATATTTAGAGATGTACTTAGAAATATAGAGCCTTCTGGGGCGCCTGGGTGGCTTAGTTAAGCGTCCAACTTAGGCTCAGGTCACGATCTCGTGGCTCGTGGGTTCCAGCCCCTCATCGGGCTCTGTGCTGACAGCTCAGAGCCTAGAGCCTGCTTCAGATTCTGTGTCTTCCTCTCTCTCTGCCCCTCCTCCACTCGTGCTCTGTCTCTATCTTTCTCTCTCTCTCTCTCAAAAATAAATAAACATAATTTTTTAAATAAAAGAAATAAAGAAACTTCTAAATATATGGGATGCTTAATAATGTAGAATAATGAAAAAGATATAGATAGCAACATATATAGAATGATGAACAATATGTTCTTTAACTTGTACAGAAATAATCAGAAATAATAATTTAGCTTTAACTTTATTAAAAGTTACAGGTTTTTTATAATTGTAGATGTTACAAAGGAGAAATATATGGGAAAACAAGTATGAAAAATACTTAAATTGCAAGCCTAGGTGAATAATAATGAAATAAAACCCCACAGGAAATAGAAAGTAAATTGAATTTGCCAATGAACATTTATATCAATTAGCTGCCCACCTGCCTCTCATAAATGTAACAGTACTAGGAAAAGATCAAAAAAGATCAAGAAATGTTTCTCATAAAAGTTTATGGAGCAAATCACTATAATATCCAAGCATGTATTTTATTGCCAAATTCATCCAAGTCTTGGGAAGCTCCCCTAGTGGGTGCCTTCATAAAAGGAGGGGGTGGAAACTTGCTTCAGAGTACAGGGTTTCTGTTATTTAGGCTGCCAATTAAATATGATGGGATGGAATGCAAAAGTTCATTTTAAAGTGAGCAACTCCATAGTAAATTGTTGTAATATTTGTGACAATTCAGGTTACCTAAAAATATGCAGTAAGTGAGAGACTACTAAAGATAGAGAACAAACCGAGAGATAATGGGTGGGGGATGGGCGAGATGGGTGATGAGTACTAAGGAGGGCACTTGTGTTGAGCACTGGGTATTGTATGTAAGTGATACATCACTGAATTCTACTCCTGAAATGAATAATGTACTGTATGTTAACAGATTAGAATTTAAATAAAAATTTGAAAAGAAAAAACAATAAAAAAATAAATTTAAAAATATGTGATAAGCACATGTATGTCATTCCCTATCTCACATGTGCTAGGTAAATGTAAAATTAAATTGAGTAAGTGATGCTATTGCAAAGCCAGGTACTTTAGAACTACTTTTAAGGAGTACTGGGAGCCTCTTAATTGCAGAAAATGGGACTTTTAAAAGATTCTATTTTGGAAATTTTGCACATAATTGTTAGTTAGAAACATATGTTCTTGTTTGTCCAGGCAGGAAGTTAAGATGAGTGGTGGGGAACAGAAAAGGGAGGGAGGTTTCATTATTTGACCTTTTGCATCTTTTTAAAACCTATGCACAATTTAAATTAATTGCCTGGTTTTAATGAAATTAAAATTAAAAAAAGAGACAAACATTCTGCATTTTTTTTTGTTTTCTGATATAATATGGAAACATTTGGCATAAGTAGAATTTACTGCAGTTCAAATCAACTCTTTATTTTTGTTACATATTTAGCCCTAATATGTTTCTAATCTCTCAGAGGTGGCGATGATTATGATTCACACTGGGGAAAAGATAGGGTTCTAATCTAAGTTATTTAATAAGAGGACGTGAATAGCCATTCTTTTATTTAACATTCTTTAATTGTGCCACTCTTGCCATAAATACCATTAATGAATAAAAATGAAGACTGTTCTAGTGCCAGAAGTGTATATATCCTTCCTAACTAGGAAAATCAGATAAATATTGCTTTTAAAATTTAAAATAGTAAAAAGCAATATTTTCCTTTCCCCACAATTATTTTATGTGTTCATTTATCATTCATTTATATATTTCCACATTTTAAAATAACAAGGTTTAAGCTGAACACAACTGGAGATATTTTAACTTTTTGGCATTTGCACATAACCTTGCTTTTGTTTGAATGGCTAACGACAATTTTATCAAAATTAAGCACTGTAGGCCTTAAATATTATATTTAATTTGCTAACTGAAAGAACTAAAACATTTAAAAAAAATAATCTCAAACATCTAGAAGTGTGTCTTCTATTCCAGTGCTAGGAGAATATTTTGTCACTTATTTTGTTTCTCAAGTCAGCAAAGGCTATTATGAGGCTGCCCATAATTTGTGATTAACCGGGGGACTAGTAGTGTCATGGCATCTCTAGAATTATGCTGTAATGCAATTTCTGCATTTGTCTCCGCTTGTGAAAATGAGATCCTCTGCCTCATAAAGCATGCTTGAGGGTCTAGAGTGGAGGAGAGAATTGAGAAGAACGTTGGATATTTGCCCTTTATAATTTTTTATCTACATAGATTGAAAACACATATTTCTTATTGCTGCTAACATTTACTTCCAATACTCTTAACTTTTAAGGTTTAAGTACGCATAGGAGTTATTGTAGACTGCCATACTTTCTAGATAAGAAGTGGTACATGTAGCTGAAAAATTATACTGATAATGCGTAGTCGTGGAGTGTTTCTTTTTAGACTTGTTCCACTTTGATTTACTGCTCCCTATATGACTCCTTTAGATCAATTGCTCTGAGAGGACCCATGGGTAATGAAAAGTTTAAGTTCATTGCGAATTCTCTGAACAAAGACTTAAAAGCTGAGATGTTGACATAGTGGCACAGCATGTGGTATCTATTTCTCGATGCCATAATAAAGTTGTGAAAGGTCAGGTGAGACAGGTCCCATAATGTCAACCTTTTGCATCAAATGAATTATATATTTATAGAAAAAAAATCTTTTTCTGAGTTTACTTTGTGAAACTGCCTCAAATGGAAGTGACTTACAATTTATAGGTACATCGTTGATTTTTGCAGTTGCACGTGGGTGAGCACCTCATATTTCTAACATGTTTGTTTCTGAAAGGGTACTACACATGTGTGGAAGTCATCTTCACCCTGAGGAGACAGGTCGGGTTTTACATGATGGGTGTCTATGCCCCCACCCTGCTGATAGTGGTTCTCTCCTGGCTTTCCTTCTGGATCAACCCGGACGCAAGCGCTGCCAGAGTGCCCCTGGGTAAAGCGTTCTGTGCTTCTCTCTCGATGTCTGACGTGGGTTATGTCCTTGCCTAACTGTGTAATCAACTATTTTCAAACAGAACTGTAGAATTGAAGGCAACCTTTTTCTTTTCTTTTTTAGGCTTCCTTCAAAACTTGACATCGTACTGTATTTTCTCAGTGTTTATGCAGTCAATAATTAAACTAAGTTTTTTTCTTCTTTCATGTCTTTGGGTATTTTAAACAGCTGATCTGTCCAACTTTGACTCTTGTGAAATAATTATTAAGAAGTGATTTCCACAGGTAACTAAAGTCTAAAAGCCGCAATAGTGCCAGACGTAAAAACAAAACTATACTGATGAGAATCTTTCTCAGTGATATTTTATACTATCTCATGCTCTTCACTGGGGAGTATGTGGTACAATTTATCTTTTTAAAAGTGACTTTACATCATTTTCTTTTTTTTTAAGTTTTTTTTAAGGTGTAGTTTTGAGAGACAGAGAGACAGAGACAGAGAAGCAGAGAGAGAGGGAGACACAGAATCCGAAGCAGGCTCCAGGCTCTGAGCTGTCAGCACAAAGCCTGATGTGGGGCTCGAACCCATGAAACATGAGATCGTGACCTGAGCTGACGTTGGACACTTAACCAACTGAGCCGCCCCATCTTTGCATCATTTTCTTAAACATCGGATATTGTGTGCTGTATCATCAGGAGTGGCTAGGGAGAAGAAGAGCTGGTTATCTATGTTCTCTTATTTGTTATTGTTAATGCTCTGTCACATAGAAACATCATTAGCCAGTCTTAAAATTGTGTCTGTATAGGGGTGAAAAAGTCTTTGCTTTGTGAAGTAATCAAGAGCCCTACTAGTGGGTGAAGTGAATAATCTTGAAAATAAGGATTTTGTTACAACAAATTTTGATTGTTTGGAATGTTTTAAAATGTTTCATTTCCGTGTGTGTGTGTGTGTGTGTGTGTGTGTGTGCGCGTGTGTGTGTGTTCTCTGACTTTCACCTGGAACTTATATAGGTAGGGCTGTGGTATATCTGACCTCTTGGTGACTGATTGCTTGCAGCATTTTATTTTTTATTTCCATCAAAAAGGCTTTGTGCAAATCTCCCCCCAGACTTGTTAGGGGAATTAAATGAAATACAGATTTTAAAGAGTAGAAAACCAGGAAAGAAGCAATGAAAATGACAGTTTTACTTGAATAAGACATTTGGTGATTTACATTTAATAAAAGCCACAGAGACCAAATCTACATCTTAATGACCAAAAATGTAGGAGATTTCATCCTAGCGGTTATGTATGTATAATGAAGACAATGGCAACTCATAGATTAATTCATTTAGGGGATGAGAATTAACTATGTAGTATGTTGAACTGAGAATAAAACTACTGGAAAACTAGATTTGTATTCTTAGACTTGTCAAAAATATCATCCATTTCCCCCGAGTAGTCAATTTTTTGCTTATTAAAAATATCTTACTCTTATGCACCAATATAAATTGAAATGTCAGACTTTCAAGAGTACTCTGGAGACACTTAAATCCCTGATATGTCCTTGAAGGATTTTTCTCTGTAAATCCCCATCTATTGCAGGAGTTCTGACATAAGGTCCCTGAGCTGTCCACTTAACGTCCAGTAGACCTGTTGTATGGAGCAGAAGTATTTCATGGTTGAAAATCAGTCCCTCGAGTTCCACTTGGATTTCAATTCCTGCTCTCTGTCTAAATTGTGACAATTTAGATAACAAACAGATCTAACCTCTTTAAACATACTCTGTTGAAATGTCAACAGGTATCAAAAAATACTCAAGGGGTTACTTGGAGAACTGAAAATATGAGTGTAAAGTGCTTATTACACATTCAGGAGTTAATAATATGCCACATGTATACATTACTTTACACTTTGTAAAGCACGTTTACCCTCTTGATTCATTCAGCAAGTATTTAGTGTGTGCCAACTGTGTACTAAGCAATATTCAAGAAGATGGGCACATAGCTAACAAAGTAAATAGCTAAGAGATAGTTAATAAAATAGATTAAACAAAAGAAAACCTCTAAGCCTCAATGAGTATGTATTTTTTTGGAAAGAAATAGACATCAATAAGTACAATATATGATGTATAAGACGGTGACATATAACTTCCAGTTATAAAACAAGTCATGGAAATGGAAAGTACAAAATAGGGGATATAGTCAATTATATTGTAATAACAGGGTGTGGTGACAGATGATGACTGTATGTAATTATGGTGAGCACTGGGCAGTGTATAGAATTGCTGAATCACTCTGTTGTACACTTGGAACCAATATAACATTGTATGTCAACTACACTTCAATTAAAAAAAAAAATCCTAACGTCCGGGAATGTTGAAAGATAGTGACATAAGGACAGAGAGTTCAGGGACAGCAGCCTGCTTTTAGGGAACTGTTGAAAGAGAAGTGATATTGGGTAAAAATGTGATGGAGGTAAAGAAATAAATCACGGTGGATATCTAGGAAAGAATGGGCTGGGTTAGTGATCATCAAGGCCAGCATTCCTATGGCAGGAGCATGTGTGGAGTACTTTGGGAACACCAAGAAAGCCAGTGTGGCTGGATCAGAATAAGTGAAAGGGTGATGTCAGAAAGACAGTAAAAGGGAGGAGATGTGTAATATGTCCTAAGGTGTTCTGATTATTTTGGCTTTTATTCAAAGTGAAATGGGAAGCCCTTGAGGGCTTTTCCCGCAGGATGTGCTTTAAATTTTAACAGATCTCAGGGCACCTGGGTGGCTCATTCAGTTGAGCATCAGACTTGATTTCAGCTCAGGTCATGATCCCAGGGTCGTGGGATTGAGCTCCCCCATGTCGGGCTCTGCACTGAGCATGGAGCTTGCTTGAAATTCTCTCTGCCTCCCCCCAAATCAATAAATAAAAATAAGAAAATAAATAAATTTTAACAAATTCTCCTTGCCTCTTTGTTTAGAACCCGCTAAAATGGGGCATGGGTGGGGGCAAGGAAATCAGTTAAGAAGCTATTTTAGGGGTGCCTGGGTGACTCGGTCGGTTGGGAGTCTGACTTCAGCTCAGGTCATGATCTCACGGTCCGTGAGTTCGAGCCCCGCGTCAGGCTCCGTGCTGACAGCTCAGAGCCTGGGGCCTGTTTCGGATTCTGTGTCTCCCTCTCTCTCTGACCCTCCCCCATTCATGCTCTGTCTCCCTCTGTCTCAAAAATAAATAAATGTTAAAAAAATTTTTTAAAAAAAGAAGCTATTTTAATAATCTAAGTGAAATGATCACGGTATGAGCCAGAGGGTAGAGATGCTCATAATAAATGATGGATATGGTAGAGATAAAGAGATGTGTAGATGTGTTGTATGTAGGATTTAAGAAAGTAGAATCGAAGCTGACCTCAAAGGGTTTTTGGTTTTGTATTTGTTTTTTGTTTGTCTGTTTGAGAAACTAGAGGGATGAAATTACCACTTAGTGACATGGGAAACGCTGCATGTAAAAGAGGTTTGAGAAGGTGGGAAGATGAGGAGCTTGGTTTTGGACATGTTAAGTTTGAGATCTCTTTTAGGTAGAGATATCAGATAGTTGGCTATACAAGTATGGAGTTTTTAAGAGAGATCAAGCCTGGAGGTAAGAACTTTAGATTTGTAAGAACATAGATGGTCTTTAACGTGAGGAGACTGGAGTGCAGGTGGACGTATAAAGGTTAAACCCTTGAGACTGAGAAGATGAGCAACAACCAGTATGATGCAGTTTCCTAGGAGCCAAACGGGGAAAGCATTTCTAGGTTAAAGGAGTGCTCAGTCAAGCTGCTTGCCAATCAAGTAAGTTTGGGGCTAACTATTGTCATTGGATTCATTAACCTGGAGAAGTCACTGGTGTCCATGATAAGAACAGTTTCTGTAGAGTGAACAGAGGAAAGCTTGATTGGAGTGACTTCAAGAGAGAATGGTGGCATCTGGGGAGGAACTAGAGGCATCCAGTAGAAACAACACGCTGGAGATTGTCAGCTGTAAAAAGAAAAAGAGAATGGGGAAATAGCTGGGGTGGGAATAGGAGTTGAGAGGGTTTCTGGTTTTTGTTTAAGACGGACAAAAATCTTAGCATGTTTATATTTAGAGGAAAACAACCAATAACAAAGGAAAAAATGAGAGATGGAAGAAGTGCAGGAGCAGAATTTGAGAAGTGAGAGGGGATGAGGTCAGGTAGACAGATTGGCCTTTTCGAGGACAAAGTGGATTGGTCCCAGGGATCAGCAAACTCTTCCTGTGAAGGGCCAGATAGTAAATACTCTATGTTTGTGGGCCATATGGTTTTTGGTCCAACTCCTAAATCTGTTGTTGTAGCATTAAAGGCAGCCTTAGACAATACATAATTGAATGGGTGTCCTATGCATCAGTTTACTAATCCTTGGTCTTCAATATCAGGAGGGAAGGCAGAGTATATAGGTATAGACAGAGATAGGTAAGTAGACATGGTAGTGGGGGCTTGTGAATGATTTTGTTTTCTCAGTAAAATAGGAAGAAAGGTCATGAGTTGCAAGTGAGATAGGATAGACTGTTGTGAGTTTGAAGAGAGAAGGTAGTGAATGGACAGGGGACATATACAATGCTTGCTGTGATTATGGGCTTCCTGAGGTTAGTGATTATAAATTTCAACTAAGATCATTCAGTATGTTGGGATGATTATCTCTAGCCACACCCACTAAAAGAAAACTAGAGGATAGGAATATATTTGTTTTTGAGATGTATCCATGTTGTTGCTCATGTTTATATTTGACTCCGTATAATTGTTGGGCAGTATTTCATAGTTTATTTTTCCACTCCACAGTTGATGGACATTTAGATCATTTCTAGGTTTGGGTTATTATAAATAACCCAAATGTTGTTTTCAATAATTGTGTACAAGTCTCTGTATGGACATATGTTTTTATTACTCTTGGATAAATACCCAGGAATAAGATTTCTGGATTTTAAAGTAAAACTATGTTTTACTTTTTGAAAAACTTTTATTTTATTTTTACTAAGTTTTTAATTTCAATTCCAGTATAGTTAATGTACAGTGTTATATTAGTTTCATATGTACAGTATAGTGTTTCAACAATTCTATATATTACTCAATGCTCATCATGAGTGTACTCTTTAATCGCCATCACCTGTTTCACACCCCCCCCCCACCCGCCACCTGCCCTCTGGTAACCATCAGTTTTTTCTCTATAGTTAAGAGTCTGTTTCTTGGTTTGCTTTTCTCTCTTTCTTTCTCCCTCCTTTTGTTTTTTTCCTTTTGCTCATTTGTTTTGTTTCTTAAATTCCTCATATGAGTGAAATAATGTGATGTCTTTCTCTGACTGACTTATTTCACTTAGCATTATACTGTCTATCTCTAGCTCCATCCATGTTGTTGCAAATGATGATTTCATTCTTTTTATGGCTGAATAATATTCCATGGCATGTATATATGTGATATATATATATGTGTATATATATATATATGTGATATATATATATATATATATATATATATATATATATATATGTATAGTATGTTTGTGTGTGTGTGTGTGTGTGTGTGTGTGTGTGTGTGTGTACAGAGGTGCATGCATTCCTTTGAATTAGTGTTTTTTAAATTTTGGGGTAAATACTCAGTGGTAGTTCTATTTTTAACTTTTTGAGGAACCTCCATACTCTTTTCCACAGTATCTGTACCAGTTTGCATTCCCACCAACAATGTACAAGGGTTGTTTTCCCCCACATTTTCCCTAACATTTATTGTTTCTTGTGTTGTTGATTTTAGCCATGCTGACAGGTGTGAGGTGATATCAAGATACACTTACTTTTATAAAATACTGAGATACTATTTCTCAAAAAGATGGTACCATTTTGCATTCTTACCAGTTGCTTCAAATACTCCCCAACATTTAATTTTCTTACTTCATTGTGGTATTTCTACTATAATGTTGAATAGAATTGTTGACAATTGTTATTCCTGATTCTAGTAGAAATAACAGCCATTCACTATTAAGTGTGATAGTAGCTGTAGATTTTTTGTAGATGTCTTAATTGAATTGAGTAGATTTCCTTTGCTTCCCTAGTTGGCTGAGAGTTGTTTTTTTTATCATGTATGATAAAATTTAGTTGAATTTAAATTTGATTGAATTTTGCCAAATTCTTTTTCTGCATATACTTAAATATTTAGATGGGTTTTCTTTATTTTGGTGAATTATATTCATTGATTTCTAGATGTTACATGAGTTGCAAGAATTATTAGCACAAAATATTTTCATAATATTCCCTTATCCTTTTAATGTCTGGCTATTAGTGGTATGTCAGATTTAATTCTTGATATTGTTAAATTGTGAATTTTCTTTTTCCTGATTATTCTAGCTGAAGGCTTATTTTTTTTTTGATATTTTTAAAATATCAGTAACTATTTCATTTATTTTTTTCTATTTTCCTTTTGGTTGATTTTTAGCTCTTTATTAATTTCTTCTTTTTAATTACTTTGCATTTAATTCGATCTCTCTTTGATGCTTAAAGTGAAAACTCAGATAATTGATTTTAGATCTTTTTTTCTTTTTAAACAGGAGCATTTAAAGTTATAAATAGATATATTCTTTCAGTTAAAAATGTTTTCTAATTTACCTTGTGATTTCTTCATTGGCCCATGGATTCTGTTTGATTTCCAAATATTTACTTTTAATAAGTACCTGATAATGATTTTAATTTTATTTAAATGCTTTGTCAGAGAATATGATTTCAAACTTTTTGTTTATTCAGACTTTTTTTTTTATGGCCTAGCCTAACATGTATCTCCTGGTAACCATACCACATTCCCTTGCAAAGTATATTTGTCACTGTTGGATGTAGTGTTCTGTAAATATCAAGTTGGTTGATAGTACTGTTGAAATCTTTTATGCCTTTTGTCTAGTTATTTTTACAGCTATTGTTGAGAGAGTTGTTAAAAATCTCCAACTATATAAAATTATGCTGTAGGTATTTAGAAGCTCTGTTACTAAACCTATACATATTTATAATTTTATCTAAAAGAGAAATAATATTACTTTAATGTACTACTTAATATATCATATTACTTTAATAAAAAGATATTCCATGCAAATGGAAACAAAAAGAAAGCTAGAGAAGCTATACTTATATAAACAAAATAGACTTAAAATACAGACTGTAATGAGACCAAGAAAGGCATTACACAATGATAAAGAGGTCAATCCAACAAGATGATATAATTTTTACAAATATTTATGCACCCAACATGGAAGAACCTAAATTAATAAAGCAAACATTCCCAGACCTAAAGGAAGAAATAGACAGCAATCCATAATAGTAGGGGACTTTAATCCCCCCCCCCCCATTTACACCAATGCCTAGATTACTCCAACAGAAAATCAATAAACATCAGTCTTAAATGGCACATTAGAGCATATGTACGTAACAGCTACTTACAGAATATTCAATCTAAGAGCAACAGAATACATATTCTTCTCAAGTGTACATAGAACAATTTTCAAGATAGATCATATGTTAGGCCACAAAACAAGTTTTAATAAATTTAAGAGGATTGAAATCACATCAAGCAGTTTTCCAAACCACAGCAATATGAAACTAGAAATTAATAACACTAAGAAAACTGGAAATTCCGCACGTTTCTGGAGATTAAACAACATATACCTACACAACCAGAGGATCAAAAATAGAAATCAAAAGAGAAATTAAAAAATACCTTGAGACAAATGAAAATGAAAATGTAACATACCAAAATTTATAGATGCAGCAAATGCAGTTTTAAGAGGGAAGTCTATAGTAATAAATGCCTACCTCAGGAAACAAGAGAAGTCTCATATAAACAACCTAACTTTATATCTGAAAGAACTAGGAAAAGAAGAACAAATGAAGTCCAAACTAAGTTGAAGGCAGGAACTAAAAATTATAGTAGGAAAAAATGGAGACTAAAAGACAATAGAAAAGATCAATGAAACTAAGAGCTGACTCTTTGAAAACATAAACAAAATTGACACACCCTTAATTAGACTCACCAAGAAACAAAAAGAGAGAAAACTCAAATCAATAAAATCAGGAAAGAAAGAGGAGACATTACAACTAATATCAGGGGATACAAAGGATCCCAAGGGACTCTTAGGAATAATTATATACCAACAAATGGACAACTGAGGCAAAATGGATAAATCCCTAGAACTATACAACCTACCAAGCCTGAATCATGATGAAATAGCAAATTTGAACAGATAACAAAAATTACCAGTAAGGAGATTGAATCAGTAATCAGAAACCTCTCAACAAACAAAAGCTCCAGACCAGACACATCACTGGTGAATTCTACCAAACATTAAAGAAGAATTAATATCATTTTTTTTCTCAAACTCTTCCAAACAATAGGAGAAGGAAGAACTCCTCTAAACGTATTTTACAAGGTCAGCATTACTCTGATACCAAAATCAGACAAGAATACCACACACAAAAAAATAAAAATTACAGGCCAATATCCCTGATCAATATACCTGCAGAAATCCTCAACCAAATATTAGCAGACCTGTTTCAAAAATACATTAAAAAGATCATACACAATGATCAAGTGGAATTTATTCCAGGGATGCAAGAATGGTTCAATATCTGTAAATCAATCAGTGTGATATACCACATTAACAAAATGAATGATAAAACTCCTATGATTATCTCAATAGATGCAGAAAAAGCATTTGATACATTTAACATCCACTTATAGTAAAAATCTTGTAAGAAGGTGGATATAGAGAGAATGTACCTCAACATAATAAAAGCCATATGTGACAAGCCCACAGCCAACATTATACCCAACAGTACTCTAAGATCAGAAACAAGACAAGGATGGCCACTCTTGCTATTTTTATTTAACATAGTGTTGGAAATACTAGTCAGAGTCATTAGGCAAGAAAAAGAAATAAAAAAATCATCCAAAATGGAAAGGAAGAAGTAAAACTGTCATTATTTATAGATGACATATTATATTCAGAAAACTGTAAAGACTCTATCAAAATACTGCTAGAACTAATAAGTGAATTCAGTGAAGTTTCAAGATAGTCTGTTGTTTCTTTACACTAATTATGAACTATCAGAGAAATTAAGAAAGCAATCCTATTTACAGTTGCATTAAAAGCATAAAATACTTAGGAATAAATTTAACCAAGAATGTGAAACAGCTATATGAAAACTGTAAGTCATTAATGAAGTAAATTGAAGACAGTGCAGATAAAGAAAAATATATTCCATACCCATGGATTTGAAGATTAATATTGTTAAAATGTCTATACTACTCCAAGCAATATGCAAATTCAGTGGAATCTCTATCAAGATTACAATAGTATTTTTCACAGAAATAGAATAATCCTAAAATTTTTGTGTGGACACTAAAGATCCCAAATCTTGAGAAAGCAAAGCAAAGGTGGAGGCAGTATTTCAAACTATACTACAAAGCTGTAGCAATTAGAACAGTGTGGTAAAAAAGAGACACATAGTTCAGTGAAACAATAGGGACCTCAGAAATAAACCCATATATATATATATATATGTCAAAATAAACCCATATATATATATATATATATATATATATATGGCAGTATTTCAAACTATACTACAAAGCTGTAGCAATTAGAACAGTGTGGTAAAAAAGAGACACATAGTTCAGTGAAACAATAGGGACCTCAGAAATAAACCCATATATATATATATATATATATATATATATATATATGTCAAAATAAACCCATATATATATATATATGTCAAAATAAACCCATATATATATATATATATATATATATATGTATATATATATATATATATATGTCAATTAATTTATGACAGGTGAGCCAAGAATGTATAATTGGAAAAGGGCAGTCTCTTCAATAGTGTTTGGAAAATTGGACAATCACCTGCCAAAGAATGAAACTGAACCATTTTCTTATACCCTACACAAAAATTAACTCAAAGGGGATTAAAGACTTGACTATAAGACTTGAAACCATAAATCTCCTGGAAAATAACAGGTGATAAGCTCCTTGATATAGATCTTGGTCAATCTTGATGATTTTAGCAAAAGCAAAAATAAACAAGTGGGACTATACCAAACTAAAAAACTTCTGCACAGCAAAGGAAACCATCAATAAAATGAAAAAATAATCTACTGAATTGAAGAAAGTAATTGCAAATCATATATCTGATAACAGGCTAATATTGAAAATATGCAGACTCATACGGCTCAAAAACAAAAAGAAAACAAAAAAAGCAGAAAAACCAAAAATAAAAGTCCAGTTAAAAAATGGGCAGCAGACTTGAATAGGCAACATCTAATTGGTCAACAAACACATGAAAAGATGCTAAACATTCTCCTAATCTCATTTGAATTTACCTTTTCCATTGTTAACAGACATGAAAGCTCCCTCTATGAATTTTAGGTACAGGCTTTTGTCTGTAGCTCTTTCTCTGAGTATGGAAGTAATTATTGAAGCAACTTTTTGTAATACTCTTAAGTAAATTATGCATAACACTCCATTTCTCTGGTACATATAGTACTTGAATTGTTGCTAAAAGGGAATTTTTTTTTAAAAAGGAGTTTTTTTAACACGTAACTTTCAGTTGAAGTGTAAAAACATTAATAATTTAGGTTACAAGGCAGACCTCTAGCAGACCATGCATGCACACATTCTTTTTTATACTCTGATCATCTAGAACAGTGTTCAGGGATTATAAGGACCTCTTACAGAAATGTCAAAAAGGTTTTTTTGGATTCTCACATGATATTAATAATAGCTTTCCTTTTCGTATCCTTAGAGTAAAATGTTATGAAATGATAACATGCTAATATAATTTAGTAGTACTTCTAAATTAATTTTCATCTTATTAATCACAATTCCCCATGTATGAATTTGATAGTTTATTGCAGTATGAGATAAAAATTATTTGTAGTTTAGACAGGTATGTAAACACTTGCAGTTTACTCCTTGACCTCTACTGGTTCATGACATTTGTTATTATATTAGCATTATACTCTCTAGCTCCATCCTTCTTGCTGCAAATTGCAAGATTGGCATTGTTTTATGGCTGAGTAAAGTTACATTGTATGTATATGCACTTCATCTTTAACGATTCATCTATCGTTGAACACTTGGTAGGCTTTCGTATCTTGGCTATTGTAAATAATGCTGCAATAAACGTAGGGATGCATATATCTTTTCAAATTAGAATTTTCATTTTCTTTGGGTAGATGCCCAGTAGTGAAATTTCTTTTGATTGGTTTATAAATTATTAAAATTCAGACAAAATTTCACTATGCATTATTTAACAGTGAAGTAATTTTATTTGAAGACTATGTTAAGTGAATGATATAATACTTGTCCAAAGAAATATTATTTGCTTAGATTTCTTATTTTAGGATTAAAAAAGCAAATGGATATTTTCTAATTTTAATATGATTTCCTGAAGAGAAGGCATACAGTGATGTTCACATTTTTCTCCATTTCTATTCTTTCATCTCTGAAATGATAAAAATCTTAATAGAATTGACCATCATGGTTTCTAACTTAATATCTGGAATTATAAATGCCTCCCTCCTCTCCCCAGAAAACCCTTAATGCCATATTCTTCCTTTAAAAGGACAGTCCCTTCTCTGTTTCTTTGGTCTCCTTTCTTTGACATTCCAGCATCTTTTACTCACAAGGTTTTCTGCATTTTCAAAATGACCTCCATCTGAATAATATTGGCTAATCTTTTCTTTTACAACATTCTCAAGTGTATCATGCTCTTGTCATGGTCATCGGTTTTATGCTTCTTGGCCTTTCTCTAACCCACCTCAATGTTTTCATACCAAAGTCATTTCTTTCCTACGTCTCCTCTTCCCATCTTTCATGGGTATTCTTCCAGTTATTCCATTCTTCAGAGCTTTGTCTCAATCTTTTCCTTCTTCCTTTAATCAGTAACCAAGTCTTTTAAAATGTCTTGTCAAAATCCTTTTGCATCAGTTCTGTGCTTTGTTTCTGCAGCTACTATTTTTTTCCTTTCTTAGTCTGTTGTATATATCCCTACCAGAATAATGTTACTCAGCATTCTTTTGGTAATGTCATTTCTCTTCCCCAAATTTAAAGTTTCTTAATATTTTCTACCAGGTATGGTAAATTCATTATAGGGCTTTCAGGACCCTTAAAATCTGCCATTATTCTCCATTTTCTCATGAAGTTTCTGATATATCAGGAAATTTTCAGGTATATTACTGAGTTTACAACAGTTTGATATATCTATCCTGTGTTATTGATGAAAGTGAAATGCTATGGAAACAGAGAATGGTGTGTCAATATATTCTATTTCAAGGAATTAAGTAAGGTTGTTTTTGATTGCTAGATTGACATACAGCATTTGATTAAAAATAGAAAAATTGACTTGGAAATATGACTTGTTAAATTAATGCCCATAGGTATAACTAATTGCAGTTTCGGGCAACACGTGATAAGATCTTGGTTTTTATGTTAGTTTCCACTTCCAGGTTAGAAACATTAAGACCTATATTAACTTTTAAGATGTAGTCTCTATTAATTAGTTCTTAGTTTTCCTCAGGACCAAGGGTAATTAATATAACTGTCAAGTCTTTACATTCTAAGTAATATTGTTTCTATCTGCAGAAGTTACTATATTTTGCTAGAAACCTTTCTTTCTAGTAGAGAATCTCGTAGCTCTTCAATACTCACAAAAAAGAGCCGAACAAACTTGACCCCTCTCAGGAGACTTTAAAACAGTGCAACTGATGGAATATATTTTTCAGTGTTTTAACTGATTATTAATACTAATATAGTGCTTACCATACTTCCAAGGCGAGAGACAAGAACACCAAGTATATCTTTGTTAGGTTGATCTATTTGTTAATTCTCTGTGGTGGTCAAATCTAAGAATAAAAAGTGCATTTGGCCCCATAAGTGCATATCCTAGGCAAACCTGTTTTCTACATTACTTAATGTGAGCCTCCTTTGACATCATAGAAGACTTTTTCTGACACAGGGTGTCACTGGTAGTCAGTGGGAATGTGGCAAGTGCAAAGAAAAGGAGGGATATAAATTATTGCAATTTTCCTTTTGGATTTTACAATTATTTGGCTTAAATTGATATGTAACTAGTTAACCTTCCACAAATGGTTAATACAGATAGCAGAATATTACTCTTTCCTTGAAAAGCTGAAATCATTTGTTTCCCCTGAAATAATCAGGAATGCTCTATCTTTGTCTTTTCTATTAGATATTTTAAATTGTGAGCCTTATCAGAAAATTGCTTTATATGTTCTATTCTTGTTCAGACTTAGTTGTTCTTGGGGTAAAATGCAGTTCTGTGACTGTCTAAAATAAAGCTGAAAAATGAAATAACTCTAACTAGAGAGCTTTGTGGCTTCCTCCGAGATACTACAAAATAATTTCAGACATCTTTAATATTTAAACCAGATCTAAATTGTGTTTTTACATGTTGGCTTAAATTTCTATTTACTTTTAAATATTAAATATTTACAAACATCTCCAACTACATTAAATAATACTTGCATGAAAAGTATGTCAATATTATTTTTTTTCTACTCTTTGAGCTTGAAAGAGATCTGATGAGCATTGGGAGTTAACTGCAGAGGGATATCATCAAAAAGTAATGTTTGCAGAACATTTCACAGGGGTAAGAAGCAACTTTAACTGCTATTTCTATTTCTGTAGGTATCTTCTCAGTACTCAGCTTGGCCTCCGAGTGCACAACCCTTGCTGCTGAACTTCCCAAAGTATCCTACGTGAAGGCCCTTGATGTGTGGCTCATTGCTTGTCTTCTCTTTGGGTTTGCTTCTCTGGTGGAGTATGCTGTCGTGCAGGTGATGTTGAATAACCCCAAACGAGTCGAAGCAGAGAAAGCCAGAATTGCAAAGGCTGAGCAGGCAGATGGAAAAGGTGGAAATGTAAATGCTGCTAAAAAGAATACTGTGAATGGTACAGGGACTCCTGTTCACATTAGCACTTTGCAGGTAAGAATGACACTGGCGAAAGTATTTCCCCCATCTGCTCTGCAGTTCAGGAGAACGGTACTTTTCTGTGGGTGTGAAGCTTTGATAGAATTGGTGCTCCCTCATTCTTCTCTCACAGATAAAAAGGAACTGAAACACAGCGAACCTTTTTGTAAAAGAAATAAAAAATACTAAGGTCAAATACTAATTAATAAAAAGAAATCAACACCTTATCAACTTTCTAGAAGACTTTCCATGGAGTTTAATGAGATGTTTCTTCTTTGATGGGTACCATTGACTGTGGAGATAGTGTCAAAGCTACAGACCCTCCTGTTCTTTCTCACCTGATAAGCCTCAAAGGCCAGAGGATTGCTGGAAGCACTGACCTTTTGCCCACTTGGTAGATTTAGGGTAGCCCATGCTCTTGATAAAACCCCCTTCCTTTCCCTATCAAGTTAGAGAGCTCCACACAGAATATGGCCAGCAGGCTACTTACTTACGGGATGCCTGGCCCATGGGAAAACTATACCGTAGTCAGGGATCTGTCCAGCCCAGTGGTGAGTACTTGCAGCAGAATTGGACCTTGCCTTGTCACTTGATCATTGGTCTAAGTGTAATGGTCAGTGCCTTTAGATTCTGATAAATTCTGGATCAACAGGCTGTTTCATGAATTTAGGATAGGTTTCTACTTACCCCAAAGCTCCCCTGATTGATACCTTCTGTTTGGGATGACCAGTAAACCAGGAGGCTATTGCCATTGAGCTTATTAGCCTGGTACATTCCACAGGAGACTAATAGGTTCACACCATCTTACAACCTTGAAAATCTTGCCTTCTCTGCCTGTATTTTGGCCCAATATTACTCTTTCAGTTTGTTATCTACCATCACACCCCTTACCTAGAATGTTAGACAAGTATGCCAGGTGCATATTTGTAGATATGAAAAGTAAACTATTTTTGTGGTGCTGCCTGAAGCTATATTTTTTAGAAAATTTTAATTTCTTGTAAAGTCATTAAACTCATTTTCTGCATCTACAGCCAAGTCTCTGTAGTGTTAGTTGCTACCTTGTGGGAGGGTTTTTAAGGCCTTATGATTCTTTCATACCCTAACTCTCTTTATGATAAATAAAGCTAAACTGTTTGTTAATAAAGAACAATCATGACCTTAGAGAAGTCATATATTTGACATATCTTTTTCCATCCTTTTCCATCCAGCATGTCTAAATCATTATTTTTGAAGTGAGTTTCTTGTCGACAACATATATAGTTGATTTATGACTTTGGACCGCTCCACCACTCTCATGTTTTAATTGGTATGTTTAGATGATATGATTTAATCTAAGTAGTGATATGTTAGGACTTCAGTCTATTGTTTTATGTTTTCTTTTCTGCTTATCCCATTTTTTATCTCCCTCTTTTCTGTTTCTTGCTTTCATGAAGGTTACTTAAACATTTTTGAGAATGACATTTTGTGAGTTTTCTATATTGTGTTTGAAAGTGTGTCTCTTTATCCATCTTGTTTAGTGATTGTCCTAGGTACTAATTATATGTACATAACTTATCAAAGTCTGCTGGTGTCATTATTTTACCAGTTTGTGTGATGTGTAAAAATATTACATCCTTTAATGTCACTTTAACTTTCTATTTATGATAGACTTGTAAATATTTCTGAGAATCTAATTAGAAAGCATTCTACTTTTTATTTCACCATTGAATATACTTTAGGAAACTGCAAGGGAGAAGGAAAGCTTATTGCATTTATGCATATTTTTGCTCACCATGTTCTTTCTTTTACTCTGATATGTCTTTCATTGTTTACTTATAGAGAATTTCCTTTATTCAATATTTTGAGGAGCACTGCTGGTAACATATTCAGCTAGTTTTCCTTCATCTGAGAAAATCTTGATTTCCCCTTTATTTCTGAAGGATATTTTCACTGGGTATAAGATTCTAGGTTGACAATTCTTTTCTTTTAGCATGTAAAAATTATTGTGCCTCCTCCCTCCATCTGGCTTCCATGGCTCCTGATGAGAACTCCTCTTCATTCATATCGGTTTTCCCCTGAGGGTAAACTCATTTTTGTCTGGCTGCATTCAAGACTTCTTTTGGTCTTTATTATCCTTAAAGTCTGTGTTTTGGTGGGGATTTCTTTGGGTTTATCCTGTTTGGGATTTAGTCAGCTTATTTAAAAATGTAGGCTTATGTTTCTTGTCAAATTTGCAGTTTTTGACTGTTATTTTTTTTTGAGTACCCTTTGCAGACCCACCTTCTTTTTCCTGTCTTTCTGAGCCTCTGATGACGCAACTGTTAAATCCTTTGTTATAGTCCCACAGATCCCTGAGACTCTCTTCATTTTGTCTAGTCAATTTTTTTCTGTTTTGTTCAGATTGGATAATTTCTTTGGTTATATCTTTTAATTCACTGATTCTTTTTTCTGCCCCTTCCATTTTTTCTGATGAGCTTATCCACTGAGATTTATATTTTGCTGAATGTATTTTTTAGTTACAAAATTTCCATTTGGACTTTCTTTTGGCTGAGATTTTGTATTTCTTTGCTCAGTCTTTCTATTTGTCAGTGCTTTCAAACAAATGTTCATAATACCTGATTGAAATATATTTTTTTTTATCATCCATGTTTTAGAACCTCTCTCAGATGATTCTAACATTTTTCATTTTGGTGTTGTTATCTACAGACTCTGTTTTTTAAAAAATTCAATTTGAGATCTTCTCCAGTTCTTCGTATTATGAATGGTTTTCTATTGAAACCTGGACATTTTCATAGTTTGTTATGGACTATGAATCTTATTGAAACTTTCTGTGTTAGATGGCTTTCTCTGGCCCTGTCCTGCTGGGAGAAGGAAGGGTGCTGCTTCAGGACTTCAGTGGAAGTAGAAGTCCAGGGCTTGACACAGTATAGCTGGGGGCTCTTTATTGTTGCAGGGTGGGACTGCTAGTTTTTAATTACCCATGTGGTCTCCACTGATACACAGTGTGTGGGGGGGGGTGCCCTCATTACCACTTTGTGGTGATAAAATTCCTGCCCCTCAGCTAGGGCTCCTGTGACATCACCTCCAGTGTGGAAGAGGAGAAGCGGTCTGTTTCTGCTGGGTAGGGGTGGAAGTCCATGCTGCCTGCACAGTCTCCTCTGATGCAATGGGGGAAGCAGGGCCTTGTTAGTGGTCTATGGAGATGGGAGTCCTCTCACCTTAATGGGTCTTCTCTGATACCACTGCGGTGGGAGTGTTGGGCACCTTGTTACAGCCTCTAAAGGTGGAAGACTCAGCTCCCCACTCAACCTTTGCTGGCATGGGTGGGGATGGGGTCACCTTTTTGTGTGTGGTGTTTGACTGGACCAGAGAGAACATTGTCTAAAAGTTTTTTTGTCTTGGGGCGCATGGATGGCTCAGTTGGTTGAGCGTCTGACTCTTGATTTCAGCTCAGGTCATGATCCCAGGGTCATGGAATCAAGCCCCACATTGGACTCTGTCCTGAGTGTGGAGCCTGCTTGAGATTCTCTCTCTCTACCTCTGCCCTTCTCCCTGGCATGCTTTCTCTCTAAAATTAAAAAAAATAAATAAAAATTAAAAAATAAAGTTTTTTGTCTTGCTAAGCTACTCTTTTCTTTGTCCTTTGGCTAGAGGAATTAGACTTTTATTGGAGCTATTTTTATCTGTACCAATTTCATTTTGAATTTCAGCTCCTTCAGCTTCAAATCTGGGATATATGAGGCGAAAAGGACACTCACCACCATGTTGTTCCATGTGTCTGAAGGTCCACAACTGGAGAATGGTTGTTTCTCCACTGTTCACAGTCTTCTTAGGTTTGTTTTATATAACGTCCAGTATATGTCTACTATATCTTCCCGGGAGCAGAGTTCCCCAATACTCTTTTCAAGTCTCCCAGCATCCTCACTGAACCTGTAGCCTGGCTGCCACACCCTAGTGATTAGACATGTCACTGAGCTACTCTTAACACTTCAGTTATGTGACAGCTGCTCTACCTATTGGACTGTTTCAGACTTACTGCATTCATGCACCAGGAACACACCTTTTCAGAGAAATATTGGTTCTTTCCCCCAGTATTTTACTTTTACTTTCTGTTATGACCCAAACCACCAAATAGTACCTTGGAAGAGCTCATGGCTGGTTAAGGGTGCTTCAGAACATTAAAAAAACCCAAAAAACCAAAAAAAACAAAAAAACTGGTATTTGAAGCATGCTAGCTCCTTGTGAGGAAGTTTGTTTTTCCTTCTAAACATACTTATTTCCCCATTCCAGAAATGGAAGGAGGAATACTTGAGCCCCCTTTTTTATATGGACATGTCACTATATGGACTCCTTAAATATGTGGCCCTAGCTATCAGTCCCCCAATTTATATCTCCTAGTCTTTTACCACTTTCTCATTTTTCCTACCTCCTAATCCCCCTACCCACTAACTTGAACTCTGGTTAAGTGATCTAGAGAAGAAAACAAAGACGTTCTATGGAATGGGTGCTTGATTTTCAGTAGTGCCACAATCAGCTCCATTTTATGGTATGTCACGGGGTCTGGATAATTGCAGAAATTATCTAGTAATAGGGAACACCAATGTGCAAGGAATTTGGAATCTTAATATATTCGATGCAGTGGGATTGATACAAGAGATTCATTGGAAGCAGATTTTCAGAGTACTATAGAACATATCAAAATTATTTGTGAAAATAGATACAAAGGATAAATAGGATCTAGAACATTAGGCTGAATTATTTATTTTTTATCAAAGAATAATTGCTATACAATATTGAATTAGTTTCATATGTACAACATAATGATTTGATACTTATATACACTAGGAAATGTTCAGTGCGGTAAGATTTGTCACCATCTCTCACCTTACAAAATTGTTACAAAATTATTGACTTTATTCCCTATGCTGAAATTTACCTGCAGTGTCTCACTTATTTTTATAAATAGAAGATTGTGTCTTTTAATTCCTTTTACCTATTTCATCCATCCTCCTGCCCCCCTCCTCCAACAACCATCAGTTTGTTCTCTGTATCTATGAGTCTATTTGTTTCGTTTTGTTTGCTTGTTTGTTTTGCTTTTAACTCCAAATGTAAGTGAAATCATACAGTATTTACCTTTTACTGACTTATTTCACTTAGCATAATACTCTCTAGGTCTCCCAATGTGGTCACAAATGACAAGATTTCATTCTTTCTTGTGGTTGAGTAATACTCCATTGTATGTATTTACCACATCTTCTTTATCCATTCATCTATCAGTGGACACCTAGGTGCTTCTATACCTTGGCTATTGTAAATAATGCTGCAATTGACATTGGGGTACATATGTCTTTTTGAATTAGTGTTTTCATTTTCTTCAGATAAATACCCAGGAGCAGAATTGCAGGATGAAATGGTGGCTCTCTTTTTAATTTTTTTTGGGAACCTCCACACTACTTTCCAGTTTACATTTCCACCAATAGTGCACAAGGATTGCCTTCTGTGTACATCCTCACCAACACTTGTTACTTATTATCTTTTTGATAGTAGCCATTCTGACTGATGTTGTATGATAACTCATTGTGTTTTTGATTTGCATTTTCCTGATTGTTAGTGATGTGGAGCATCTTTTCATGTGCCTGCTGATTATCTGCATATATTCTTTGGAAAAGTATCTATTCAGGTCATCTGCCCAGGTTTTAACTGGATTGTTTTATTTTGTTTTATTTTTTTTTATGAAATTTATTGACAAATTGGTTTCCATACAACACCCAGTGCTCATCCCAAAAGGTGCCCTCCTCAATACCCATCACCCACCCTCTCCTCCCTCCCACCCCCCATCAACCCTCAGTTTGTTCTCAGTTTTTAACAGTCTCTTATGCTTTGGCTCTCTCCCATTCTAACCTCTTTTTTTTTTTCCTTCCCCTCCCCCATGGGTTCCTGTTAAGTTTCTCAGGATCCACATAAGAGTGAAACCATATGGTATCTGTCTTTCTCTGTATGGCTTATTTCACTTAGCATCACACTCTCCAGTTCCATCCACGTTGCTACAAAAGGCCATATTTCATTTTTTCTCATTGCCACGTAATATTCCATTGTGTATATAAACCACAATTTCTTTATCCATTCATCAGTTGATGGACATTTAGGCTCTTTCCATAATTTGGCTATTGTTGAGAGTGCTGCTATGAACATTGGGGTACAAGTGGCCCTATGCATCAGTACTCCTGTATCCCTTGGATAAATTCCTAGCAGTGCTATTGCTGGGTCATAGGGTAGGTCTATTTTTAATTTTCTGAGGAACCTCCATACTGCTTTCCAGAGCGGCTGCACCAATTTGCATTGCCACCAACAGTGCAAGAGGGTTCCCGTTTCTCCACATCCTCTCCAGCATCTATAGTCTCCTGATTTGTTCATTTTGGCCACGCTGACTGGCCTGAGGTGATACCTGAGTGTGGTTTTGATTTGTATTTCCCTGATAAAGAGCAACGTTGAACATCTTTTCATGTGCCTGTTGGCCATCCGGATGTCTTCTTTAGAGAAGTGTCTATTCATGTTCTCTGCCCATTTCTTCACTGGGTTATTTGTTTTTCGGGTGTGGAGTTTGGTGAGCTCTTTATAGATTTTGGATACTAGCCCTTTGTCCGATAGGTCATTTGCGAATATCTTTTCCCATTCCGTTGGTTGCCTTTTAGTTTTGTTGGTTGTTCCCTTTGCTGTGCAAAAGCTTTTTATCTTCATAAGGTCCCAGTAATTCACTTTTGCTTTTAATTCCCTTGCCTTTGGGGATGTGTCGAGTAAGAGATTGCTACGGCTGAGGTCAGAGAGGTCTTTTCCTGCTTTCTCCTCTAAGGTTTTGATGGTTTCCTGTCTCACATTTAGGTCCTTTATCCATTTTGAGTTTATTTTTGTGAATGGTGTGAGAAAGTGGTCTAGTTTCAACCTTCTGCATGTTGCTGTCCAGTTCTCCCAGCACCATTTGTTAAAGAGGCTGTCTTTTTTCCATTGGATGTTCTTTCCTGCTTTGTCAAAGATGAGTTGGCCATACGTTTGTGGGTCTAGTTCTGGGGTTTCTATTCTATTCCATTGGTCTATGTGTCTGTTTTGGTGCCAATACCATGCTGTCTTGATGATGACAGCTTTGTAGTAGAGGCTAAAGTCTGGGATTGTGATGCCTCCTGCTTTGGTCTTCTTCTTCAAAATTCCTTTGGCTATTCGGGGCCTTTTGTGGTTCCATATGAATTTTAGGATTGCTTGTTCTAGTTTCGAGAAGAATGCTGGTGCCATTTTGATTGGGATTGCATTGAATGTGTAGATAGCTTTGGGTAGTATTGACATTTTGACAATATTTATTTTTCCAATCCATGAGCAGGGAATGTCTTTCCATTTCTTTAAATCTTCTTCAATTTCCTTCATAAGCTTTCTTTAGTTTTCAGCATACAGATCCTTTACATCTTTGGTTAGATTTATTCCTAGGTATTTTATGCTTCTTGGTGCAATTGTGAATGGGCTCAGTTTCTTTATTTGTCTTTCTGTTGCTTCATTATTAATGTATAAGAATGCAACTGATTTCTGTACATTGATTTTGTATCCTGCAACTTTGCTGAATTCCTGTATCAGTTCTAGCAGACTTTTGGTGGAGTCTATCGGATTTTCCACGTATAATATCATGTCATCTGCAAAAAGCGAAAGCTTGACTTCATCTTTGCCAATTTGGATGCCTTTGATTTCCTTTTGTTGTCTGATTGGTGATGCTAGAACTTCCAGCACTATGTTAAACAGCAGCGGTGAGAGTGGGCATCCTTGTCGTGTTCCTGATCTCAGGGAAAAAGCTCTCAGTTTTTCCCCGTTGAGGATGATGTTAGCTGTGGGCTTTTCATAAATGGCTTTTATGATCTGTAAGTATGTTCCTTCTATCCCGACTTTCTCAAGGGTTTTTATTAAGAAAGGGTGCTGGATTTTGTCGAAGGCCTTTTCTGCATCGATTGACAGGATCATATGGTTCTTCTCTTTTTTTTTGTTAACGTGATGTATCACGTTGATTGATTTGCGAATGTTGAACCAGCCCTGCATCCCAGGAATGAATCCCACTTGATCATGGTGAATCATTCTTTTTATATGCCGTTGAATTCGATTTGCTAGTATCTTATTGAGAATTTTTGCATCCATATTCATCAGGGATATTGGCCTGTAGTTCTCTTTTTTTACTGGGTCTCTGTCTGGTTTAGGAATCAAAGTAATACTGGCTTCATAGAATGAGTCTGGAAGTTTTCCTTCCCTTTCTATTTCTTGGAATAGCTTGAGAAGGATAGGTATTATCTCTGCTTTAAACGTCTGGTAGAATTCCCCTGGGAAGCCATCTGGTCATGGACTCTTATTTGTTGGGAGATTTTTGATAACTGATTCAATTTCTTCGCTGGTTATGGGTCTGTTCAAGCTTTCTATTTCCTCCTGATTGAGTTTTGGAAGAGTGTGGGTGTTCAGGAATTTGTCCATTTCTTCCAGGTTGTCCAATTTGTTGGCATATAATTTTTCATAGTATTCCCTGATAATTGTTTGTATCTCTGAGGGATTGGTTGTAATAATTCCATTTTCATTCATGATTTTATCTATTTGGGTCATCTCCCTTTTCTTTTTGAGAAGCCTGGCTAGAGGTTTGTCAATTTTGTTTATTTTTTCAAAAAACCAACTCTTGGTTTCGTTGATCTGCTCTACAGTTTTTTTAGATTCTATATTGTTTATTTCTGCTCTGATCTTTATTATTTCTCTTCTTCTGCTGGGTTTAGGCTGCCTTTGCTGTTCTGCTTCTAGTTCCTTTGGGTGTGCTGTTAGATTTTGTATTTGGGATTTTTCTTGTTTCTTGAGATAGGCCTGGATTGCAATGTATTTTTCTCTCAGGACTGCCTTTGCTGCGTCCCAAAGCGTTTGGATTGTTGTATTTTCATTTTCGTTTGTTTCCATATATTTTTTAATTTCTTCTCTAATTGCCTGGTTGACCCACTCATTCGTTAGTAGGGTGTTCTTTAACCTCCATGCTTTTGGAGGTTTTCCAGACTTTTTTCTGTGGTTGATTTCAAGCTTCATAGCATTGTGGTCTGAAAGTAAGCATAGTATAATTTCAATTCTTGTAAACTTATGAAGGGCTGTTTTGTGACCCAGTATATGATCTATCTTGGAGAATGTTCCATGTGCACTCGAGAAGAAAGTATATTCTGTTGCTTTGGGATGTAGAGTTCTAAATATATCTGTCAAGTCCATCTGATCCAATGTCTCATTCAGGGCCCTTGTTTCTTTATTGACCATGTGTCTAGATGATCTATCCATTTCTGTAAGTGGGGTGTTAAAGTCCCCTGCAATTACCACATTCTTCTCAATAAGGTTGCTTATGTTTATGAGTAATTGTTTTATATATTTGGGGGCTCCGGTATTCGGCGCATAGACATTTATAATTGTTAGCTCTTCCTGATAGATAGACCCTGTAACTATTATATAATGTCCTTCTTCATCTCTTGTTACAGCCTTTAATTTAAAGTCTAGTTTGTCTGATATAAGTATGGCTGCTCCAGCTTTCTTTTGGCTTCCAGTAGCATGTTAAATAGTTCTCCATCCCCTCACTCTCAATCTAAAGGTGTCCTCAGCTCTAAAATGAGTCTCTTGTAGACAGCAAATAGATGGGTCTTGTTTTTTTATCCATTCTGATACCCTATGTCTTTTGGTTGGCACATTTAATCCATTTACATTCAGTGTTATTATAGAAAGATACAGGTTTAGAGTCATTGTGATGTCTGTATGTTTTATGCTTGTAGTGATGTCTCTGGGACTTTGTCTCACAGGGTCCCCCTTAGGATCTCTTGTAGGGCTGGTTTAGTGGTGACAAATTCCTTCAGTTTTTGTTTGTTTGGGAAGACCTTTATCTCTCCTTCTATTCTAAATGACAGACTTGCTGGATAAAGGATTCTTGGCTGCATATTTTTTCTGTCTAGCACCCTGAAAATCTCCTGCCAATTCTTTCTGGCCTGCCAAGTTTCAAAAGAGAGATCAGTCACGAGTCTTATAGGTCTCCCTTTATATGTGAGGGCACGTTTACCCCTTGCTGCTTTCAGAATTTTCTCTTTATCCTTGTATTTTGCCAGTTTCACTATGATATGTCATGCAGAAGATCGATTCAAGTTACGTCTGAAGGGAGTTCTCTGTGCCTCTTGGATTTCAATGCCTTTTTCCTTCCCCAGTTCAGGGAAGTTCTCAGCTATGATTTCTTCAAGTACCCCTTCAGCACCTTTCCCTCTCTCTTCCTCCTCTGGGATACCAATTATGCGTATATTATTTCTTTTTAGTGTATCACTTAGTTCTCTAATTTTCCCCTCATACTCCTGGATTTTTTTATCTCTCTTTTTCTCAGCTTCCTCTTTTTCCATAACTTTATCTTCTAGTTCACCTATTCTCTCCTCTGCCTCTTCAAGCCGAGCTGTGGTGGTTTCCATTTTGTTATGCATTTCGTTTAAAGCATTTTTCAGCTCCTCGTGACTGTTCCTTAGTCCCTTGATCTCTGTAGCAAGAGATTCTCTGCTGTCCTGTATACTGTTTTCAAGCCCAGCAATTAATTTTATGACTATTATTCTAAATTCACTTTCTGTTATGTTATTTAAGTCCTTTTTGATCAGCTCATTAGCTGTTGTTATTTCCTGGAGATTCTTCTGAGGGGAATTCTTCCGCTTGGTCATTTTGGATAGTCTCTGGCGTGGTGAGGACCTGCAGGGCACTTCCCCTGTGCTGTGGTGTATAACTGGAGTTGGTGGGCGGGGCCGCAGTCCGACCTGATGTCTGCCCCCAGCCCACCCCTGGGGCCACAGTCAGACTGGTGTGTGCCTTCTCTTCCCCTCTCCTAGGGGCGGGATTCACTGTGGGGTGGTGTGGCTCGTCTGGGCTACTTGCACCCTGCCAGGCTTGTGATGCTGGGGATCTGGCGTATTAGCTGGGGTGGGTAGGCAAGGTGCTCGGGGGCAGGAGGGGCAGGCTTAGATCGCTTCTCCTTAGGTGATCCACTTCAGGAGGGGCCCTGTGGCAGCGGGAGGGAGTCAGATCCGCTGCCGGAGGTTTGGCTCCGCAGAAGCGCAGAGTTGGGTGTTTGCGCTGAGCGAGCAAGTTCCCTGGCAGGAACCGGTTCTCTTTGGGATTTTGGCTGGGGGATGGGCGGGGGAGATGGCGCTGGCGAGCGCCTTTGTTCCCCACCAAACTGAGCTCTGTTGTCAGGGGGCTCAGCAGCTCTCCCTCCCTTTGTCCTCCAGCCTTCCCGCTTTCTGAGCAGAGCTGTTAACTTATGACCTCCCAGACGCTAAGTCGCGCTTGTTGTGGGAACACAGTCCGTCAGGCCCCTCCGCTTTTGCCAGCCAGACTCGGGGGCTCTGCTTGGCCGGCGAGCCGCCCCTCCGCCCCGGCTCCCTCCCGCCAGTCCGTGGAGCGCGCACCGCCTCGCCGCCCTTCCTACCCTCTTCCGTGGGCCTCTCGTCTGCGTTTGGCTCCAGCGACTCTGTTCTGCTAATCCTCTGGCGGTTTTCTGGGTTATTTAGGCAGGTGTAGATGGAATCTAAGTGATCAGCAGGATGTGCGGTGAGCCCAGCGTCCTCCTAAGCCGCCATCTTCTGTTTTATTTTGTTTTTGATATTGAGTTATATGAGTTCTAATGTGAATGTTAGCACATTTGATATTGTCCCAAAGATCCCTTAAATTATCCTACGTTTTAAAATCCTTTTTTCTTTTCGCGTTCAGTTTGGGTTATTTTCACTATCTTGTCCTCTAGATTGTTGATCTATTATTCTATATCATATAATCTGCTGTTTATTCTCTCTGATGTATTTATCATTTCTGTCATTGCATTCTTCAGCTCTGGTTGGTACCTTCTTATATTTTCCAGCTTTGTTAAAGTTCTCACTGTGTTCATCCTTTCTTCTCCTGAGTTTGATAGGCATTTTTATGACCATTACTATGAACTCTTTATCAAGTAGATTGCTTTGCTCCATTCATTTAGTTCTTTTTCTGAGGTTTTGTCTTGTTCTTTTATTTAGAACATATTCCTCTGTCTCTTCATTTGCCTGACTTTCTCTATATGTATTGGGTAGTTCAGATCCTTTTCCTGGTCTTGAAGAGTAACTTTATGTAGAAGTTCTCCTCTGGGGCCCAGAAGTGCAATTCCCCCTGGTCTCCAGAACAAGGTTGCCCCAGGAATGTCCCCTGTGTAGTCTGTGTGCACTCTCCTGTTGTGGTGGGGAAATGACTGCTGTGGGTACATGATAGGTGGGAGTGGCCCTGGACCAGCTGGCTGCGATGCCTGGCTGTCATTGTGCAGATGCACTGGTGGGTAGGGTTATTATGCTGTTGGCTGTAAGGCCTAGACAAGGCCCAGGCTTGTTTGACACTCTTGGTGGATCATGCCCTCTGACATTAGCAGTCTAAAGGGAAAATCCAAAATGGTGCTCCCCAGTGCCAAAATCAGTATGGCAGAACAAGATAGTAAAAATGGCTGCCTCCAGTGTCTCAGTTCCTGGGGAGAGAGAGGCCCAGCTTTCTCCTGCCTCTCTAGTGGGTGCATTAGTAAGGAGGCCTCCTTCACCTATAGATACGCACTTTTTGATCGTGTTTCTTGCACTGCTTTCCATGTCAAGTGAGCCAGCACATGAGCTTTTTAAAAGTGGGTTATTCTGTCACTATAGTTTCATAGTTTTCCTGAATATATGCCTTGTAACTTTCCAGAGTTGGGTATTTTGGGGGCTCCTCTCTCCTGTGTAGAATCTAAGGGGTAATGTGCCTTACATGGAGTTCCAATCTTTCACTCCTCAGGGTAAATAAACTTCTGTATCTTTGAGATCCCTCCGATCCATGGAGTGCTGCACCTCGGGTGTGTTTTTTTCCTTAGTGAGACAGTGTCTCTGCCTCTTCTACCCATTTTGTTCTTCCTTGTTGCAGAGGCTCTGTTCATCCAGCTTCTCAATCCCCTTCATTGCACTGCTTTCCATGTCACGTGAGTCAGCACCTGAGCTTCTCAATCCAGTTTCTCAATCCCCTTCAGAGGGAATTATTCCATATGCAGTTATGGATTTGTTCTGTCCATGGGAGAGGTGAGTTCAGGATCTTCTATGCCATCTTGAACTCTCCCCCAGAATTATATTATTTAAGTTTTAGTCTTCAGGCATTAAAATAATTTCCCAATGAAGAAAACTTCATCATATTTAAGAACTTCTGTATTTCAATTCTCTATGTTTGGGTTGCCAATAGAAATGCACGTGTCTTAATTCTGAACCTGCTACATTCTGAGTGATGCTTAGGGAGTTTAAAAGTTGGCCAGAAATTTTTATCTCCAGAAATAAATGTAAATTACTCTCATTGCTTACAGGCCAAATGCAATTTCTTTTTTAAAAAAAATTAATCTTTATTTATATAAGAGAGAGAGAGAGTGCAAGTGGGGGACAGGGACAGAGAGAGAGGGAGACAGGATCTGAAGCAGGCTCCAGGCTCTGAGCTGTCAGCACAGAGCCCAGTGCAGGGCTTGAACCCATGAACCGTGAGATCATGACCTGAGCCTAACATGGACGCTTAACCAACTGAGCCACCCAGGCGCCCCCAAATGCAATTTCTAAATCTAACATTGGACCTATGTAGTATTTGTACCCTGAGAAAGATTTCAGAATGTGAATGCATCCGAAAATAACTTAGCTTTATATATATATATATATATATATATATATATATATATATATCTCAAACTTAGAGCAAATGTGTAAGCTTGATAAATTCAATAAGATTGTTACACATTGACACATAAAAGTATGTAAAAAAGAAATTAAAAAATTGTTTCTTTTTTCATTGATGGTTTTGCTGTGAAAAATATAGTTTTTGGTTTCAAAATGCATCTGTTCCAGTGTATTTTGCTTTCAAATCACAAACTTTTGCTAAGTAATTTCAATGAAATTGTTAGCAAAACCCAACTTCGGCTGCTTGCCACTGGAAAGGTAATACTCAAAAGACAGGTGCTGGCTGGAAAGGAAAGATTGCTTTATTTAGGAGTCTGGCAACCTGGGGAGACAGCGGATTGGTGTCCAAGGACCATCTCCGAGGTTCCAGGTTAAGGAGCAGGGTTTTTAAAGGGTAATTCAGGGTAGGAGATTACATATATGTTGGTGAAAAGGGCAGGGAAACTTATGACTATTCATGAGGAAAGGTGGAATACACACATTGAGCAAACATACATGCAGCATACATCCCGTGTTCACTTTGGGGTGGGGACTTAACACCAGAGAAGGAAAAATGCAGCTCCTGGCGTCAGTCAGGAGGTTATTTTACGCCAAGGACAAGGGGCTATGGGCATGTTCCAAGAGCTGTCATAAACTGGAATGGGGTCTTAGGCTCATTATCTGTTAAGGAATGCAGGGCTTTGCTTGTTCATAGGCTGGAACTATATCAGTTGACCTTGAGTTCAAGTCTCTGTAGAAACAGCTAGTGGATTTGTTAGTGGGGTCTGAAAAGACACAATAGCTGATTAGGGAGAAACAATTCTCTAAAAAACAACCTTTAAACTTTCTGCTGGTTTCAGTCTCATTAACACTGTGGGGCATGGTTTCAAAATGATATGTCATTTATTTTTAGACAGCATAGGAATAGTAATTGGACACACAGTGAAATTTGGATTATAGGAAATTTTTGATGCTGATATTTAAAATAATACTGTCCTTGCTAAGAAAAGGGAAGATATAAAAAAATGTAAGAGCAATGATAGTTTAATCTAGCTTTTAACGTGTTTTTATAATTTTAGCTGCATACATAAATCTGTCATCATACATACATAATTTTCCAGGTAAATTTAGGACTTCCTCAACCATTACAATATTTTGTTTACTAATTTGTTCACTCGCACATTTCTTTCTTTTAATTCAGCAAAAACAGTGAGGACCTACTGTTGTTAATACCACCCTATTCTCAATGCCTAGTGTGTGCCGTGTACCATTCACAAGAAAGTTGTGAATGAAAGACAAAAATAGTATCCTTGCTTTTGGATTTGATTGAATTAAAAATAAAATCTACTGTTCATGCTTCAATGGGATAGTTGTTTCCTATGGTAATGTTAAATTTTTAAAAATAAGGAATGACTTAAATTTAGTAAAATATATAGAGATTATTCCCTTCTGAACGTATTTTCATCAACTGCAGAAGGTATCTTTATCACCACGAAATCATGCGTAAGTCTTCTGGTCAAGGAATATTGCATAAGGTTATTTGCTTTTAAATGTGTGACTCAAACTGAAAAGGACAACAAAGAAAATCTTAAAGGCTTCAGTTTGAAACATTAGTAAGTTATTCTCTGCATCATTTTTTTTTATTCCTGACAGTTTCATTATCATTTTTGCTACCTCATTTTTGCTACCAGTGATTTTCAAAAGTGACAAGTTTATATGATGAAATTACGACACATATTTATCTGAGAAAAATTGAGAAATTTTAGATTGGAGATTAATATAACTAAGATCACTTTTAATAATGTGTTATGTAGGGTTAGTATCTCATTTATAAGGAGTTTATTGAATCCCTCTTCATGTGATATTATAATTGCTTAAAACATTTTAATAAATTTATACTTTTATGTACATATTAGATATGATAATTATGTGTGGAGAGTATTAACTAAATAAAAAGTTATGTTTGTATAAAATCTCTGATGAATGGAAAAAGGGGAGAGCAGCCAACTTGTTAATGAATCATGACTTATTTAAGGAATCTGAGGACTTCTTATTTCTTTCTCAGTCGTGTCACATAATTAAAAAATATTTCTGTAGAAGAGGTTCTCTCCATCAGTACACACACACACACACACACACCTACTCTTTTCAAATAGAAGAATCTTCAACTATGTTTCTAAAAGAGGTTTTAATGAATAAAATGATTGAAGATTTAGTGTAACCAAATTGAAGCCCTTTGGAGTACTTTTCTATTTTATTATTTTAACATTGAAGAAATTATTCTTCTCTTACTGACATGTTTACTATATTTAAATAAACTCTCTGAATAAATATAACATCCTGTGTCACATTTTGAATAAACTGTGTAGGTAAAATTTTAAAATTATTAAAATTGCTAGCAGAATCTAAGAATATGTTTACGTAAATAAAACAGATTAGAAAATGTGAAGCATTTATGTGTGACTTAGGTTATAATATCATATAAATTTGATTACTTGTTTAGTTATTTATAGATACTAAAACTATACTTAGAGCTATGTAGGTGTCTATAAAATATGACTTAAAGTAAATGTATTTCTCATGTAAATATGCATCTCTTTCTTTGTGAAAAAGTAAAGTCACTGAGAAGAAACATGCTTCTTAAGTCTATTGGCAGAAGCCCGAATACTCCTTTGTTTTGATAAGTGGATTCTAAAGCACAGTTAGTGAATCTAAAACTTTAGATTTCTTAGAGAATTCTAAAGGGAGAAAGACTGGGATAGCTACAGAGTCCCAGATTTTGCAGATTACTCTGAGAGTCTGAGGATAGTGCACAGATTTGATATGTAGAGCCTGTTCTCAACCTCTGTTCCAGTGAAGGTAGTCATTTTACTCTTTACAAAAGTTCACTGGTACATACTGAGACCGACTCCTCAGATAGCACTGGAAAATTTGAGCTTTAAGTGCGGGCTTCCTTCTGGCACACTTACACGGAAGGTGTGTGAATGTGAATAAGATGAGTCTGTGTATGTGCGTGAGTCTGTCATGGTGGTGGAGCTTAAATGACAAACCGCTTGCTGAAAATGGCCTTTTGAAATTTCCAATTGGGAAATTTAAGTGGAAGGTCTAAAGGTAAATTTTATATATATAAAATCTATTTTCTATCATATATAATCATTATATTCATAATTCATAATATTCACATATACAATACTCATGTACGGTCAAATATTTATAATAGTCAAGTATATATATTCATGAATTTTATATATATATATATATATATATATATATATATATATATATATATGATTTCCCAAAGTCCTATTTAAATAATTTAGATTTTAGTTGCTACCTTTGCTGTCTTTCTCATTCACCAGCCCCTCTTTTTTGCCAGATATTGTCATAGACACAGTGCATAAATTGGTATGGACTAGACACTAGACCTGTGGTTGCTCCGTCAAAACCAGATACCTCATCAAGACACAATTACTCTTCTAAGCTCAGCTGAGATCTCACAATTGGCAAATTGTAACGGCACATTAGAAAAGCGGTGGGGATCCTCTTTCTTAAGGTTGGCTGCTGGTAGCTAAAACAAAGTCCCATCAAAGCAGGATGGAAATGTGTTTCCATTTGGGCTATTTAATAACAAACATTCTCTAAATATGTTAATATATTGGCACTCCATATCTTTTCTTTCTTGTGTATTTTTGTATAATTATGTTTATAGAAACGTATTTTTTAAACATTCTTACTCAATGGGATTGTACAAATATCTATGTGGTGTAAAGTATATAATGATCAAGCTAACACTTGCATACCAGCTGAAAAAATAACATTACCAATACATGTTCATAATTGAAAAAAAAATGGAAATAACCTACATATATAATGACAGGAGATGCATAAACACATTTTGGATTTTCCACTCAGTGTATCTTAATTATGTGTGCTATCCACCTCTAGACACTGCCATCTGGCTCTGGCCCAGAAAATATGTCTCAGTGTTTGTTCAGATAAAGGATAAGGTCCTGCTACCTGAAGTACTTCTAGGAAATAATGTGTTTTATTTCTTAGAGTAAGCATAACTTTTACCCAGCCGTAACTTAGGGTAAGTAGAATCCATATGTATTATACTAACAAGGCAAAAACTATAGTATACCGACAGTATATATAATGACATAGTTTCCTTTTTCAGTAAAATCAGTAAATATCGATAATGGAGATCCCAAAGGTGAAGCATAGAACTCAGGAGTAAGAACAGTAGGAAATTAAGCAGTAGAGTCAAAAGCTGGCCCTTCTGTGGCCTTTTGTAATATCAGGGCTATCCTAGACACTGGGGTTAGCCTACACCTCTGTTTTCTCTAAGAGCATTTCTGATTGCTAGAGTTCAGTGTAAAATAATTGTTATGTATGTTATGGGGAATGAATGCAGATTTAATAATTCAGAGACCATCAACTGAATAATCTCTATGGCTTATGATCTGGCTGAAATACACACAATTTCTTTAGATTCTCTGAGTGTGGTTGGCTCTTCAAATTTAGTCAACAAATTAGGAATGGATGCCTTTCACCAGTAAATCTTTGGTTCATGGTAATTGTGACCATCTTTTAGATCTTGTTTGTGAGTGTGGTTTGGAGACAGAGTCTGTCTCATTGAGGAGATAAATGCCTCAGTCATTTATAAACCACCGTCTTTGGAAATAGAATCCATGGGGAAGTCAAAGGTTAGAAATACCAGAAGATTTCCGTAATCCACATATTGTGGTAATGTGGTCTGTGTTATGGTTAAATATTGGATTTTTATTCATTGGTATTTCAGCTGAGAACTCTCACAAGCCTGGAAGCGCCTGAGATAAATGTTGGTTTGCGCTTTGATCCTTTGACATAAAATAACCTGTCAAAAGTTTATTCCATGACATAAGCCTTGTTATATGGGCAACATTTTCAAGCCCTAAATGTTCAGGTAACCCGATGGTCTAATCAGTTGCTATTAAATTGTTTTGCCAAACAGAGATAATAGTCAACTGATTAGACCATCAGATTTTTTAAATATCCTTTTGAAGAGATGTTTTATGAATAGAAAAAAAATTAAATATACCCTGTCCTTAATTTTTATTCTCAGGTTGGAGAGACAAGATGCAAAAAGGTTTGCACCTCTAAGTCTGACCTGAGGTCTAATGACTTCAGCATTGTTGGAAGCTTACCAAGAGATTTCGAATTATCCAATTATGACTGCTATGGAAAACCTATTGAAGTCAACAATGGGCTTGGGAAATCTCAGGCAAAGAACAACAAGAAGCCGCCCCCTGCCAAACCTGTTATTCCAACAGCAGCTAAGCGAATTGATCTTTACGCAAGAGCATTGTTTCCTTTCTGCTTCTTGTTCTTCAATGTTATATATTGGTCTATATATTTATGATAAATCTTTTTCATTTGTGTAAAATAAAATCCCATGTCATTGTGACCAACCTCATTCATAAATGCCAGTCTGAAAAATTTTGCATTTTCATAGCAATATATTGCATTTTGGATGCCATGTGATTGTAATAAAAATGTGGCACCTAACTTTCGAATGGCAGCATGATCTTGTTACGTCTGTGCTCTACTGATGATGTATATATGTATAGCAAACATATTGCTTTAGGAATAAATGAAGGATAAGCATACTCCATACAATAAAATCTAAACCGTTCTCTTCGGTTAGTGTAAATTGCAAATATTTCACATAATTCTGATAATAAAATGATGTGCACGCTGGATCCTGTTATGATGACCACTCTAATGTATGTAGTATTTTGGATTTCCTTCCTTGTAACTTTCAGAGAAAGCCATCTTATTCTTGTATAATTTTAGATGGTACTATCACAGATTAAGCAAAAATTATATTACATATTGTTTAAACTTTGTAAGTAGAAATATATTAACTATAATTATGTGGGCTCTGTGGAGAAATAAAGTTCAAAAAGTTACTAGTTTGTAAAATCAGCTCATTTTAAAGTGTGTCTGTGTTGTCAAAATGCCAGGTTATGAAACACGGTAAGCATTTTTGAAACAGAGGGACATCTGGATTTACATAAATTCATACTGAATTCTGGCTTCTGATAAAAATAAAGGATAGATACATTGACTAAATGTTTCTGACAAAAGAAATTCTATTTAATCCATCTTAAAGCCTAAATATATTTTCATGGATTTCATTTTGTTGATATAGAATATACAAAATCATTGTGCCTTAAAGAGTCATAAATATTTTAAATTGGAATATAATAATGGATATATGATTCCACATAATTTTTAAGAAACCAAGAGGAAAATACCCTATTATTAGAAGTAACGAGTTTGAAAAAAAAAATCTTTGAAGGATTTTAGCTTCTTTATTTTATTAAAATGCTTACATATTTTAAAGTAAAACTAAATTTTTTTAATTCATTTCTTTTTTATTTGAATAATTTCGGATTTGTTATAAAACATTTAAAGATTAAGTATATAATGTCTTTGTCTATGTTAGGCCTTCTAGTTGTATTTTTGTTCTTGCTACAAGTCTAGATTACTTAGATTTATTTACTTTGATCTTCAGTTTGAAAGTAGGCAATTTCTGGTCTCTAAGTGTCCTATATCCTAGTGGTATCCACCCAATGTACCTTTTTATTTCTCCATAGTTGAAATTGGAATTATCAGTAATTCATATAACACAAACATAAGACCAAATAAGTATATTTACATTATTTGGAGAGTTCTGTCGCAGATGAGAGTTTATATGGTTAATTCGACAATAAAGTGTGTTTAAATATTGTTTATGCAAATTGCTATGTGTCATTCAATGCTATTTTATTAAAGACTTTAACTTTTAAAAATTTTCACCGATTACCGAATTTTTAAAAAAATAAGATGTAATCTAATCCTCTGTAGAACTTCAGCACCCCCTAGTTGCAAAAGCTCAGGCATCTGAATAGTTTTAAAATGCCACAAGTAACCCCACTGATGGACTTCAATATCCTGCAAGGACCCAAGGCAGTAACATCTTAATGGAACCATGCTAGGAAGAAAATGCCTTGAGTAAGACTTAAACCATTTACAACTTTTATTTATAAAAATGGCATTTGCTTATAATACATTTTTTATATTTCTGCAAATTTCACTCATATTCAGAAGTTTGATTTAGATATAGAGTTTTAAGTGGGAAATGTACCAAATGGAAGACAGGTTTCATTATACAAGAATTTATTTATTGAAAATAATGTGAATGAATTCCTTTCTGTAATATTTTAGCCTCCTAAGATCAATTTTAATACCAAACTAAATACATAGCCATCTAAGGATTAAGTGTGTATATAGAACTTCAAGTGGAACATTAGACAGTGATCATAACAATGAAGTCCAATTAGTGTCCACTTAACAGTTGTTCTATAATTATTAGCTCAAGGACTTAGTCGCTTAACCCCAGGGTAGTTCTGGTCTGTGTCTTTAAATATTATGTCTTTCTAGGAGACTTGCAGTGTATTTACCGTATCTCAGTATCTCAGATCCAGTGTCTCCAAAATAAAAATTATCTTGTCCTCACAATCAGTAGGTTCTCTTATTCCCTATTCCTGTTAAAGCCGTCCCTGTTGCAGTCAGCCATATTAAATCTTCTTTCCTTCTCTCACTCTACACCCGTTCAAGTACCGAGGCATATGGATTCTCCCTCTCACACCTACCACTTCCTCCTCTCTGTTTCTGCTGACACAACCCTAATTCACTTGCCCTTTCCCATTCCTTATCAGACTGTTACAGCAGACTCGCTCCACTAGAACTCAGCTTATTATTATTATTATTTTCATCAGGTAGGCTTCACACCCAATGTGGGGCTTGAACTCATGATCCTGAGCTCAAGAGTCACATGCTCCACTGACTGAGCCATCCAGGCACCTCAAATCAGCTTCTTTTTGAACTGTGTGATACTCATTTTTTTTTAATTACCCAAGTAAGATATGAATACCTTGATGTATTAGAAACCAAGATGTATTTCGAGTAAGCACTCAAAGTTGCTGTCATGGCAGCTGCTCTCCAAGCTCTTTTCTCTTTTCCCCAGAGGTCACCACCTTAGGCATCTGCCTTAGGCATTTACAACTCTATCCATTTTTTTAAATCAAATTTTTAATTAAAAATTTTTTTAACATTTATTTATTTTTGAAAGAGACACATAAACAAAGCATGAGTGGGCGAGGGGCAGAGAGAGAGAGGGAGACACAGAATCCCAAGCAGGCTCCAGGCCCTGAGCTGTCAGCACAGAACCTAATGTGGGCCTTGAATCCACGAACCCCAAGATCATGACCTGAGCCAAAGTTGGACCCTTAAATGACTGAGCCACCCAGGCACCCTTATCCAGTTGTGTTTTTTTAAATGTTCATTTATTTATTTTTGAGAGAGAGCACAAGTCAAGGAGGGATACAGAGAGAGAGGGAGACACAGATTCCAAAGCAGGCTCCAGACTCTGAGCTGTCAGCCCAGAGTGGGGTTCAAACCCATGAACCGTGAGATCATGACCTGAGCCAATGTTGGGCACTTAACTGACTAAGCCACCCAGGTGCCCCCCCATCCAATTTTTAAATATGAAAGATAATTTAATGTAATGGGATTTAACATAAAGGGGATTTTACCATATGTTTGGTTTTGCAATTAGCTTATTTTTTATTTAATATGTCTTGGAGATCTTTCTTTGTGAGGACATATTGGACATTCATAGGTCTATCTTCTGTCTCCTATTATTTTATAGCATGAATATGCCTGAATGTAGCTTCCTCTTAAACAGAAATTTGTGCACATATGAGTATTCTTCCATGAGACAAATGCCAGAAGTGAAGTTACTTAGTTGAAAGATGTATACATTTTAGATTTGGGGAGTTCTCCCAGATTTCCCTCCTAAAAGCTACAAATGTAGCTTTTCATCATGATAAACTCTCACAACCTAGTCATCTCTTAACCTATCTTATGTCATTGACATATTACTTTTATAGCTTTTTTGAAATTGTTTCAGACTTTTAGAAAGCTTGCAAAAATATTCCAAAGAATTCCTGTGTACCATTTATCCAGTTTCCTCAAATGTGAATATTTTATCATATTTGCTTTATTCCCCACTACTGTGTGTGTATGCATGTGTGCGTGTGTGTGTGTAAGTGTGCGTGTGTGAGTGCGTGTGTGTGTCCTTGAGACATTTTTTTTCTGAAACATTTAAAATAAAGTTGCATGAAGATATGTGATGTCCCTTTACCTCTACGAACTTCAGTGTACGTTTCCTAAACAAGAACTTGGTACCACCATAATGCCAAGTATCCATATCAAGAAATTAACATTAATAAAATGCTATATTCTAGAGACTTTATTCCAATTTGCCAATTGCCCCACTGTGTTCGGAGGGGGTGTTCAAGATCCAATCCAGTTTCATATATTTCACTTAATTATCATGATGTTAAGTTCTGTAAAATAAAACTGTGATCGTGGCATTCTGGTCAAACATCTCAAGTGCCTTGTGTTGCCCAATGAGCTAAGTAAAAAAAATCCTCTTTCTGACATGAGATTCTCTCCTGTTAAATGTTTAATTTATCCCTGAAGCTATTTCTCATACTACTCCTCTGCTCACATTTTGAAATCCAACCAAATTGATTTTGACCTTTATGTTTCATTTAGTAGTGATTGGAGTGTCAAGTTCAGCCAGGTACCTTGCCTTACAGGAAAGTGGTTTATGTTTCACTATTTCTTTTACGTGTGCCAGCCTTGGATGTCATGTCTTTAAATACTCCTTTTAACTGATGTGTTTTCACTCAACATTGTCTTTTAGTCATATGGTTACATCTCTATTGAAAAATAAAGTTAAAATATTTCCCATTACATACACAGTGTTTAACTTAAGCTGCTCTAAAAACAACTCAATTTATCATCTATTACACTGAAAACTTCAGCTTACGCAAATAGTTGAATATAAAATTTTAAAGTACCAAGCCTAGGGGTGCCTGGGTGGCTCAGTCAGTTAAGCGTCTGACTTCGACTCAGGTCAAGATCTCACAGTTTGTGATTTCAAACCTCGCATTGGGCTCTGTGCTGACAGCTCAGAGCCTGGAGCCTGCTTCAATTCTGTGTCTCCCTCCCTCTGCCTCTCCCCTTCTTGCACTCTCTCTCTCTCTCTCTCTCAAAAATAAATAAATATTAAAAATACAATACCAAGCCTGTGATAAATGGTTAGAAATATTTTTGATAACTTTTACTCAATGCTTTCTTGTTAGAATATTACCTTGCTTTAGAATAGCAGATTTATTCCAATTATATTTTCACATTAAAGCATATGTTTATATAACATATTAATAATTTAGCATTCATTAACTCACCCTCACTTTTTAACTAAACAGACTTTCTTGTGACTAATATTAATGGATAATATGAATGTTATATTCAAGGTTGGTTATAATCTTAGTGTGTGTATACACATATATACAGACATTTAATATTTTATATTTAATATGTTTTATATTTTCTCTACATATATACCCATATATTGTTATATATGCATATATATTATTTTATTTTGTCCTTACTCAGCAAGAACAATGAAATTTTGGAATTTCTATATTCTAAACAATAAATACCATTTACATTTCCACAAGTACTTTAAAATTTCTCACATCTCACATATCATACCCCAGACAATTCTTTCTAAACCCTCTTTAGCCTAGAATACTGAAAAAAAAAAATGTAGCTCGGTAAATGCTTCTTGGGTATTTAATATCTTAATAGGTGTTAACCAAAAACTGTGAAGACAGAGATTCCATTCCTAAATGAGAGTCAACAGTGTGAGAAGGAAATATATGTTAAATTCCCAAATCACTATAAAACAAATCAGAACGCATAATGCATATTATCAAAGCATAAGGAGGAACAAAATCATTTGTGTAAAAGGAAAAAAACCTGTCTTAAGAAAAAGTAAGTAAGAAATACTTTAATATACCCATTAATAAAGGCCATTTTACCATTGATCATAGAATTTTGAAGCTAGACATTAGCTAAAAAAAGAAAATTATGATGCGTAAAGTGCAGAAACATTGCAATTAAAAATGTCGAAGTGCTATTTGAATTTTATTTCCTAGTTAACATTGCTGAGGAAATAATGAACAGTAAAGGAAATTTTCCTTAGCTGATGATGTAATGCACTTTACCTAATGTTTGTTTCTTAACTAAAACTCCCATCTGATCTTAATCCTGTAGCTTGAAACATTTTTCAGTAAATCCCAATTTGCAGCCTGAGGCAACTGCAGTTCAATTAATATCATTCACAGCGAGGCTGTCAAAAGGAGTCAGAGCCCTCCACCCCTTCAGCAAGAATGCAGTCAAACTACAGGTCCTTTCCCAATTACCTCATCAAACAGGGATTTTATTAGTCAATTAGCATTGCCTCACCCTATGCCATCGATGACACATAACAGAAACCCCCCATTTGGTGAAACGGTAAACAAGATGAAGAGGCAAATGATTTCAGTTTTTGAAAAGCTCAGCTCAGTTCACTGTATGTTCCCATGGGATATTCTTTTAAGTGTTTATTAGAGTTGGAAGTATAGCAGGAGGGAAATGGCATTTAACAATAGTAAACACCCTGTCCACTTCTCTTTGAGGACTGCGACCTCACGCCATATAGCTTTTAGGTATCTCCTCCTTAGGACACAAGCACACAAGCACATCCGCTTGCTTTGCTAACAGGGGTTTTTTTGTTGTTGTGTTGTTTTGTTCTGTTTTTTGTTTTTTGTTTTTGTTTTTTTTATAAATCTAAGTCAGAATTTTCAGGCTTGTCAGCTACAAAGATGATCTTTAACTTATTAACTGGGAGAATTATATGGAACTCATTAAGAGGGAATACCTAATAAAGTCTGCCTTAGACTATTATAAAGCCTCATTCTAAACACAGCTGCACTTGTCTGGTTCATTCATTTGTGTACTCAAAAGCCCTTTCATTCAAAAATCACTGGAGTTTCCAATCAGTCCACGGGCATCTTAGAAGCTTCCAAATTTCTAGATGAATTAATTTAAATGTCTAAAGAAAAATGTGAACTTTCCTAATGAATATATGCGGGACATGCATCATATAAAAATAATCTTAGGGTCTAAACAAAGACGAAAGCCAATTATTGTATTATATAGGGAGGCGGGAGTGGGTAGCAGAAAGACTAAAAGTTATAGGACCTAGGTTATAGTTCTGAGTTTGCCATATACAATCCTGCAAACCTTCTCAAAGAATCTTTTTCTCCGTTACCCTATTTTTAAAGAGGGAATAAAAATAATGCAAGAATGACCAATTACAACATGTAAGCCTGCCTTTTATAGTCCATTATAGACGAGGATTTGGGAACATAGAATCGAGGCTAGAATCCTATTTGCTAGTGTAAATCTTGGCAAGTCATTCAACATCTGTGGGCCACAATTTGCCTATTTCTAACTCAGGGGTCGCAATGACAACCTCGTAACGTTTTTGTGGCGTTTTAATTTGTTGTTATAGGTAACATGCTCAGCAGAGTCCCCAGCACATAGTACGTGTAATAAGTTATGGTTCTTATCATTTCATTTTATTTCTTACCACTATACACTATTTCTAAGGAAGCTGCCACTTTTCAAAAGTTCTTTATTAAAATAACGAGTATTGGGCTAAAAAATACACTGACATTTTGACAATAGATTCACATTATATCTGTCCTTCAGGTATTTTAGCACTCATAATCATCGAGATCAATTTGGAGTATAAAGGACTTTAAAAATAGAAACATCAGGAACTATAAATTGCCTATTAAAATATTCTTGGAATGTGTAAAAAAAAATCTTCGGACTATTTACTTGGAAGTCCATAATGTAAACATTAGGTTGTGGGTAACGGAATATAGTAATGCCAAAAACTCAGAATCCACATATTTAAGGGTCATATTCTACATGTATCCTATACAAATAGATAAATGAGAATATTATAGATTTTTTAAAAAATAATACAGAAAAGAATTTTCTAGATATGTTACCCATCTTGTTGAAATTGAGCTTAGTCTCTAATAACCCATGAATGTATGGTAGTAATACAAGATAATTAATGCTCGTAACAATTATCCTGGAGAACTGCACGATTCTCAAGTTCTTTCTGAAACATAGAGGGAATACTAAATTATGTTCAGTAGAATTTTCATTTTAATATATTTTATTGTACTTTAATTCTTTGAAGATTGGTAACCCAACTATGTACTGAACATATTCTCAATTAACCCAAATATCCAATTAACCCAATTCCGTATAAATGATAATGTGTTGCATTCTGAACTTATATTGAAAATATATGAGGCCAACCCCTAAGTAACAAAATTATATTGAACTTCTTAAGGCAACATAATTTATATGATAGCCATAGTATTTATCCATTTATGAAGAAACTTGTGTTAAAAACTTGACATCTAACAGGTGTAATGCTGTGAAAATATTAAAGTAAAAACTTAGTATACGTGTGTGTGTGTGTATGAATAGGTGTAAGTGAATATATATATTATATATATATATATGTATGTGTACACACACACACACATAGTATAGTAACAATTGGTGTTTTATTTGCAACTAAGACATACTATATTTTGCCCTTTATGAAGTACTAAAGGGTACCTATTTTATGTATATATGGAACAGTTTCACATTAAGGTTACATTAGAAGCTCTTTGAGAGAATGCCTATTTAAGGATCAAATAAAATCAGTGTGTGCTAATTGATATGAACCAGATGGCCCATAGAGAAAAACTTAGTCTCAACAGATTGTTCCATTTATTTATTTGTGTGCTATTCACTGAAAACACTCCCATTCTTGTATACGCCCCAGGTTAATTCTGCCCCACCTCATAAAATGAACTATAGCTTCTCCCCACATCATTCTATACATCAAGAACAACTCCTGTTTTTTACATTCCAAAGGGCTCAGGAAGGAAACACACCCAGCTGCCTTCCCATTTCTCTTAGTCCAGTTCTTTTGAGTTTGCCCATGATTCAGGTTAAATCTAACTCCTTCCACCAAACGCTGTGTCAGTCCTGTCCTCCAACGCAGGTTGGCAACTGCAGAATATCCTGTCTTGGTAGGATTCCTTCTCTTGGTGTCTATTCGTGAGTCATCATCCTTGATCCCAGCCCAGATGGCAGCCCTTCTTCTTCCATTCTTCCACTTCCATGGCTCAACCTCCTCTCGTGCCCTCAGGTCCATATGTTTCCGCATGTGTCCTCTGTGCCCCCTGGAATGCCCATGCTGGTATAAATAAAATCTTATCATCCTTAAGCTTTATGTGTGTGTGTTTTAATGTTTATTTATTTATTTATTGGGAGAGAGAGCATGAGTGGTGGAGGGGCAGAGAGAGAGAGAGAGAGAGGGAATCCCAAGCAGACTCCACACTGTCAGCACAGAGCCCAACATAGGACTGGAACTCAGGAACTGTGAGATCCTGACCTGAGCCGAAATTGAGAGTTGGTCGCTTAACCAACTGAGCCACCCAGGCGCCCCAAGCTTTATGTGTTTTATTCATTCCCCTGCCTTGCCCATACTTAATCAAAAGTGGTTATCAACTATATCAGTTTCAGATGGGCCCTGTTTATCTTCCCTCACAACGTACGGGGTAAGGGACCTGAATTAGTGTCTTGCTTGGTCTCCAGTAGTTTTCCAGATTATTTCTCTACCAATGTATTTTAGACCATTGGAGCCAGTATAAGAAATCACCATAGACTGGATGAACAACAAACATTTATTTCTCACAGCCCTCGAGTCTGATAGTTTGAGATTAGGGTGCCAGCACAGTTCTTAGGGAACTCTTCCTGGCATACAGAGGGCCATGTTTCTGTGGTGTCCTCACATGGCAAAAAGAGAGCTCGTTAGCTCTCTGGCCTCTTCTAGGAGAAATAATCCCATTCATGAGAACTCCACCCTCATGACCTAATTACTTCGCCAAAGCCTAATCTCTAAACACCTTTACATTGGGATTAGGATTTCAACATATGAATTTGGGGGAGCCCAAACATTCACACCACTGCACTATACAAAACTACTTTTCTTTTTCTTTTTTTTGATGCTTGAATTATCTTCCTTTATTATGCTTTTAAACAGGTGTGTGTATCTATGAAAGAGAGATCTGTGGGAATGGAAAACAATCAGAAAAATGGTAAAGGAAATATAATAATTACTTATTTTCCAACACTGAGAATTAAATCACTCTAACTTTCTGAAATATTTGATTTGAATTTTTTAATTCATTTTATTGATAAGTAACATATGAATACTTTGTCTTATTTGGTTTTTTAATTAGAACTATGAAACCTGATAAAGGGAAACCTCACTAAAATGGATCCAGGAGACCAGAAGGGGAAGCTCCTAGCCCCTACCACTTGTCATCCATTGCAGCCGGGCAGGAAGAGACATAACTTGCAAATGATAATACTTTAGCTACTACTTTACTACCCAGCAGGAGGAAAAGGTTTTGCTCCTCCCCCAGCAACAACTCAGCCAATGAGAGACTGTCACAACTCAGCCAATGAAAAGCCACTGCATTTCAAACTCCCAGTTTACTCCAATGAACTTTTTGTTTATAACAGACCTCCTGTTGTGTTTATAATGTAAACAACATGCTATGTTTTGTTTATAACAGCCCTTCTATAACAATCCCCATCCTCTATAAGGCATATAACTTTCTTTTGTTCTCCAGACTTGCCTAAGATTTGCCATAGCTTGTTTGTCCTGAATTGCCAATTTTCTGCTATTTCGGAATAAATTCACTGTTGCTGCTAAAATAACAGTTTTATTTTTAAAGTTAACAGAACCTAAAGTATAAACTTGAAATTGTCACCTGTTATTTATCTAGAGTCTCTGCAGTTATGCCTAGAGGCAATTATGATTATCAGTAGGTTTGTATTTTTCCAAATATTATCTTATGATATTAAAGAAAAAATATACAAATAGTAGTGTTTTAAAATTTACATAAATGATATCTAAGTATATATATCACACACAATATTAGATTTTTATTTATTTTTTTATTTTTTAATGTTTATTTTTGAGAAAGAGACATACAAAGCGTGAGTGGGAGAGAGGCAGAAAGAGAGGGCGACGCAGAATCCGAAGCAAGCTCCAGGCTCTGAGCTTTTAGCACAGAGCCCGATGCAGGGCCCAAATCCTAGAACTGTGACATCGTGACCTGAGCCAAATTCGGATGGTTAACCGACTAAGCCACCCAGGTGACCCTGTGAGAATGATTTTTTTAAATGCTTATTTATTTATGCTTGTTTATTATGCTTATTTATTATTTATGATATAGAGAGAGTATCCGAGCAAGAGAGAGAGGCAGAGACAGAGGGAGACAGAGGATGGGAAGCAGGCTCCACATATCAGCGCAATGCCCAATGCTGGGTTTGAACCCGAGAACCAGGAGATCATGACTTGAGACAAAATCAGGAGTTGGAGCTAAACTGAGCCACCCAGATGCCCTGGAATGATTTTGTGTAGTACATAACTACAGGTAGAACACCTGCACATTAAAAAAATAATTTATAATACAAAGTTTTTTGTAGGATAACTATATCAATTTACACACCTAACATTGTATAAAAGAACTTATTTTCACCCTCATTCAGCAAGAGATACAGTCAGAATTTAACAATTAGAAATTTACCAAGCTAAAGTGCTAAATACATTCATTGTCTCAATTTGAAGCTATTGACATAATTACATTGTTTTTTCTTCTGTAAACTATTATGTAGTTACTGTGTTAGAAGATTTTCTAAAGCAAAATAATACCTGTATTCCTGACATAAGCAGTTTTTTCTGTGATGTATTATTTTTAGCATGATCCTTTTTGTATTTAATATTGTCTTTTAAAAATTATGAAAAATTGCTATATCTGTATTTATATGTGAGATGGGCCAAAATAATATCATTTTCTTGCGCCATCCATATTCTGTTCATGCATAAAGATTATACTAGTATCATAAAATGAGTTGAATATCTTCCTGTTTCTTTCTAGAGTCTGGAAGAAATTAAATAAGCCCAGAATTAATGGTCTCAGAGTTTTCTAGAACTCCCATAAAACAGACCCAGTCTTATGCTATTGAGGATACAATGGGGGACATTTATAAATCTGAGTGCATTTGAGCAAAAAAAGGATTGGTTTATTCAGGATTTTTCCTGGTTAGATAAATTTTGATAATTCATATATTTCTGGGAAATTACCGATTGCATTTAGCTTTTTTCTTTTTTGCTTTTCTACAGTTTTTAAAAAATATTTATTTACTTATTTTCAGATAGAGAGAGAGATAGAGAGAGACCAGAGTAGGGTGAGAGAGAGAGAGAGAGAGAGAGAGAGAGAGAATCCAAAGCAGGCTCCACACTGTCATCACGGATCCCAATGTGGGGCTCCATCCCATGAACTGTGAGATCATGACCTGAGCTGAAACCAAGAGTCAGATGCTTAATCTACTGAGACACCCTGGTGCTCCTTTTGCATTTAAATGTTTAAGTTATTGATGATTATGCTTGAATTAATGTCTTGTGGTGTAAAAATATCTATTATAATCTGTATCACTTTTTCTCTTAATGGTATTTACTCATGTCCCTTTCTTAATTGCAATTACATAGGTTTTCAATTTTGTTAGCCTTATCAGAGAATCCATTTATTTCTTTATTGATTAACACTGTTTGATTTATTTTGTATGTACCGCTTCATTAATTTCTCCTTTATCTTTGTTATTTTCTTTCTTCTATTTTGTTTGCATCTATCTTGTTTTTCTTTCCTAAACTTCTTGATTCAAATGCTCACTCCATGTTTTTTCAATTATTTTTGTTTTCCAATAAATGCATTTAAAGCTACAAATCCCACTGTAAGTAATTTGCATGAGACACTTTTTTTTATGTACATTTAGGCTGAGGTTCAGTTATAAATGCTTTTAAGTTTACATTTTTCTTTATTCTGTAACCTGAAATTATCAACGAGTGTGGCTTGTACTATCCAAACTCACAGGATGTAGGGCTACCATTTCGTTAGGAATATCTATTTTTTGACTGTCAATTCATTATTGATTTCTTATTTTACTAAGTGTGATTGATGAACATGATCTGTGAGAAAAATTCTTAAAAAAATGTCAGGGAATTCTATTGATTTGGCTTTCTTCATTTTAAGGCTCTATTAGTCTGTGTGTGTTTGTAGATACAGTATATATATTATATAATTAGTCAAGACTGACATTTTCCGGGGGATTATTTAATTTCTTTGCATAAATTTTGCTATTTAGTTCAATTTCATGCCTTTCCCTTTAAATTTCATATTTTATTTGGCCTCGTTTTAATTTTGTCACATAATTTTCTCTTTGCTGACCTTTTTATTTTTTCAGTGTTGTCACATATGAACTACAAATACTTATGCTATGTAAGCTTTTTATTTTTATTATTATTTATTTGTTTATTTTTATTTATTTTTATTTATTTTTATTTATTTTTATTTTTTAATATGAAATTTATTGTTAAATTGGTTTCAATACAACACCCAGTGCTCATCCCAACAGGTGCCCTCCTAAGTGCCCATCACCCACCCTTTCCTCCCTCCTACCCCCCATCAACCCTTAGATTGTTCTCAGTTTTCAAGAGTCTCCTATGGTTTGGCTCCCTCTCTAACTTTTTTTTCCCTTCCCCTCCACCATGGAACTAGAGAGTGTTATGCTAAGTGAAATAAGTCACACAGAGAAAGACAGATACCATATGTTTTCACTCTTATATATAAGCTTTTTTAAATCTAACTTGAATACTGTCTTTTTATTTAAGTTCATAAAATTCATTTATTTCTATCCACTATCAATAATCCATTAGAAAATGCATATTTTCTTTTTTCTCATAAACAAAATCTTATATTTATTTATTTATTTATTCATTCATTCATTCATGTATTTATTTATTACAATTTAAATCCAAGTTAGTTAACATACAATGTAATAATAATTTCAAAAATAGAATTTAGTGATTCATCACTTGCATGTAACACCCAGTGCTCAACCCAACACATGTCCTCCTTGATGGTGCTCATCCCTTTAGCCCTTCCCTCACCCAACATCCTGCCAGCAGCCCTCAGTTTGTTCTCTGTATTTAAGAGTCTCTATGGTTTGTCTCCTCTGTTTTTAATTTATATTTGCTTCCCTTCCCTTATGTTCAACTGTTTTGTATCTTAAATTCCACATGTGAGTGAAATCATATATTTGTCTTTTTCTGACTGACTTATTTTGCTTAGCATAATGCAGTCTAGTTCCATCCACATAATTGCAAATGGCAAGATGTCATTCTTTTTCATTGCTGAATAGTATTCCATTGTGTGTGTGTGTGTGTGTGTGTGTGTGTGTGTGTATACGTATATACATATATACACCACATCTTTCTTATCCATTCATCAGCCAATGGACGTTTGGGATCTTCCCATACTTAGGCTATCACTGATACTGCTGCTATAAACATTGGGGTGCATGTGCCCCTTCGAATCAGCACTCCTGTATTCTCTGGATAAATACCTAGTAGTGCAATCGCTGGGTCATAGGGTAGTTCTATTTTTAATTTTCTGAGGCACTTCCACAGTGTTTTCCAGAGTGGCTGCACCACTGTGATTACCCATCAGCAGTGCAAAACTGTTCCTCCTTCTCTGCATCCTTGCCAACATCTGTTGTTGCCTGAATTGTTGTTATTCTCACAGGTGTGAGGTGGTATCTCATTGTGGTTTTGATTTGTATTTCCCTGATGATGAATGATGTTCAGCATTTTTTCATGTGTTGGTGGCCATCTGAATGTCTTCTTTGGAAAAGTGTCTATTCATTTCTTTTGCCCATTTCTTCACTGGATTATTTGTGTTTTAGGTGTTGAGTTTGATAAGTTCTTTATAGATTTTGGATACTAACCCTTTATCTGATATGTCATTTGCAAATATCTTCTCCCATCCCATCAGTTGCCTTTTAGTTTTGTTGATTGTTTCCTTCACCGTGCAGAAGTTTTTATCTTAATGAGGTCCCAATAGTTCATTTTTACTTTTGCTTCCCTTGCCTCTGGAGACATGTCAAGTAAGAAGTTGCTGCAGCCAAGGTCAAAGAGATTGTTGCCTGTTTTCTCCTCTAGGATTTTGATACTTATGTTTAGGTCTTTCATTCATTTTGAGTTTATTTCTGTGTATGGTGTAAGAAAGTGGTCTAGGTTCATTCTTCTGCATGTCGCTGTCCAGTTTTCCCAGCACCATTTGATGAAGGGACTGTCTTTTTTTTTCCATTGGATATTCTTTCCTGCTTTGTCAAAGACTAGTTGGCCATACACTTGTGGGTCCATTTCTGGGTTCTCTATCCTGTCCCATTGATCTATGTGTCTGTTTTTGTGCCAGTACCATACTGTCTTGATGACTACAACTTTGTAATACAGATTGAAGTCTGGAATTGTGATGCCTCCAGCTTTGGTTTTCTTTTTCAGGATTGCTTTGGCAATTTGGGGTCTTTTCTGGTTCTATACAAATCTTAGGATTGTTTGTTCTAGCTCTGTGAAGAATGCTGGTGTTATTTTGATTGGGATTGCATTGAATTTGTAGATTGCTTTGGGTAATATTGACATTTTAACAATATTTGTTCTTCCTATCCACAAGCATGGAATGTTTTAACATTTTTTTTGATGTCTTCTTCAATTTCTTTTATAAGCTTTCTATAGTTTTCAGTGTATAGAATTTTTTTATCTCTTTGGCTAGTTTTATTCCTAGGTATTTTATGGGTTTGGGTGCAATTGTAAATGGGATCAAGTCCTTGATTTCTCTTTCTGCTGCTTTATTATTGGTGTATAGAAATGCAACCGATTTCCACATTGATTTTATATCATGTGACTTCACTGAATTTATGTATCAGTTCCAGCCATGTTTTGGTGGAGTCTTTTGGGTTTTCCACATGGAGTATCTTGTTATCTGTGAAGAGTGAAAGTTTGACTTCCTCTTTGCCGATTTGGATGCTTTTATTTCTTTGTGTCGTCTGATTGATGAGGCTAGGGCTTCCAACACTATGTTGAATAACAGTAGCAATAGTGGACATCCTCGTCATGTTCCTGACCTTAGGGAGAAAGCTCTCAGTTTTTCCCCATTGACAATGATATCAGTGATGGATCTTTTGTACATGGCCTTTGTGATCTTGAGGTATGTTCTATCTATCCCTACTTTCTTGAGGGTTTTTATCAAGAATGGATGCTGTATTTTGTCAAGTGCTGTTTCAGCATCTGTTGAGAGGATCATATAGTTCTTGTCTTATTTATTTATTTATTTTAGTGTATATTTGTTTTTGAGAGAAAGAAAAAGAGAGAGAGACAGAGAGAGAGAGAGCAAGCAGGGGAGGGGCAGACAGTGAGGGAGACACAGAATCCAAAGCAGTCTCCAGGCTCTGAGCTGTCAGCACAGAGCCTGACAGGGGGCTTGAATTCATGAACCATGAGGTCATGACCTGAGCCAAAGTTAGATGTCTAACCAACTGAGCCACCTAGATGCCTCTGGTTCTTATCCTTTCTTTTATTAATGTGATATATCACATTGATTGATTTGTGTATATTGTACCAGCCCTGCATCCCAGGAATAAATCCCACTTGATCATGGTGAATAATTCTTTTAACGTATTATTGGATCCAGTTTGCTAGTATCCTGTTGAGAATTCTTGCATCCATGTTCATCAGGGTAATTGGTCTGTAGTTCTTTCCAGTGGGATCTTTGGTTTTGGAGTCATGTTAATGCTGGACTTGTAGAATTAGTCTGCAGTTTTCCTTCCATTTGTATTGTTTGGAACAACTTCAAAAGAATAGGTTTTAAATCTTATTTAAATGTTTGGTAGAGTTCCCCTGGAAAGCCATCTGCCCTGGATTCTTGTTTGTTTGGAGATTTTCTGATTACTGATTCAATTTCTTTCCAGTTTATGGGTCTGTTCACAATTTCTATTTCTTCCTGTTTCAGTTTTGGTAATTTATATGTTTCTAGGAATTTTTCCACTTCTTCCAGATTGCCCAATTTGGTGGCATGTAATTGATCATAATATTTTTTTATTATTGTTTTTGTTTCTGCAGTATTGGCTGTGATCTCTCCTCTTTCATTCATGATTTTATTTATTTGGGTCCTTTCCTTTTTCTTTTTGATCAATATGGCTATGGGTTTATCAATTTTGTTAATTCTTTCAAATAACCAGCTCCTGGTTTCATTAATCTGTTCTACTGTTTTTTAGATTTTGATATCATTTATTACTTCTCTAATCTTTATTATTCCACTTCTGCTGGTTTGGAGCTTTATGTACTGTTCTTTTTCCAACTCTTTCAGGTGTAAAGTTAGATTGTGTATTTGAGACATTTCTTCCTTCTTTATGAAGGCCTGGATTGCTATATACTTCCTCTTATGACCACCTTTGCTGCAACCCAGAAGTTTTGGCTTGTGTTTTCATTTTCGTTGGCCTTTATGTATTTTTTGACTTCCTCTATAATTTCTTGATTAACCCATTCATTCCATACTAGGATGTTCTTTTATCTCCAAGTATTTATTGTCTTTCCAAATTTTTTCTTGTGGTTGACTTCGAGTTTCATAGCATTGTGGTCTGAAAATATGCAAGGTATGATTTTGATCTTGTACTTGTTGAGGGCTCATTTGTGACCCAGTATGTGATGTATTCTGGAAGATGTTTCATGTGCACTTGAGAATAATGTGTATTCTGCTGGTTTAGGATGAAATGTTATGAATATATCTGTTACATCTATCTGGTCCAGTGTGTCATTCAGAGCCATTGTTTCCTTGTTGATTTCATGTTTAGATGATCTGTCCATTGTTGTAAGTGGGATGTTGAAGCCCTCTACTATTATGGTACCATTGTCAATGAGTTTCTTTGTTTGCAGTTAATTGATTTATATATTTGGATGCTATCATGTTGGTGGCATAAATATTTACAATTATTAGATCTTCTTGGTGGATAGACCCTGGAATTATGATATAATGCCCTTTTCATCTCTTGTTACAATCTTTATTCTAAAATCTAATTTGTCTGATATAAGTATGGCTACACCAGCTTTCTTTGGATGACCATTAGCATGATACATGGTTCTCCATTTCCTTGCATTCAATCTACAGATATCTTTAGGTCTAACATTAGTCTCTTGTAGACAACATATACATGGATCTTGTTTTCTTCTCCATTTTGATACCCTGTGTCTTTGATTGGAGCATTTAGTCCATTGACACTGAGTACTGAAAAATAGGAATTTAGTGTCATTGTGTTGCTTGTTGAGTTGGTGTTTCTGGAGATGTTCTCTAGTCCTTTCTAGTCTTTGTTGCTTTTGGTCTTTTTTGTTTTGTTTTATCTTTTCTCCACTCAAAGGATCCCTCTTGAAATTTCTTGCAGGGCTGGTTTAGTGGTCCCAAACTCCTTTAGTCTTGTTTTTCTGGGAAACTCTTTATCTCTCCTTCTATTTTGAATGACAACCTTGCTGGATAAAGAACTCTTGGCTGCATATTTTCCTGATTCAGCATGTTGAATATATCCTGCCACTCCTCTCTGGCCTGCCAAGCTCCTGGTGGATAGGTCTACTGCAAACCTGTCATCCCTTATAGTTTACAGACTTGTTCCCTTTGGTGCTTTCATAATTCTCTCCTAGTCTGTGTATTTTGTGAATTTGGCTATGATATGCCTTAGTGATGGTCGGTTTTTGATGAATCTAATGGCAGTTCTCTGTGCCTCTTGGATTTTGATGTCTGTGTCCTTCCTCAGATAAGAAAGTTTTCTGCTACAATTTGCTCACATAAACCTTCTGCCCCCTTTTCTCTCTCTTCGTCTTCTGGGACTCCTATGATTCAGGTATTATTCCTTTTTAATAAGTCACTGAGTTCTCTAAGTCTTGCCTTTGTTTTTTTGTTTTTGTTTTTTTCTTCTTAATTATTCTACATAATTTTATCTATTAAATTGCTGATTCATTGCTCTGCTTCATAGATACTTGCTGTTGTGGCAAGTTGGTTATAACATTTTTAATTTCATCCTGACTAGATTGTGTTTCTTTTATCTCCACAGAAAGGGATTCTATGCTTTTTTCAACCCAGCTTGTATTCTTATTATTGTGTTTCTAAATTCTAGTTCAGGTATCTTGCTTATATCTGTGTTGATTAAGCCCCTGGCTGTCATTTCTTCTTCTTGCTTTTGGGGTAAATTCCCTCATTTTGTCATTTTGGTGGAAGAAAACAATTAATAAACTAAAATTAAAAAAATTTTTTAATGTTTATTCACTTTTGAGAAAGACAGAGACGGAATGAGAGTGGGTCAGGGAGAGAGAGGGAGACACAGAATCTGAAGCAGGCTCCAGGCTCCATGCTGTCAGCACAGAGCCCACTGTGGGGCTTGAACTCACGAGCTGTGAAACCATGACCTGAGCTGAAGTCGGTCGCTCTACCGACTGAGTCACCCAGGCACCCCTAAACTAAAAATTTAAAAATTAAAAACAAAACAAAAATTAAATAAACGAAGTTAGATCCTAGGTGTGTTTTGGTCTGCTTGTTGAAAGACACTTGATAGTATAAAGGAAAAGGAGAAAGGAAAGAAAAAAGGTAGATCAGTGTGGCACACATGCACGTTCATGGGAGAGATGGAAATGGCTTCACCCAGCTCCCTAGTCTCTGGCACAGAAACTTTGCACTCTCACTGACCTGAGATCAAGCACCCCTCCTTTGTCTCAGGCCTCCACCCGCTCCCCATCTTTACCCAGTTCGTGTCCAAGCTCTCTGCCTATCAGACGGCACCTCCCTTCAGAGTTTTACCTCAGATGGGGTTGTGTTGCAAAACCCCATGCTTCAGAGACCCCCTTGCCAACTCTTTGAGGGAGAGTCTCACTGAGCAATGGCCAGTTGTTGGCTTGCCCCAGAGAACATTCGTGCAATTGTGCTGTGGCAGACGTTCAGAGATTATGACAAACCACAAACACACAGCCGGCAGGCACCAGGTTTCACCACACTCTGGCATCTTGGTGGCAATACCAGCAAATGTGGCTGCTCTCTGGGGTCTGCTGGGGCCTTTGCTAGTGGGGAAGCCATATGGCTTCTACCAAACGCACTCCAAGCAAGGGAATTGCTTCTGCCGTGTGGCACATGGACACCTCAGACCCTGCGGCCTTTTCCTGGGAATTTGCTCTGCTTCCTCACCAGAGCACCGCCAGGCACTGAGCTCCAAAACTTCAGACTGTCTGAAGATTCTATGTATAGAATCTTGGTAGTTTTGAAACCCTCTCCTTTATTCCCATCAATGGTTTTGGTGAACAGATTTCTTGTTCAGTCCCCTGTGAGAGTTTTCATTCTTTCTCTCTGGCTACTTTCAGGAGAGCTATTTTCTTCAAAGATCATGGTGTGCTGCATTCTTCCCCTTTCTCTGTCCTCTCTCTGCAACAACAGCTCCTACCCTCAGTGGCTTTTCTAACTCCATTTCATCTGTCTGCACCAGGTACTTGCAGAGTTCTGTGGCTCGAGTTTGCAGATTGTTGTGTAAATCCTCAAATCAATTTCCTAGGTGTTCAAAATGGTTTGGTACTGATCTGGCTGTGTCTCAGGGATGAGACAAACTCAGGGTCTCCATGCTGCTCCGCCATCTTAACTCCTTTTGAACACTGTCTTAATTGTAATAAAATATTAGGCAAAGTAAAAATGAGGGACATTCTATGAAAGACTTGAGCAGTAATCTACAATGGTCTCAAAGTCATGAAAAACAAGGGAACTATCACTGTTTGGAGGAAACTAAGTCTTAATAACCAAATATAGTTTGGTGTCCTGGATGAGATTCTGAAAAAGAAACATGAATGAAAAAATTGAGGAAATAGAATGGAAATTCTGTAATCCTGTTGATAATATTGAACTAATGTTAACATTTTAGTTTCGATACATATACCATGGTTATATAAGATGCCAACATTAGAGAAAGTTGGGGAAATGGAACTCTATTTTTCTTGTAATTCTTTTGTGTAAATAAAATTGTTTCAAAATAAATAATTTACAAACATCATTTGGGTTTCTCTATTAATAGCTATGTTTAATTCATTTATATTTATTGTTTTCAGTGATATATATGGACATATTTCTACCATTTTATGAAGCATAGTCTTACCATTCTCTTTTTTTTTTCCTCACTGTTGCTTTGATCAAATTTCCTTAATTCTGTTTTTTTCTCCATCACATAGAAATATGTAAATTACATTCTTTACATGTAGGATTTTTAAATCACATATCTAAATATTTTCCTCCTATGCCTAAGTGTATGGATTATCTCTATTTATTCTCTGACCAGGATAAAAATATTAACAAGTAGTTCCTTCTTTCAATATTTTTTATCAACTCCTATATTAAAAGTATTGGAAAGTTTAATTCTAGAATACTATTAAAGCATAAATGTTTATTATTTAATTAAGTACCTGTTTATATTTAGAAGATTGTCTATCTTCTTATTGTAATACATTATTTAGAAGTTTCTTTTGTTGAGCAAGGCACTAAGTTCTGGGGTAAATTTTAAGAATTCAGTATGCTTGAAAATGTCTATGTTTCTCCTTTATTCTTACATGAATATTTAGCTGAGTATAGTATTTAAAATCTAAAGTTATTTTCCTGCTAATATTTTGGATGAAATATTTGATATCAATCTGGGTCTTAGTATGCTGTTGTTGTTTTGTTTTGTTTGTTTTGGAAGGTACTCTGTCTTTTCTCACTAATAGATTTTAGGATATTTTTTTCCTTTACAGTCTAAACTTTGACTACGTATTTCCCACCACTCCCCACCTTAATTCTACTCAACAGCTAGTGGATTCCTAAATTGAGGAATTTGTCTTTCTTAGTTTAGGAAAAAAATTTATTCTTTTTTAAGTTAAAGCTTCACCATTTTTCCTCACTCTCTCTTTCTGAAACCCCTATAGTCTTCTTAATTTGTTCACTTTCAAAATTACCCAGCATCAAGTTTACTAATGTTTTCAATGATAGAAGTAGTCACAAACACAGAGAAACAGAAGTTCGAGATTGCCGTCAAAACAATATTTCTTTATTCATGCATTAGGATGTACACTGGACCGACTTTTACATAAAGAGATATCTCAGCAAAGTACATGCTCCCATAATATACACAAAAGGAAGCTTATTTGGTCATGAAACATTTTCCTTTTATAATAGTTGTATAGCTTATATTACATCTTTCAGAGAGTGATGTAATCCATATGTTTTGGATTTGTTAACCAAGATTAATTCTATACAGAGCAGGTATATCCTCCTAAAAACATTCCGTAGGTAAGAACTCTTGCTACTAATGTATTTTCCAGGTGATTTGCCACGAGTATGTTTATAAGGAGACTTGATTATGTTCCTTTCTTTTTTGGACATTCAACAAAAAGGGAGAGAATCTATTCCAGGTCTTCTGCTAACCTTTTCTTTTTCAGTCCACCTTCTAAACTTTGTTGACATCTTTTCAGAAACTTCTCATAAAATTTCATGTTTCATTTTATGGACTATCTTATATTAAATAATAATATTCCTAAGTCCCTTTGACCAACATTTTAAAACCATTTACTGTGTAAGAGGAATTCTCTCTACAAAGCATGCTGTGACCGTATCATTTCACAGTTCTTTGATATTTTATTACCAGAAATTTTAGTGACAGCAGCTGTAGTTATTACAAATTTAAAAAACATGCATACACACTTTTAATTTTTAAGGAAAAGATCATTTATTTTTTTCTGACAAATCTTCTATGATGATTATATCACTTGGTCTTTCATACCTGCCTCTCAAAATACTTTCTCATTCTGGATGTCTTCATCTACATTTGTTTTTTACTTAATTCAACTTATAGCCTAAAAATCCTATGTTGCCTATAAAACTGTAGCAGATAAAGAAAGGGTATATTTGATACATAATTTGTAAATATATGATATATTTACATCAGTAAAATTGCAGGATCATTCTCATTTCTTCCTAACAGTAACCACATTTCATAATGTGCATATAATACCAGCAATTAGAATACAGGCTGGAGGCCTTTGTGGAGTGAATTGTGGATTCCAACTGGTCTGTGGGCATAACCCTATCTCATGTACAGTACAGCTTTTCACAGAGCCTGACAATGCAGGAGTCAAGTGTAACATTGCTCATCTCCCCCCCCCTCCCATGGATAATATTATATTTCTTCTTTATCTTTTCAATTCTAAGTAGTTGCATCGCAGAAATGACAACATCCTTTTTACTCATGGTACTGAACTATTAAAGAAAACAATGAAGGCCACCAGTTCTGTTGTATCTGGCCATAACTGAGGCTTACCACAGTGTTCCTACAAATATACCCCACTACTCTAACCCTCCAGGACTCCTGGAACTAAACTTTAAATACATCAAATTCCATATGATCAGAATATCCAAAAGTCCTTCCTAGGTAAAAATGCCAGCCTCTGGCATCATTGGTGACGAGTGTGGAGTTCCTCTAGAGTTCTTATGCAATTACTCATGGTCTTATATTCTAAAAACAATTAGTTGAATAGTAGCTGGAGTGAGCCACAGGTAATCTGAGTGATCAGGGAACTCTGTGTCATCTTTTCCCCTGAATTTTTCAGGTGGAATTCATTGTCAGAACTCATATATTAACAAGAGTCAAAGTCTACTTCTCTAAAAAAAATTAATAAGTTCAGGATTTTCCCCCAACATTAGCCACCAGTCAGTGCCAGGTATGACAGCATTTGGTAAGAATAGACACTCTTTGGAAATATCGTGATTGCATTCCTTCCTGGGATCGTGAATTGCTTATCAATTCCTATTCCATTTGTTATTATTTCTGCTTGTTTCTATTTATTACCCCTCATGATCAGCATTTTTTAGCTCAAACATCCATTTACCTATAGAGCTGAGGAACAAGTTATTTAAACATCTAAGCCAATCTTTCAAAGTGTTTCTCTTTATCTGTATTGAATAATAAGTATTTTCATTGTCTATACGAATTGAAAATTAAAAATATGGTAGTTCTTATGACATTAGGTTTTCTTTTCCATTTTTGCTTATTTGTAGCAGTCAACTGCTTACTTATCCTGAGAGCCAAAATGGTAGAAAATTTGTTGCTCCAAACTTTTAATTGTTTTTTCCAAGTTTTTTTGTTTTTTGTTTTTTTGTTTTTTGTTTTTGTTTTTGTTTTTGTTTTTTCTTTGCTTCAGGAGCAGAAAAACCTAAAATAAACAACTCACAGAATGTTAGAAAAGATTTACAGGTCATATATTTGAAAAAAGACTAATATTCAGAATATATAGAAAACTCCTAAAACTCAACAATAACAAAAACACAATCTTTTTCGAAACAGGCAAAGAACTTAAATAAACTTTTCTCCAAAGAAGATACATAAAGGGAAATAAGTACATGGAAAGATGCTCAACATCCCTAATCACCAAGGAAATTCAAATCAAAACCCACCATGACATCTCTCACATCAATTAATATGACTACTATTTAAAAAAATAAAGTAACAAGTGTTTGCGAGGATGTGGAAAATTGAAACTCTTGTGCACTGTTGGTGGGAATGTGAAATGATATAGCCACAATGGAAAACAGTATGGCCGTTCTCCAAAAAATTAAAAATAGAATTACTATATAATGCAGTAATTTCACTTCTGGGCATATACCCAAAAGAATTGAAAGCAGGGTCACAAAGTACATTTATAAACCCATGTTCATTGCAGCATTATTCACAATAGCTACAATGTGGAAGCAGCCCAAGTGTCCCCTGACAGATGAATGGATAAGCAAAAGGAGTTATATACATACTATGGAGTATTATTCAACCTTTAAAAAGAAGGAAATCTGATGTTTTCTATAATATGGATGAGCCAGTCATCAATGGACAAAGCTGTATGATTCCACTTACATGAAATACTTAGAGTAGTCAAAATCAGAGACAGAAAGTAAAATGGTGGTTGTCAGGGGCTGGGGGAGAGGGAATGGAGAGCTATTGTTTAATGTGTATAAAGGATTAGTTTCATAAGATAAAGAATAAGGATATATGGTGCTGACGGTAGCACAACACTAGAATGCATTAAATACCACTGAACTGAACACTTAAAAATGTTACAATGGGGGGAACCTGGGTGGCTCCGTTCGTTCAGCGTCTGACTTTTGCTTTTGGATCAGGTCATGATTTCCTGGTTTTGTGAGTTCAAGCCCCACATTGAGCTCTGTGTTGACACTGTGGACCCTGGGTGGGATTCTCTGTCTTCCTCTCTCTCTGCCTCTCCCCCACTCACCCTGTCTCTGTCTCTCTCAAAATAAATAAATAAACTTTAAAAAATGGTTAGGATGGTAAATTTTGTTGTGTGTGTTTTACTACAATAAAACAAATGTAAAAAAAGATATTTGTGAAAGATGGGAAGGAAGGAAGGAAGAAAGGAAGGACGGGAGGAAGGGAGGGAGGGAGAAAGAAAGAAAGAAAGAAGACAAAGTGAAAGAGAAATAAAGTGAGAGAAAGAGAGAAGGGAAGGAAGGAAGAAAAAGAAGGAAGGAAGGAAAGAAGAAAGAAAGAAACAAACAAACAAATCAGAAAAGAAAGAAAGAGGCTCAGTTGGTTTAGCATCCGACTTCGGCTCAGATCATGATCTCATGGTTTGTCAGTTCGAGCCCTGCTCAGGCTCTGCGGTGGTGGGAACCTGCTTGGGATTCTCTCTCTCTCTCCTTCTCTCTTTCTTCCCTTTCACCACTTGCACTCTCTCTCTCTCAAAATAAATAAATAAACTTACAAAGAAAGAAAGAAGAGAAAAGATAAGAAAAACCCAAAGAAGGAAAGAAAGAAAAGCCTAGAGTAGAATCTGTGTCAATCACGGTCAAAATCATTTGCAGACCCCTGAGGCTACTGGCTGAAATCCAGTGGCATCAGATTTGCAGGTATTGATTCTTTTCCAATTGACATTAGGCACAGTTTCTTATTACATTAGTCATTTCACCAGGTGCCAGAGGACATGACATCTCTCAATCCATGAGTACATGGGCTGAACACCCACATGCCACTTGTTCATAAAGTCATGAGCTAGTTAGGCATCTACCCTCATTTTCTGATCTCCTCCTTAGATAGCAACAGTGTTTTCTTGGTGAGCATCTACGTGACCCAACTCAATTCCTCCTCTAAATCCCTACAGATAATTTTATAAGTGAATTCTCTATATGCAGTGATTTTTACTGTTCAGTCATCTAAAGTCCATTTGCCTGACCATACAGCAAGGCCTTTGGCTACACTCCAAGTCTATAAATATTCAAACACTCTTTAGAGGACCCGACCCTAATTCCTTTTCTGCTTTTAATTAAACATTTCTCAGTTCTATTCATTATGTATGTGAACTTGCCCTTGCTTGCTTCCATCAAAGTTTTACCATCTGTTGGGCATATTGTGGCTGATTTCCAAACAGCATTATGGCTCTAAGATTGGGAACTCCCTAAGATTGAAAATTCCCTAAATTTGGGAATTCCCACTAGTGACCAGCAAGCATTTTTTCATCAGTAGGGAGAGAACAAGATTCTGACTAGACAGCAATGGGGGTAAGGAGTTCCTCCGAGGTCATAAGATCTATGAACAATGAGACAGTCCATTAGAGTGTGGTATACCCCACCGAAAATCCCCCACCTTTGTGCTACTCTTAAACTTTCATTTTATGGGGGAACTTTGCTATGTTATTCTCTCCCTATCAGAATGCCATTAGAAAGCTTAATTCTATTTGTTTGTATGACATCACCTAATTCATCACTAGTATTTCTGGCCTTAGCTTTATTTGACCCTTCTGTGGTGGGTAAAATGTTAATTAACATCCAATAAGAAACCGACACTATCCTTTTAAGTAGGTTAAAATTAACAGCAGTCTTAGGCAGTCCTCAGATCCAAAACCCATGAGGCCTCAGCAGGGTAGCCTTATTTAAGTTTTTCCAAAGGTCTAGTCTGAGTATATTCTGGTTGCAGATACTTCTAATGTAATGTGAGCAGCCAGGTCCTAGGGGTTTGATGGGATTGCTTGTGACACCACTCTCAGTAACTCTTTTAATGATTGTTTCTGCTCAGAGCCCAGTGCAAATTCAGATTTCTTTGTGGTGACTTTGTGATTAGGAAGCAATAGGATTCCTAGATGAGAGTTTGCCTTTACACATCAGGTAAACTGAATGAGAGGGTTAATCACATTTAGTCTTTAACAACCTGCTATTCACCTTTAGTTCCTGCTTAATATACTAGCTAGACAGGGCTATTACAATGGCAGTTAGTGGGAAGCAAAAATCTTACTTCAACCAGTTCCTTCATCAAAGCAATGATAACTTCCTGCCCTTCTGGATTTTTATCTTGCTTAATAATGCTTACTATTGAGGAGAGTTCAGATAATTCCCAAGCTCCTGCTTCTTGGGGACAATTTAAATTGGGCCAAAGGCCATCTAAATTTATATGCCTTGTGAAAATCATTCTTATGTCTCATTCACATAAGACACCTATCCCAGTTAAGTGCATAGTTATAGGCAACGAAGCCACAGAATAATCTACCCAACCACAATTTCCAGTTTGTAGCTCCATCTCTACCTTAATTTTCTTCACTCATCATTTGTGTACCCTCCCAGTTTCAACCTTGAGCCCTTGAGAGCACATCCTTTTCTCCCATAGAACCATCCCCATCCCCATGGGGATATATGTGCTTTGAGCCCTGGGCAGGGAGGCTTTGGCATGTGCTCTGACATCTTAGTCCAGAAGCTTTTATTTCATTGTTAACCGATTTTCCACACCATCTCCTATATTGACTTCCTTGTCATTCATATTTATTGAAGAATATGTTAAGTAGCACTGCAGATCCTACTTGTGCATTTGCCAGATCCCCTCAGATCGTTGTACCAGTTCCTTGGACCCATCCTTCAGCTTTGATGTGTTTCTGTGCAAAGATATTGCTTGAGGACGATGGCTCTCTAGAAGATGACTCTAGAATATTGAGGTGGCCTGATGAGCTGCAAGTGCCTGCACTTCACATCTCCTCCTGAATCAGGGCTGCCTGATGCCAGTGACGGACTGTATGGGCTAACAGATTCCAGATCCTTCACTCTGAAGTGGAACTTATGTGTTTGAGCTCCCAAGAGATCTGACTGAGTCTGGGATTTCACATGAAGTTGCATTCCCCTTGGTTTATTCCTTTACCCTCTCTGGCTCCTTGCTCCTTTCCTAGTTTCCCCTGGAAATACTTCATAAGTCACTTGCATTTGAATCCTTGGCCCAGGGTCTGCTTCTAGGAAATCTGACTTAAGATACCTAACTAATAACATCCAATCCTTGTCATACTTCTGGGTAGCATTTATGTCTTAGAGAAGGGATGGCAAATGGGTTGTATTTTGCCACCAGGCCCTCTTATGACTTCCATTGTTCTCACTTATTATTTCCATTGCACATATCATGGCACCTTTCCTGCTGAACTCCGATGCAGGCTTAGAATTCTCTACAACATGCTTCAGAAAAGCACAGATAAGCTTTAAGTGTTTTAACCTGTTGACCTCAATATAAACAACAGCAATAAATAATACCAAACATGTCCTTTTCCCACTCAATCTCCCACCCTCACTGTCTAGAGAATCTTACTTGTAAATCAGATTAAATCCATGCTACATTCTCTGCTGCATAGTCTACTTAGAAGTGAGGGTGTATTTTCTTCTCTATTTCCATTAGGGAGTTTTAAAGGGATTCTTCAGCTGTATGGTCAGAGGGAAATAGCACATTATCTTGCCGTATGGACAATCGCTGGGATATCTTGGAACAATAATCCATTTACTTGGAGTGTGCCTCTCTTTTGAATTGCATAAACCCTTAAGTGAATTGGGAAGTCAGTATGTTGAACGATGCAGTTCTTGCTCGTACTCCTTCGTAAAAAAGCTTCAACTTGGCTTCTCTGATGACCATTTTTAAAAAGACAGGTCTTTCTTTATCATAGTGTGTCTGCTCAGGTTTTTGTTGTTGTTGCTTATCACAGTCTATAACTATTTTGCAAACTTGTATATTAAGTTATTATCGTTGGTATCTCTAATTATAGGAAAATATTAAATCAATTTTCATAAGAAGGGACCTCATCTGACTTGTCTACCACTGTATTTCCCACAGTCTCTTGCCTGGCACTGATGAGGAATTCAACTAATATGAGGTGGACAAGTTGATGATGAATGAAATCGTAGGAAGAAGCATATGTGAGGGCTGGTGTGCGTGATTGCTTGCACGCACAATGCAGAAATTGAGAATCACATCTTATTCCTCGTTACTATGATTTTTTTTATGGTTTTGCCTTATGGAACAGTGGATCACACATAGTTCTTGGAGTTAGACACAATCTATGCTTATATCCTTGCTCTATCACTTACTAGTTCAAGGTTACTTAAATTTCAGGGCCAAGTTCGTTCCTCTTTAACACAACATTGTGCCAAATAGAGTTACAGGGACATAAAGTGAGGCAAAACATTTAACCTCTAGTATCTGGTACATGGCAGGTACTTAATAAAGATAACTGTTTTCAAACATACAGGACAAAATATATGTATTTTTTTTTTATTTTTTAGGAAGATCAATGGAGTAAATAGGTATTACTCCTATATGTAATACAATTATACACACTAATGTGAACACAAAATTGTGTATCTGAATAATAAAATCATGTTTCTAAAATGAGAGGTAAGAGTCTGGAGATCATCCTGCCTATCATTCCATTAGACGATAATTAAGATTTGTTGCACATATTTTGGGGGCGACTTATAAAATAATTTTGAGATATTGCTAGATTTTTAACAGCTGCTGTGAAATTGACACACCAAATACATCAAATAGTAAATACAAACACACCATTTAAAGAATACCATGGATATATATGGCTTCTTTAGACCCAAATTCTCTTGCTAATCTATGGAGAAACTAGAATCTAGCTAAACTGAGCCTTCTCCCCGTTCCTTGAATTTATTATAACTGAAAAGCAAGTAGCTTAATTCACAAAACTTATTATATCATAACAAAAAGGACAAGATTTTTGTTTTAGTTGCTTGCCCCTCTCCAGCATTAAAATATCAATGTCTAACTGTATACTGCCAGTGACAGATTTTTGCATGTGTCTACACAAAAGAGAGAGTGGCAAAAATGTGTCATGGGTGGGGTAGCAATCAGCCACTGCTATTTTAATGCTGGAGTGGGGAGAAGCCAACAAACAAAACAACTGGACAACTAAAACAAAAATCTCATCTTTTTTGTTATAACAGAATACAATTTTGTTTATTTTAATTTTTCAAAATAGCTATCCAACCATGATGTATTTTAGCACAGTCAGGTAAAAAAGCTAATTATTGTTGCCAAAAAAGAGAGTGCTGAACAAGGATGTTTGTGGGCTAAAATTTCTTTTATGGAACTCATTAGTAGTGTCAGACACAAAAATATTTACGATGTTCTAAAACTGCTGAAAACAGAAGGGGCATTCAGTATACTTTAGAGTTTATTCCGGCCTCACACTACTTTCATAACCGTGAAATTCTCTAAAGGAGTATATGTAGTAGCAAATGATGTTATTCTGAGTGAGTTTACAGTGTTACCAGAGTTTATACAACGTTCAACTTATACAATGTTCTGCTTACCATTTCTTTCTCCCTCCTTCCTATTGTTAAGAGTACCCATACACTCCATTAATACCTGGCTTTTGTGCAGAGGGAGAGAGAGAATCTTGAGCACGTTCCGTGCTGTCAGTGCAGAACCTGATGTGGATTTGATCTCATGAACCACAAGATCACGACCTGAGCCAAAATCAAGAGTTGGATGCTTAACCCATTGAGTTCCCTAGGCACCCCATTTGTTTCAGTTCTATGAATTAATACATTTATCTTACTTTCAAGGCAGTTGGTGCTGGAATTTTTGTTGTTATCTGTAATAAAACTCACAGACATAGCAACCAAAATTACTCTTTTTTAAAAAGGGAACTCTTATTTCTTCCCGACTCATTCAGATGTAAAAACTTAAGCATTGCCACATTGAAGTTGATTAATTTTTTCTTTAGTCTTCGGTCTCTGATAGTTACATGGTTTTTCCCCTTTGAAAAACAGGTTTTCTAAAATGTGTGACAGCATTGTAGATATTCTTTTGAATATCCAACATCCTTGTAGTAACTGTTTTCTGCTCTCTGCTGATGCGGAGGTGGAACTCAATCTCCATAGAAAGGTTTCACTGGAGGTTAGGGTAAAGAGAGGGTTACATCCCAGCAGTATAACTTAACATGGAATCTTAGACCCCAATTTTTTAAATAAGTGTTTTGTGTCTTCTTTCCCAGGAATGTCAGACCACTTTCTCTGTAGATGCTGGCTCTTACCATGCTGTAAGTCATGCTGGGTCACTTATATTGGGTATCGTCTGGAAATTCAACTTTCTTCCTTTAGAAGAAGAAGAAGGAGGAGGAGGAGGAGGAGGAGAAGGGGAAGAAGAAGAAGAAGAAGAAGAAGAAGAAGAAGAAGAAGAAGGAGAATTTATCTTTCTCAGCCTCTTAGCTGTAGATTCCCCTTTGCATATCCAAGGACTACAGTGCTCTATTAAATAAAATATTAATCAAGCTGAGACTCAACTTTTTGTAGTAGAAACTAGTAGAGGCTTTGCAATTGAAGTCCTTCTAATTTTGCATTTCCACAATACTCTGGAAAGATAAATGCATTTTATACATCTTTTGAATCATGTCTCTTCTCCTTAGAAAATAATTAACTTTATATAACACTTTACCACTTAAATACAATTGTATTTCTCACTAGAATGTGAGGTCCCTGAAGGCAAAATCTGCCATATTAATCTTGATTTCTCTAGTACTCAGCACATTGGTGATCAATAAATACTTGTTGAATGGATGAAAACATAATTGAGCAATAAAATTAAAAATTTAAGTATATAAGGAATTTAAATTGACCACATATCATAGGTATTTGCACAATACTATCCAAATATTCCATCCACTTATTATTCTCCATGTAATATTTCCAAATTTAGATGATTTTTCTTTAATATTATTTGATTTGAGTTGTTTTTTTTTTAAACCCCTTAAGGATAATTGCTGTTATAAAAAACGTGACATGTGGATTTTGTTTGCTACATTCCAGAAAGAGAAGCTACCAGAGGGGATTTTTTTTTACACTTATTAGTCTGTGTTGAAAACAATAGCAAATTCATGGCCTTCCTAGGTATTAAACTAGGATTATATTCCTATCCATAAAGTTACATCATAGAAAGTAATTTCAGAAGATGGGACTAATGTCTGGTTTGGTCTTATAGGAAAGCTAATCAATCCTCTGAAAATGAATCTGAACCAGTGTAAACTGGTGTAGTGGAAGCCATGACAGGTTCTGTTTCTTTGTGTTTTAATGCAAGTGGCTGACAAGCTTTCATTGCAGAGGCATCTCATTTCAAAGAAACCTATCTTGAATAAACACAGTGCCAGCCACACAGGTAGGTAAAGGACCAGGCCACCTCCCCCTACTGAGGCTCCTTTGTTTCTAAGATCTTGGCTGATTTTGGTAACTGAGCATTTGGGCAACTTGTTTTTTCTCTTTCAGTGTGCTAAATTCCTGCCTTAATGTGTTAAAGTCACCAATAAAGAATGAGCCTGTGAAACTCTAGGCCCCTATCCTGGATCCCAATAAAAGCAGAACCCTAAGTCCTGTGTGCTTTATCTCTTTCTCTCCCTCTACCCCTGACCTCCCTTTGTGACCCCAGCTATGTTATGTGATTTCCAAGTCTTGTAAGTAATGAACCTTTATTTTTTAACCATTTCCTGATGGTTATTGCTGAAGGGCCTTTTGCAGTCATAGTGAGAATCATAAAGGCTGGTCTAAACACAACAATGGTTATTGACAGGCTAAGACCAGCATAAAACAATTGTGTTTTTCCAGGTCTCTTCAGGCTGTGTACTGAAAATGGGTAATTTGTAATGCTAATGTTCAAAATTTCACTGGCTCTTGACTTCTCCTATGGAGTATAGTAACTTAGCCCCCAATAAATTCCTCCTCTGTCTTCTGGGAACCTATGGATTACTCTCATGTGTGTTCATAGTCCTCCCAGGTCCTTCAGGTCTGATCCTTCATTGATATCTGATCCTTATGAAGCCACTTTGTGATGTACCTTTCAACCCTACACTGATGCTGGTACTATTGTGAGAAAATCTATGTACTCTGTAAGATGTTCCCATAATGACAAAATCTCATGCTGCCACAGTACATAGACTTCCTTGGATCTTCACTCTGATGTAGTCATATCATGATCCAAGCAGATTTGGAAGGGGAAGTGAGTGATAGTAATCCAAAATGGCACTAATTGTGCCATACTGCCTCAGAGAGACTCTTGTGAGATCGCCTTCTTCATTATCTTCTTTTCTCTCTAAAGGCATAATCAGCATATCTGAACTCAGGTCAGACATTATGCCGTCTTCCCTCTAAGTGGTCTTGCAAAGTCACCCACACAATCAACTTGCCAACTATTGGTAATGAAAGACAATGTCTTCCCCATCAGTAGCTGTTATGAAACACAATTTTTGGTATTTCTGCCTAGCAGTTCATTGCATATTCTAACATTTATGTGAATCTTCATTAAGTTTAAGAAAGAAAGTCAGGACGCCTGGGTGGCTCAGCCGGCTAAGCGTTCGACTTCAGCTTAGGTCATGATCTCATGGCTCATGGGTTCGAGCCCCGCATCGAGATCTGAGCTGACAGCTCAGAGCATGGAGCCTGATTCGGATTCTGTGTCTCCCTCTCTCTCTGCCCCTCCTATGTTCTCGCTCTGTCTTTCTCTGTCTCTCAAAAATGAATAAACATTAAAAAAAGAAAATTTAACATAAGAAAGAATGGCCAATGTGTATTGCACATATTTGCATTTCCTTTTAAACTTTATTCTCTCTTTCTCTGTCCTGCTTTCTGCTCCAGGCGGCTGACCCGTATGAGCTGCATCAGTGGCTTCCCTCACTCTGACTTTCAGTTGACTTTAGCCAACAGGGAGCCTGGTCAGGTGATTTGAAGAAGAAAGCAGAGTGAGGTTGGAATATTTCTTCCTCTGTCTTCCTTCTGATAGGTCACCTCAGCTGATCTGTGTCCTTCAACCAAAGGTTATGGCATTATTCAAAATGGCCTTCTTCTTTTGACTCTCTCCTTCTGGATTCAGATATGGGATTCCTCCTTCATTCCTTTTAGCCTAAGGATGTCAGTAGCCCTGATGCTACTACCCTGGATTAATGTGGTGAATTTTGTGGTTTCCTCTACTCACACACATTTTGTAAGTAGACTCTCTCTGGACCATTCTTTTGGCATATGTCATCTGTTTTCTGCTGGGACCCAGATACAGAGTAATTCATGTCACAAAAGATCCTAGGAAATAAACTTCACAGTGGGATTCGAGTATTAGATTGCCCACATATTTGAGGAACAGGGGATGTGCTCCTTACAAGAGAGGAGGAATGGAACTTGGGTGATTTATGGCAGCTAGTGCCATCATGATTATGAATATTTTCATTGATGGTAGCACAGGATGAAGTGGGGCTGGAGGGAAATCAGGTAACTTTGGCATTTTGTTGTTATGACAACAGTAATGACTTGAAATATTGGAGACATCTGGCTTCTTTCTATGGCCCCTGATAACAAACACAGGAGACACGAGAAATTAAAACCTATGAGTATGCAATTAGGAATATGCATAGAGAATCAAAAGGCCTCTTTGAAGTTTTAAATGAGTCCCTCTTGTCCTATAGTAGCAGGGAATTTATGACTTGAGGAAACTTAATAAACAATTAGGTGCTCTCCCAATTAGATATAGATGCTATATTAAGTGGTAAATATGCAAGTATATATTACAGTCCAGTGTAAGAGACTATATTGTCTCTAATATAATGGTGCTGGTAGGCAAGGAGTGAACTCTGGTGCATTGAATAAACACATTTGTACAGACTCCACATGAGGTTGGGAGCCTATAAATTTTGAATTCCTCAGAATTTCTGTGTAAACAGAAGCAGAAGCAAACCTTTTAACTCTGCAAGGGAGCCATCTCCTATGTGGGGGGGAAAAAAAAGCAAACAAAAGTTAGCGTGTGTGCATGGAACAGTTGATTCCCAGGATGAAACCAATTCTCTCTCACTCCAACATCTTTCATTGTCTCCAGGCCAATAATAACATATATGCCCAATAATATTTATCCCATTATATTCTCAAGAGAGGTACAGGGACTGCTCTGGGTATGACTCTGTGGCAGAAGTTGACATTGCTGCATTTATTGATGACACGATGTTAATTGGACCTGATAAGCAAGAAGTAGTAAGCCATGTAGAGCCATAGCAAATATATATATATATATATATATATATATATATATATATGACAGAGTGCAGGAGATAAACCCCTCAGAAGGTAGAAGTTTTCAAGCATCCAGTAATCTGAGGCTAGTCATGTTTTTATCACTCATCACAAAGAAAGAAACAAGGCTTGGTAGACTTGTCTGGATTTTGCAGGCAACGTGACCACATTTGGGCATACTGCTCTGACACATTTACTAGTATTAAGCTATAAGGGTGCCAATTGGACTGAAAGAAATAAACTACAATGGCAGTTTCAGTCTGCAGTGCAAGTTGACATTTAAGTCTTAAGACCCAGTAGACACAGTGGTATTTGAAGTGTCTGCGGCGGACAGAGATGTTGATACAGAGAATATGGCAAGTTCCAGTAAGGGAATCTCAACACAGATGCCTAACATTTGAAGTAAGACCTTACTCCCCTCTGCTGGCATTTCTTTTCCATCTTACAAGTAGCTTCTGACTTGCCACTAGGCCCTGGTACATACTAAGCTTCTGTCCAGAGGATACCACATGATTTTACAACTTGGTCTCCCCATACAGGAGAAAATACATCATCTGACCATTGTATCACAGAATTATACGTGCACAGCAGCACATTATTGCAAAATAGAAATGGTACATACTGGACTGGAGGGGAAAGGCGCTATGCAATGGAGTAGATGAGGAGGTCACTACTCACTATAGTTCCTCTTAGTATTCTCTTGTCCAGTAATCAGACAAAAGAAAACTGTAGGAACCCCCGTACCCCTCCCCCCCAAAAAAAGACAAGAACATCAAGGATTCAGACCCTGCAGGAATGAAGATTTGGATCACACACAACAAGCAAAAAATTCTGTCTTGCTGAAGTGCTGACTGAAGTAACAGGGATTTGGAAGGAGTGTTTGGAAAAAGTGGCTGTGATTACCTATTTATGTCTCATAACCAAAGACTGGTTTAGAAGTGGTTGTAGCTATGTTTTATGCTATTTGTTTCTTTTTTTCTCTCTTTTGCCCCCTCTTACATTATGTAAAAAGCACAAGTGGAGGCCTGCTGAATACTTTTGGCTAGCAGCTTGCCCTTCTAATTTCTGCTGTCACCCACTGAGTGAGAGTCAGGTGTATTTTTGAAAAATAAAACATTTTATAAGAGTTGAATTTGATACTGTGATTAGGCAATTTGGTTAAGATACTTTGTAAATTCATGACATGTGGAAAGAGAATTGTTGAAAACCATATTGGATGTTCTGTAAGGAAACAGTAATTCAAGTAGGTAAAAAATTTTATTCTAGCTAAGAGTGAATAAGACTATCATAAAATATGAGAAAAATCATAAAAATATGAAAGGATTTAGTATTCAGATTTCTTCAAAAATATTCTTAAATTCTTATGCCATTTAAAAGAGACTAATATGAGAAACTATGGAGGAGAACCATGGTCAAGGTAACGGCCTGGTCTCACTTCAAGTGATGGAAAATGATTGTACATTTATCAGCATTAAGTGAAAGCAGGATTTTAAAGGTATGCATGTGTCTTGTCTTCCTTGAATTTTTTGTTTTAAATGTCTTTTCCAAGAAACAGTAACTATCATATAAAACACCACAGGCTGATAACGTTAACGTCTCAAAGTTAAACTTCAGATGAGGTCTCTTCCATGAGTATCAGAATCAGTGGCAAGTGCCAACACAACAGCTTGAGTGGATGTGTCCCACAGACCCTTTAACCCAATATGCCCAAAAGTGAACACACCACCTGCCTACATATCTTCTTTCTAGTGTTCTCTATGCTTCATTCTTAGGTGAGACAGTAATGTCCTGGACACTCGGCCCAGTACAGGAGATGGCTTTATTTCTCCATATCCTCTACCTACATGACATTCCAGTTCACTAACAATTTCTACTAAGTTTCCATCCTAAACATTTCATGAAACTAACCTTTTATTCCTATCCATACTACTATTCCTTTAACCCAGATTCTCATCATCCCCACCATGAAGACAGCCTCCTACTTGGTCTCTTTACATTCAATATGTTTCCCCATAAATACATTCTCCACACAGCCTCCAGAATGTTTTATCTAAAATGAACATCTCGAGGACTCATCTTTCTACTTAAAATTTTCAAAATGGTTTCCGTTTCCTAGGATAAACTACCTATTTCTTACCATGAACTAACTTATTTCTGTACCTCTTGACTTATACTTCCCACTCTAGAAACACTGCATTGCTTGGAATTCCTGGACCACGCACATGCTTTTACTGATGTCATTGCTTTTAAATGAAGTACTCTTGAATTCAACCAAAATGGTGAAAAGGAAGTCTCTGAACTCCCTTCATCCATGAACATACTGAACATACAGCTACCCATGAAGCAATGATCTTTAACAGAAGTTCAGAAACTGGGCAACTCCTAAACCTCTAGTGAATGAGGAAAATACCCCCATCAAAAAGGACAAGAGAGGCTGAGACACACTCTTGCCATAAACCCCATCCCCCCATATGATTAGAGGAAACAGTGTCATATGATTAGAGGAAACTCCCAACTCCTCACTTCTCTCTGCAAAATGAAGGATTCAGAACCCATACTTAGTTGCCCTGACTGTTAAGATTCCCACTTGAGGGAGAGGCCTCCAAAACATCTAATTGTGAAAGCAAATTAGGCTTGAATCAGGGAGACTCAAAACTATAGTAAAAAAAGAAAAAAGAAAAAAAACGTTGATAAGGAGTGATAAGGGCCTGTGAGCAATGACTGCAGCTATCCCCCTCAGAGTTCTGCATGGAAGACCAGGCAAAAATAAAATCAGTCCATCCGGGTACTTTAAAAGCTTTTTTCTGTAGGTCAGCATTTTAATTTAGCACAAGTCTAGGGTCTGGCTAAGATCCTCCCTGAAGACTGGGGAAGCTAGCAGACCCTTCCATTGCCTTCTTGCTCTAGACCACTCCAAGTCACCAGTATCATCCTAGAAAGAGCTTGCACACATATCTGGTGTCCCAAGCTTTTGTGACTGCTGACTGAGAGGAAGGACCATGGATCACTTGGCTTTGAGAACCAACAGGGCTTGAATTTATAAGTCCCACAGAACTGTAGCAAAGAAAGAAGCAGCAGTTGTTAATGGGTGCAGAAGCACTCTCCCTACCCCCATGGCTATATGCTTGGGTCTAACACAGAAAGAGTGGGTAAAAATGCCCATCACCCAGTTTCTCCCAGGAAGGGGCTTGACTACATACTTTCCCAGCTGTTGTCTGGGGGCCCAGCTTCCAATAAGCTTGCATCTGGGTGCAAAACTGGATCCTCCCCTTTGGGACAACGATTAGTTGGACATACTCCTAACTACTGTAACCACTAGGAAAGAAGAAGGTGGTTTGGACAATCACAAAGATTTGAGAAATTACCAGAAGCTTGGGCCAAGATGATTGACAAGGTTCATCTTCTACACAAGGCCACCACTCCCTCAAGGCTGAGAAACGTGGCTGTTTGATTTAATATGCAGAAACCAACACTGACAGAAAAAAAAAAAAAGGAATAAACAGAGACATGCCTACCAAATAAAAGGACAAGATAAATCTCCAGAAACAGAAGTTAGTGAAAGGGGGACAAAGGATTTGCCCGATATGGAATTCAAAATAGTGGTCATTAAGATTGAATTATGAAGAAATAGAAAATATGGACAGATCTATGACCACTAAAGAGATTGAATCAGTAATGAAAAACCTTCCAACAATGAAAAGTTTAAGACCAGATGAATTTTTCTAATGAATTCTACCAAGCATTTAAAGAACAGTTAATACCAAGCTTCCTCAAATTCTTCCAAAAACAAAAACAAACAAACAAACAAACAAAAAAACCAAAAAACAGAAGAAAAGAACATTTTCAAACTCATTTTACAAAGGTACAATTATCTTGACACCAAAGCCAGACAAAGACACTACAAGAAAGAAACAGGCCAATATCCCTGTTGAACATAGATGCAAACATTCTCAACAAAATATTAGCAAAGTAACTTCAAAAGTACATTAAAAGAGTCATACATCATAATCAAGTATGATTTATTCTAGGGATGCAAGGATGGTTCAACACCTGCAAATCAATGTGATACACCGCATTGACGAAATAAAGAATAAAAATCATATAAACATAAAGGATATGAAGTTGACATTAAAAAAAGACACAAAGAACAGAATAGAGAAGCCAGAAATAAAACCGTGTATACATGGTTAAGAAGTTTTTTAGAAAGTACTTGAGAACATACAATGGGGAACGAACAGTTTCTGCAATAAATGGTGTTGGGGAACTAGATTGCTGCATGCAAAAGAATGAAAGTAGATCCCAATATTATACCACACACAAAAAATGAACTCAAAATGGATTAAAGATGTGAACATAAAACCTGAAAACATCAATCTCCTAGAAGAAAATAGAGCATAAGATCCTTGGCATTGGTCTCGGTGATGATTTTTTTTTTTTTTTTTGGATTTGACACCAAATGCAAGAATAAATAAATAGGCCTACATCAAACTGAAAAGCTTCTGCACAGCAAAGGGAACCATCAACAAAATGAAAAGGCAACCTATGGAATGGGAGAAGGTATTTGCAAATCATAGATTAGATAAGAGGTTAATACCTAAAGCATATAAGGAACTCACCCATCACAACAGCAAAAACCAAAAATAGGATTAAAAAATGAGCACAGGACATGAATAAATATTTTTTCTAAAGAAGACTTACAAATGGCCAACTGGTATGTGAGTGCTCAGTATCACTCATCATCAAGGAAATGCAAATCAAAACCATGATGAGATTTCTCTTTTCACCTTTTGTTATGACTAGTATTAAAAAGACAAGAGCCAACAAATGCTGGCAAGGATGTGGAGAAAAAGAACCATTGCATACTGTTGGTGGCAAGGTAAACCAGTATAGCCCGCTATGGAAAACAGTATGAAGGTTCCTCAAGAAATTAAAAATAGAACTACCATATTATCTGGCAACCCCACCTTTGGGTATATATCCAAAAAGAAAGGAAACCATTGTCTCGAGATATCAGTGCTTCCATGTTCATTGCAGCATTATTCACACTAACCAAGGTATAGAAACAATCTAAACGTGTGTCGTTGCATGAATGGATCAAAAAAGGTGGTATATGTGAGTTATATATACATATATATAACTCACATATACCATTAAATTATATATTTAATAATATACTATTATTAAATCTTGATATGGAAGGTATTATGCTAATTGAAATAAGCCAGATAGAGAAAGACAAATGCTGGGTGCTATCACCTATATGTGGAATCTTAAAAAAAAAGAAAAGAAAAAAAAGAAAAAAAGGTGAACTCATAGAAACAGAATAGACAAGTGGTTGCCCAGGGCTGGAGGGTAGGGGAAATAGAGGGAGGTTGATAAAGGGATACAATTTTCAATTTTAAAATAAATAAGGTCTGAGGTTTTAATGTATAAGATGAGGATCATAGTTGTTAACACTGTACTGTGTAATTGAAATGTGCTAGGAGAGTGCAACTTAAACGTTCTCAAAACAAATAAACAACAACAAAAAAATGGGTGGCTCAGTGGGTTGAGTGTCGGACTTTGGCTTAGGTCATGATCCTGCAGTTTGTGAGTTTGAGCCCCATGTTGGGCTCTGTGCTGACAGCTCAGTGCCTGGAGCCTGCTTCTGATTCTGTCTCCCCTTCTCTCTGACCCTCCCATATTCATGCGCTGTCTCTTTCTGTTTCTCAAGAAATTGACATAATAAATTGACATAATAAATAAATGATAAAAAATTACAAAATAAATGAATAAAAATATGTGAGGTGATTGATATATTAACCTGATGGGGTAATCCTTTAATTTATGTATACATATATCAAGTGATCACATTTGTATACTTTAAATGCCTTACTATTTTGTCAATTATAACTCAATAAAGCTGAAATTAAAATTTAAAAAAAGTGTTCTCCTCACTACTTCCCCACCATTCACCTACTGGACTCTCTAACCTCTACTGGACTCAATTCGGGTGTCAGCCACTGGGGACTGGTCTTCTCTCTGAGCTCCAAGAAAAAATGTGCATAATAGATTTTTCTTTGCCTCACCATATTATCTTAAACGTATGCCTCCTTATTTCATCTTTGATTGCCCTTCTTACAGGGTCTTAATTATTGGCTTACTTGAATGAAGTCTGGGAACTTCTTGAAAAAAGTTTCTGTTGGGTCATCTTTTTATCCACTGTGTCAACCACATTATTTGGAACATAGTAGTTCCTTATAGTTTGTGGAATTAATGAATGAACTGAAATACTGTTTTCCAATAAATATTCTTGGTACAGGATTGTTGTCTATTAAGGTAAAATTCATTAAAATCCATATAATCAAATCTCATAAACACCCCAAAATGAAAACTACTTCTTTTCATTTTTGGACATTCTAAATTCATCAAAGTTGAAAGGTACAAAAGCCTAACTTGTGTATCTTTACATATACGTTTTGGATTGTGTAATTGATCTTATTGAATCAGTGATTTATAATTTGGTGCATAAAAGAAAAGAATGTGGTCTTAATCTGGTATAACTATTAATATTAATGTTATTCTTTATCTTAATTAGAGAACTGAAACTTCTTTTTTTTTTAAGTTTATTTATTTTGAGAGAGAGAGACAGAGTGTGCATGAATGGAGTAGGGGAAGAGAGAGAGGGAGAGTGAGAATCTCAAGCGGGCTCTGCGTTGACTTTGGGCTCCATCTCATGAATCGTGCGATCATTACCTGAGCAAAAATCAAGAGTCGGAAGCTTATCCAACTCAGCCACCCAGGCACTCCACGAACTGAAACTTTTATTTATAGTTCTGAGTGATTAAAATCCTTATGCTTTTCTCTTCCATTTCTTTATTTGGTTTGTTGTAGCCAGTAATGTCTCATGTCTGGAACCTGGGTTCCTTATGCAGGAAGCAAACTTTGTTACCTTCTGACAAAACTAACATGGACCTTCTTTCCTTTCTATTGTTGAGTTGCATCCAAGCCTTTCAGATGGCCTAGATTTTGACAGTTCCAGAGAACCAATAGGAAGAAAGGCGATGATCTCCACTTTGGTGAGACTTTGCCAATAGGAAGTATGGGACTGACATTTATAATCCACTTTTGATAATGAAATCAGCTAAAATTTGCTCCACCAGTCATTCAAAAATTATCATACCCTTCCTCCACACACAATGACTTTCCTTTCTTTTAGGCAAAGCCTTTTATTGTGGAATGCAAATTAAAACTGTGCAGAATGGGTAGCATATATAATATCCTTCAGCATTTTAAAGCAGATTTAAAAAGGAAAACTATTGTTTCCCATGTTGAAACAAAGAGTAAGTGAAACGGAAATTGAAATTTTACATCTCATTTCTACCCTTAATTCTAAAAATTACATTCAAACATATGCAAAAGGAACAACAATAACAGCCAACCGAGCAAACACACAAATGATAGGGTAGGTAGCATTTTTATTTCTTCCATGTTTTAACGCAACTTACCCTTGTTTCAGAAACAATACTTATGTTCTAGATAATTACCAAAGTTGAACAGCAGAGGGCAGAAAATAGCAAATTCTGTTTCTTTGAGTATGGTATTCAACTATAGATCTCGCAGTTTTGAAATTTTAAAAATTGATTTTATTACTGATAAATTTGAGTTATATTTTTGAAGGGAGAAGTTTCTACGTATTCAAAATAAATTCTAATATTTTTCATGCATTTTTATAACTATATACTTCAGTCAATTTAAATTTATTACATTTATACTGACAGTATTTTATGCTTGAAGAATATAAGCTGTATAAATATTATAGTGAATTAGAAAAAGCTCCATGAATGATAATATTAATACAATGATGCTAACATTGCAGGAAATGTATTCAGCTATGTTGTGAAATGTACATACATAACAGCTTTGTGAAAGACACATTAATAGAAAGCAGCTGAATTATAAGTAATGCCTACTAACTTTGTATTTCTATATTATATATGAATTATAATTTGTTATTAAACTGTAATATTTAACCCAAATTCTTACACTATTTACTAGGGAAAATTATCTATGATTCAGCAAATTCTTTATATCATTCGCTTTTACAGTAATTCAGTAATTTTGAGTTCATCTTTGCCTATGAATTTGAAACAGATTAGGATGAAAATAGTTTTTGAAACATTTTTGAGAGAAATAAACAATTTACATTGATCTATACTTTAAACATCACAGTTTCTCCACATTTAAGCTCCTTTCCCTCTCTGTTTTCATTCCAAATTACTTTTATGAAATTGAAGTTCTTCTTGTGGAAAAAATGGAATGGAGGAAAAAAAAGAAAATAGCTGGAAAGGTATTTTTTATTTTACTCTGAGATATTATTTATTCATTTATATATCTTTTATATATATCATATATTTCAAATAGGGAATAATTTCAAATCATTTTTTGTGCCTTACCTCAAAACTAGGGATTGAATAGATAAGACTAATTTAATTAGTCTTTGTATTGTAAATTTGGATACATTTTTATTTATATCTGTTTTACTATTTTTATTCTTATTTAATTTTTAAAAAGCTAAATGCATTTTAATTCACAGGGCCTATTTTACATACAGCGAATTGTTTATTAACAGACTAAAATAAATTCTTGGTGATGAAATAGAGAGGTATTTTTAGCCTAGCAATAAGCTTAGTAATAGATTATGGATATTTTGCTTCCTGGCTTAGGAATAAATATCTAAAATCAAAAGCAGGGAAAGACCATAACTTGGTATCACAGAATTATAGGATTTGAGAGCCGCAGAGGCCACTTTGACCATCTTTCTCATTTCTAAAATGGGGAAATCAAGGCCTGGAATGATAAGGTAACAGTCAACAAAGGAGGCTGTAGGAATGATATTAATGTGGCAATTGCACAGGAAGGCAGCATGATAGACCAACTCTCCTGGCATTCTGAAATATCACCAAATTATTCCTTTAGTATTGTGAGTTCCAATCACCTGTTTCCTGGAAATAGTCCCTTGTACTCAGCCCTCCTTTATTTCTTTGTTTAAACCAAAAAAGCTGTAAAACTTAAGAATTTCTGAGGCAGCAGAAGGAGTTGCCAGAGCAGGTTCCCAGGCAATTGCTTGGCACTTGTGAAGTGCATAAATTCCACAGGGGGAAGTCTAGTCTTCCATACTCTCTATCAGCTCTCTTTTCACAAACTTTTAATCCCTAACCTCATCTTTCTTTCTCAGTGATCTTGAGCTCCGTGGGTTTGAAGTGATGAAAGCTTAGCTTACTTTCTTTGAGCAGTGATTTCTCAAAACTCAGGGCCATAACACTGTGGAATATCTGGTTTCTCACCATGTCCCTGGGGAAGATTCTGCAGCTCAGTGGACTTTTTAGATTTATTTCATCTTCTAATTTCTTTCTCCTATGAGCCTTTCCTTGAAACGGAGTCTTTTGCTTTCAGTAAAGAAAGTGCTTCTTCTAAAGAGCCAAGTCTACATGTCTTTACTATGGGAGGGAATCTGCAGTGAAGTCTGCAAGACCTGCACTCATTTGGCTCTGCAAGTTGGCATGATGACCAAGTGGAATACACTCTAAAGATGAGATATCCATGCAAAGTATCTCAAAAATTCAATCTTGATTTCCTCTTAAGAGACTTTAGCCTTTAAAGATAGAATTTTGTTTTTCTTTTCCTCTGGGTGCTGGCTATCTCACATTTGGCAAAACTTCCCAATTTTTGAACACTTCTTCGACGGGTGTTCTGTCTTCTTGTTTGCTTTTTGGCTGGGTCAGGTAAGGTGTACGAGAGCGTTTCTATATTGCTAGGTGAGTTTTCACAGGCTACAGAAAATGAAAATGAAAACGACTTTAAATGCAAAACAGCAGGGCCTGGTGAGAGGACGCTTCACCGGCAACAATTAGCAATTCGGCTTCTGCACAGCAGCCGGAAATCAGCTTTGCTGCGTTTGGTCCAGGCTGGAGCATCTCAGCGGCAGCTGCAGCGGCGGCACAAAGGTAGCACGAGGCTAGGAGCGGGGCGCTGTCCTCGGTGCTGAAAGGCGGAAGCGCTCGATGGGCGCGACAGCTCGCGAGACCCGAGGTCTAGCCCAGGGATCGTGGCGGCGCGGCTCTGAGCCGCGCTTTCTCAGCTCGGCGCACGCGACGCTGCCAGGGCAGTGCGGGGTGCGGGGTGCGGGGGAGGGGTGGGACGCGCGCGCCAGCCGCCTGCCGCGAGTCGCGCACGCGCGCCCGGGGCTGCCTGCTCCTCTGTGACTTGCGTGTGTGTGTGTGTGTGTGTGTATGTGTGTGTCTGTGTGTGTGTGTGTGTGTGTGTGCGCGCGCGCGCGCGCGCGCGTGTGTGAGACAGAGGGGAGAGGGAGAAGAGAGCGCGAGAGAGGGTGAGTGTGTGTGAGTGCATGGGAGGGTGCTGAATATTCTAAGGCACTGGAACCACAGCGGCAGCTCCGCTGAAAACTGCATCCAGCCAGTCCTCCGGACTTCGGAAGCAGGGACAGGGCGCAGGGCATCAGCAGCCACCAGCAGGACCTGGGAAATAGGAATCCTTCTGCCTCCACTTCACGTTTTTAGCAGCTTGGTGCTAAATTGCTGTCTCAAAATGCAGAGGATCTAATTTGCTGAGGAAAACCGCCAAAGAAGGAAGAGGAGGAAAAGGAAAAAAAAAAGGGGGGTATTTTGTGGATGCTCTACTTTTCTTGGAAATGCAAAAGATTATGCATATATCTGCCCTCCTTTCTCCTGTTTTATGGGGACTGATTTTTGGTGTCTCTTCTAACAGCATACAGATAGGTAGGTACCCTTTGTGCTCTGCTTTTGAATTGTGCATAATTTGGTGGTAATCTTTGTTCACAGTGGACAAATTAATTCATGTCATGTAGACTTATGTCATACCTTGACTGCATTCCAGATTTAAACTGCCTAGAATATACATATTTTTCTTAGCATGTATATTGGCTTTGGTGCAAAAGAGGAAAAGGTGTTCTCATTTCTGATCTCCAAATTTTATTAATTCTGCCTTAAACAACATTTTCCTGTTTGTTCAGATTCTCTAGAGGGTCTGAATGCAAACCTTGTGATTATCAGGAAAGGCTAATGTTTCTGGCCACCTACCTTGCCCTCAGACTCTCATCTGTGCCTTGACCCTTTAACTACCATTTGGACGATCAGCTCCCCGCTGCCCGAGTCCGTTGATGTGTTTATCCGGCCTATTAGCTGAATAAGAGACTCCTGGGCTGTTGGGCGCTAGCGGGCTCCCCTCCTTTCCTTCTCTGGCACTGACACTGTTCTTCTGCTTGGTGTTTGTTCTTTGCAGGGGGGCTATTTCCCAGGGGCGCCGATCAGGAATACAGTGCATTTCGGGTAGGGATGGTTCAGTTTTCCACTTCGGAGTTCAGACTGACTCCCCACATCGACAATTTGGAGGTAGCAAACAGCTTCGCAGTCACCAATGCTTGTAAGTAATGAATATTCATGTCTTTTGGATGCCGCACGCGGAGCGCCCGCGAGTGTGAATGTGGCGTGTGTGTTTCAGTGTGTCAGTGTGTGGGTGTGAGTGACTGCACACGCGCGTGCGTGTGACGGCGTAGGGAGAAAGTGGCTGCAATCTCGGGGACCCCCGCTGGCGGTGTGTGTGTGGGGGGGGCGCTGAAGAGGGACCGAAAGGCATTGAAAAGTGTGCGCACTAGGGAAGTGGAGTGGTGATTGGAGCTGGAGGGAGCTCCCTTAGGTTCGGGGGGGTTCTAGTCTTGGGTGTTTCAAGAAAAGCCCTCCCTGTCCCTCCGCCTCCCCCCTCCCCCCACCTTGCGCGCCTGGTACCCTGACCACAGAGAACACGCTGTTTCCCTGGGCGCGCTGTCGGGCTGCTGGATAGATCCCACGGGGACTGCTGAGCCCCGACGCCTGCCCCGGCAGCTGCGCTCCTCTCCTGGCCCTGGATTTAAATCCAAAGGCCCAGGACGGATTCATCGTCTGGACCCCTGAAGCCCCATATTACCCACCTCGACGGGACAAGTTGTTAAAATGGTTCTGGAGTTGGGTTCGGGGCTGTTACGTAACGCCCACCCGAGGGGCGCGGCGAGGCTCGGCGAGGAGGGGAGGCTGACGCAGGCCCAGGGCCCGGCCGGGTCGGGTAGGGGTGGAGGGGGAGCGCTGTCAATCTCTCGTTGCTCTGTTCAGCTTGAGCCTAAGTTGAAGGGGGCGATTCTGCCGTGGGCGCCGCGGTCAGCTCGCCGGCCGGGTGCGCTTTGTTCTTAGGTAGCGGGGCTCCAGCAAAGGCAGCAAGAGCTGAAGGACCTGAAAGCAGTTGGAGCCGGCCGAGTTTGGGAATCTGAAGAAGTGGCTGATCAGCCATTTTAGTCTTTGCAGTTATCCATATTAGCTCTAGCACTCCGCGCGGGGTTCCGGGACAGGCGATGAAGCTCTGCCAAGGCTTCGGACAGAGTGACAGAACCCAAGCAATTAAGTCTCTAAAAGGTTCAGTGGAAGGGTTCGCGGGCTCCTGTCCTGGCGCTCCCACCCCTGCGACGGCGTGGGCAGTGCAGCCGGCGCCACTGTACCTTCCTGCCCCCTTCCCAGCAGCTGCCATCATTTCCTGCCAACCGGCTTGGGAGAGTCTTTCCTGCCTTAATGTTCTCGGTTTTTATTTCATAGTTAACAGTTTGGAGGGGTGGGTTGCAGATGGCTCACCTTCCACTTTGGCGACCGTGTAAAGGAGCTAGCGGAAAATTACCCCAGAAAAAGCCCAACTGCAGCGTTCCCACATTAGACAAACTGGTTGCCAACTCAATTCCCCATACTGAGCATTAATCATAGAGTCGATGGGTTAGCTTGATTATGGTATATCAGGAACATCATCAACTCATTTTGAAACTACCATCATGCGGATGAAGGAATGGAACAGTTTTCCTTTACTGGTAGAACAGGGGCATTATTGTGGTTATGTTAGGTGTCTACAATCCAATTGTTTATAAACAGCCTATTTAAGAAGTTTTCAGTGCCATATATATATATGAATATATATATATATATATATATATATATATATATATATATGAACCAAGTGAGAAAAGAAACTAAAGGTGGGGGTGAGGGGTGAGGAAGAGAGAGAGAGTCTTAAAGTAGATTTACAGCTTTAAAAAAACTCAGTGGAAGAATATTAGGAATATTTGGAACAATTTTAGTACATATACAAAAACAAAGAAACTGTTGTAGTTTAATTGTTGAAGGTTTTTATATTTGACCTATTGACCTACCGGATTTAGGTTATTTGTTTTGATATCAAGTTTCTATTTTTCTTTTCCTGAATTAAGAGTTCAACACGCGCCTGTGCTAAGTATCTAACAGTATGTAATTGTATACTAGTGTGAAAATGCTTTGAAAAGTAATGAAACTAAGGACTATGATTATTGGAAGTATGTAGATTTTTAATACAGGGTGAAAGTAATTGACAGGTACACTTTGAAAAATGGTCAGTGTTTGAGAAGTTCACTCATTGGTGAAAATAGTGAGAGGGCCAGAGTAAGAAGATGACAGATATGTCCACTGAACAAAATGAATATTCCTTGCTTCTAAGAGATATTGAATGACTGTTGGGTCTTTGTAAAGATTAAAGATTACTTTTGGTTTAGGTTATAACTAGTTTAGGTCCTCAGTCTCAATATTTTTGAATAGATTTATTTTTAATATAAATTGTATTGGAATAAGATATGCAGACAGAAAATGTGTATTAAATACATATATAACTCCATGAATTTCCACAGAATGAATACATCCATGGCACATGATTTTCATTGAAAACACATACATACACACACAAACAATTTGTTTGACCACACTTCTGAGAAACTGGGAAGATCAAATCGTCATTTTGCACAGATTTTTTTTCTCAGAAAATGAAGCTGAAATAAAAATGCATGTCTCCAGATCCCCAAATTATTCATCCATGGATTATTATTCTAAGACACTAAAACAAATCATGGTGAAGAACTGAATGTCTTTTCAAGTTTGGCATGTACTACTCCCATGTTATAAGTAATCTTACTGATTGCTAAAGAGAACTAGTAAGGGACTGTTATACAAAGGAGACCCATTGGATAGAATTTTCTGGAGTTGACATTGACTCATTGAGCAAATAACATTTTTGCGACTCGCTTTCTTCATTCCCTTAGGAATTTCACAATCTAGAGATTGTAACAAGAAATGGAGCATTTGTGTCCTTCATTTCTTTTCGTTTTGCCAAGGGCAATAGAACATGTAAAATTAGTGTAACTCTTTTATGCTCATGTAAACTACAGTCGTGAAGTCAGCAGTCAAGAACTGAATGGAAATCTTGAATATCAAATTTGTCAAGATCCGTCTTGATCATTTAAATCCTGCTCCAGGTTTGTCTCCAATGCTTAGCCTTTGTTGGCTTGCGTTTTCTGTCAGGGGAGTCCACGATCCTTCACTATGAAGTGGAAGGCAACATCAAATATGTTGATAGCTAAAACCAAAATGACTTTCTCTCATTTCCTCCAGAAATGTAAGGAATTCTACTTTTTAACTCCATTATTAAAATAGGTGTCATCAATCAATGTTCATACAGTAGCTTCTTGTTTTACCTACTTAAATTGTAAGATTCTCAGAGTTAAATTTCTATATTAAGAAAGTGGAGTTTTATAACTTCGTAACATAAAAGAAATTCATTTACTCATTTAATTTTATTCCTGAGATGAAGGCACTTATTTGGAATGTGTAGGTTGACATTGATTTAAGGATCCAGCAAGATCCACCAACTGGGTTAAAGTTATGCAAATGAAATGAAGTCATTATTTTGTGAGCTGGGTAAAAGGACTGTGCAGGGCACTGAACTCCCACATCTTCCTCTTTCACAGTCACGGTGAGATAAGGAAAGTACCTGTTTATTCCCATTTGTTGCCATCAGTACCTGAGGAAATAAAGACAGATTTCCAATTCTTTCTTTTGCTCTGTCTCTCCCCCTCCTCCCACCCCCTTTTCTTTTCTCCTTCTCTTTCTTCTTAGCTAGAAATAGTACTGAGAGTTTTTTTTTTTCCTGAAAACTGTTAAAACCTAAACCTTTACTCTCAGAAAATACAAACCATAAAACTGGAAAAAAAAAAAAAAGACTAGCATCTGATGTGTTCAATAGTTCAGACTAGTGAGGGACCTCAAGAATTCCTCCCTTTTTCCCTCCCTTCCTCCCTTCCTTCCCTCCCTCTTTCTTTCCTTTCCTTCTTTCCCTCTTTCTTTCTTTCCTCCCTCTCCAATCCCTCCCTTCCTTTTTTCAATATATATTGAGTTCCTTCTCGTTGTCAGGGAATAAATGAATATTTTTCTCATAGAAATTCATTTCTTCTTCTAACATTTTTCTTCTATGCTCTTTTAAATAGTTTTCAAAGTCTTGTAGACCTTGATGCCTTTAGTGTGCACAGGCCACTGTGGTCTTGTCTAAGAACCTTAGTGTGAGGATATGAAGATATTCTAATAGTCCTTACACAAAAGCAATGTATTACAGTAACTGAAAATTTTTGTAAAATAATAAATCTGACTTGGGCATATGTGTACACACCACTTATTTTATATAGTTTAACAAAACAGCAAATATTAGGAAAATACTAAATATTCTTACACTATCAAAAAATTTAATAACCTAATACTGTGCTCACTCCTAACATTTCTTTAAAGTAAAACGGTCTAAAGCAGCTATAAACATGAGAATTTGATCCCATAGGGCTTTAGAATGAAAACTTTTAAGGATTAAGTTTCCTCTTCAAAATCTTTCCTTGCTATTTCTTTTCATGGATGACTTTGACAAATTGCTATTAGTCTATTTTAAAATAATTCAAAAATTTTATATTTCAATTCCATAAAATAAATTATAAAAATATGTAAAGAAATAACAGATACAAATCTACTTTTTCTCTAAGCCAGCAGATGGGGATGTTGGAGAAAATATTGTTCTTTCATAAAACTGTTGCGCACACTAAATACCTTTTGAAACATTGTAAACAGATTTATTTAGAGAAATTGAAAAAAAAATCTATAAATGCATCCACTTTGAAAACTTCACTTAAAATGCTGTTTGAAAAATAATTCACAATGCCCTTTAAAAACAATTGTCTTTGAGTTTGCATAGATTATCTTAAATATCCTTGTAAAATTGACTAATAATAATAATAATAATAATAATAATAAATGATCACTAAAGGCATCCATGGACAACATTGACTGTAAATGCTCTTAAAAGAGAGAGAATTGTAAATGTGTATTTTTTTCAGCTTTTAAACCTTGATTCTGCAGATATCATTTTTGAGGTATATTTCTTATCATTGAATTTTAGTTGTGAATTATTAAAATTGTGTATCTGTGTTCATGAAATTAATTAATGTTTGCTAAATCTTTATTACAATTTTCTGGAATGTGATTGTATGTATGTATGTATGTATGTATGTATGTATGTATATGTGTGTGTGTGTGTGTGTGTGTGTGTGTGTGTGTGTTTATGTATAGTTATAGATTATAAGTGGTTATAGATGGGCTGGGTTATCATGTCTTGCCATTTTTATTGAGGGAATTACTAAAACTGGAGTTATCAACATATGCAAACATTTTGTAAAATTAGAACCAACTTGGATGCTATTAAGCAAAGATTAGAATTCATGGTGTGAAGAAAACTGGGACACATGTACCAGAACACAATACCTTACAACCTGGTGTTGTAAATATTGTTATAATCAATTGAAGGTTACAAAGAAAGACATAGGTCTTTATATGTAAGAATAACTAATTTGTCATTAGTTGTTTGTTTGTTTGTTTGTTTTTCTTGTAGTTAAACTTACATACTTTACTTATCACAAGAGAATTTCAAGAAAATGATACATTATACTGCACTATACTACACTATACAATCAGAGAAAGAATGGCATCAATTGAAACATTCTATTTTGGGATTAGAGATGTTAAATATTTAAATGAAAATACTGTATGAAACGTTAGAAGCTTGATGTTAAAGAAAACTTATTCCTGTGCTTTTTCCTTTTTGAGGTCTTGCAGGCTTCAGCCTGCTGACTCAAGAAGTATGGAGCATTTCAGTTTCACATCAAGCCTTTAAAGTGATAAGGTCATTGCACTGTGACATTATGACAATAGAATGCTGATTCATGCTCAGACCTCGGATCCTCTCATAATCTCTTCCAATAGCACTGTACAGACTTTTCAACTTCCTAGAGCCCCCCCGAATTTTAAGGAAGGCTGAAAAGAGCAATTGTTTCCTAATTAGTCCAGCATGTTTTGTTGTATAGAGTTTTCAGAGAGTATATTTTTTCCTTCTTCCTCTCTTCCTCTTTCTCCTTCTCTCTTTTTAAGAAAAGTCAATGGAAATACTTAATTTGCAAAGCAAATGCCATTATAGAAAATAACATTTAAATTTAAATAGAGATTTTTGTTTCAAGTGAACAAAGGATGCATTACAGAGTTAAAATCTTGTCTTAGATTTAAATGTTTTATTGGGATTGGTAATGGCCACTGGGTAAATTATATTTCCTTTTCTTTTTCTTTTCCAACTGGATCCTACTGAAGGTTCCTTAGATGTGATTAAAATGTTAGCTTTTTTATTATGGTAATTTTCAGTAAAAATTTCTGAGATTTTTCTCTAGTGATTTGAATAACTAATTGACAAGCTTCTTATATGACTAGGTCTTTTCAGTACGATAAGATAATTAGTTGTTGAATTCAGCGTTAAAATTTGAAAATCTCCCCCAATTTAAAAAATTTCATACATCAAAATGTTTTTCAAAGCAGATTTTACTAATTTGGGGGGAAGAAAAGAGATGAATGTGGTTCTTACAATGGTGTTGGTTAGGAGTTTGACACCTATTATTTGTCAGTACTGTTCAATTTATTTTATCATTTTTGATAATTTTAATTTATAGAATGAAATCATGTAAAAATTAACATGGGGAATGAGAATGTGGCCTTCTTAAAGGAGGCAGGATCATGGCTTTTTTGTCTTTCTATCCTTCACAAACCCTGTCCCCGTTCCTAGTACATTGAGCGATTTAATGATTGTTTATCTATTAAACACATTTAATATTATAGGAGATTTTCTTATTATAGAATTATACTTTCTAAAGTCAGAATTTTGCTTTTCCTCTTCATTTTGATTTCAAAAGAAACAATTTACTTGGTGACTGCCTCATATCCTATTTAGATAGAGGCGTAATATATTTTTCATTTCCACCTACAGGCTGCATATGTTCAGTGTTATCATCTTTATTCCTTAAGGTACATTGCTATATATTAAATGATTTGCTGAAGGGACGCCTGGGTGGCTCAGTTGGTTGAAGGGCTGACTTTGGCTCAGGTCATGACCTCATGGCTCCTGTGCAGGCCCCACATCAGGCTCTGTGCTGACAGCTCAGAGCCTGGAGCCTGCTTCGGATTCTGTGTCTCCCTCTCTGCCCCATCTCCACTTGCTCTGTGTCTCTGTCTCTCTCCTTCAAAAAACTAAAAAAAAAATTAAAAAAAAATGATTTGCTGAAGATAAGTAGAATACACACTTTAAAGAGGATTTACAAATGCTGTTAGGATGATGCCAAAGCCATGTTGGTGGTGGTCAGAATGCAAGACTCCATTACAAGGGTACTGACACTTATGGGTGTCCCCGGCTTCCATTTTAATTTTGGATTTTCCACAAAGCGTGACTATACATAATCCTTGAATGGCCACAAAATTGTCTTAGTCTCCCCCTGCCCCCATAATAGTTTATACCACAATTTTCTATGTTAGTCTTTTAGTGCAAATTTTAAAAAAAGTACCAAATTGCAATTTTTTTTCTTTTAATTAGAGGATATCTGAGAATGAGGAGTTGATGGACACAGTGTCTTGTTGTGGACTAGTTGCTCTAGTATTTGCACAAATGTGTACAATTTTTTATATGCATGCCTTTGTTTGTTTTTGTTTGTTTTTTGTATCAACCTTTTACCTTAAAGATTTATTTTCCAGTAATTTAGCTTTGTCCTGTTTTCATTCTGTTGGTAATTTGCTTCAGCAAAAGTCCCTCAACTTGTCATTCTAGACTTTTAGTTTTTGTACATTAATTACCATTTTGAAAAAATCATTTAAAATACTTACTACTGATTTTTAGCTTAAGGTCAAAGACAGTTTTAAAATTGAGAACCTTGACATTTGTAAGTGTCTTCAAGTGATTAGAACAAATAGGTTGGGAGATAACAGGGTTAATTATAGGAAGGGAATTTATGAGGAGGTAGTTTCTTAGATTGTTTTAATTTTTGTATTTTTTCGTGTTTCTCAAATAAATCACATATACACCCCTCATAGTTTTACTATTTAGATTCTTTGAAAAAATTTTACTGTATAGTTTTATGTATTTCATTTATGAGTTTGTTAATTCCTCTGTTTTTTCCTATTTCAGTAATTAAAATATGAGCACAAACTGGGTTGAGTTGAGTGCCTACATTTAAGTACATCCAAAATGTTTTGAATATGCCATCGTATTTCTATGGCACTTATTAGCCTTTCATGTACAATTAATTTTAATCGATAAATATTGTGGTATTCACTTGTTTTATGGTCCTCTGATACTTACACTGTGATTGAATTTCAGTTAACCTCAGAAGATAATCCTTCAAGGCAAATATATTTTGTCTTATCTTTATAAATACCCAATTGTACTGGTGGAAATGATAGAAATATGGTTAAGGAAACAGGAGAAACCCTGTTATCTCCCAAACCTATTTGTTCTAATCCGACTATACCCTCTGCTTATTATTAAAATATAGTGAAGTGTTCCCCGATTCCTCATCCTTATAAGAGATTATGGCCGTAGTCAATCATTTCTAACTTCAGCATAAATTAATTGAAACTCATGTTACATAACTTGATAAAAAGAAAAAAAGATTTTCAGGGTGCCTGCATGGCTCAGTCGGTTAAGCGTCTGACATTTGGTTTCAGCTCACGTCATGGTCTCACCGTTCTTGAGCTCGAGCCCCATGTCTGGCTCGATGCTGGCAGTGCAGAGCCTGCTTGGGATTCTCTCTCTTTGTCTCTCTCTCTCTCTCTCTCTCTCTCTCTCTCTCTCTCTCTCCCCCTTCCCCTCCCATGCTAGCCTGCTTTCCAGAGTGTTTGTGCTCTCTCTCTCAAAATACGTAAATGAACATTAAAAAAAAAAAAAAAAAGGAAAAGATTTCCTCAGCCCGTAAGCCTTGGCAGCTGATATTAAGCCTTTACATTACAATCTTGTTCTCTTTCAGATTTAGTTTTCATTGTACAATTCCCTAGCATCGGTAGTCAGTCCATTGCAGTTAAGGATGTCAGCAATTTGATTTTATATATATATATATATATATATATATATATATACACACACATATATATGTATGTATATATGTATATATGTATATATATGTATGTATGTATATATATGTATATATGTATATATGTATATATGTATGTATGTATATATATGTATATATGTATATATATGTATGTATGTATATATATGTGTGTGTGTGTATATATATATATTTCTTATGCAAGGCTAAAAGGATAGAATGAAATATCTATTTTAAAATAAGCATCTTCAGTCAAGGGGAAAGTATTGACTTTTCTTTTTTGCAGATCGAAATTGCCAGATTTCTTAAAGTGTGGGAAGAGGGCCATGGAAAAGCAGGAGAAACTCCAAGAGGCAGTATAACTTGATGTACTGGGCGGGACAGTGGAAATTTGGAACTAGAGATTCTGTTTTTTAAGCTTCTCTTTGTCATGGAGTCCCCGAATTGCACATCCGTTGTCAATCTTCATCTACAATGGCATTGAATTACTACAAAACAGTGAATTCTTATCATAATATTACTTTTGACAAATAGAAACTATTTCCAGACTTCCAGAGGGAGTCAAGAAGGAAAAGAGGCATTATGCATCCTTTTGTGCCCAACACCAATTTCAGGCTTTGTATCCTTCTGAGCTGGTGAAAAGATTTGCCTTTGGTAATTCTGAGATAAAATACTGACTGAAAAGTTTTGGGAAACAGTATAGATAAGAATATATAATGTGGAGCATATTACTAGATTTTGAATTTAGGAAGGGCATGCACCGAGTCATGATAAACTTTACCGCCTGCTTGTGGTAGCTGAGACATTGTGGCAACTGAAAACTGCTTGATAAATGGTAGCAGTGCTTATCAGTAGAACACAGAAAAAATTTGTCTTTTAGTTTAAGTTATCTGGTAATGCTACATTCTAGTTCTTTAACATCTAAATAATATTGGCACAATCCCAGATATATTTAAAAATATATTAGCATGTCTTAGAAGAATATGCAATGAAGTTAATGATAATTCTCAAGCCATATATAATTTTTGTCATTGAAGCTAATTATGTAAAAATTCTTGAAGAACATTTTGGCACAGAAATGCAGAACACAATGAATAATTTCCATCTGAAGAATAAGGGTTATAAGGTGTAGGATGATCAGTTTGGTTTAAAATATATTTATTTTAATATATATATATTAAATATATATATTTGGTTTAAAATATATTTAAAAATATTGTCATATGTATTTTAGCGATGGTAATTTGGAACATTTTTAACTTATTCTTCAAAGGGTTCATGTAAGGTATTTATTGTGGGATATAGATATTTAATGGGGCTGTCTGTTTTCAATGATCCAGCTACCACAGAAATAGCTCCTAAAACTCTAGAGTGGGCAGAGGGACTTCCTAAAGAGAGAGAGAGAGAGAGAGAGAGAGAGAGAGAGAGAGAGGGAGGGAGGGAGAAAAGCATCTCTCATAGCAATCCTTTGGCAAAGAAAGTTCTGGAAGCGATCTTTAGGAGTGGTAGGAAAGGTCTGTGCTTTGCTAGTCTTTCTTAAAAGATACATTTCAACTTATGTCATGATTTTCTTTATTTGTGTCTTGTATTTGTCAGGAATTGAAAAGTTTCAATCTTGTTCTTAGTTTCTGTATGAAAGGGAGACGTTGAGCTTTGTAAGTCCCAAGCAGTTTCACAACTTACAGCTTTATTTATTTTAACAGCTTTCTAGTCTTTACAAATTTATGGTGTTATTACTAATTGACATGTGGACAGGAAATTCTAGGAACAAAGGCAACAATGCACAGGGAATATCAAGGAACTATATAGTTTTAGTTCTTTGATGGGAAAGACTATAAATCCTCATCTTTATACTCAGAACACAGAGAGTCAGCGATTGTCATCTTAATGCTTTGCCTGTGAAAATAAAAACAAACAGAAAAAAAAAAAACAAAAAACCTTTGATTCTTTACAGCCTTGATATCATGAGAGACAGAGTAGCATCGGTTAGGAGTCTGAACTTGGAATCAAATTCTAGTCTGCTTGTTAGGTGTGTGGCATTAGACAAGTGTAATCTAGGTAAGTTTCAGTTTCCACCTTTGTGAAAGGGAATCATCCATTAGAGGACTGTTTTGAGGATACACAATAGACCTAAAACGCTGCGTACTGTGTTTGGCACTAAGTACGTGAAAATTGGCAAACTTTTATTATTACTTCCTATGTTAGGATCTTTAGGTAGTTTTTATATGCATTGCTTTAAGAGGGGGAGTGGGATAAAGAAAAATGCATTTCTAGTTTCTTGTTGGAATCTTTTTCTACTGTTTATATACCAGGGCAGGGCATATGTTGTTCGGTGGCAAAGAAAAGACCAGCAAAATAAGCCATAAAGCCTCTTAAAGTTTTGCTTGGTGCACTAAATTATGAAAATGATTTTTAAAGACTGAGGTGCTGAAATTCGAGTGGTATTACATCTTTCCCTTTGTCACATATCACTAACATTTAGGATGGCAACAATTTTGAATCATCTTATTCCTGGTAGATCTTTCAAGCTCATAATGAAGATGTAGTGTGATATCTTTTTGAACTGTACACATAGATTCCTAATGTTTTATTTTATTTCTTTAATTAAATTATATTTATTTAAGTGAAAAGCAGTCAAGAGACCAGGCTTTGCATTCAGCAAAAATGAGTTTGAATACGCTCAGTAGCTTTATGATGCAAAGGTTTTTTTTTTTCCTCTTTGTTACATGAGGCTGTTTCCTCATCATGCCTGATAATATTATTGGGGGTTTAAATGAGAAAATAAATGCCTTGATTAGTTTGTCACAAATGATCTGAATTTTCTCTTCCTTTCTGTATCCTAGCCCTTTACTTTGAACTAAACAGCATGCTAGGAGCAATGGAGGAGAATAAAATTCTTTCCTTCAGAGAGCTTACGTATTTGATAGTTTTACATTTATATATAGCTTTCATCTTTGCGAAACACTTTCACATCCATTTGGCCTTTCCTGTAGGTAGCTCTGTAAAGTTTATAGGCTAAATGGAATTATTATACTGATTTTCAGATGAGAAAACAGAAACTTGAGTGAATTAAGCTACTGCAGATTTGTGGAGGAGCTCTTGCCTGGAGAAGCCTGCTACTTCCTAGGTCAGAGCTTCTCCCCCATCCTAGATGGCAATGCCACCAGTCTATTAAAATGAGCAGACATGGTTCGAAGTTACGGTTCCAACATTTATCAGTTACGTGACTCTGTATGTATCAGCCACGCTTTCTAAGCCTGTGTTTGCCTCTGTAAAATGACAGTCACTGTAATACCTGCCTCATAATATAATTGTCAGATTTCAATGATAAGAGTTGCCCCATATAATGTAGTGATTAATGTTGCTAATTTTAGTAATTTCTACCCCTGTTAGTGTACATTAGTCACATGTACTTGACTCTATACTTTTAGATGCGTGGAGGGGAAAGCAGGTAAGGAGGGCTAATGTAGCTCTCTAGGTAATTTTCAAATTAATAAGCTTCTTTAATATGACCACTCCAACTAATATTAGAGGCTAGGGTTTTATTTTCTTATCATCTTTAGGAAACTGGTGAATATACACGTCTTATAAGAATTTAGTGTGCTCTTGGTCCACAAACCCTCTCTGCAGAATTCAACAGATAAACAGAAAGAACTGAAAATTATGAATAAGTTAACAAAAATGTAGATTCTGGTTAGCATTGTTAATTGTGAATATTTGATTCTATTCAGTTACCACTTTTATCAATATATTTGAGCAAGTAAACAATGATGGTAGATGTTTCCTATGTGTGACATTAAACATAGGACATGTTCATTGTGACGTCTTCCCTGGTGGACCAGTTGTCTGCATCTTGCTGCTGGTTGGTTGGCCCCGTGTCATCTTCCTTAAAGTTCCTTCCTCAGCATGAATAAGGGAGGCTCTTTTTGCCTTTTCCTATTCTGTTGTAAAGGTCTCAGAGATTTGAAAACCTCTCAAATAATTACTTGTCTAGAGCATACTTACTTTGGAGAATGGAGAGACACTTTCTAAGGAGATGTAACCACTGACAATAAGTAAAAATAAGGAAATCTGTGAATGAGCTAAAGTTCTTCATAGTTCATAAATTATTCACTACCTCATATTGTGTTGACTTCCATTAATCCAGTGCTGCCTCATATTGCAGTTAGCAGCATGTGAACTCTTTCATGTAGTATAGTAAGAACTTGGGTCAAAAGTATTCTTTTAAGCAAATCCATGTATTTACAGGATAAAGTTACATTGATAACTTTTGATTTGGACGTGAGGTAGAATGCACTGGGTAAAAGTCAAGTGTGTATCTTCAAAATACTTATGTCTACCTTGTTAGTATACATCAAAACTTATATCAGGATTTTCTTCTTTCTTTACCTCTTTCCTCAAACTTTTAGTAGATACCTGTTCTATGCCAATTTCTTGATGATCTCTGAGATGACAGAGAAAGATAAGGTTTCTGTATTGGAAATTATTCATGGGTCCCAAATCTTCTTTTTTTATGGCAAAGGTAGTAGTTTATCTAGGTCAGCTAGGTGATTTTCTTATTATGTTAGTGTGTGTAGTGTAGTAATGGTTTCTAGGTCATTTATAAATATTATTCTGTGCCTTGGGAGTAGATTTGAATCAAAGTGTCTTAAGGCTGGAAATGGTAATTCCAGAAATTGTGAGGAAAACATAAAATTGTCTTGATGGAAGCTGAAAAATAATTATCTTATATCGGATTTAGAATATTGTTGAAAACTGGGTGGTCCAATGAAGAACCAGTGATAGTAACTGTAATGTGAATTGAAGATCTGTCAAAAATAGTTTTCATTTTTGAATCATATTTGGAAATGATAATTTTTATTTTATTTTGCATGACTTTTTTTTCCCCCTCTCTGCCAAAAGCTTTTAAGTTCAGTTTGAACTGGTATAGACTATGGAAATTGCTGGGTAGTCTTTTTATAAATTAATTAGATGTGGGCTATATTATGTAATTGTTGTAAATACTATTTTAACTTATTATGAAGAAATAAGTTACAATTTTTACAATAGTAGGTTTTATGAAGTAGTTACAAATGTTACTGTAATTTGAACTAACACATTGGTAGTTCTCTTGTAATGTTAAGACAGATTTTATGTAATCTAAACTTTGATTATTGTAGTAGTTTGAGAATTTCATGTGGAAAATTGTGATTGTCTAAAAAAACTGATGTAGGATTGGGGCACCTGGGTAGCTCAGTTGGCTGAGCATCCAACTCTTGATTTTGGCTTTGGTCATGACCCCAGGGTGTTGGGATCAAGCCCGATGTTGAGCTCCACACTGAGCATGGAGCCTGCTTGGGATTGTCTCTCTCTCTTCCTTTGCCCCTCATCCCTGCTCACTGTCTCTCTCTCTCTAAAAAAAAAAAAAAAAGATGTTTTTAATGAAAAGAAAAAATATCAAATAATTAAAATATTTGTGAATAATAACATTTTGGTACTGTGAATGACTTAAAACTTAAAACATGGAGAAAATTAGAATATAGATTCTTATAGAATTTCTTAAAAATTCTGATGAAAGTAACTCTTGTATTTGGTAATTTAAAAGAAAATATTTATTTATTTTTGAGAGAGGGAACTTGAGCAGGGGAGGGGCAGAGAGAGAGGGAGTCAGAAGATCTGAAGTAAGCTCTGTGCTGACAGCAGCGAGCCTGATGTGGGGCTCAAACTCATGAACCCTGAGATCATGACCTGAGCTGTCTGACCTTCAGCCTACTGAGCCATCCATATGGTAATTTTATGAACACTACAAAAGGGAATATAATAAATATGGAGTCTTTTTTCCCTTCCCCAATTCCACTTCTTTCAGATTATCACCTTCATGGTTTCCGGAAATTCCAGTATGACATATGCACTATGCTGTCTGTATCTTGATTGTTTCCAACTTAACAAAAATTGAAGTGCTTCTTTTATTTGCACATTTTCCTTTTCCTTTGTAGTCACTGTATAATATTCCCTTGTTATTTAGCTCTGTCTTTTGTTGGTGATTTTTTTCTATTTTTTCCTATCTGTTTTAATATCATGTGCAAATGAATTTGCAGAATAGATTTCTGTGAATGGATTAACTGAGTCAAAAGGTGTTTGCATTTAAAATTATGCTACATGTCCAAAAAAGGTATAACAATTTACAGTCCTACTTAGAGTGTATGGTATGCCTGTTTTTTCCCAATCTTATTGGTAGTGTACAATATTAATTTTTTTTAAATTAATTTCTCTTCAAGTTAGTTAACATACAGTGTAGTTTTGGCTTTAGGACTAGGACCCAGTGATTCATCTCTTACATGTGACACCCAGCGTTCATCCCGAAGAGTGCCCTCCTTAATGTCCACCACCCATTTAACCCATCCCTCCATCCAGCAACCCTCAATTTGTTCTCTGTACTGAAGAGTCTCTTTATGGTTTTCCTCCCTCTCTGTTTTTATCTTATTTTCCCTCCCTACCCCTATGTTATTAAAATTTTCAAAGCTTTGCCACTGGTGTTTAATTGCTTAAATTTATAATAATAACTTTTCACTAACTCTAAAAGCTTCTTAACATTATTATTTGCATTTCTGCATGTGTGTATCTGTGTGTGTGTGGGTGCTTATGCACCTATTCATAACCTGGTGCCCAGTTTTCTATTGGGTTATGGTTCTCTATTACTTATTACTTATTACTTATTACTTATGGTTCTCTATTACTTATGGACATATATATACATATATATATATATTATATTATATATATTAAAGTATCCGTATACTTTGTTGATTTTGTGTCTATTTTTGTTTTTCTTTTAACCTGTGTATGATTTTTCAGAATCAAGATTTCAGTTCATGATTTTTAAGAATACACTACTGTTATATTTTAGTCAAATTTAGAAATTGTTCAGGATTTTTATGCCTTGCTCAGCAAGACTTTTCCCACTCAAAGTTATTTAAAGGAAAACAACTGCTCATTTTTAAAATTAGTATCCATTCTATTTTGGTTTCATGATTCAGAATAAATCTTTGATTCATCTGGATTTGTTTGATATAAATGCTCAAGTAATGATCTAGCTTTAGTTTTTCCTTTATAAGGTTAGCCAATTATCACAACATATACTAAAAGAATACATTTTTTTCTTTGTCTTGAAATGCTATCAGATTTTCTTCTTGAGTAAATAGTTCTTTGGGGAGTTAAAAATGAACAGGGAATTTACCCAGAAAATGAAATAAACAAGATTAAAACTCTATTACAGACAAAGGAATGTAAAGTAATGCAAGGCACTTATTTCCTGAACAGTGCTATTCTTATAAATTGTGCTTTTGTGTCACTGGGTCTCAGATCAATAAAAGAGGATGTCAGATTTTGAACATTAACTGAGCCCAGAGGGATAAATAAAGGATTTTGTTATGTTTTTTGGCTTGTGTCACAGCTCTAATATCCCTTAAATGGACTGCTAGTTTTACATATTTCTTTACCTATATCAAGGTTTAAGTAATGCGTTATGACTATGACTTGGCTTTTGAGTATCACTTTGAAGTTAATTCAGTGTAACAATCCATATGTGTTCACAAATAGAATATTAAAACCAAAGACTGCAATCGACACGCAATGAAGAAAGGTAAAGGAACTCATATCCTCATGGTTTTATTAACTAATATATAGTTTCATCCTCAGTTTGTCATAAGAACTAGTTTTATGGGCTTTCTAAAGCCAAATATCAAGCTATTTATGATATAAATATTATTAAACTGGAATGCTAAATAAAACACTAAACTGTTACTTGCATCAATAAATACTTTCAATTTGTCTCATGGTATATGACGTGCACATATATTTTTGGCTAAATATCCGGGAAAGCTATAAATCTTTAATCACCACTTTTTGTAGAACTCTGAATTTCATGTGGCCCTGTCATGCATTTTCTAATACATTTTCTTGCCATGGTCATTAAAATGGGAAGATTGTCACTTTCAAGATAAAGATTTTATAAAATGTACTTCATTAAATTTCCGAAAGACACTAGTCATTTGTTTGTGTTTTAATATATCTTTTGGTGAATAGAAAAATTTTACCTGGGTGAAAAAAAAACCACCTTAAATCAGTAGAACCACAGTGTTAAAAATTATTTATATTAAAAAAAAATTAAAATAAAATTTAAATTAAATATTTTGTAAATATTGGCTTAGTCTCATTTCTTCCCCTCCCTCCTAAAGGCAGAGGAAAGTGATACGAAAAATCCATTTGATGTCACTCACTAAAAATGGGTGATGTACCACTAAAGGGTGTACATAATATAGTACTGGAGTCATAATGGAGCAGAATGAAGGTAGACTAAAGAGGGAAATTTTTCAAGAAGGCTCCATGGAACACAGACCCTGTTGTGTTTGAAGGAGTTACTTCTGCTTTTCTTTTGCCATACTTTCACTTGTGTCCAAATGGCTATTATATGTCATAATAATTTTTGTTTTGATTGAAAACCTCAAAGGTTGTATTAGCTTTCCATTTACTTTTCGTTTTCTTTGAGAATTTGTATTTCAAAGCACTCAATCATATTTACCTTTGCTTCTCTTCATTTTTATTTATTTCTATGTTCAAAGGCTCTGAAGTGAATCTACTTCAGGACATGTTTATTTACATGCTTATCTAACTCTAAATAAAACAAAGCAAATGAATAAACAAAAACAGAATAAGACCTGTAAATACGGAGAACAAAGTGGTAGTTGCCAAGGGGAGGTGGGTGGGAGGGATGGGCAAAATGGGTGAAGGGGAGTAGGAGATACAGGGCTCCAGCTAATGGAATGGATAAATCATGGAAATAAAACACAGCATAGAGAATACAGTCAGTGATATTGTAATAGCTTTGTATGGTGATGGATGGTAACTACACTTGTGGTGAACATAGCATAATGTATAGAGAAACTGAATGACTATGTTGAGCAAGCACCTGAAGCTAATGTAGCATTGTGTGTCAACTATATTCATATAAAAAAAACCTCCAAAATTAATGCAAAAACTTTTCCTAATTATACAAGTTACAGATTAAGAAATCTAAAAGAGAAAAATATCATCACTATTTTTAACCAAGAAATGATCACTTGTTAGTAGTTATGTGTGTTTGTTTTCCAGTGCTTTTATACTTGATGTCCTTGGGTGGCAGTAGAGACATTTGTAAACCTAAATTCATAGCTTCATAGTATTCATCCCCATAATTTACTTAATCATTTTCTAATTTTGCAGATTTTGTTTGAATCCTTCTTTTATCCATTATAAAATATTGCTGGGGTTGAAAATCCTTCTGCATATGTATTTTCCCTCATTTCTGATGCTGAAGCATAATTATAGCATCAAAGGCCTTGAAGCATTTAATCATTTCTGATATATACTAAGGAAAGTCCATACCAATTTATAATCTTATCAACAATCAATGAAATGTCTCACACTATCATTGCTATCATTAAAAAAAATCCTTATGTATTAGATAGCAAGAAAATTCCTCTTTATTAAAAAAAGTTTTTCATGTTCCTTACACATTTATGGTTCTTTTTTCACAAATTGTTTATTAAGATCTTTTGCCCAGCCTTCCTCGCCATCTTGGTATTTTTTCCCATTGACTTGTAGGAGTTATTTTTCCAAGATTACTATGGCTTGAGAAGATGGGGCCAGGGAGTTGAAGATCCAGTAACTAAATGCTTTGGCCCAGATGGGGGCTGTGCTATGTTAGCTTCCATGTCATTGGTTAGAATTATTCAGATGGGGGCGCCGGGGTGGCTCAGTCGGTTGAGCGTCTGACTTCAGCTCGGGTCATGATCTCGGTTCATGAGTTCAAGCCCCGTGTCAGGCTCTGTGCTGACAGCTGGGAGCCTGGAGCCTGCTTCGAATTCTGCGTCTCCCTCTCTCTCTGTTCCTCCCCTGCTCTCCCTCTCTCTCTCTCAAAAATAAATAAAGATTTAAAAAAAAATATTCAGATGGCCACGCACAACTTAAGGGAGTGCAGACTAAACATTCTTGTGTCCGGAATCTGAAAACTGTTATTTGATGAATATTACTAAAGTCTACTATGGAAACCTATTTCATTATTCACACTTTCACATTTGTATACAATTCATTTTCTAAAGTATTGTTTCGAAGATGGTTTTCAAATTCCCCTCCCTCCCCTCTTATATCTGTACATGTTTTAAACTTGTGAAAACATAGAAAGACAGAATGAAAACAATGGTTCTGCCTTCCTTACCTATCTCTAGTCTCACTCCCTAGGCATGAACACTTTTACCGTTTTGTCTTTCTTCTAGTGGTTAACTCCAATTACTATTATAATTATATTCTTAATTGTGTATTTCTCTATTGTTTTCTGTTCCAATTATAATAATATGTTTGAATCCACAGTTGTTATTTCAACACTTATAGGTGGTGGTGCCTTTCAACTGCCTGCCTTATGAGTTGATAATGTTTTTGAGTCAAGATTGAGAAAATTTACATTGTACTCTGTATGTATAAATGGATGACTCTATATCCATATACTTTATATGTAGGCTTATCCTAGAAGCTAAAAAGTGATAAGCATTATTTAATAATTATATATAGCCACATGACCATTCTTTACTGCAGAACCAAGTACCATGCTCTTTTTGTGCTTTCCCTTTACAGCTTGTTTTCTTTATTGGGTATTTGAAATTCCTAATGTTCCTTTTGTGTTATATGGTTTTAGTGTATTTGTAGGCTCTCGTTGTCCAGTGTGTAGTTCATGGGTTCTGGTCTTTCCAAAAACTTCCTTCCATCCTCCTTATGCAATCTTTGTTGGTTGCTCTTCATCCTCCTGTACAGCTGATTTCCTAGGATGGCACTTTTTTTGTGGTTGATCACTTATCTTTCTGTTGCTTGGCTTATTTATTCATATGCATTAAATCTATTTCTATTTATCACTTATAATTTCCTTTAAAATAATTTTGTGAGAATAATAAATAATAAAAATATTATAAACATAATAATAAATACATAATAATAAATAATAAAATAAAACTTTATCATGTGTGTATATATATGTATGTATTGGGTGGATATTGATTTCTAGGATGAATATCATATTTCCTTAGAACTTGGAAGGAATTACACACTTATTTTCTGTCATCAGATATTGTTGAGAAGTCTAATTCTTATTTTTTTGTGTACTTATTATTTCCTTTCTGGAAACTTTCAGTCTCTTCTTTATCTTTAGTCTCTTAAACTTCTCAGTGATATTCCTGTATGGAAATTTTTTTTTCCATTCTACTCAGCACTCTATTTTTTTAAAATGTATTTATTTATTTTGAGAGAGAGAGAGAGAGAGAGAGAGAGAGAGAGAGAGAGGAATCAGGGGATGGGCAGAAAGAGAGGGAGAGAAAGAATCCCAAGCAGTCTCCCTGCTGTCAATGCAGAGACTAACTCGGGGCTGGATCCCATAAACCATGAGATCGTGACCTGAGCCGAAAATTAAGAGTCAGATGCTTAACCAACCTAGCCACCCACCTCAGCCACCCAGGCACCCCAGCACATCTGTTTCTCTATTTGAAAACAGATTCTTCCCTAAGATTTGAGAAACACTTAGCCCTATTACTCAGATAATTTGCCCTCCTCCATTTAATTATTTTTCTCTAGATAGCTCTTTAAGGTGACTTTTTTCCTACTCATTTAGAATTTATTTAATGTAAAATAAGCATTTGAAATTAACCCATCCTTCAAATTTATTCGTACGATACCTTTAAAGATTATTTTTACTAGTATAATACAATTAAAATAAACTACAGAGCATTCATTTTGCTATGTAGAACATCTAACCAAGTCCGAGGTTGTCTTGAATGATTATATGCACTTAAATAATGCTAAACCAGATCTTCACTTTTTCCCTTTCTACTCTCTGCATGATTATTTAAAATATAGCTTTTGTGCCATTTTGGAAACCATGTCTCTTTCCCTGGGTAAGAGACACATAATTGTGAGTGCTGCTGGAAACAATACAAAGATTACACATTAAAATGAGGGAAGCGAATGAGCAGGACACCGTGAGCAATGACATAAATCATAGATATTTGGCTTGCCCATTTCACATTACTGATCTTGGTCATTACCTTTCTTGTATTTAATTATAAGTTGTTTTTCTTTCCTCTTTGCAACAGTTCTACAAAACCTGTATATTCGTATTTTTTATCTTTGCCATCTCATTCTTTTCAAAGGGTCTTTCTTTATGTTGGCAACATAGTTGAATGTTTTCGGTCTTTTTGATATTTCATCTTAGGTATGTGGCTTTTCAATTTTGAATGTGATGGTCATGATAAGCTTCATTTCTCAGTTCTTAATTCTAAAAATCAGTCACGTTAAAACGTCACCTGTGGGGGCAACTGGGTGGTTCAGTCAGTTAAGCATCCGACTTCGGCTCAGGTCGTAATCTTGCGGTTCGTGAGTTCAAGCCCTGTGTTAGGCTCTGTGCTGACAGCTCAGAGCCTGGAGCCTGCTTCAGATTCTGTGTCTCCCTCTCTTTCTGCCCCTAACCCACTCTCATTCTGTCTCTGTCTCTCTCAAAAATAAATATGCATTAAAATAAATTTTAAAAAACTTCACCTGTGTTTTAACAAATGCATCCCTAATGATCAGATATGAGTACTCAGTAGAAAAAATATTAAATATATCTAACAGAAGAAGAAAGCTTAGAGATTTAGGGATTTCATTTTTTGTGGTCAACTTTTCCTTGTTGATAATGGAGGTAATCTCTAGCCTCAGAAAATGAGAGTACACTGAAGAAGTCATATATTACTGGTAGGTTGAAAGTACAGTTTACTAAATAACTTCTTTTTTTTTTTCTTGATGAAAATCAAGAAGATTGATTTGTACACTTACTGATGATAGAGGTTCTAGTGAGATTGCTAGTCTCAAGTGACTCAGCAGAAGAGTTTAATACCTCTTCCTTAAAAAGTATCTGTGGTTGATTCTCATTATTCACAGTAGTTATGTCCTAGGAAATTGCTGTGAATCCCAAATTAGGGAATACTGAACCGTTGCTTCTAAGGAAATACAGAGTTAGTTTCTTCGGTCACAATGTTTCCATCAACCTGATTGAGACATAACCTTTTTATGTGTATTTCTGTTTCAGATACCTTATTTAATACATATTGTTGATCCACTGACATTGAATACATGTCTGAACAGTTTATCTAACACATCCAATTTCTCAGTAAGGCACATTACAGACCTCTTATGCTTAGGAACATTTGACAGTTGGGACCTGCCCTGGGACCATGTTCAGCATTATGCTTGGGCATTAAAAAAATTTTTTTAAATGTTTATTTACTTTTGAGAGAGAGACAGAGCACACACAGGGGAAGGAAGGAGAAAGAGGGAGACACAGAATCCAAAGCAGGCTCCAGCACAGAGCCTGATGAGGGGCTTGAACTCACGAACTGCGAAGTCATGACCTGAACCGAAGCCAGACACTTAACCGACTGAGCCACCCAGGCGCCCCCATGCCTGGCATTTTAAACAGAAAAATCACCAACAGAACACATAAAAATGGAGAAAAGTTGGTACTAAATAAGCTGTAAACAGGGTACTTTTTATAGTCTGAGAGCTAACAAGAAGGTAGAATGTTGCCCTGTTGGGCTCCAGCCGGCTAGTATGTGTATTGAGCAAGTGCCCTGCCCATTGGTGCTTTACTGAAGCAATGCTGCCAGGATTGATTTGGGGGTTGCAAATAATTTTAGTGAGCGGTTAAATTTGCAAATGCAAAATCCACACATCGTGAAAATTGACTGTATTTGTTTGATTTGAGCCAGTTTTGCAATTCACATAGCTTTTCTATTATTATTATTATTATTTTCAGGAGTAGTCTGATAGAATTTAAAGAATTCCACCTTGCTTTGAAATGCTTTTGATTACCCATGTTGATAAGTCACCTTGGATTTGAAAGGATAAGAAACCGACACTACTTTAAACTCTGTGGAGGAAATTGAAGGGAAAAGAAAATGCTGATTTCCACCAGTTCAAGTTCATGATGGCACAGCTGAAGGACAAAGAATTTCATTTTGTTTTTTCTTTAATGAATGTCCCCTAAATGAGAAAGGTCTAAAACACCGAAGGGCATGAAGCTCCTTTGAGGTGTTTGAGCGATAATATTTGTGTTGTATTGTCCTAGATTTTTTCCACTTGTGGTTTGCCAGTCTTTGCACTGGGAAGGCTCAAGTAGGAGGGTCCAAGAGGCAAAGAAGACAGAAAAATGAGAAGTGCAGATGGCTGTTGTGTGTATCTGCGCATTGGGATGAATATAGGTTTCACAGGGGTTTAACAGAATCTCCGTACCATTCTGCCTCCTATAAAGGATTTTTCTAAGCCCTGAGGAGGTTGTGGTGAGGAAGACGGAAAGGTGTACATGCTCATGGAACTGACATTGGAATGGGTTGAGTGATAATAAACCGGTCAACAAACAGAAAAGAGGCAATTACAGACTGGGCTGCACGCTTTAAAGGAACTCATTAGGCACATGTGGTGGAGGAACTAGATGAAGGCATGTGTTAAGTGCGCTCTTGGGAAAAGTGAGACCTGAGCAGAAGCCAGGCAGACCAGAATCAGCCTGACAGATGAAGAAGGGTAGGCAAGCATCCTTGGTGGAAGGAACAGGAAGTACAAAGGGCAGGGAAGAGAAAAGTCTTGGTGTGATGACTGTTCAGAAGAAAGTGGGCAAAGGAAGCTTGAGAGATCAGTACCGGAGGCAAAGCACGTGTAGGCCATGGGAAGCAGCATATTTGTTAATTTTGGCATATTCAAGATTCACATACATCTCAGACTGGATGTAACACAATAAAACAATAAAAAGATCTTACCCAGTAACAATTTACCTTTATCAGAGTTAATGTCAGCAAAAGTATTCAATCAGAAGAAGCCAATACTGTTTCCATACTCACAGCATCATTGTAGGAGACAAAATTATTTGCTTTTGATTGCATTTGGATTTGCCTTTGTTTTGGAGGGGGACATCTGTTCAAGTATGAACAGTTCCTACACATGTCTTAGGCAACAAAGAATTTCTATGTTTACAGGGACTTATGGTCTGTTGTGTTGTGAATTGCCCTATATAAATGAGGCTGTTGATATTACAGTTAAATTATAATTCGGGATCTTCCAAGCTTGTCTCTTATTTGGTGCTGAAATTATTTTCTGAACATTTGGCTTCCAAAATTCTTCGTATTGAGAGACAGGAGATCATGAATGGGCAAGGCCTGGCCTTGGGGGCAAGGGAGGGGTCACCATTTTGCTCTTTAGCTCCACAGGCTAAGTCAGAGTTAGTTGCTAGTTGTGAGGGTGAATGAGGTTCTCCCTGAAGCCATGTCCTTGGCTCCATGAATACTCTCCCCTCTGAAATCAAGTGTGGAGAGAAATGTGAAATTTAATTTGCCCATCTGCTGATCTGTCCTCATTACCTTTGCCAAAACATGAAATTCTTTGGTTGAAGAAAAGAGCTACTTAAAAAACACATAATACCAGAAGGATTGCCATTTTCTAAAAATTTGGGTTCTTTTTTCCCAGTTCTTTTGTCTAACGGACAAAAACGGTCATCTATGTAAGTATGAATTGAGTATTTTCATATGCTTTAAAATGGTAACAGGCAAACAGTGAAGTTATTGCTTTGGGTCCACTAGGCCTTCTATGGAAGCTGCGATCCTCACTGTAATCCCCAAGGTGCACTACTGTTTTTTATTTCTAGGTAATTAAGATGGTATCATATACATCAGTGTTTGTTTATGCTGCCAGGTCCAATATATGTCTATGGAGTGAACTCTGCTTTCCTTGTGAAAAACAAAACAAAACAAAACAAAACAAAACAAACAAACAAAAAACACTCTGCTTTTCTTTTCTCCTTATCTGGGTGATAATAGACTTGGAGTTATATGCCATTCAAAGGAATAGAATCCAACCTAAGAACAGTCCCCTTGAATCTACTCTTATATGCCTCGTTACGATATTTATGTTTTCTGAATGGCTTGAGAACAGGGTTTCCTTGGGGGGAAACTGTCAAAACTCAATAACTTGGTAAAATTGAAAGATGAAGAGCCTTTCTTTTGTTACTAGAAACATGATAAGTGAAATGAAATGTAATGATAAAATATCAGGACCTCAGAACCCCAGGATAGATGCCATACTAAATAGTAAAGGCAATAAATTGTCAGTCTTTGGGGGATGCTTTCTAGGGAGAAAGATTTCAGGATCTCTCTGGATAGTCTATTTAATCAAAAAATAACTCTTCTTGTCAAGAAGTTTTGCATTATGTCTAACTGAATTTGTCCTACTGTAATTTAAATATCATTTCTTTCATTCAAGCCTTGAGAAAAAAGCAAAAAAATTCTCTGCTTTCTCAGCATGATAGGACTCTATATACTTAAAGGCAATAAATAAACCATTCATTTATTTTCTAAGTAAGGGACTCAACCCAGGCTTCTCACAGCACATGAGTTCATTCTCTGGTTTATTTTTTCTCATCACATATGACCTCATTTCTATTTTGTTTTATAAAAAAAAAAAAAAAGGAATTGCGGCCCACTAGGGTGTAATAGTATTAGTTTCTAGGTAATTTTGATGATGATTGGAGGCATATATTCAAGATAACATATCATTTAATATTGAATACATTCTAATATTACATTTAGTTTTGAAATATCTACATCATATTTAATTTTTTTTTAACGTTTATTTATTTTTGGGACAGAGAGAGACAGAGCATGAATGGGGGAGGGGCAGAGAGAGGGAGACACAGAATCAGAAGCAGGCTCCAGGCTCTGAGCCATCAGCCCAGAGCCTGACGCGGGGCTCGAACTCACGGACCACGAGATCGTGACCTGGCTGAAGTCGGACGCTTAACCGACTGTGCCACCCAGGCGCCCCGCGAAATAACTACATCATATTGAAGATACTCATTGAATATATAGGTTAGGATCTTCCTGATCTTTTTTTTTTTTTTCTTTTACTGTATTATTCTCGTGTTTGGTTAAGAATCCTAACTCTACTACTTGTTAGCTACCTAGTATTAGACAAACTAAGTAACTTCTCTTGGCTTTAATTACATTATTTATGAAATATGACACAATAATATTGTCTCTGTAAAAATATTTAATGATATACCAGAGATGTAGAAAGTGCTCAACAAATGCAAATTTTCTTCCTGAGTACATTTAATTTTTATATGTATTATTTAAAGTGAATACACTTACTCATAATGAAATACGATGTTTGTTCAACTTCAGTTTTAATGAAAATGTCTGATGATGTGACCATGCTACTTCTATTTCAGTTTCATACTTTAGTAGTGATAGTACTTCCTTCAAACATAAATTATATAATGGAAATCAGATTTATGGAGTTTGGTTTGCTTTTTACAAATTCACTTTGCAATCTGTTCAGGACATACTCTTCTAAAAAGGCTTTGAGCTGCATATCTTGTTATGTCCTCCATAATACCAAATATTGAAATTAGGATGATGTTATCTATAGTCGATATGCTCTCTGTAGTTTGGTAGGGATTTTCACTTTTGAGATAGGACTGATTTTTCTCAAAAATATTGAGTAGTCATTGTTTTTTGAGTAGTCAGAAACATGTCATCATACTCTCATAAAAATACATTGTTTCAATTTTAATTTTTCATTTCTGTTTATTTTCACTTTGGATTTCTATATTTATATTATACAACTAGTGATAAAAATTAAAAGCTGCTTCTTTTTACAATTATAATTTACAAGTGTATTAATTATGCTTTACTTCATTTCCTTTCACTAGTCAATGGGAAGATGTTTCTTGCCTATTCCTTTTATATTATCTCATCCAGATAAAGGTGAAAGTCTGTAATACTTGGGTCTCGTCAGCAAGTTTCTGTTACATGGCTGAAAATTGTGCCTTTCCATAATCAGTAAGTACTTTCCAGGTATATTTCCTGGGACTCTGTGCCAGGTCCTTGGATGAAACAAACCCAGAGTCACCTTCTCCTGGCATGTTATAAATAGAGTAGGAAAAAAAAAAGACAAGCACACTAAAGATTTGAAGGTGGAATACTTATGTAAGTATATGTAGTACATGGATATAGAAAATGTAGAGATCACTGTGATTGGTGAAACTAGGAAATACCCTTGTATTTTGTATTAATGTGGAAATAGAAGAAAAGAGGTCATGGTCATAAGCTGTGACTCTTAAATTAGTAGGGTGCTCAGAAACGTACCTAGCATGTAGAAGGAAATCAATGAAGAATGTGAGATGAGGTCCAAAGAATGGCTGTTTTCAACTGTGTGGGCACATACATAATCACACAGCAGGATTTGTCACATTAGTCTAGAAACGGAACTTGGGCCAGGCAGGCAAGCAGTTCAGCTGAAGCAGAGTGCACGCTTGACTCTCAGCTGCACGATTATTTGGGGGAAGTAGGGCACTCGCAGTTCTTGAGAGTCTGGGGAGAAAGCTGAGATCAGAGCTATCTAACCAGAATGGAGACACAAGTACAGTTCTGATTAAAAGGAAATTTTACAGGAATATGTGTGCAGGAGCTGGATTTCAGAGAGCAGAGTTAGCAAAGCAGGCACCAGCAGAAGCAGTCATCGAGAAGACAGCATCTCCTCTTATCTGGAGGAAGCTGTTAAGTTTTGACTCTGGATTACAGAGTGGATGGAGGTGCCTGATCTTTGCTTTTATCATTCGCACTGGGAAATCACTTGTTACTGGTTTATCAGGTTTAACCTGCCTGGTTTAGAAAGTTCTCCCCTAACATTATGTACTCTTTTGATAATAAACTCTCTGCCCTGGTCAGTATTCCCTTTCTTCCACAAATATTTTTAGTACCTGCTATGTGCCAGACACTGTGCTAATGAGGAAGAAACTGCTCTCAAGAGGTCTACAATCTACGGGGGCACTTTATGAACCTCCAAGGACATTTTAAAGTTCCTGCACACTTCCTAATGGAGTGCCTTCAACTCCTCCAACTATTCAAGAGCTTGGTACCCCTTAGATATATATGATTGCTGTCAGTTATACCTCAATTAAATGTATTATTTTATTATCCTTTTATTCTTTTATTATTAATATTTTATATTTTTATCATATGCTTTATTTTGTATTATATATGATATATATAAAAGATCTTAGATACATCCTTCAACAAAAACTCGAAATTCTCATGCACTGTGAAGCTTTTCTGGAATGTTTTAGTCTTCCCTGTCTTAGTGTCCTCAGCACTTAAATCTCTTTTAGTTGTTTCATGAAATTATAGACTCCTCAGAGCTGGAAGAGATTTAGTATCATTTATTTAGTTATTTTAAAATATGGAGAAATCAAGCCCCCAAATACAAGGTGATTTAGTTAAGGTTAACACAGATATTTACACAGATAGCGAAAATTTGTATCTGGACCTTTTGCCTCTTAGTCAGGTGCCTGACAAAGTGCTGGGGTATAGAAGGTACTCAGTGGATGATGGCTGTTATTCACTAGGGATGAGTCTTGTTTCTCACTAGATTATAGTTTCTTTAAGAATAGTGTGTGCTTTACACTTGCATTGTGTATCCCGGATTACCAGCACAGAACTGAGCCAGTTGTAGATTCCAAGCATATGTTTACTGATTAATTGTTAATATAAACCTCTTTCATATTGTCTTCATCTGGGGGAAGTAGAAATCATGAAAGAGAACCACCGCATTAATGTCTTTATCGTGAAGAATATTTATGGTTCCTGAGCCTTGCAGTTGAGTGATGCACATGGGCCGGAGCTATTACTCTAGTAAGTTTGAATATTGATTGTTTATATTGCAAAGAACTGACCGTTGTGATCTGCAAATATTTTTCAAGCTACCATTAAGCAGCCACTCCTTAAATTGGAATTAGTGGTTATAGGAATGCCAAAAATCATTGCATCCCACAAATCAAAGGAAAATGGCTCCCTTTTTGTTAATAGATATTTAAAGCTCCAAGCTTTAAGTTCAACACACAAATTTAACTGCTTCGCAGTTAAGGAAATATTGTTCCAATGAAAAGTAGAATTAGAAGCTTGAAGCCCTATGTTATTAATGCTTTACTTGCTGAAGAATCTTCTTTAGTTGGTATACATCTGAATTTAAAGCAAATTACTATACCTTATACTAAGGACTTAGCAAAGAGAAAACGAAGCTTTGCTATATTCTATCATTGGGACACAGGGAGGTTAATTATTGCACCCTGGGGTGATACCTGGAGCAGGGTCAGTTTCAACAGCTGAAGAAATGTGGTATAATGGTGGGTCTTTCTTTCTCACCTGGGCAATGCATATATTAAATTAGTATCTAGAGATCCTTCCTTCTTACACATTCTGTAAAGGATCATATTTAGTTTTGAAGATTTCAGTGAGCCCAGTCCCTTCTAATGTTTGCAAGGTGCAGATCTATATAGAAGGCAAGGGCATAAAAATATAAAAATCACATAAACATCTCCATTCCCAAGGCACCTGGGTGGCTTAGTCAGTTGAGCGTCTGACTAGGGCTCAAGTCATGATTTCACAATTTGGGAGTTTAAACCCCATGTCGGGCTCTGTGCTGATAACATGGAGCCTGCTTTGGATTCTCTGTCTTCTTCTCTCATTGTCCCTCTTCCCCCCTCAAAAATAAATAAACATTAAATTTTTTAAAAAAATAATCCACTATTAAATCAAGAAGGCCCTCTTGCTCCCCAGGGGGGAAAAATAAATAAGGAAAAAGATCTAAAAACTGATACATAATAAAAATGCTTTCTCCACATCTTTTTACAAAAACAACTCAATCTTTTTAACTTGTCTCCAAAGTAAAAATCTTCCTCATCCCTCACATACTTCATGATCCCAGAGGACATATTAGGACATCAGCACAGTTACCAGAAAGTAAGAGAGAGTGCTTCTCACTATGCAGCTATATTTACTTTTCTTACTCTTGATCTCGGTTTCTGTCCCATCCCCTATTTCACCTTTTTTTTAGGGGATGAGTAGGGCGAAGGAGTATAACCTTAGAAAAACAAAGAGCAACTTAATTTTACAAATTACCAGGAATTGATGCATTATGGCACGTGTCAAAAAGCCTCATATATCTTCCAGTTTTATACTTAGAAATGTCATTTTAGATGAAGGAATGCAGTAACAACTAGGAGAAAAAGTTAAACTCATGTCATTGTACCAAGAGATCTGGAGAATCATAGAAAAGAGACATACCATGGAAAATGTCTTAAAAATATATAAAGCCTTTAAAAAATATTTTCTGACAGGGTGGCTTATCACAAGAAAAGTAATGTCGTCTTAGTCTCCTGGGAGGGTCAGAACAAAAACAATACCAATTCCTAGCTAGTACTTTTGTTTTGTTTTGTGTTTTTAGAAAATTTCTTTCAGTCCGTTCATTCACTTAGCCTTTTCATTGGATTCCGTTTAGTTAAAAACTCTATCTTATGAGTTGTTTTATTCCTGTAGTACTGTTTTCTTTTTATTTTACTTCATTTTTGTTGGTACTGACAGCTTGCTGATGTCCACTATTAACACCGATATTATGAGTGGCCTGCAAAGCCAATGTAGATGCATATCTTTCTAATAAAGAAGAATAAGTAGAACTGAAAGCTCTTCCAATAATACTGCTAACAGCAGAAACCACCACAATAAAATGCCCATTTTCTTTTTTTATTAAAAAATTTTTTTTTATTGTTTATTTGCTTTTGACAGAGAGAGAGAGAGAGACAGAGCATGAGCAGGGAAGGGGCAGAGAGAGAGGGAGACACAATCGGAAGCAGGCTCCAGGCTCTGAGCCGTCAGCACAGAGCCCGACGCGGGGCTCGAACTCACAGGGAGCGAGATCATGACCTGAGCTAAAGTCGGAGCTCAACCCACTGAGCCACCCAGGCGCCCCAAATGCCCATTTTCTAAAATTGTTTTTTGTTTCATGTAACTGTAGACGTGAAAATTCAGTGGAAAATTGATATTCATTCATCTTAAGATTGGCACAATCAGTTGTACAATTAGGGCAGAAGTCTTGTATACTCGTCCAATGATTCTCAAAGTGTTGTCTGGGGATCTTGGATTCTTAGACCCTATAAGAGGGTCCATGAAGGCTAAAGTATTTTTATCATAATGTCAAGATATTGTCTTTCTGCTTTGTATGCTTTGTCCTGATGGGGCAAGAACCTCCATTAGCATGAACTAAGGCAGTGTTGCCACACTGAACTGAGTAGCCATTCCATTCATCGTTATCACACTCACACACACACAAAAAGGTTTGCTCAAGAATGTGTCTCATAAAGCGGCAAACACCGTTAATTCTGCCGAATCGCAGTTCATAAGTAGACCTCTTTTTGCATTCTGTAAAATTAAGTGAAAGGAACATGTGAAGCACCTCGTTATGTGCTTACTTGTTTCATGGGCCACCTCTTTACTTGCAACAGCAACTGACAAACTAGGGTTACTTAGATTTGGGAATTTCACCAGCAGTTTCTAGAGAAAAGCAAAGTAAGTCTGTCATTTTAAGGGAAAACAGCTGACGGTTTTGAATGCCAATTGCAACATGTGAGCTTTGATGTAAGAAGCGGAATTTTGGAAAACTCCTATCTGTCACTGTGAGTTTGTCACCTTCTCAATAAAGGCTTCTCAGGTAAGATTAATGGTAATATTAAAGATTGCAACATTTTGGTATTATATAATGAGATGTATCAACATTTGGAAGATTTGCTTAACTTATTGATTCAGTATTTTCCAAATGACCAATGCATAATATTACAGAACTATGCGTGGGTAAAAGATCCAAAGCACAGTATAGACCAGTTGATTTTAATGGAACAGAGTACCAAAAGTTCATTTATATGGTTTTAGATTCCACATTACAACGAACCTTTAAGAAACCACCAGTTACTGGGGCGCCTGGGTGGCTCAGTCAGTTAAGCATCCGACTTCGGCTCAGGTCATGATCTCGCGGTTTGTGAGTTCGAGCCCCACGTCGAGCTCTGTGCCGACAGTTCAGAGCCTGGAGCCTGCTTCAGATTCTGTGTCTCTATCTCACTGAGTCTCTCCCCCACTCAACCCTGTGTATGTGTGTGTGTCTCTCTCTCTTAAAAAATAAACACTTAAAAAAACAATAAAAAAAAAAAAGAAACTACCAGTTACTGACTTTTAGTGTGATTCCAACTGTGGATAACTGATCCACAGTTATCCCAAAAGACTGTCAAAATACTAGCCACTTTTAAACTAATAGATATGTGAGGACAGATTTTGTTATTATATGCCCATTAAAGTGAAATAGAAGAATCCAGCTCTCTGTCTCTTTTTTTAACATTGATGATATTTGTAAAAATGGAAAGTAGTGCTACTCTTCCCATTCTTCTGTACGATATGTTTTTTCATAAAAGATATTATGAATGATAGTATGGGATGGGCTTAATATTATTGTTTTAAAATGAATTGATAAGTGAATATTTTAAGATATTTCAATTTTAAATTATTCTTTTTTTGTTTAATGTTTATTTATTTTTGAGAGAGAGAACACAAGCAGGGGCCGGGCAGAGAGAGAGGGAGACACAGAATCCAAAGTAGACTCCAGGCTCTGAGCTGTCAGGACAGAGTCCGATGCGGGGCTCGAACTCACCAGCCATGAGATCGTGACCTGAGATGAAGTCAGATGCTTAACCGACTAAGCCACTCAGGTGCACCAAAATTTCAGTCTTAATTAAATTTTTTAAAAAAATTATCTATTTTGAGAGAGAGAAAGAGCACAAGTGGGCAAGGGGCAGAGAGAGAGAGAGAGAGAGAGAGAGAGAGAGAGAGAGAATCCCAAGTAGGCTTTATGCTGTTAACACAGAGCCCCATGGGGGGGGCTCCATCTCATGAACCCTGAGATCATGACCTGAGCCAAGATTAAGAGTCAGGTGCTTAACCAACTAAGCCATCTAGGCACCCCTAACTTAAAATACAGTATATCAGAGTAAGTATTACACATATAAACAGAGGCTTGATAAATTCAAGTCCTTGATAAATTCAAAGAGCGTGAAAGAATGAGGATCCCCAAATATTCAAGAAGTGCTGTCCAAGTCTGTGGAGATTTTCTACTGGTGGGACTTCAAACCTTGAATCGAAAACATGATAGAAATCAAAACTGTCAGAAGTTTCTGATCCTCTTTCAGATCCCACACAATTGATCCAAACAGAGAATTTTACTGGAAATTTTAACCCAGTGCTGAGTGAAGCTCAATGCGGTTTCTCATGTTTCTTTTTCCTTCACTTTCAGCAGGAAATAAAGTCTATCTTATGTTAATCATGAAAAAAAAAACCACAAAAAGACAAAGTAGAGGTTCCTGGGTGGCTCAATTGGTTAAGCCTCAGACTTCAGCTCAGGTCATGATTTCATAGTTTATGGGTTTGAGCCCCACATCAGGCTCTACACTAACAGTGCAGAACCTGCTTGGGATTCTCTCTCTCTCTCTCTCTCTCTCTCTCTCTCCCTCCCTTTTTTCTGCTCCATCCCTGTCTCTCAAAAATAAATAAATAAAAACTTTTAAAAATTAAATTAAATTAAATTATTTTAATATGAAATTTATTGTCAAATTGCTTTCCATACAACACCCAGTGCTCATCCCAACAGGTGCCCTCCTCAATGCCCATCACCCACCCTACCCTCCCTCCTACCCCCCATCAACCCTCAGTTTGTTCTCAGTTTTTAAGAGTCTCTTATGGTTTGGCTCCCTCCCTCTCTAACCTCTTTTTTTTTTTTCCTTCCCCTCACCCATGGTCTTCTGTTAAGTTTCTCAGGATCTACATAAGAGTGAAAACATATGGTATCTGTCTTTCTCTGACTGACTTATTTCACTTATCATAACACTCTCTAGTTCCATCCACGTTGCTACAAAAGGCCAGATTTCATTCTTTCTCATTGCCAAGTAGTATTCCATTGTGTATATAAACCACAATTTTTTTATCCATTCATCAGTTGGTGGAAATTTAGGCTCTTTTTTTTTAAAAAAGGAAGATAAACAGAAAAATTCCTTTTATGTATTTTGTAAGAGATTTGTCAAATACAAATAAAAATAAATCTATTTTTCTAAACAGTAGTCTTTTCACAAATATTTTAAGGTAAAAGTGTGCACATACACTTTTGTTTTTACAGTGATAGTTGTGGGATTAAATTAAAAGTGAGGGGAATTATGCACTTTTTTTTCTGTCCAGAAACAAACAAATCTATCTATCTATCTATCTATCTATCTATATCTGTGATTAGTCTCTACTGATCAGAAAGTTTTTGTTATTGAAGGGGAAAAGTTACAATAGTCTATTAATGATTTTGGGACAATTAGATAATTATTTGGAAAAGATAACATAAGCTCCCTACTTCCTATATGTAGTTTAACTGCACATGGAAGTCTTTTCATAGTCTAGAGATGGAGGTAGTCTTTAGCATATATATAAAGAACATGAGGCATCAAGAAAAAGATTAGTAGATTTGATGACATAAAACTTAAAAAAAAACTTTGTATTACTCATTTGAAAAATTAAAAGAAAAACAGACTGGGACAATGTTTTTAATACATGCAATTGACAAATGGTTCATATCCATAGCATATAATGTCTGCAAGGAGCTCCTACAAGTCAGCAAGTAAAAGGCAAACAACTCAATATAAGAAATGTTAAAGATCAGGAAATACAATAATGAGAAGAGATACATATATTCAGTCAACATATGGGGAATTTGTCAAAATGACAATATTATAAAGATTGGAGCCATTCCGAGTTGAGGGTGTTTCAAAGACTGTCATGCCTAGTTGGAATGATTTTAACTTGGTCAAATGTGTGTGTCTAACCTAGAAATTCCACATCCAGTAATTTATCCTTGGGATATTCACATCTGTGCTCAAAGATATAAGTAAAGGATGTTCATTGTCTTCAATGGTGAAAATTTGGAAACAAGTTAAATCGTTACCAGTCATGAATTAGTTTACAAAATGATAAGTCGATTTAACAAATTTTTGTAAGTCATGAAAATATATGCATTTTTATATACAATGAGAAGAAATTTCGTCATATGTCAAATATAGAGTACTGTGATTATTTTTATAAAAAATTGTGTGCGTGCATATAGTACTTGTCTATATGCATTTATAAAACGTTCTTGGAATATACACACCAAACTATTGAAAATTGCTTTACATCAGTGATGTAGTTATAAGAGATTTTCACTTTCTTTTACTGTTTGATTTATCTCAAGTTCAATGTTAATTAAGTTGAACTTTCCTAGTGTGATTTCCCCTAGTTTCAGTTGTAAATTCTTTCATTATCGTCATACAGGAGAGTGGGGACGTGTCAACCAGCTTGCAGGGGCAGCTCTTCAATTATAAGACATTAATTACTTAAAAGGAGGGAGGAGCTCACAGACCTTTTACTCCTTAAAACTAAAAAGGCCTGGTGTGACCATAGTTTAAGGATTAATTTCTGGGACACCTGGGTGGGTCAGTCAGTTAAGCATCCAACTCTTGATTTTGGTTCCTGATCTCAAGGTTCATGGAGTTCAGCCCCATGTCGTGCTCCGTGCTGACAGTGGGGAGCCTGCTTGGGATCTGCGCTCTCTCCCTCTCTCTCCCCCTTCCTTGCGCTCTCTGTCTCTCAAAATAAAATAAATTAAAAAAAAAAAAGAATTGGTATTGGGTGTCATATGTAAGAGATAAATCACTGGGTTCTACTCCTGAAGCCAAGATGACACTGTGTGTTAACTAACTAAAATTTAAATTAAAAAAAAAAATAATAAAAAGAATGAATTTCTATCTCAAGTCAGTTATTTAAATTGTTTCCATCTTGTGTGCTGTTTGTGTTCTTGGAACTTCAGTAGGAGAACCATATTCAATGTGTTTAATTATAGTAGCTACTAATGCATTCTTATTGTAAAATTTATGAAAAAATGTGAAGGAAAGAAAAAAAGACTATGAGCATAATACAAGGCAGTAGGTGAATTACCAAATAATTATAGGCCGACAGGAGCTACAGTTTCAGAGATGCATGAATTAAACAAATGATAGCAAATCAATCTGACAGATTTTTGTACAGCCATGGAAATGTATATAGTGTTTTATGCAATGAATTTTCATGATATATTGAGTATAAAATATCGATTATTTTTACAAAAATACTGTGTGTGTATAATACATTGTATCAGCTTCAGAGAAAGAAAATATGGGATAATCTGGAATATGGACATTGAGGAGGAGGAAATTAAGCTGGGTCTGGGACAATAATTAGAATTTAGTTCAGAGACAGATCTTGGAGGTCCTGGAATAGATTCTAGAAATAACCGAAAAAATTGTCAGCAACTCTCCCATTCACTTATGAAACATTTTCTGTTATTTTTGATGAATTAAAGAAAAGTGTTTGCTATAATGTCCCTGCTAATGTTGTTACCCTCTGAATTTTTAAATATTTTTGCCTTATGAATAAATGATTGAATAAAAGCTAAACTATTATCCAGGCAGGTAATTAGCATTTAAAGACACATTTTCCCCTTCATTTTATGCATTCTTTATTACCATATCAGCAATTCTTTAAAAGCTTGTTGTGAGTGAACTAGAAGAATTTTTTTTTTTTTTTTTGCATCTACTATCAGCTGTTAGCTTCTTTTTCCCTTGTGGAGGCACTGCCATGGATCTAGTTACCTTTGACCTTTGGTTTATGAATGAGGAGACTGAGGCCCAGGAAGGTTAATGTCGCATGCTGTAGAAGAACTGAGATTGGATCCATCATTCCCTCACCCCAGGCCCTATGGTATTTTTACTGTGCCATGCTGCTTTCAAATACATCTGGTGTTTCCTTCTTTCCGATGTTTAATCGCTCTCTGAGGTTGTTATTTGTTCATGGAATTTATTTTGCTCTTTCACATCACTGAAGGAAGATTTTATCTTTAGTGCTTTGGAGCCTGAAAGAGTGGATATGTCTTAAAAATGTAAGTCTAACTGCTTACCAAGATCAATGAACCCTTGACTGCTTTCTCTAAATATTATTTATGGTAGATGTTTGAATTGTCTCCTTGACAGAAATACAAGAAATAACAATGTGAAAGGCAATGAATTTGTAAAAATCTACAGGATTCTTTTCAAAAAGTATCATTCATCTTAATGCCTCAGCTTTGCTTGTGAGACCAGAATACAATTTTCTTTTGGCATTAGTCTTCTAATCTGAAAAACTATGAAGATAATGCATTTGAATAAAAGGATAACTATGGGAGCAGACTAAATTTTCTACTGCAAATAATTTTATCCAGTGCAGTTGAAGAGTATGAGAAGCCAATTGTTACGGCATCTTGCTGACTGAACCTCAGTATTACTGATTCTTGAAAAGTTATCAGGTTCCCAGTGGTTCTGAAGCAGAAGGAAACAAAGAAATTTTAGAAGATAACGAAATGAAGGGAAGGGGAAAAGCATCTTTAGATTACTTTCACTAGGGTCTACAAATTATTGAGCATCAACTTATGGCCCAGCACACTGGGAATGGAGAACTCTGTCGTTCTAGTGAAGCTTTCCTGGATAAGTAACTCTGTCCCTTTACATGTCACTTTTCTTAACTTGGACGAATTGTGTTGGTCCAGATGCCCAATGGCTCTATCATTCTGTAGGTAGATTATTTCACGGGCCATTTGGTGTTCCCAAGGTGATATGAACCGTATGTTCCATTCATCCTATCTGCTGGAGGAAGAAGAAAGCATTAAAATAATTTACGAGAAGAATGTCATGATATGATTCTGTTTCCTGTTCTCTTTATTTTAATTCTATATGATCGTCTTTGTCTGTTTTGTTTCTACCGGTTCTTCCACTGCCATCTCTATTTGTGAGTGTACCTGACACAGACACATGGCTCTAACAGTTGTGTTACTCCACACTTGTGTTTCCAGTTGTCACTTAAATTTGATGAGAACTTAACACATTTAAAAATATAACCCACTGCCAGATGATACCCTTCAGCCTGTATTTTCTTTCATGTGATTTAACCTGATTAAGATTGTCTTCGTTTATAGTTATGCTTTCCTATGTCTCCTTCTTGCTCACAAACACCCCTCTCTTACTAACATTTTTGAATACTTGCACAATTCTGTCATTTCTGTCTCCAAATTGAAAGATTACTCCTCATTCCTATTCTTACTGTCTGGCCCCAGCCGTATGTCATACGTTTGTTACAACAGAGTCCACTGTCTTTGTGCTGAGTCTTTCTTCCTTATAATCTGCTCTGCACACTTTATTTTCCTGATGTACATATTGATCATGTTCTGGTCCTTTCCGAAGTGATCTGTGGCCTTTCATTGCATAAAAAAAAATACCATATTCTCAGTCTAGACTTTTCAGGGTCTTCACTTTTGGTCTCATTCTTCTATTCTAACTTTCTCCTGGACATCTTGTGCTTCAGTCATATCAGACAGACTACCTACCATTTTTAAATTCATACGATTAATTACATATAGATTTGGCTTTGTGTAAAAGAGACCCTGTAAAACTGTGACTTCACCAATATAAACACTTAATTCTCTGTCACAGAATAACTCAGATACAGATGGAAGAGCTGATCTGATCTGATCGATATATTGCACGTGGTCATTTAGGAACCCAACACTCTGTCTGCTACCTGAAGCATTTTGCTCTTTTCAGAGTGATCAATGGAAACACAGTATCATGTCTCCATTTCCAGAAGTATGAAAGAAGAAGTGAGGAGGAGCACACCCTCTGCTTTGGAAACACATTCTGGAATTTGCACACAACATGTCATTGGCCAGAACTAAGTAGCTCTTACTAACTTGATCACACTAGTTGCACAGAAAGCTAGAAAATGTGAGCTTGGTACTCGTTAAATACATGCATAGTTAAATTGCTAATACAGTGGAATAAAGGGAAAACCAGATAAGGGATAGCCAGGAGTCTTTCTCATACTTCATGAGTTGTTGTTGATGGTGGTCTTCTGCTCTTCTTCATCTTCTTTGTCCCTCTCCCCTTCTTCTCTTCTCTTTCTCCACTTCTCTCTTCCTCCTCCTCCTCTCTCACCTCCTAGTTCTTCTCTCCTGAGCTCCATTGCTTTTCTTTGCTTTCTTCTTTTTTTTTTTAAGTTTATTTACTTTGAGAGAGAGGAACATGAGCAGGGAGGGGCAGACAGAGAGAGAGAGAGAGAGAGAGAGAGAATCCCAAGCAGATTCCGTATTGTCAGCACAGAACCTCAAGTGGGGCTCAAACCCATGAACTGTGAATTCATGACCTGAGCTGAAATCAAGAGTTGGATACTTAACCGACTGAGCCACCCAGGTACCCTGCTCTGTGGCTTTTTTTTTTTAAATACTTTTCTTTTATTTATTTATTTATTTTAAAAAAATTTTTTTTTTTCAACGTTTATTTATTTTTGGGACAGAGAGAGACAGAGCATGAATGGGGGAGGGGCAGAGAGAGAGGGAGACACAGAATCGGAAACAGGCTCCAGGCTCTGAGCCATCAGCCCAGAGCCTGACGCGGGGCTCGAACTCATGGACCGCGAGATCGTGACCTGGCTGAAGTCGGACGCTTAACTGACTGCGCCACCCAGGCGCCCCTTAAATACTTTTCTTAAGATGGCTTTTCCTTTAGTTCTACCTCTATTGCTGAAAATCTTATTCATTGTTCAGATCCAACTCAATACCATACTGTTGAAGACTGTAATTTTTAAATCAATCTATTTTCTTCTTTATTTCCTTTTGCACATTATGTACTTTAATATCTAACATATTGCTTTTTCATCTTTAAGTTTTCAGAATGAGGGCATGTACTCAATCTTATTCATAGCTTAGTTCTGTAATATTTATTGGCATGGCTCTGTAGACACTATTTGAAAAGTAAATATTTTGGCACCTAATACGCTCTAGGTCCTATTTTACTTATTTCATTTCACCCCATCAATAGACAAATTGATTTAAAAAATAACAATAGGACTCAGAAGTTAGGTAAGTTGACTAAAATTCTTTAGCTGGTAAATTGTGGGGAAATATTCTAATTCACCAAATGATAAGCCTACCTTAGCCAGTTTGCTGAAAGACAATTTGTGGAAATTAGATTGGTTGAGTTATTGAGGTTTTTCTTGTTAAAAAGTTTATGTTTTCTAGAGTTTCATAGCATTTCTTTTGCTTCATTTTTTCCAGTCCAACTTGATTGAAAAAAATCTTTATGCCTTTACATTGTTCTTGCGTTTAATATTTTTATGAATGTGTGTGTGTCCTTTCTGTAAAAGCAGTGTATTATCTTGTATCTTTTGTCCACCTGTGTCACTCATGTTCCTGATTTTGCATTTGAATCAGTTTTCACATCAGTCTCTGGAAGACCTGGGTTTTTACAGGACTTCAAAAATTATTTTTTTTCTTTCCATTGTACCATTCTGCCTCATTAAATATGCATTCAAAGGTCTTGCTGAAGTAATTTGAAACCTCTTGTTAGGAAATACAGCATGATTTATCCATGTTAAATAATGATCTTTTATTAACTTTTAATTTTTTTGTGACCAAAGAGAATGTCAATAATTTGGTTCTAACTTAGAGACCAATTTAATATCAAACTTGTATGAGTCAAAAGTTTCCATTGCAAGGGGCTGAACTCATTTGTGATCTTCACAAATAAGATCTTGTGAACATATTATCTAAATCTTCATATGGAAGTTTGGGGAAAACATCCCTGCATTTTAATCAGCAAAGCCATGGGCTATTATTTTTCATCCCTTAATAGTTTTTTGTGTCCCTATGCTTCTCAAATAATAGTAACTTTGGCTGCTGGATGGGCTCTGACTTTACATCCAAGCCTGTACCAGTTTCTAGGCCAATCCTAACAGAGCTATCAGCAAGAAGATTATTTTTGCTAAGCCAATCAGTGGACTTCCAACAAAGTTCTCTTGTTAATCATTTCTGATACTTCAAGGGTGTCAGGAATGAACCCTGAGTGCCCATGTGGTTTCTGACCGATAGTCTAGCCTTTTTCTAAACTTTGCCCCTAATTTTGACCTATTTCACTAGCCTAGAATCTCTTTTAATCACCATTCAATTGACTGCCTTTTGTTTTGACTCCAGACAAATATCTTGGCACATATTGGTCTTTCCCTGTCAGAGACACAATATACTCTCGTTTAGGTCAGTCTTCCTCTTTAGCCTTCTGTCATTAACCTCTCAGGAAAGGCATGGTACAAAGATACAGAAACTACCATAAAAACTTCTTAGGAAAATATTGCCATTTTAATTTTCCATTTATGTTATATTTCCAAAATGATTCATCACTGATCAAAGTTATTTGTGTTGGATGAGAAAAAGACATACAAAACCAAATTCCCAACAGCAGCCAAATTACACTAATGTATACAAGATGGGTAGTATAAACTCTTATTTATTTAGCCTACAGTAGTTACCACATACTTACTTAAAATGTGACTTTTCCGGTTGTCATTTGTCAGGATAAACTAAGAATAGCAAGATTCCCATAAACCAGGTCACAATCTTACACACTTATTTCCTTTGAATGGAGAAGCAGAAAATATACCATATTAAGTGCTTCAGTTCAAAGTAGTTGATGTTACACGCTTGTATCTTCCAAGGCATTCTCTTTTCTGCTTTTCATTCCCTGGTGAATACCCAAAGCAATAAGCAGACACTAATATTTTACAGTGAAGATGACTGTTTCATATTGCTTTACAGAAATGATAAATATTTAGACTGTTCCAATTGAAATAATTTGTAATTTTTGGATATCACCATTTGGAGAGTTGTCTCTGTAGTGGTTCAAGGATTTTATATAAGTGGTTTAAAAGCTTAATACACCAAATAACCCATTCGCATTCTTGTTCCTATTTAAAGAATGCAGACCTCTTGCATTATAATTTTATTCCATTTTATTGGAGTTAATTCAGAAAATATGGCCAACCAGGTGGCATCCAAGGGTTTTGCTACTTCCGAGGAGATTAGCATATAAACACATCACAACATATGGTTAAAGGTTCATTTACAGGTCTGACAGCTTCTGTATCTTGTTGCCCTAAATCAATTTAATAGTCAGTGTGTTGGGTTAGCTGCCTTGGAAGAGGTACTTAGGTGTTTAAAAAAAAACATATCTACATGGTATGGATTGAGTGAGCATTTATTATAATTGCAATAAATTCAGTAGTTCTGTTGTCTCACTAGAGATTAGGGTGTTGAAATTACCTTCTCCAGCAAAGTCAAGGTCATAAATGCTGATCTTTCTGGTGGGAATTGCCGCTCAAAAATCCTTGAATTATTAAGTTTAACTTTATTATTTTTTCTAATATTTTCTTCTCTTCACCTTTTTGATATTTACTGTTAGTTACAAGAAAAGGAAATATCATCTCTTTCAGTGATGAAATTTATTAACAAAGGAATATAGAATTTTAATGGCTGCTAATGGAAATACCTGAGTACAATACCATAAATCCAAGGACCCCGTCAGAAAATAGATCATGTATTATTATTATTATTATTATTATTTAATTTGAGAGAGAGAGAGACAACACAAAAAGGGGAGAGGGAGAGAGAAAGAGAGAGACAGTGAGAGAGAAAGAGAGAGAGGGAAAATATTAAGCAGGCGCCACACTCAGCACAGAGCTTGATGCAGGGCTTGATCCCACGGCCCTGGGATTATGACCTGAGCTGAAATCAAGACTCCGATGCTCAACCAACTGAGCCACCCAGGCAGCCCTCATATATTGGTTTTTGGAATTGCAGGCAGGTCTATGAGTTCAAAAAAAAAAAAAAAAGATCAAGTCATGTATTTGTTTTCTATTACTGCTGTGCTACTGTAACAAGTTACTGTGAACTTCATGGTTTAAGACTCTCCCAATTTATTATCTTACAGTACTGGAGGTCAGAATTTGAATTTTGTCTCAATGAACTAAAATCAAGGGTGTTAGCAAGGTTGCATTCCTTTTTGAAGGCTCTCGGGGAAAATTTATTTCCTTGCCTTGTGCATCTGCTGGAGGCCATCTGTATTCCTCTGCAGATATCCTTCCATCTCAACTCTAGCAATGGCAGGTCAAGTCTTTCTTGCATTGCTCTTGCATTTTTCAGATTGTATCCTGCTGGTGCTCTCCTTCTTCTGCATTTCCCATCCGCTTATAAAACCCCTTTAATTAAATTGAAACACCTGATTAATTCAGGAAAATCTCCCCATCTCAAAATCAGATGATTAGTAAGCAACCTTAAATCCATCTGCAACCTTAATTCCTCTTAACGTATTCATAGACTGCAGGAATTAGGAAATGGGAATCTCTGAGGGATCATTATTCTGCCTACCACAGGTGATGGAGACATTTTAAAATAAGAACAAACAAACAAACAAAGAAACAAAAAATAAGAAGGTGTGAAGGAAAAAAAGACAGTCCGGAAAACAGCTTTCTAGTCCTAGCTTTGCAGCCATGTAGTAAAGAAACTCAGAAAAACTATTCAGTTTCCCTGTTTCACAGTTTATCATTTCAATAAATTAATAATAAAAACTATCTACCTGGAACTTCTAATATACTATTCACTCTTTTGCTTATGTGTTTTCTCATCTAACTCTTGAACCGACACTACCCCACTTGGTAGATAATCAAACTGAGGCACACAGAGTTCACGCAACATTTTCTTGGTCACTCGGCAGTAAGTGGAGAGGCATGACTGCATTCATAAAGTCTGACCTAACTCATAAGTTTTAACCATTAGGCATATTGCCCTCATTGAAATAGGATAGTAATATTTTATCTTTTCATTTATTTATTAGTTAAACCAGTCAATAAATATTAATTGGGCATCCACTGGCAGATCAGAAAATCTGGTAGGCGTTGGAAATATGGTGGTAAATAAGAAAACCATAGGTTCTGTCTCTATGAATTAGAATATAGGTAAGATGAAATGCAGACATCGTTACTATTCTATAATAAACCAGCCCAAAACTTGGTGACTTCGAACAACAATTACTTCATTATATCTTAGGCTTTTGTAAGTTTACTGGTATCAGCTGAGCAATTCTTCTGTCCCCATACAAATTCAGCTGGGTTTCACGCGGCTAGAAAATCTAAGATGGCTCATTTTTATGACTGGCAGTTGATGTTGGCTGTTGGCTGGGAGCACCATGTGACTCGGGCTTCTAACTGCATGATGGCTACATTCCAAGGAATGTCCCAAGAATGAATGTTTCAAGAGGGAGGAAACAGATGCTGCCAGCCTTCTTTAAGACTAGGTCAGGGACTCACTTATACAACATCACTTCTGCTGTATTCTTTTGGTTAAGCAGCCACAGAATATGTTCATATTTAAGAGGATGATATACTTATATCTTTTGTGGGACTGTGACCAAGAGGTTGTGGGCACCTGTGGTCCATCACTGACTAGAACACAGAAAGTTAAGTGAGAGAGTTTTATGAGGAGGTCAATGATTAAGTCACATGAGGCATCATAAGGATTTGGGAATCTAAATACCTGCAAAAGGGAGACTTTGAACAATTTTAAGCAAGGACATTTAAGCATAATTCAGAATTAAATAATGAATAAGATCACTATGGATGCAACATGAAGAATGAAGTGAAATTCCAGGATAACAATGATGATGATTTGGAGCAGGAAAGTAAGTAGGCATGAAGGGAAGTCAGATCTGGGTGAAATGTAGAAGACGTATTTGACAAGACATGGTGATTGATCCTAGGTAGAAGATGGGGTAGAAGAAAGTAAGGATATGTTGTCTGTCTTGAGCAACTTAAGATTGTTATTTATTGAATTAGCTCGTGATGGCGGAAAAGAAGGTTCTGAAGGAGGAATGATGAGCTCAGTTTTAGAATCATTTCTTGAACTTAAAGTCCTTTGAAACATGAAACCGAAGTCGTCCAGAGGCCAGTTGGATATATGATCTGGGATTCAGGAGTAAGAGTTAGGTTGGAAATAGAGATTTTGCAGTTTTCTCTATGGGCATAATTGAAGGTATGAATATGAATGAAGGTACCTAAAGAAAGACTGTGGCTTGAAAGGAAAAGTGTGCTTAGGACAGAATTCTAAGGAACAGCAACATTAAATGGCCAGAGAGAAGGTGAAAGGTCAGAACTAACTGAAGAAGCATTTAGGGAGGTAGGAAAAAATGCTCGCAGGGAGGTGGGAAAAAAAAGTTATGACAAGTAAAAGCAGTTTCAAACAGATTATAAGGATCTCTCTGGCGTGTTGCTGAGACTAAAGAGGAAGGGGTGATCAACAAGTTTGTGAGATGGAAAAACAGGACAGTTGGAAACCTTAGCAATGAGTCTGGTAGGGTTTTGTGGACGCATGGCCGTGTGCTGATGAAGGATTGGAAGTGGGCAGCTGGAGCATAGGCTACGAATTTGAAGATGTTTGGCTGTAGGAGAGAAGTGAGGGTGGAGGAGTCTGAGATGTTGAGTAAGGTTGGTTTTGTTTTCGTTTTTGTCTTTTTATTTTTTTATTTTTTTAATGTTTATTTTTCAAAGAGAGAGACACAGAGACAGAGACAGAATGCAAGTGGGTTAGGTGCAGAGAGAGGGAGACACAGAATCTGAAGCAGGCACCAGGCTGTAAGCTGTCAGCATGGAGCCCGACGCGGGGCTCGAACCCAGGAACCATGAAATCATTACCCAAGCTGAAGTCAGACACTTAACTGACTGAGCCACTGAGGTGCCCCTTATTTTTTTAAGTTGAGAGACTTGAACAGAAGGAACCAGATTAAAAAAATAAAAGAAAAAATGGAAAATCTAGAGGAAAGAGGATGCTGGTTTTATGCGAAAAGTATTTTTTTAACCTTTTAAATTTTAAGTGTGGAAATGCCGTGAAAAATAACATTGCTAATACTCTAAGAGGTATTCCAAGCATTTTGTCATCAAAGACCTATCATTTGCTGCTGTTACTCATAATTCATATCATTCTAATGAGCACGAATAGCATTTTTTTTATTTATTTATTTATTTATTTATTTATTTATTTATTTATTTATGTATTTAAAGATTTTATTTATTTTTGAGAGAGAGAGAGAGCACAAGCAGGGAAGGGGGCAGAGAAAGCGGGGGTGGGCATAAGATCCGAAGCAGGCTCAGTGCTGACAGCAGTGAGCCCCATGCGAGGCTCGAACCCATGAACTGTGAGATCATGACCTGAGCCAAAGTTGGATGCTCAAGTGACTGAGCCACCCAGCTGCCCCTGTGAATAACATTTTAAATTTCGTATACTAAAATATTAAGATATGAAGATGCTTCTGACTTAGAAACTATATGAGTCATCAGGGTTTTTTGTTTTTGTTTTTCTTTCTTTCTTTAGAGTTTTGATTTAAGAAATGGACACAGTTCATTTGTCCTTGGGTTTTTTTTTTTCCGGTGCCATTTATGAGAGTAGAGAACCATCTCCAAATCAGAACTTTTTAACTTTAGAAACACTTTCTTTAAAATTCTTCTTGACATGGCTGAATAACAAGTTTCTGGATTCCTTTGAAATTTTAGGACTTTGAAATTGAAACTGTCTCAACTCTTGAATTTTTTATCTAATGCATTTAAAAGAACTCTTTGTATGGGAAGTCAAAGTGTTGAAAAGAGAAATGATCAAAGTTTATAAAACTTGGAAGAGAATAAACATGAACTTATTCACCAAATTTCATAATATTACAATTAGAGGACACCCTTGAAACACAAAGAAAGAGGTTAAGGAAAATCAAACGAAATAGTACTTTAAACAGTCTGTTTTAAATTAATGAAATATTAACCAAGAGGCGAGACAGTGTGAAAATACAAGTAGATTAAAGGGGATTTATGAACGAGATGGGTCTTTAGTAGTTTTTGAATTGTTCAAGGTTATAGTGAACATTTGGCATATGGCTTCACATGATTTCACAAAATTGTTCTTCCACATGACTCTCAGATAACAAATTACATATGGCCTGAGGAGAACTGTGGTCTTTCTGGTATGGGATTGGTATTTCATATGTTTTCGCGTCTTAAAATGTAACAGTACAAGATATTATTGAAATAAGCAGGCCCACTGCCTATAATCTTTTGTCTGTGGCTTATTAAATGTGTGTCTTTGGGCAGATTACTTTACCTAGCTATGTCTCAGTTACCTCATAGTGAAAGCAAAAGGTCTACCTTATAATAGTTTTATGAAATATTAAAATAGATGCATTAACATAAGTAAAGAACTTGATGTCTTTGTTGTTGTTATGCCAAGATACCGTAGTCCTGGTTTTGTTGAAATGGCATTTTAAGTAAAATCCAAAGCAATTTTAAACTGAACTCAATACTTCTATGTATATTACTAGGGGACAGTGCTAATACTCGGGGAAAACATTTCTTTTCTAAAAAAAAATTATAATTTGTTTTGTGAGTAATCAAATTTGTTACCCCACTAGATCCTATTTAGCATTTAGTTATTCATTAAATTAGACTCTACTTGCATTATTATTCAGTTTTAAATTCAGGGTATAATTTTTTCTAGAGTACAAGTTTTCATTTCTTAACAATGATTTGTGGAAAAAAATAGAAAAGAAGAAAAGAATTTAAAACCAAGAAGAGGGGTGCCTGGGTGGCTCAGTCAGTTGAGCGCCCGACTTCTGCCTGGGTCACGATCTCGTGGTTCGTGGGTTCGAGCCCCGCATCGGGCTCTGTGCTGACAGCTCGGAGCCTGGAGCCTGCTTCAGATTCTGTGTCTCCCTCTCTCTCTCTGCCCCTTCCCAGCTCATGCTTGCACTCTGTCTGTGTCAAAAATAAATAAACTTTAAAAAAAATTTTAAAAAAAGAAGAAAAGGAGCATGTAACAGCCACATAAGTAGGTCTTTTCTCTTTCTTAATTAAGAAAATGTAGGTATGAGTATGGATTGGAGAGAATTAGAAGAATAGAAGGATTCTATGTAATCCCCCTTCCACTATAGATGTACACATGCATGTGTGTATGTAAATACACACACATACACACACATGTAATGTAGCCTGTGGTTTAGTGATGATAGGGAGGGGTATTGATGGTTTAATTAGGGTGACTCTATTCTCTCCTCACTCCTTATTCGGTCAATAATCTCATCCCATCTGGTGCCGCATGGGAAAGTGGATGACAAATAAATAGTACAGAAGGTGGAAGCATTGTTAGAATTGAGGGAGACAGCCCAAAATTAGGTTTCCCACTTGGAAGAAAGAAAAGGATAAAGCACAAAGGTATCTGTATGTCCTAACTACGGTCTAAGGTAGACTAAAGTTACAATGGCTATTCATTCATTCAAGTCTCATCTATGCTTGCTTCCAAAGACAGTTCTAAAACACAATAATTTAATCTGACAGAATATGAAAGAACTATGAAAATATCTGTAACAACTTCTTTTTAAAAATTAGTAAACTTGTGACCTAAAAGTTTAAGTAACCTGGCCAAGATCTCATAGTCCATTAAATAGCTAAAGTGATAGTAGAATCCTGGACTCAAGACTGGCCTGAACTACTCAATGTCATCACTATTATATTTTTTTCAGAGGCCTGGTATGAAGTTTCAAATGTGTGTATGTGTGTTTTTTTCTCGGCAGTAGACTTATACAAGTCCAGGTATGTCAGTATTTAATGACTGTATTATGCTTCAGATATCAGATCAAGAATTGACATTCTATTTTTTTAAATACATTTATAGATTTCTGAAGCATTTTGAAATATAAATTTAAATATGTTTAAAAATTGCAGTTATTTAGAAATTTATTTGGGCATCTACAACTCTTCTGCAATAGGTGCCTTTTCTATTGAGATGGATAATGCCTGATATATTTTTGAGCTTTTGTTTATATTCATGTAACAGGATCTTGAAAAATGGGCCCATCAATTCTTTATAATTTAATCCATATTTTCTATCTTTTACAATTGAGAACTTCTTTATATTAAGATCTGACTTCTCCCATTAAAGGTAGCTTCTTAAGAAGCTCCATTTGAAATTTTGATAAAATTCTTCTTATAAGATTAAACTCTTTCCATAATTAATTCAAATAATGCTCTTTTAATGTGTATAACTTTTTTTATTTTTTGTTTCTTTATTTTTGAGAGAGATAGACAAAGCATGAGCGGGGGAGGGACAGATAGAGAGAGCGAGACACAGAATCCAAAGGAGGCTCCAGACTCCAAGCTATCAGCACAGAGCTCGACACAGAGCTCGAACTCATGAACCGTGAGATCATCACCTAAGCCAAAGTCAAGTGTTTAACTTACTGAATCGCCCAGGCACCCCTAATGTGTATAACTTTTAAATTTGTGTGTAATATTTGGTTTCCTGAATGAAGGTCAGGACTTTTTCTGCCTGAGGGGACTTTCTAGGTGAGCCGTGGGACTTAGATCTAACTCCTGTGGATGATGATTATGATGGTGATGATGATGATGGTGATGATGATGATGATGATGATGGTTTCACACACACAAGATTCTTTTTGTCACTGTGACAAAATGTTCTTACTTATTTGAGTGTAAACTGTTTCAAGTGTTTCTATCCCTCTTTTGCCTTGTGCATTTTCAGGAATTTGGCACGTGTTCTGTGTAAGACTCTCTTAGAGACACCTGGAAGTTTTGGTGCTCCAAAAGGCAGCGTGCCATTAGCTTCAAGGTACTGGCTCATGCTGAGAACACACCACCCGGTAGCCCCCACAGCTGTGCTTTCAGGTTTCTCTTTGGCATGGAACTCAAAGGGCTCAATCTGTGTTAAAAAATCTTTTAAGATTTAAAATGTGTCACGGATTGGGTCATGTTTTTCCTTGATTATTAAGCTAACTTACATAGGGGCGCCTAGGTGGCTCAGTCGGTTAAGCGTCCGACTTCGGCTCAGGTCGCGATCTCACGATCTCGCGATCTTGCGGTCCGTGAGTTCCAGCCCCGCATAGGGCTCTGGACTGATGGCTCAGAGCCTGGAGCCTGCTTCCGATTCTGTGTCTCCCTCTCTGCCCCTCCCCCTTCATGCTCTGTCTCTCTCTGTCTCAAAAATAAATAAACGTTAAAAAAAATTAAGATAACTTAAATAGCATTTATTTCCTCATTTTCCATTCCATAATTCAAGATTCTTAAGCCTTTTCAGACCACCTGTTCTAGGACATTTCTTGTGCTAGGAATTGGAGATGGAAAAAAGTAAATTATATCCTCCTCGACTCCAACTCATAATAATCTGGCCAGAAAAACATGCAGGTAAATTGATTATTAGACTGTGACACCTTTACAGTCAAGGGTAACACAAAGTGCTGTGGCAGTGCCCGGGGCATTGTGACTCAGATCGGATGTCAAGAAAGTTCAGATGGGAACTGAAACACTAAGATTTGTCTTGGAACCTGAATAGGATTTAGTCTGTAGTGAAGACAGGGAGTTGGGTGCATGGGGATTTGGAAGAACTGGTAATTCTTTCAGTGGGTTGAAAGAACGGTGTACATTACAGTAGCTGCAATTTATTTTTCTTTTGGATTATACACTTTAAAAATTAGCTTTTCATTTCCATGATGTATTTTTATTTTTAAACATTAATAAACTCTATTGCTTCAGAAAATGAGATATTTGACTCATTTTAATGAGACCTAAACATACTAGAATATAGGAACATAGACGATTTATAACTGGTTAACACTAGTAGGCTCCTGTGTTCTGTTATTACAAAAAACACTTTTTGGTACTAGAAGGAATGCTTTTTGGAGGCACTAATTTTGTTATCTGCAAATTAAGCAAACATAGATTAAGGAAAATTTAAACTTTCATAACATAGTAGGTCAATCATCTGTGAGGTTTTATATTTAATAGCTTTTTGTTATTTTTGGTACTTAGATTTCACAGCAATACTGTGATATTGCTAATGTCATTTACAAATAAGAAATCATTGGGGTGCCTGGGTAGCTCAGTCGGGTGAGCACCCAACTCTTGATTTCAGCTCAGGTCATGATCCCAAGGTTGTGGGATTGAGCCCCACATTGGGCTTTGCACTGAGTGTGGAACCTGCCCAAGATTCTCTCTCTCTCCCTCTGCCCCTCCCCCATTTGTGTGCTCTCCTTCTCTCTCTCTCTTTAAAAAATAAATCAGAGAGGTACAGGGAGGGTGAATGATCAAAATCAAATAGTGATAAATAATAAATTCAGACATCAAAGTAGAGGTTTTTAAGCATCAAATTAAATACTCCTTTCATCAAGTCAGAGTTTTACATTTGAACGCAACCTATATACTCTTACGTGACTGTTCTTATGTTTATATATAAACTTATTTGCAAGGGGAAAGGGCAGATTTATTAATTTGCTTATTCATTCAGGCACATTTCTTTTTTTATTCAATTACATTCTAAAATAAGATTAGATGATTTAAAGTAATCATATGAAACATAAGGATAATAGTATTAACATCTTGCTATTGAATGCATATAGTTTTCACTATTTAAACTTGAGATGATTAAAATTTACTTTGTTAATAAATTCCAAAGCTGGCTTAAAGCTTAATTACATTTAAACTTATTTAGAAATTGTGAGACCCAAAGCTTTTTCTGTAAATTCTACGTCTTAAACAAAAGCACATACTTTTTTGTGCCTAAATTTTTAATGGTATCTTTTTTTTTAACTGAGGTATAATTGATGTATAACAGTATGTTAATTTCAGATGTATAGCATGATGATTCAATATTTGTGTACATTGCAAAATGATTGCCCCAGTAAGTCTAGTTAACATCAATCACCATACATAGTTACAAATTTTTTTTCCTTTCAAACCTGGATTTTAAATCCAAGTGTGTTTTCCCTAAAATATTTTCTTATGTTACACCATAATTACCAGTGTACTTAGGATTAGAACAGTGAGATCTCCAGAAGTCATCTGATGACTTATATCATTGACAGGTTGTTTATTGTTGAAATGATCTCCATGCTCTTCTTTAATCTTTTTTTTTTTTGAGAGAGAGATTGAGAGAGAGAACAAGTGGGGAGGAGGGGCAGAAGGAGAGAGAGAGAATCTTAAGCAGGCTCCACACTTGGCACAGAGCTGGATGTGGGGCTCGCTCCTACAATCCTGGGATCATGACCTGAGTGGAAATTAAGGATCAGATGCTCAACTGACTGAGCCACCAGACACCTCTGATTTCCTTTCATCTTCAACATCCTTGAACACATAAATACAATATTTGGATTGTTGTTTGGCTAAGGATATGACCGTGCTTACACATAGCAAAGTGTTTGAAAGATGAATGTTTTTGTTAATAAGATATCAAGGAACTATAAAGCGTATGAGTTGAAGAGTCAGAGAAAAAGAGAGGTTACTGAAATCCCTTAGAATGAGAATAGAAAAAAAAGTAAATAGGAAGTAGTGCCCAAAGCAACAACCTTCAGGAAAATTTTTGAGTTTCTTGAAAAATCTTCAACGGTAAATAGTAGTGATAAGGAAGAAGTGTTTGTATCAATTACATATTGCTACATACACTATGCCCCTAAAAAATCAATGTCTTAAAACGACAGCTGTTTGTTTTCATGATTATATAGGTGGACTGGGAGTTTCTCAACTTGTCTTGCCCAGTTTCACCTAGGAGTATGCATTCTGTTAGTGAGCTCAGTTGGGATGCCTGGGGTAGTTGGATCTCTGTCTTGTGTGTGTGTGTGTGTGTGTGTGTGTGTGTGTGTGTGTGTGTGAAACATTTTATTTAAATTCTTTACAAAGAGAGCAAAAGTTTTTTCCATGAACCAAACAGAGTATTGACAGAGTTTTCTGGCCTGAAGACCTCTGCTCCTCCTCACTCCCGCCCCACCTCCTGAGTGGGACGTGATCAGCTTTGGAAAGGTGACAGTGGGGTTGAGGTCAGATCCCGGGGCGGGAGGAATCCCCTCTACTAATGAGGAGGCCACAGAGCAGACCCAGCAGCCGCTGCAAGTGGCTGGGGTCATTGGGATTTCTTCCTGGTAATTATCAAAGGGAAACTGACAAATCAGCCACAGGAACCCTGAAAAACAGCAGGACAACCTGGGGATTTGGCCACCTAGGTCCTGTGCAAACAAGCGAAACCGTTCCTTCTGGCTCCAGTGTTTATGCCATCTCTCCATTCCTCCTCAGCATCGACCCCACAACAGTTTCGTGAACCTAATTTTGTGAATACTCCGTAACATACTATTTCAATGAGGCCACGCTTCTTCACACAGAGTCTTGGGGCAGTGTTCTAAGAGGGCAAACCTCAGTGCACAAGTACATGCATTACCATTGCTCCTGGCCTATTGATCAAATCAAGTCCTATGCCATGCCCAAGCCAAGCACAAGTAACAGGAGGCGTGATTTATTTGGATCCATTGGTGTAACAGTATTCCTGTCTGCTCCCTGGCTCCAGTGATTCATGTGCAAAACACACTCACCCCTTCCAAAACCCTCAGCCTTATCCAATCATGGCATCAACCTCTAAGGCCAAGATCTCATCATCTACATCAGATGCATACGTAGATCAAGCTCTTTAGGTGGAGATTTTCTTTTTCTTTTTTTTTTTTTTTTTAATTTTTTGATGTTTTTTTAAAATTTATTTTTGAGAAGAAAGAGAGCATGATTGGGGGAGGGAAGAGAGAAAGAGGGAGACACAGAACCCGAAGCAGGCTCCAGGCTCTGAGCTGTCAGCACAGAGCCTAACATGGGGCTTGAACTCACAAGCATTGAGATCATGACCTGAGCTGAAGTTGGACACTTAACCAACTGAGCCACCCAGGTGCCCCGGTGGAGATTTTCTTTATCCAGAGAATTGGGAACTGTAAAGATGACTTCTATTTTCTCCCTCTTCCTCCTGTACATACACACCTGATTTCAAATTTTGAGAGGGACACGATAATCTCAATAACTCAATAATTGCATAAACAAAAGGCACAGAGAAGTTGCTGGTCCACAGATTTATTGATATCTAGCTGGCAAATGAGTCAGGGACATGAAATGTTCTTTATTGGGTCATCCTGCTTCCTAGGAGCTTCCTTAATTCACTGCTTTCTGTTGTGCTTGGCTCTGTCTTTTGGATATGTGGGTCTCTCTTGTCTTTTCGACAAGACATGGTACGTATTTGCAGATGAGTAGCTTTCTCGGCCTGTTTATTTTCAGAGAAAATTCCTTTTGAAGTGCCTTGGTACATTTCAACCCAAGCTAATTACAAAAAGACAAATTGAAAAGACGAAATTAGGTAGCAGAGGCTTGTCCTTTGGCTCAGGGGGCGGGATGAGGAGGAGGATGTGCCTTTATCCTGCACCATTTCAGCAGGCAGTACTTTTGTTTCTGGAGTAGGCGGTACTTCCTCCACAAAATATGTTATTGGAAATTTACAAAAATCCCAAACAAGATATCGCAATTAACATCCCATCATATCCCTGTGAAGAACAACACTCAGGTTCCATCTCTACATTGACCTGGGCCCAGAAAATCTGTATGAACTGAGACTCAAAAAGAGAATGGACCCATTTCACACAAAGGTAGTGAAATCAACTGGGTCAGCTACTTTATTCACTTATAGTTTGCTTTATACACTGAACGTGTCCTCTTACAACTTTAAATATATGTTGGGGACATAATTTAGAAAAACCAGTGTTTCAAACACCATTTAGCCTTTTTTTTTTTTCATTGTGAAGAGTGGGAATTTAAACTATTGAAATATCTACAACCTAGACTTCCTATTTTCCATATAAAAAACTCTCCTAAGGTCCCAGAGTCTCCTCCACATTGTTGTAAGAGCCACTCAAAGGGAATGTTGTTTAAAAATTGTTTTTGATATTTATTTATTTTTGAGAGAGACAGAGACAGAATGCAAGTGGTTTAGGGGCAGAGAGAGGGAGACACAGAATCCGAAGCAGGCTCCAGGCTCCGAGCTGTCAGCACAGAGCCTGACGCAGGGCTCAAACTCACGAGCCGTGACATCATGACCTCAGCCAGAGTAGGACGCTCAACCAACTGAGCCACCCAGGAGCCCCAGGAATGCTGTTTTGCTTTAATTTTGCTTCTGCACAATATAGTGACAATAGCAAAATAAAATTTGGCCTTTGCAGCCCTGTGTAAAGTCATGGCTGAGGGAAAAAGGGTCTTTCCAGGATTAGAGGCAAATCTCCTCCCTGAATAATCTGAGGCCTGAAATGTTAGGCTCATAGTGAATCTAATAAATACCCAAAGGATATTATAATTAATATGCTATCATCTCAGTTTTAAGTTATTTATAATATGGGAACTATAATATATTAATGCCAATTAAATTCAATTAAATTAACTCTTAATGAGCAAAAACAATTTCAGTGATGTAAAAATCCATCTGAATCACTGGCGTTGTACATGCAGGAGCTATTTCTATTACATCAAACTTTGCCAGTTTGATGGTATATGGAAATAAAAGTTCCTCCTGTCTTTAATGCTATTTACTGTTTTCTAATATTTTCTAATTTTGTGACTTTCTTTTCACAGATTTAGCTAATTTAGATTTAGCTGATTTGGTCTCATATTATTCACTCTCAACCTATTTTAAAAGTTATTAGAAATTAGTGTGCTTTTTGAAGTAAATTAAAACATTTGTATCAGTATTTTCATAGAAAATCAGCTAAATCTTTACCTGTGACATAGAGATAATGAGATTTGTATTACCCCGAGATTCTAAATTTTTTTAATGTTCATTTATTTTTCAGAGGGAGAAAGAGAGAGAGAAAGAGAGAGTGAGCACAAGTGGGGGAGGGGCAGAGAGAGAGGGAGACACAGAATCCCAAGCAGGCTCGAGACTCTGAGCTGTCAACACAGAGCTCCATGCAGGCCGTGAGATCATGACCTGAGCCGAAGTCAGATGGTTAAACGACTGAGTCACCCAGGCGCCCCTGTATTGCCCTGAGAGTCTATTGTAAGGTCAAAGAGATACTGAAAGGAGATATGAATTCAAGGACATAGGAAATCCTTTTCCAAAGCAGAAGGTTTAGAGTTGTCATTAATTAATTATTAATAACCTAAGTTCTTATAATACATACTCATTCTTTTATGATGCTAGAGAGTTTTTAAAATTGAGGCATTGATATAACAAGTTTATAATTAGTAGAAAATATGGAGACTTCTGCAGAACAGTGGATCTCAGATTTCTCTAACACAAAGCCCCTTGATATTTATCAGATGAACTGTTTGCAAGTGGAGTGGCCTAGAAGTCACTTGACAACGTAATTTATGATTGTTCTGAAGCACAATTTGAGAGAGTTCGATGTTGCATGAGAAGGAAAACTGGGCCTGCTAGTGCATTTAATTAACCAGTCAGCATTTATTTCTCATCATAGCCTGTTGTTACTTTGTTGAGAACAACAACAAAAAACACTAATTAGGACTCTGCAAGTGACATTAAACTCTCCCTGCTTAGACTTTAGTGGGTTTACATTGATATACTGTGTTTTCTGTCCCTCATCTGATCCTTGGTGGCTGTAACCAAGTTTTTTAATATGTCCTGATCTCCAAAGCATCCGCTATTCATTTACGTCATTTTACTAAATATATCAGATGTATGAAAAGTTATACAGCATATGATAGCAAATATCCTTATTCACCGCACCCAGCTAAAGAAATAAAGCATTACTAATAAGGTTGAAATGCCTGAGTTTCCTCCATGGTTGTATGCCCTCACTGTAGGTATCTCAAATTGATATTTCTCATTTCTAGAAATCTCATTAAATTTTACCTCTTGTACCTTTATTTTTTAAAAAGAGCATGGTTTGCTTCAACTTTATGTAAGAAAATTATCAATCTTCTGTAACTTGGTTTACTCTTACTCAGTAGTATGTATTGAGATTTATACTTGTAGTTCCAGATGAAAATAATGAAATAAAAAAATGAAAATGCCCTTTTGACTGCTATGTACTATTCCATTGTCTATATTATGTGATGGTGTTTGGAAGGAAATTTTCATTGTTTTGGTAATACAAACAAAGTGGTCATAAATATTTTACATGTCCCTGGTGTGGTGTGCCTGTTCCAGAGAAAATGCCTAAGAGAGAGATTATTACTGGTGTATGCTTCTTTAACAATTGATCTCACTCAGTTGTTTAACATGTCTGTATCACTTCGCATGCCTACTCCCGTTATGTGAGTTCTGGTTTTTATCTTTTATCAATTCTTGGTATCATCAGACGTGTCACTTCTGCCAGTTTGTAGATAGTCAAGTTAACTCAGTTGGTCTTGATGAGTATTACCTGATTTTCAGTGTGGCTGATAATTTTTAAATTTTTGTGTAAGCCTTTTGTGTCCCTTTTTTTTTTTTAATTTTTTTTTTCAACGTTTTTATTTTATTTTTGGGACAGAGAGAGACAGAGCATGAACGGGGGAGGGGCAGAGAGAGAGGGAGACACAGAATCGGAAACAGGCTCCAGGCTCCGAGCCATCAGCCCAGAGCCCGACGCGGGGCTCGAACTCACGGGCCGTGAGATCGTGACCTGGCTGAAGTCGGACGCTTAACCGACTGCGCCACCCAGGCGCCCTTGTGTCCCTTTTTAAATGAAGTGTCTGTTCACGTCATTCTTAATTTTATAATGGATTACTCTTCTTTTTCTTAGTGATTTACAGTTCTTTATATAAACAGGATTTTATTTTATTTTTATGGTTTAATTTTTTTTTAATGTTTTATTTATTTTTGAGAGCAAGAGAGACAGCGTGAGAGCAAGAGAGAGAGGGAGACACAGAATCCAAAGCAGGCTCCAGGCTCTGAGCTGTCAGCACAGAGCCCGATGCGGGGCTCGAACCCACAAACCATGAGATCATGACCTGAGCCGAAGCTGGACACTTAACCAACTGAGCCACCCAGGCACCCCTATATAAACAGGATTTTAATTAATTTTCACTTTTACAGGTGGCAAATACCTTGGCCAGTATTATGGTTTGCCTTTTTATTTTCTTTGTGGTATTTTTCATGTACATTTTTATAAAAACTCTTAAAATTGTTGAATTTATTAATATATTTTTTTCTTTTCATTTTGAATCTTATGTCTTGTTTAAGACATTTTTTTTCCTACATTCAGTTTATAAAGATATGGCCCTATAATGTCATCAGTTCTTAAAAAGCTTTAATTTTTATATTTCTTTCTTTAGCTCACATAAAGTTTTTTCTCTGTGTGTGCAGTAGAGATGGAACTTCATGTTTTCCCCATGCTTAATCATGGTTAATCTCAGAAGCTTCTGGCTGAAGAACCTATTCTTTCTCCCTTTAGCTGCTATGTCACTTCTATTCCAGTAATTTTCCATATATAAGTATGGGCTTGTTTCTAAGCTCGCTGTACTCACCCATTGGTCCAATAATAACTAAAAATGTCTGCTTTTCTTCACCTTTTGCTCTTCAACATAAAATGTCTAGTTAGTTTGCCAAATTTCATGGAAATCTCTGTCAAAACTTTTATTGGATCTCATTCTTCTTCAATTTTGATCAGTTTATTTAACCACTTTGATTTCCTCAGCATTAGCTATCAAAATGGTGAAAAATTGTGCACCTTACTCTTTTTGGGGGGGGGGGCTGGAGTGCTACATAAGTTAGAACAATATCATTTGCATAGTGCGTGCTTAATAACAGTTAGCTTTTATTATAGATTGTTTTGAAGAAGACTTGACATCTTTATGATGTTGAGTCCTCTTGTATGTGAAAATGGTAAACCTTTATATAAGCCTTCTTTATTACCTTTCAATCAAGTCCATAAGTTTTACACACATCTTTTATTAGATTTTACTCTTAGGTGCAATTATTTTTCTTCTTTTGGGGTTTGTGTTTGATAGCTTAACAGGATTTTTATGTTAGCAAACGAACGAATAGGATTCTAGTTTGAAATTTATTTTCTGTCCTTATTTGAAAGTATTATTCTACTGTCTTCTGGGTTTCCCTGTTGCTGTTGAGACATCTGCTACCATTATAATATATGTCCCTTTATTGCAAATCTTTCTTTTCTGCTTGCTTCCTCTCATTTTTTTTTATATACTGCAGCATCAGTAATTTTTGTAGAAGTCAATTTATCAAATAGGTTTAAATATGTATTTTCATAAATTTTAAAAGAAATTTTCCTGCCTCTTTATATTGTCTTTGTCCAATCCTCTCTATTCTCTCCTGATGCAACTCCAGTCAGTTTAATGTTATCTCTTTGCTTGTTTTGATGATTCTGGGTGACCCTTGGTAGGACTTCTCATTTACTAATTCACTTTCAGGTTGATCTAATATGATGCTTAATTCTTACACTGTATTTAAATTTTTAATAGTCATATTTACTATGATGGAAATTATTTTTCTTTCAAATATGACTGTCTCCTAATGTCTTTTTGTTCATATTTAAATATCCTCTTTTATTTGCTTTTATATAGTTAATTATTTTTTTAATTTTTTTAAATGTTTATTTATTTTGAGAGAGAGAGAGACAGAGTGTGAGCAGGGGAGGGGCAGAGAGAGAGGAAGACACAGAATCTGAAGCAGGCCCCAGGCTCTGAGCCTTCCCTTTCCCTTCCCTTCCCTTCCCTTCCCTTCCCTTCCCTTCCCTTCCCTTCCCTTCCCTTCCCTTCCCTTCCCTTCCCTTCCCTTCCCTTCCCTTCCCTTCTCCTTCCCCTTCCCCTTCCCCTTCCCCTTCCCCTTCCCCTTCCCCATTCCCATTCCCTTTCCCTTTCCCTTTCCCTTCCCCTTCCTTTTTTCTTTCTTGCTTGCTTGCTTGCTTGCTTGCTTGCTTCATTTTGAACTCATATTTGAGTACCACAAATGATACTCAAATATTGTTGGAATTCCAAGGGTCCTGGGTTGAGGTTACACTTTTTTTAGGGAGAATATGTGTTTATTTGCTTCTGCTTAGATTGGAGCTCAACCCAGAATCACTTTAATTTAATTTCCAGGGATGTGTTTTCCAACTGTAAGTTGAAACTGCAAAAATGTTGGGTTGTGTAGCCTGTGGTTGTGAATTCTCAGGCCTACTTTGTTTTTCTCCTGAGAGTAAAGCCAGGTAAAAGAAGTTTCCCTGTTCCATCCCTTTGCCAACCAACGATTCTTTCACTACTTTATACCAAGTTCTCACCCTGAGGAGTTTCCAAAGTCTATTTTTTTAAATGCTTATTTATTTTGAGAGAGAGGGAGAGGGAGAGGGAGAGAGAGAGAGAGAGAGAGTGAGCATGAGTGAGCCGGGCAAGGGGCAGAGGAAGAGACAGAGAGAAAATCCCAAACAGGTTCTGTGCTGTCAGTGCAGAACCCAATGCCCTGGCTGGACCTCAGGAACCATGAGATTGAGCCAAAATCAAGAGTCGGACTCTTAACCGACTGACCCACCCAGGTGCCTCTCCAAAGTCTTAGATTCCACTCACGAGCCATTAAATGGAAAGTTTTAAGAAACCCTGAGGGACAGTCAGGGCTCAATGTCCCACCGGCTTCTCCCTATTATTTTTGTGAGTTTTCTTTCTTGTGGACTCAGCTCTGCATATATAACATTACGTTAGGGGGAAAAGAAGAGGTTTCTTTGACTATTGAGTTACTCAGATTGCTGAAAATGAAAACCAACACAGCATGCTATAAAAATACTGAAAAAAAAAAGTTTTAATATAGTAGAAGACATTTTTAGGATCCTTGTTTAGGAATATTAAGAAACAAAACATTTGCAGCTGCCCCCAATTTTCAGTTATTTCTTATTCTAATGTAAGTAGAGTCATTAAGTCCTATACTCATAGACTTGCATGTTCTCAAGTGTGTCATGGAATCTCCCATTATTGAATCTAAATTGAAAGGAATGGTTGAAATCAAGTGGGTCTCAGCAACAAAACAACAATAATGACAAAACAACAGCCAAATTAAAACTACTTTACAATTTTTAGGTACTTGCCATTTATCAGACACTGTAGTTAGTACTTAATTTGTCTTTTTAACCTTCTGTTTGCTTTAATTTATTTTTTTAAGATCTCAGGCAAGTACTTCTCTGATTTCCACTGGGGCCTCTTTGTGTCAGTGTGCCCCAGCATTTTACAGCCACGGCCACCTTAAAACGTTAAGTGAATTATCAAAACTATAATGGATGTTATGTGGTCTGGCTCCAATTCAGTAGTATTTTTACTATAATACATGTTTCCTGAATGGAAAAAAAACTATCTTTTTATATCTTACATATATCATAAGATCTCTTTAAAAATTCAGGGAATTTGGGCTAATTTTTTTCTCCATTTAATAGATAATTTAACTTAGTATTAGAAATAAGGCAGACATTCTCCATCCAGTCTGTTTTCAAACACATGCTTATTTCTACCAATAATGGTACAGAGGAGATTAGGAACATTTTGATGTATCAAAAAAGGCTTCTACATTTAGAATCCCCTCATGAAGCCTTACATTTCTTTGCCCATATGACTTTTTTGGGAGTTTTGAGTAAGTATGTCTTTTAACTTTGATTAGATATTGGGGATATGTTGCCATGAAAACTAGAATGTAGAGCGGAAGCACAAGCAAAATTGAGCCTTGCTCGTTCAAGGATGAAGTATTGCAAAGTCATACACTCCCATTTAAATGTTTATTATTATTGACCTTTACCTTTTCTGCAGCTTCATGGCTAACCCAGGTGTAAGGTGGCAAAAACTAAGTTGGAACTCTGTTCTGACCAATGCTGAGAAGGCAGCAGAGATTTTATTCAGATTCAGATCAGTCTGGTTATGAACCTTCTAAAAGAAGAAAAATGCTCTCCCTGAATGTGGGCTTTTCAAAAAGATACAGTTTGTTTGTTTGTTTATCGTTGATTTAAGTTTTTATTTTAATTCCAGTTAGTTAACATAGAGTGTAATATTAGTTTCAGGTGTAAAATATAGTGATTTAACATTTCCATATGGCACCCTGTGCTCATCACGAGTGCCCTCCCTAATCCCCACCACCTATTTCCCCCATTCAATCACCACCTCCTCTCTGATAACCAGAAGTTTGTTCTCTGTAGTTAAGAGTCTGTTTCTTGGGGCACCTGGGTGGCTTAGTCAGTTAAACATCTGACTCTTGGTCTCAGCTCATGTCTTGATCCCTGGATCTTGAGTTCAAGCCCCATGTTGGGTTCTACACTGGGTGTGGAGCCTACTCCGAAAAAAAAAAAAAGAGTTTGTTTCTTGATTTGCTTCTCTTTTTTTTTTCCCTTTCCTCGGTTTTGTTTCTTAAGTTCCACATGTGAGTGAAATGATATGGTACTGGTCTTTCTCTGACTGACTTCCTCCACTTAGAATTACAGTATCTATCTCCATTCTTGTCATTGCAAATGGAAAGATGTCTTTCTATTTTTTATGGCTGAATAATATTCCATTGGATGGATACACACACACACACACACACACACACACACACACACATATATATATATATATATATCTCAATATATCACATCTTCTTATCCATTCACCAATCAATGAGCACTCAGATTATTTCCATACTTAAATTATATGTTTCTTGGGGCTCCTGGGTGGCTCAGTCGGTTAAGCGTCCGACTTCAACTCAGGTCACAATCTCGCGGTCTGTGAGTTCGAGCCCCGGTCGGGCTCTAGGCTGATGGCTCAGAGCCTGGAGCCTGCTTCGGATTCTGCATCTCCCTCTCTCTCTGACCCTCCCCCGTTCATTCTCTGTCTCTCTGTCTCAAAAATAAATAAACGTTAAAAAATTAAAAAAAATAAATTATATGTTTCTTAAAAACTTTTCCAGAGTAATGTGGACATAAACAAACAAGGACTTACATATATTTTTAAAAATGCCTGGGGCGCCTGGGTGGCTCAGTCGGTTAAGCGTCCGACTTCGGCTCAGGTCATGATCTCGCGGTCTGTGAGTTCGAGTCCCGCGTCGGCTCTGTGCTGATGGCTCAGAGCCTGGAGACTGTTTCAGACTTCTGTGTCTCCCTCTCTCTCTGCCCCTCCCCTGTTCATGCTCTGTCTCTGTCTCAAAAATAAATAAATGTTAAAAAAAAATTAAAAAAAAAATACCTTAGGTTTTAGTACCTGAGCATTACAGAAAGCAAAGGAGTTGTATATAAGTGTGTCAGTGCCCCCAGGGGGTATGTTATATTTATAAAAATTAAACCACTTGTGGCAATTGTTTAGAGAGATCAAATTCATAAGACTTTGCTTAATTATTTGATGTGGTTATGGTGATTACCTCAGGCGATTCTTGCCATGCTCCATTTAATTTTGTTCTGGATGTAGAAATACAGAAAAGAAAATAATATATCTATTAAGGAAATTCAAGTTTTTAAGAAACCCTGCTTATGTAACTAAATTCATATATAAATACTTATCTTCATTTAGTTTGTTACCCTAGAGTTATTTTCTTGTGACTTGTTAGTAGAAAAAAATTACAGTAAAGATAGAACCTACAAATTATAAAAATCTATAAATAAAATTTCTAGCTGCATTATTTAACCTATTTTGGATGCATGCCATAGGGTAGCATTTAAGTGCGCACACACACACACACACACACACACACACACACACACACCACACAGTAGAAGTCCATACCTTAAGAATATATATTAGAAAATAACTTTAAATAAACAGCTGGAGAGATTATTTTCCTTAATACCTATTTGACCTAAGATATCACCACTCTGGAATTCATTTTCTCATCTATTATAGTATGTTTCCCCCCTTTTCTTGTGAGACATTTCTAGTTAGTTTCAGACTATCTGGGTTTAAACTCTAGCTCTACTCCCACTAGCTGTGTGAACTTGAGAAAGTTAAGCTTTCAGAATGCCAGTTTGTTGGGAGGATTAAATGACTTGATATATGTGAGCCCTAAGAAGAGTTTCTGGCACATAATATCTTATCTAAGCGTTAGATCTTACTTCAAAGAACAATGGCCATGTAGAGATCAGACTCACTTTACTTATTTTCAAGGCTTCATCTTTTCTTTGTTTATTTTATTCCATTAAAGCATGGATTCTGGTTATACAATGGTACAACAGTAATATACAACATAATATACCAATTTACTCCAAGGGAAATTTTATCTTATGAAAAAATACTGTATGACTTCACAAATAATTTGGCAAAGTCTTATCAAATTAGATTATGATTGCATTTGGTCCAGTACTGCTTAAAATTCTTTGAGAGCATGAAATGTGTTGCATAAAAGAAAGTTATGCTCACACACACATATATATAGGTTTCTCCCTTCTTTAATATTTTTGGACACTGCATGATTAGCGTTCATAAAACTACATCCTTGGCTGGTTACATCCCTGCTTTCTATTATTTTACCCTGGAAGGAACTATTTCATAGGAGTAGGCCAGCCATTTGGTGCACATATTTGTTCAGAAGGTATGCCTTAGTTTTCCTGACTGGTGCTAAGATTTACTTTGCATTACTTACTTACTTACACTGTTCCTATTGATAAAAAGTTCATTGTTATCCTTACTGAAGTATGACCTATAGCATTGTTCTTAACGTTAAAAAAAGCAGATATTCTTTGATTCTTTAAGAAATTATTTTAGAAATTCTGGTTCCTCCCTTGTTTTTTTGTTTTCACAACATAATCTATTAGGGACCTGGCAACAATCTAGTGACTCTGAAAAAGGCAGGCCACCAACTGGAGTTCAGACTCCAGGATAGATTCTTGTTTCTGCTTTATGTTTTCTCCATTTGTATTTCATTTAGCCACCTTAAAATTGCCAAATCTTCAATTTACTTTGTGATTTATGTACAAAATTGCATGTGTTCTCCAGAACAAGACATCTATTCATTTAAGTATCTTTGAAATGATGGCTTTAACTGAATTCATATGTGCCTATTTTCAGGAATCATGTGCAGCTGAAATAACGTATGGTGTAAGCATAAAATATATACAATATTAATATTTTTCTTTGCAATTAGCTGTCATCTACTCATTTCTTTTTTCCAGCTTTGTTTTTCATAGAAATTAGTTATTGCAATACTCATTTACACTGAGTTTTTGTGTTGTCTTTCCTGAATGCCTCTTTTCAGCTATTCGTTTGTTGTCCCCTTGCTTTCATGGCTGTGAATAGTTTTCTTTATCTTCTGACTCTTACTAATGGAGAACTATTGCTTGGCTAATTAATCTTTCTTTTGCCTTATTGCATCTATGGTATGCTGGGAGTAGGTTATGAATAATTTTAGAACCATATTGACAGTGACTAAATATTGACGTTATATGACTTGTATTATGTTTTCTCCTATCTTTTTCATTTTCTATGGACTGCACAGTGAAATGGAAAGTTGAGGCAATTATTCATACAGTATGTGGGCTTTTTAAAAGCCAGTATATTAATGGCAAGAAAGAATTATGAACTCTATAAAACAGTTTAATTATATACATCGATCAAAGGTATCAAATGATTATTCAGATTCTCACTCAATTTTCATTGCATGGAAACCAGATAATGGTGTATACTTTTTAATTTATTATTAACTTAAAAAGTGTAACAAATAAAAAAATAAGGAGAAATGATATTTCAAAGTAGGTTGGTCCAAAGGTGAGTTGAGTAAAATTCTTAAAAAATAATAGCTTTTCTGCATAGAAAAATCTCAGAGAATCAACCCAAAAGCTCATTGAACTGATAAAAGCATTCAATATTATCACTAGGTATAAAAGTATCATTTTAAAGCCAATAGCTTTCCTATCTACTAGCAGTACCGAAAATAGAATTATAAAGAAAAATTTTCTGAAAACAACAGTAATAAAGCTACAAGGTATCTAGGGATAAACCTAATAAGAAGTGTGCAAGATATGAATAAAAGTATAAAGTTTTACCGAAAATCATAAAAGAGTTCTGAGTCGATAGAGATTGGCTATACAGTTAATGGGGTTGTAAATGTTAATCTCTGCCAATTAATGTGTATTTCAATCCAATTCTAACCGAAATTTGGAAGAAGAAAATGTAAATCAATAGGTAGGAAAGCTTTGCAAAATTACACTGAAAACTATTTAAAATAGTAATTTTATTTTATTATTTAAAAAAAATTTTTTTTAACATTCATTTACTTTTGAGAGACAGCATGCGCAGGGGAGGGGCAGAGACAGAGGGAGACACAGAATCTGAAGCAGGTTCCAGGCTCTGGGCTGTCAGCACAGAGCCTGATGGTGGGGCTTGAACTCAGAAACCGCCAGATCATGACCTGAGCTGAAGTCAGTCGCATAACTGAACGAGCCACCGAGGCGCCCCTGAAAATAGTTATTTTTAAAGGAGTAATTAAAACACTCGTTTCCCTTTTGAGAAATAGACCTAAGCAAAAAGAGAACTTGGGTATGATAAAGGTACCATTTTAAAATTGAGGGGAAATCAATAAAGTTAAATTAAAGGAGTTGAAAAATTGAACGTCCATGTGGAAACAAAGTTAGATTTCTGCCTTACATAAAATCCAAATATTAATAAATTCAAAGAATTAGTTATGACTGAAATAATTATGAAATCACACATTAAAAATTTTGAAAAATTTAGGATGGCAAGTCCTTATTACACAAGACACAAAATCCAGGAATCATCAAGGAAAACACTGAGAATTTGGTTACAAATATCATTATATACAAAGTGAAAGACAAAAGGGAAAGGAAGAAAAAAAATAAGACTTTACATAAATAGGCAATTAAACATATCAAAATTTAAGTGGTAATCTGATAGTAAAAAATATGCAAAATAAAGGAGTAGATCATTAAAAGAGGACTATATAAAAATAAATGCACTTTCTCACTAATGATGGAAATCCACATTTTCTTATTTACCAGAAAATGTGTAGTACAGTAGTTAGAAGGGCAAGATCAGAGTCCAGCTGCCTGGATTTACCTCCCAATGTATCATTTTCTACAGGTGTTAATCTTAGAAAATTACTTACTTTGTTTTCAAGTTTTTTAATTTGTAAAATGTGTATATTAGGTCCCATATGTTTAATTAGGTTAAACAAAATTCAAGTTGTCATTTTTAAAACAAAGTAAAATGCTATTATCACATGTTAGATTAGAATAAAAAACTAAAGGGGTAAAAAATATTGGCTACTGGTGAAGAACACCAAAAAATTAGAATTTATCTTGTTTTGTTGACAGAAATGTGAATCAGTACACTGTATTTGCGTGATTTGATGGCATTGATCACATTTTACCCAGCATAACGTTCAAACAATCCCACTTTCTTTTTCTTTTTCTTTTTTATTGAAGAATAGTTGACCCATATATTCCATTAGTTTCAGGTGTACAACATAGTCATTTGATGAGTCTATATGTTCTGCTCTGCTCATTACAAGTGTAGCTACCATCAGTCACCATACAATACTGATAGAATACCATTGGCTAAATTCCCTATGCTGTGCCGTATGTCCCCATGACTTATTCTTTCCATAGATGGAAGCCAGTATCTCTCTCCTTCACTCCTTTTGCCTATCCACTTTGGTTTGTTCTCTGTATTTATAAGACTGATTCTGCTTTTTGTTATTTGCTTATTCATGGTGTTTTTTATAGTCTGCATGTAGGTGAAATCACGTGGTATTTGTCTTTCTCTAACTTGTTTCGTTTAGTATATTACCCTCTAGGCCCATGCATGTTGTCACAAATGGCAAGATCCCATCAATTTTTTTACAAAAAGTTTATTCATTTATTTTTGAGAGAGAGAGCAAGGGAGAGGCAGAGAAAGGGAGTGAGAATCCCAATTTCACGACTGTGACATCATGACCTGAGCCAAGATCAAGAATCAGATGCTTAACCAACTGAGCCACCCAGGTGCCTCTTACCATTTTTTTATGAGGGAATAATACTCCATTGTGTGTGTGTGTGTGTGTGTGTGTGTGTGTATACATATAAATTATTATGTACATATGTGTGTGTGTGTGTATACACCACATCTTCTTTATCCATTCATCTATCAAAGGACGCTTGGATTTTTTTCATATCTTGGCTATAAATAATGGAAATAAATAATGGTTGTAAATAGTGTATATAGATGATATAAATAATGTTATAATAAACATAGGGCAGCATATACCTTTTTGAATTAGGGTTTTCATTTTCTTTGGGTAAATACCCAGCAGTGGAATAACTGGATCATTTGGTATTTCTATTTTTAGTTTTTTGAGGAACCTCCATACTGTTTTCCCCAGTGGCTGCACCAATTTCAGTTCCCACCCACAGTGCACAAGAATTCTATTTTCTTCACATCCTTGCCAGCACTTATTTCTTGTCTTTTTGTTTCTAGCCATTCTGACAGGTGTAAGGGGATATCTTATTGTGGCTTTGATTTGCATTTCTGTAAGTCTTCTTTGGAAAAATGCCTATTCAGGCCCTCTGTACATTTTTAATTGGATTATTTGCTTTTATGGCATGGAGCCATATAAATTCCTTTTATATTTTGGATATTAACCCCTCCTTGGATATATCATATGCAAAAATATCTTTTCCAACTCATTAGGTTGCCATTATTGTTCTGTTGATGGTTTTCTTCACTGTGCAAAACTCTTAATTCTGGGGTAGTCCCGAAAGTTTATTTTTGTCTTTGTTTTGCTCACCTGAGGAGACATATCTAGAAGAATGTTGCTGAGTTTGATGTCATGGAAATTACTGCCTGTGTTTTCTTTTAGGAGATTTATGGTTTCTTGTCTCACATTTAGGTCTTTAATCCATTTTGAGTTTATTTTTGTGTATCGTGTAAGAAAGTGGTCCATTTTCATTCTTTTTTATGTAGCTGACCAATTTTCTCAGCACCATTTTTTGAAGAGACTGCCTTTTTTTCTTTGTATATTCTTCCCTCTTTTGTCATAGATTAATTGGCCATACAAGTGTTGGTTTATTTCTGGGCTCTCTATTCTATTCCATTGATCTATGTGTCTATTTTTTGTGTTAGTACCATACTTTTTGATTGCTGCAGCTTTGTAGTGTATCTTGAAATCTGGCATTGTGTTACCTCCAGCTTTGTTATTCTTTCTCAAGATTGCTTTAGCTATTCAGAGTCTTTTATAGTTCCATATATATTTTAGTATTATTTGTTCTAGCTAAGGGGAAAAGACTATTAGTAATTCCACTTTTAATAATCTGTCCTGCAAAAATATTAGCACAGGTGCACAAGGGTGAACCTACAGACATGTTTGCTGCAGCCTTATTTATAATAGCAAAAATACTAGATTTATTTATTTATTTATTTATTTATTTATTTATTTATTTATTTTCAATATATGAAGTTTATTGTCAAATTGGTTTCCATACAACACCCAGTGCTCATCCCAAAAGGTGCCCTCCTCAATACCCATCACCCAATAACCATCACCCACCCCCCATCAACCCTCAGTTTGTTCTCAGTTTTTAAGAGTCTCTTTTGCTTTGGCTCTCTTCCACTCTAACCTCTTTTGTTTTTTTCCTTCCCCTCCCCCATGGGTTTCTGTTAAGTTTCTCAGGATCCACATAAGAGTGAAACCATATGGTATCTGTCTTTCTCTATATGGCTTATTTCACTTAGCATCACACTCTCCAGTTCCATCCACGTTGCTACAAAGGGCCATATTTCATTCTTTCTCATTGCCACGTAGTACTCCATTGTGTATATAAACCACAATTTCTTTATCCATTCATCAGTTGATGGACATTTAGGCTCTTTTCATAATTTGGCTATTGTTGAGAGTGCTGCTATAAATATTGGGGTACAAGTGCCCCTATGCATCATTACTCCTGTATCCCTTGGGTAAATTCCTAGCAGTGCTAAAAATACTATATTTAGATTGTAAATGACAGTCTACATATCTTAGTTAGGTAATATTGATGAAATGGTGATATGTCCAAACCAGAGAATGCTAGGGAGTAGTTTCAAAGAATGAGCTAAGCCTCTATCAACATGGTAATTTCTTTGTCAAATGTCAAAGCCAGTCACAGGACAATTGTTCTGTGCTCTCGTTAATTAAAAACATAACAAAATCAGAAACAGACAAAATCAACTCCAACCAGAACTAAAGGTATGGAAGTATACATGCCAAGGGGTTGTTAATAGGGGTTGCTTTTGAGAAAAGTAGGAGTGAAGGGGAATGATAGCTTTTTATTGAATATACTCATTTAAATTTGTGTAAGAGTCTATTCCTATTATTTTTGAGTAATAAACATTTTATTTATGTTACTAAGACATGTAAGGGCCCAAATATAAGTACCTTACTAATCTTTTCTCGAGGAAACTCTTCACACCATTCGTTCTGTTCTTGCTCCTCTTTTTGACGTGAGTATAACAATGAAGCAGACCTTTGGACAATGTTAGAGCAAAGCGCCATGTTCCCTTAACAAACATTCGGTCATCATTTTATCAGGACCAGTGCATCAAGTGTGAGTGAGTCCACTGTGCTAAAGTTAAGGCCTCCAATTACTTAGCAATTTAGGAATGTAGGCTAATGGCCCAGAGCATTTCTTAGTACATTTACATAATTGCTTGTTATATGATATTCAAAACCTTTTTCTTCGTTTAATAAACCTTTATGAGTTAACGTATAAACGCTGAGGCATATAAGTGAGGCATATAACCCTCTCACTTGCCAAAAAACGGGGGAGCAAGAAAGTCTTGTGAAAGCTTCAGAAACACTTTGAACCATCCAAAAGCAAGAAAGTTATCAGATCTAATTTGAGAGCATCCAGACAGGTAAAGGCAATAAAGTTCTCTTTTCCTTTTTTGCACGTCACCTAAAGGAAGATTCTTTTAAGTTGAAACCTCCTAGTTATTTGAAAAGTTTTCAATTTTTTTAAAAGACTTTTATCACAAAAGCTAAAATGTTTATTTGTACTGAAATATCATCAAATCTATATTTGGAAAAAATGTAGTCCTTCCATTTTGTAGTTTCTAATTACAATCAGACACTAAGAGACTTGATATTTCTTTAGACATCAAGATCAAGAGTGGCTGTGGAACCGAGATAGACATGAAATAGAAAAGCAAAAAATTGAAGGAACAAACGGGATAAACGGAAAGTACGATAAATATGAAAAGAAGAAAGAGTAAAAGAGAGAAAGACTGATAAACTTGCAGCGAATGCTAGAATTTAATCCACAAAAAGTTATCCTATCTCACACTCGATTTTTGCAGGAGTTAAGTTTGCGATGAATAATAAGTAGGTACTACCTGATGTTTTGTACAATTTCTCTCTTTGATGTTCGGCCGTACAGGCCCAGGTTTGAGCTCGATGGGACCTCTGAGGGCACTGAGACATTTGAAAGCTGCAATTTGCCAGAAGCACACAGCTGGCTGGTGTCACAGCTGGGATTCGATGCCAGGCCTCCAGAAATTCGTCCTGGCGCTCTTTATCCACAATATTCAAATTGTATCAGGGCATGCGGTGCCCAGAATTTACATAGAGCAGAGAGTAGAGCTCTGTGTATTTATGAGGAGGAAATACATGTCCGAGGAAGAAGAATGGGACTATCTTTTGTGAAATAGCATCTTACATAAACAGAGGTAATTCTCTTTCGTTTATGTGTCCAGAACCCATCATTAAAATTCACATAAGAGTTATTGCCTATTACTGCCAGTTCTACTATTGCTTGCTATCCCCGATGATGAATGAAGCCAGAATAAATGTTATAGATTTTTTAAAGCTGCATATAATATGGGCTACAGCAATAAACTTACGACATTTCACCTCACTCAGCAAACGTAACACGAAGGTCAGGAAAAATAAATGTTTGTGAGAGGGGAAAGAAACAATATATTATTACAACTTCATAGTCTTCTACTCCTGGGTGATGATGCTGCATCACATTTAATATTTATATGAAAAATGGGCTCAAAATATATGCAAAGGAGAAGCAATTTATCATAGCAAAGATTTGTGGCAGGGCTAAAGGAAAAATCATCAGTGAGGCAATTTATAGAAAATGTCATTGTGGTGTATTATTCTTCACATTTTCTTTGAATCATTTAGTGTTTCATGCAATAGCTATATACTGGGTGTCTTTGGTAGGAACCGTGCTGGCCTCTAAGGAGCAGGAGTGGATGGAGAGAGAGGTAGGCTTTTGAAGAGATGAGAGTTTGGTAAGAGGTGCTAACTTCCAGCTCCCACGTGGGAGCTCCCTCTCGTCAAGTGACAGTAAAAGAAGGTTCTCCCATAGATAATGTATGCTTTAAAATAATCCCATTAATGGAAAGTAGATAGTGTTACTCCATTTGATTTTGAAAAAAGTCTATTGTATTTACTTGAATTTTCCAAAAAGAGAGGAAAGAAAAAAGGAAGTAGTTTCATTTTTAATATTTCCCCACATTTTTACATGGAAAGCAAATGTTACGTGTGCCATTATGGTACCAGAATTACATTTTTTGAAGGAATACTTGCTGTTTATGGTAAGTTCCCAGGCTTGAACAGGTCCATCAGATTATATAAGTAAGACATTTGAGATTGTGAGAATACCTGAGGATATTGTCACGTGCACAATGTATTACTGGACATATGTCCAAGACAAAGAAGTTCACTTCTTTCGTTTAGCTTTCCAGAAGCATCTGTGCTATTTATTTTTTAAGGTTAGGAACTTTCTCTCTCGGTGCAACTTCTCCGTATATCAAATATATTTTGAAGCTTAGAATAATAAAATTTCACAGATACTCCAAGGATCGTCTTCTCATAGTAATGATGATGGTGTTTTTGTTTATCTATTATGAGAACCGAGAGCCTAAATTTCACAGGTAATTTTAAATGAATACTACTTATTTTGCAATATGATAGTAAAGTATGAAAATATTCTCCTGACATGACTACCCCAGGACCAACAGAAGTGAGATTCCATCAGAGAAAGCTCTTTTATATTTTTGTTATCCAGTTGGCTCAGATCACATCTTTGTTTGACAAATATTTAACGATACGCTTGTGAAAATTCCTGAATTGAGTGTTGTAAAGAATACAAAAATCCCTATCCTTGGATTTTTTGTCATTAGCAATTTATTTAAACACTTCTGTTTTCCCTGGCACTTCTCTTCATAGTCTCTCATTTAAACTTTAAACCATTCCTCTAAGTGAGGCAGAATAAATTAATATCCTCATTGAAAAGGCTAGTAAACCGGCTCAGGTTCTGTGATCCCTCTACCAGATGACCAAGGGAAGTTGAAACTTGACTCCAATTCAGGTATTCTTATTTTGTTCTCACACTGAACCCTGCTCTCAAGGAGGTCACAAAACCCCACCCCACCCCCACAGACAAATAACATGCACAAACACACACTCACCCAAACATACTGGACCTCATACTGTACCTCCCACGAGGGAGGTAAAGGCAGAGTGTTGATGAGGTTCATTATGAGGGAAAATCATATTCAGTTGATGGTAAGCAGGACCCCCTTCATGGAAGAATTGGTATTTTATTACATGACATTTTTCAAGTCCCCGCTGTGTGCCAAGTATGTGAGATAAACAGCACTGCATTCTCTGCCTTCAGTTAGCCCAGAGTTCATGGGCAAAGACAGACAATTATAACTCAGGCTAACATGCAGAAATGCAGATTGCTTTAGAATCACATGTAGGAGGGGCATGTACCACTCAGAGCAGGTAACACCTGAGCAATATTATGTCAGTTATTGTCTAAGCAATGGGGAGACAATGATGGATTTTACACAGGAGGGTTATGTCTGCCATGATAAGAAAGAGATTTATTATGGGGCGCCTGGGTGGGTCAGGCTCAGTTGGTTAAGTGTCTGACTTCGACTCAGGTCACGATCTCACGGTTGTGAGTTCGAGCCCGGCGTCTGGCTCTATGCTGACAGCTCAGAGCCTGGAGCCTGCTTTGGATTCTGTGTCTTGCTCTCTCTCTGCCCCTCCCCTGCTCGCATGCTGTCTCTCTCTCTCTTTCTCAAAAATAAACATTAAAAAAAGAGAGATTTATTATAAAGGGGGCTATTTGGGAAGTTATTTCGGCAATCCAGTCAATATATGGTTGAGGGCCATATTAAGTCAATGCCAGGGGCAACTGAAGAGTACAGCTTTGAGAAGTCAAAGGGGCAGTGTTGGTAACCATTTGTATGCTGGGGATTAAGGAAAAGAATTCCGGAGTGATCTTCACATTATGAAAAGATGGGCTTTATTTTAATACATGAACACTTGCCTTATGGAATTGGTGAATTTTATGCTAAAGAAGAATGCAAGTAAAATCCTGGCACATGATTAGTGAATCGTTAAATATCAACATTGATTAGAGCATGGAATATATTAAGTAGGGAGGTCAAGAGACACTTTTTTAAAAAATGGTTTTTAATGTTTATTTATTTTTGAAAGAGAGAGACAGAGTGTGAGCGGGAGAGGGGCAGAGAGAGAGGGAGACACAGAATGCAAAGCAGGCTCCAGGCTCTGAGCTGTCAGCACAGAGCCTGATGCAGGGCTCAAACTCACAAATCACGAGATCATGATCTTAGCCTAGGTCAGACACTTAACTGGCTGGCCCACCCAGGTGCCCCAAGAATTAAACATTTTAATTAAAAATTATACTGGCAAGGAAATAAATATGAAATAATCTTAAAAATACATGATTTAAAAAAGAATCATATGCAGTATATTTATTATATATATATATATACACTACGTGTGAATATATGTATATATATACATATATACACAGAGTAATCAGTATATTTGCTGCTTAGTAAGATACAATATATTTACAGTACATATTTTCTCAGTAAATAAGCAGATAAAGGGAGACAACTTTGATGATGGTTCAGATTTGGGAAACATGTACAAGAAGTTGAATTTGACCTTATTAAAAGGGGTGAGATCACAAAGACATAGACTGTAAAGGACAAAGAAAAACAATTGGAGAATGTCTCTTCTGTGATGTGTTTTAGGAAGACTAAGATGACAAGAGTATGAACTGAAGGAGGGAGAGAGGAGGTGGGGACAGTTCAGCTTGGCAGAACCAGGAAGAAGGAAAATGAAGGTGAAGGTGTAAGAAACACATATGAAGTATACAATACAAGCTTCCTGTAAGTAGGGACCTGACCTGTCACACTTAATGTCGTTTCCCCAATTCCTAGAACAGTGTATAGTTGGTTCTCAAAAATACATGGTGAATGTGGAATGGATGATGTAGAATAAAATGGAGATGACTAGAAATGTCATAAACAGGACAAAGACGAATAATGAATTAATTATTCTGAAATATAGAACATCGATGATGACAAGACTTACGGTGCCAGGAGCAGAAAGGAAAAAATCAACACAAACACATGATTTTTAGGATACAATTTTCGGGGTTTTTTCCTGCTTGTTTATATAGTTGAATGATAGAGAATTAGACATTTTCCAGTGGGTGTTACTGGAGGGTGAGGGATGGGAGCTAAGCTATCAATTCCAGCGAAGGTAGACTGTATCTATCTTGTGTGCTGTAGCATTTTCTAAACCCAACCCCATGCTCATCACATCAAATGTTTACAGTATGCATTTGTTCAGTAAATAAATAGATAAAGGGAGACAGAAGACTTGCCAGTGAACTTGTGGGAAGCATACATAACAAGTTGAATTTGACCTTGTTAAAAGGAGTGAGACCACTGAGAGACAAGATGTAAAAAGAGAAGGACAAACAATTGGAAGACAGGTCCTTGGAGAATGCCTTTTTAATTTGGGATGTGAAAAAAAAAATGGTAAGACAGTGAAAGGTAATTAGAGGGAGAGGAAAAGTACCAAGATGGTATGATTTTACATTGGCAGCAATGTGGAGAAGAGATTGGAGGAGAACAAGCCTAATACCAAGAAAGCGAGAGAAAGAGAGAGAATTTCAAGATGCAAGGTTTTTATTAATAAATTTAGAGAAGCTAGGAGAGCTTGATCTGAGAAAAAGATGATTTGATTTGGTGACTAGGAGATCATTATCGACAAATGATAAGGAAATTTCAATAGTAAAGTCAGGGTCAAAGCTTGTAAGGGGTTAATGTCAGAAGTTCAGTGATGAAAGAAGAGAGATTTTCAGTGACCTCCGTGTTTTGAAGTCAGGATTGCTTGGTGACGTAGCTTTTACCAGACTTCGCACAGGTTGCAAAGGGGCTGTTACCATTACTGCTTATAAAGCAGCCTATGTCATTTCATTGAAGTTAATGGCAATTTAGTATAAAAAATGTAAAACAAAAATAAAACATGCCTTGTTCTTTTTCTCCATTTCCACTAAATAACCATGTGAGTTTCTCCAGACTGTACCGAGTACGCTACATTAGCAGCACCAAGGAGCGGAATGACCCAAGAGGAAAAGAGGGGAGGTGGTTGCACCATCAGCATTGTTATTGGCTCATATCATCTGGGCTTGTAATAAAAAGTGAATAATCAGCAAGTTACTTTTACCCAGGAGATGATCAGTTCTGCTGTTTGACCTAAAGTGTCTTTTAAAAGGACTTCCCTTTGCTGAGTTTCTCAAAGTTCATATTAAATATTTCATTCAAGCAGAGCTCAGTACGGGCATCTTTACCCACTACTCTGCAATCAGTTTTGAGTCTTAAGACGTGGATGCAATTCTAATGTTAATCAGCATAATCATGCAGAAATTTTTAACAGTGTCTCAGAAGGCAGTGGTATGGTCCATGGAGCTAGAGGTGAAACTGAGCTTTTCTGTTCCTTCCTCTGCCTCCAGAGATGACATAGGGAAAGAAGGAATATATGTAGTGTGCTGTTATTGTCTAACTAATTTTAGAAAGCTGTCTTTGGAATTATTTCTATTGCTTGTGACATATTATTTGGATATTCTCAGCAATAGTAAATCCTCTGTCTTTGAAAATGGATATAAGTTGGGGAGATAGCTTTAAAGTTTGCACCGATTGCTGGGAAATAAAGTTGAGATCATAATGAATAATTTTATTCTGATCAAGTGAGGAGTAATTTTGAGGCCGTGCACGTAATGGTTTTGTGTATCGTGTTGGTAGGGTCATGTGTTATCTATCTGTGTTATATTGGGAAAAGCATCAGTAGAATGCAAAAATACTCTTGAGTACTTTGGGCTTGGGATGTTAGAAGCGTGACACTAAGGTTTTTTTTGTTGTTGTTGTTACTTTGTTTGTTTGTTTGTTTGTTTTAATCTTGAGATGATACACAAAATACCTCAGCTCAAGTCAGCATTCTGATTGATATCTGTTGTAAATCTCAGTGATATCCTTATCATGTTTGGGAACGGGGGCAGTGACTGAGAGGGAAATGAGCAATGTTGACCAAATGACTGTTGTATGTGTAGCAAAGGGACATTAAAAGGGAAATATTTAGAAAAACAAGAAGATATCTACAAATAAGACAATTGAATATGTAGCACGAAGAAGTAAAGGACAAAGGAGGAGGGTTTGGATGGACCAAGGATAGTCAAGAAAGAAAGGCCAATGTTACAAAATTATGCTCATTGGAGAATTAGCTGATTTGCCTGAAAAAAAGTGCCTTTTGAATCAGGTGAATTGTAATTTCTTGAGAAGTGTTGTACAGCTTGTGCCTGTTGTTGGGCCGAAGCCAAGTGTTTCCAGATGGCCACTATAACCAGGAGGCCCCTTGACAACTCACTTCAGAGTCTAAAACAAATGGAAAATGAAAGGTATGGCTCCTTATTAAGATTGTCTATTCATTCAAACGGGGGCATCCTTTATCAAGCATTCTGCTGATGCTGTGGCTGCTATTCCCATCACAGAAGCTATTTCACTTAAGATGAGAAGAAGAAGTCTCATTAATAAATCATATCGCCCGATGTTCCTATAGTATTTAGATGACATGCCAACACTTCACAGGAAATGAAATAAAATGGATCCAGAGAGAATTTTATAGCAGTTTCCCCTCTTTATATGTCATATGGAATCATCAACTTCTGAACAAACTTAAGATTTAAGATGTACATGTCAGTACACATATATCTATGTATAAAATAAGAAATCACCACAGGATTTGCCTAGAAGGTCTTAACAATGAAAGGGTTTTTTCACGTATGTGAAGAATGAGCCTAGTCAAACACATTAAAGGTTGTTTTCAACTTCTGTACTCAGATGAGGACAAATTATGAACATAAATAAAGGGCAGAAGTTTCATCTCTATTTTATGTTAAAGTGTGAAATGTAAAGAAATATATTCAGTTGTTTTCTGAGATATATTAAACTATTCTCCAGAAGATTGGTAATAAAGAAGGAGATGTTGATTGATATATAATACAGATATAACCTAGAAATCCAAGAAACTTTATGTCAGAAAGATAGGAGTGGGTTGAAAATTAGTAAATATGTAAAGGAAAATGGGTATATTTGATAAATAAAAGTCACTCAAAGAAATAGCCTGTCTTGCTTTCCTTTCCTTTCATATCATATATAGTTGCTAAAAATTATTGCCTATTATGTACTGATTGTCTGGAATTGGTTATTAAAATCTGTATGTATTTTAGCAATCCTGTTATTCATGAAACACATCTATTTTTTCTACAGATATTTTATTTCTGAAAGGGAATAAAATTAAATACGATTGTATTGGTCTTATCCCTTAAATGGGATTAATTAATTTGAGAAGATGGTTGGTATTATGCTCTGGGTTGTTAGCTTATGTTACTGGATAGTTTATTTCCATTCCTTGGATTGAACTGATCCTTGAGATTAAAACAGTATCAGCTATGCAATCATTTAAAGCCATGTGGTTGACCTGAATTGGTGGCTTTAAACATTGTGGCATGGGTGGTTTCTATAGGGAATTTCAGAGGAATCAGTCTTGGACAAAGTAACCCTTACTTCTCTTAGAGATAGTTTCAAATTTGTGTTTCAAAAAATCATTCTGGCCCTATTGTGGAGAATTGAATGGAGAGGAAATATTGGAGGAAGGAAGAAAGATGGGGAGGTTTTCCAGTAATCCAAGTGAGAAAAGCAGTATTACCCATTACTTAAAAGCATGGACTTCGGCTCCAGACTGCCTATGTTTTAATACAGCAATCTTCCACTTACTAGCTGTATGACTTTGGGAAAATAATATAATCTTCCTGTGTTTCAACTTTTCAATCAAAATTCTTATTTGGGAATAATAATAGCTCCAGCCTCAAGAGTTCTAATGAGAAATAAATGAGTTAAAGTACCGTAGATCATGCCAGGCACAAGGCAAGTACAGTGTAAGTAGGGGCCATTAGTGAACTAGGATGATTGGAATGGAGAGACAAATAAGTGGTCCACATCTGAGTATATATAGGTATTAGGATAAACGATAATTAGTGATAGTCCAACTGTGGGGAGGGGGTAGGAGAAGGCATTGTCATATGTCATTTACCAAAATAAAAATATCCATTAGAAGGTAAAGGACTGTGGAACAATGGGGACTTTCAATTAAAATATCATTTTTTTTTTAAGAATCATGGTCCTAAGTCAAAATATTTTGGTGATACTGTTTGTTTTGTATGGAGTAGAACATACAGGTAAGTTAAGTCCCTGAGAAAGATTAAAATTAGAAGTTCAGAACTCCATTTAACTGCTACTTGACTTGAGAGAGCCTAAGTGAGAGGTCTCTTTCTGGTGAGACCTGTCTCTTTGTGTATGATGTGAGTCTTGCATCTGTTTTCTCCTAAAGAACTTTCATTCAGCCTTAGAACTCTTCATGTGCACTCTGACCTTCTAGTGTGAAAGCGTCATTAACACAATAAATCCTTTTAAACAATCAGATATTAGAGGCAATGAGATGTTACGAATGTGTATACATGTCAGGTAATTGCACTTTGTTCTTTTTATACATAATGATTGTTGCTTATACTTTTTTTCAATAGGGCTGTCCTAAAATAGTTGCCACTTACAAGATTTGTTCAAGAATAATGTATATATTTTCTTGCAGCAAAAATTACTTTTTAATGCTATATAATTCTTTGAATTCCTCAGAGAGAGTGCTAAGTAAATGAGTGTCCATACATTGGTTGGATCGTTGATATACACTCCATATTTTTTCAGTTTGATTATTTTATATTTCATATAAAGGGCATTATGTTTTTTAATGTTTATTTTGGAAAGAATAAGAGAAGAGAGAGAGAGAGTGAGAGTGAGCAGGAGGGGAGGGGCAGAGAGAGAGTGACACAGAATCCAAAGCAGGCTCCAGGCTCCGGTTAGCAACAGAGCCCAACTCGAGGCTCAAACTCACCGACTGGGAGATTATGACCTGAGCTCAAGTCAGACGCTTAACCGACTGAGCCGCCCAGGCGCCCCAAGAGGGCATTTAAGTGTTAAGCAAATCTGTGTGATTGTATGCCAATTTCAATGATATATCTTTTCTCTTTTTCCTATTCAGTCTGCTCCCAGTTTTCAAGAGGAGTCTATGCTATTTTCGGATTTTATGATAAGAAGTCTGTAAATACCATCACATCATTTTGTGGAACGCTCCATGTCTCCTTCATCACTCCCAGCTTCCCAACAGATGGTACACATCCATTTGTCATCCAGATGAGACCTGACCTCAAAGGAGCGCTTCTTAGCTTGATTGAATACTATCAGTGGGACAAGTTTGCATATCTCTATGACAGTGACAGAGGTGAGTGACAATATCCCCATGTCTTTGCAGTGGGTCAAATTCAATGCCTACACTTGGCATTTACGTGTGATGTTATGGAGCTACACAAATGTATTAAAGTCCAAGGGTCACTTGATTTAATTTTGCTGTGTAAATGAATAATGCAATTTGAAACGCGGGAAACATAGTTAACAGAGTTAAAAAAAAAGTTGTGAACGTACAATTTAAAGATATAGACTCTGTCGACCCAATGTGCAGATGTTCAGTTGTCATTTAATAGCACTTTCTGTCATCAGCAGCCGAGACCCTATGGTGACTACAATCACCAGTCAGTGAATTGTCTGCCTTGAAAATGGGTGTAAGTAACACGTGAATAAATATGTAAATAAGAACTTCTAAGGAAATTAATAGCGATTAAATGTTTTCACATGCAAAAGTTTTATCAGGCAGGTGTGATTGTTGTTAACGGCGCTTTCAAATGATACCCCAGAATCTCTGAGAAGTTGAAGGACTGCTCAGGATCCACTTGAACAACTGGTGTGCAGTTTGACATAAGTCTTCCGACACCAGACCCACAATTTTCCATAATTCTAGGTTTACGATGAGATATTATTTATTAGCACACCAGCTGGATAGACTCTTTAGCTCATCATACTGAAGTCGTATTTTCAGGGGGAGTTATTTCCTTTGTGTTTCCCAAATCTCTTGTTGCAAAGCTTGGTATTAAGAGACCTGCTTGACTTGTATGTCATAGAATCCCAGATGTTCTTTATCGAAAATTTATTTATTTATTTGAGTGTAGCTGGCGCACAATGTTACATAAGTTTCAGGTGTACAACAGGGATTCACCATCTCTGTACGTTAGGCTACGGTCACCACAAGCATAGCTACCATCCGTCACCACACAACACTATTACAACACAACACGTTCTTTATGCTGTGCATTTTATCCCCATGACTCATTCATCCCACACCTGGAAGCCTCTGTCTCTCACTACCCTTCACCATTTTGCCCAGCTGCCTACCCCCTCTCCTCTGACAGCTATCCGTCTCTTTTCTGTATTCTCTGTTCTCTGTATTTGATAGTTTGTCCTCTGTATTTGTAGGTCTGGTTCTCCTTTTTGAGGGATTCTGATCCTGTTTGTTTATTCATTTGCTTTGTTTTTTCGATTCCACATCCGAGTGGGATCATGTGGTATTTGTCTTTCTCTTTCTGACTATCCCACTTAGCATACTACCCTCTAGATCCATCCATGTTGTAAGAGATGACAAGATCTCATCCTTTTCTTTTTTATGACTGAGTGATATTCCATTGTATACATAGCACATCTTATTTATCCGGTCATCTATTAGTAAAGACTTGGATTGCTCCTATATCGTGGCTATGGTAAATAATGCTGCCGGAAACACAGGGGTGCATATATCTTTTCAAATTAGTGTTTTCATTTTCTTTGGAATCTCAGATGTTAACTATTCCTGGGTCCATGATTTGGCTTCAGTGGGTCTGTGTACTTACTAAAGCTGTATGAACATTTTGGGCACGTGTTTGCATATGCATTTTTCTAAAGGCAGTATCCATAACCAAACCCCAAAAGGTTAAGAACCACTATTTTAAGAGCACCTAAGTACCAAACTGTGCTTCCTTTGGCAGCTTGCTTCCTGGAATATTGAAAGGTTCAAATGAAAACCAGAAGTCTGTTTCGACCAAGATAGGGCACCTTGTTAACCCACAAGGGCAGACAAGAAGAGAGCCAGCCGTCAGTCAATTCTCCATTGATCAGTTTGTAGTCATTTGGGGCAGCAGTCCCATCTGGAGTGCTCAAGCTAGGTGTCTGATTCTCTGCCCCTCCTCCAGGTCCAGGGAATGAGAACGCTCAGTGGAAAAGCCTGTCAGCACTCTACAAGCTGAAAAGAGTTGCTATGTCAACTACTTTTCCCCCCTGCTTTGAGAAGGGAGAGCTTTGCTATTCCTCTGAGGAATGAAAAACTAAAACAACCATTTAGAGAAAATATGGATTGCAATGTGCTGGATGATTCGGAAGCATACTTCTTATTAATGTGATAAAAGGTCTTACAAAACTGACCTTATTCATGGTCTTCCCTCTTGCTCTCTGCCAACTCCTTAAGCACTCTGTTATGTTAATAAAACTAGCCTGCCATCCGGGAGTATTCTGAATACCTCTTTCACCCTTGCATCCTGTTGCTGTAATTTCTGCCACCCAAATATATTCTCTCTCTGGACACTCTTTTTCATTGTCTTCATTCCAGGCCAGGCCACCAGCATGGGTTCATTTTCTCATCCTCCCCATTTCCACACCTGTTTCTCTTTAATCCATTTTCCACAAAGTAGCTGGAACATGTAAATGCTTTCCAATGCTTTTCTGACCTCATCACTCCTTGGCTTAAAATGCGTCTCATCAAAATGAAGACACAGTTGAAAATTCTTAACATGGCTTTAATTAAGGTCTGATTCCTGGCAATTTATCCTGCTCACTCACCGAGTTAAATCTGTCTAACTAACCTTCTTTCACTGTCTCCACATGCACCAAACCACACTCTCTCGCCTCAGATCTCTGCACACAGCTCTAGTTCTTTCTCCTCCTTGGTGTCTTAGTCTATAGAGGTAGCATTTCTATAGCGCGATCTCCTAGTTATTCTCTCTCAAAGAAGTCTCTTCTTTTCCTACATAATACATGTCACAATTTATAATTAATAGTAGTATTCATTCTTTCACTCAAAAACTGCTACTGAGCCCCTACTATGTTCCAGGGACTGTTTTAGTCACACAGGCCAAGCATTGTCATTTATTTGGCTCTGGGTGTAAACCCCAGGAAGGCAATGTCCAGGCAGTAACCATTCCACTGGGTGTATAGCTTGTAATTGTACACACGGGGCTTGAGATAATACTGGAACAGAGCTGACAGTCAATAAATAGAATGAATAAGTGAATGAGTCAAGCATCTGTGTATTTTTTTAATTAATTAATTATTTACTTACTTGCTTGCTTACTTACTTACTTACTTTAGAGAGAGAGAGTGCCAGTAGGGAATGGGCAGAGAGAGAGCAGGACAGAGGATCTGAAGCGGGCTCTGTGCTCACAGCAGAGAGCCCAATGTGGGGCTCAAGCTCACGCAGTGTGAGATCATGACCTGAGCTGAAGTTGGGTGCTGAAACAACTGAGGCACCCAGGCGCCCCAAGCGTCTGTGTATTGTAAGTTTGAGATGATATTAGAAACTGATTCTCATCTGCTAAATTGAAGGATCAGAAGACGAATTCTCTTCACTGTTTGACAAGGTTGAAGGTGGCATTTTTACTTCAGGGCCATACTTCACCCTCACTGTGACTCCCTCTAGGTGAAACCGAACTTTTGAGAAAACTCATGTTAGACAACGGCTGCCACGGATAGAAAAAGAGAAACTCTAGTATTTGAAGAGAGATACTGAGGCTTTGGGAAATGATCAGGTGAAGATGGCTGAGTTTATATACTTGTGAAAGGAACCCAAGACATTTTGAGTGACTTTATTAGTACTTACTTCGGAAATACTCAATGAAAACGAAGTGATGAGGTAATATCAAGCTATGAAATTCATAATATCAAGTTATGAAAATGAAGTGATGCGGTAATACCATTTACATATTCCTATACATAACTTGATAGGAGTTTAAGTTCATCCATGGAGAAAAGAATATTGGTTACAATATCACTGCCCTTAATACAATATTAAGGACAGAATGGCTGTATGGACACATGTTTGAGGTGTTATCAAATAGCTGCTCCCATTTTAATAGAAGAGTATTACACTGGATTTGAAACTATTTTCAGAGATTAATGTGTACGACTCAAAATACTGGCAAAAACTTGATCTTTACAGTGTTTTACTTGGATAAATGAAATGGGATTTTGCTGATTTTTTTCTTAGACTGTCTTAATTTTCATAGCTTTGCCATCATATTACATCTTAAAAAAGTTCATTCGTGCAGTCATCGTGTGACTGGGTTCCTTTCCTTCGATCCTTAACCCATTTCTCATATACTTCAACGAAATGCCTTCTTCTTTAGTGTTATGTGATATGAGAATGCATCTTTGTTCCCTTTATCCATACTATGCATGCTTTAAAAATAGATTCCATGGTTTCATCTCTCAATATAGCTCTACATGCTCCAATTTCAGATAATTTGGTCTGTCCTTGATGTGGCAGTCTCTCTACTTCCTGGATTATAAAGGGTTTTTTTCTCTTAAGTTTTTAAGGTCTAATTTGAATTCCAGGTAGTTAGCATACAGTGTTATATTCGTTTCAGGTGTACAGTGTAGCGAATCAATACTTCCATACAACACCTGGTGCTCATCATAGTAAGTACCCTCCTTAATCCCCATCCTCTAACCCATCTCCCCACTCACCTCCCCTCTGCTAACCATCAGTTTGTTCTCTGTAGTTAGGAATGTGTTTCTTTCGCACACGCTCGCTATCTCTCTCTCTCACACACACATTTTTCCCTCAAGCTTGTTTGTGTTGTTTTCCACGTGTGAGTGAAATCATACGGTATTTTTCTTTCTCTGACTTGTTTTGCTTAGCATTATAATCTCCAGATCCATCCACGTTGCTGCAAATGGCAAGATTTCATTCTTTGTGTATACGTACCACATCTTCTTTACTCATTCACCAATCAACGGACATTCAGGCTGCTTCCATATCTTGGCTATTATAAACGATGCGGCTATAAATGTAGGGGTGCATGTACCCTTTGAATTAGTGTTTTTGTATCATTCGGGTAAATACCCAGTATGGCCATTGCTGGATCATAAGGTAGTTCTATTTTTTTTATTTATTTTTTTTATTTTTGAGGAACCTCCATTCTGTTTTCCACTGTGGCTACACCAGTTTATATTCCCATCAACAGTGCACGAGGGTTCCTTTTTCTCCACATCCTTGCCAATGTACGTTGTTTCTTGTGTTGTTGATTTTAGCCATTCTGACAGGTGTGAGGTAATATCTTATTGTAGTTTTGATTTGCATTTCCCTGGTGATGAGTGATGGTGAGAATCTTTTCATGTATTTGTTGGCCATCTGTATGTGTTCTTTGGAGAACTGTCTGTTCAAGCTACAAATAATTGGATTATTTGTATTTTAGGTGTTCATGTTACAAATAATTGGATTATTTGTATTTTGAGTGTTGAGTTTCATAAGTTATTTATATATTTTGGGTATTAACCTTTTATCAGATATGTCATCTGCAGATATCTTCTCCTATTCTGTAGGTTGTCTTTTAGTTTTGTTAATTATCTCCTTTGCAGAAATAATTAACCTATGCAAAAGCAGAAGCTTTTGATGTAGTGCCAATAGTTTATTTTTGCTTTTGTTTCCCTTGCCTCAAGAGACATATCTAGAAATAAGTTGCTACAGCCAATGTCAAAGAAGTTGCTGCCTGTGTTCTCTTCTAGGATTTTCATGGTTTCAGGTCTCAAATTTCGGTCTTTAATCGATTTTGAATTTATTTTTGTGTATGGTGTAAGAAAGCCATCCGTTTTCATTTTTTGCATTGTGCCGTCCAGTCTTCCCAACACCATTGTTGAAGAGACTGTCGTTTACCCATTGGATATTCTTTCCTGGTCTGTGAAAGATTAATTGACCACATAAGTGTGGGTCCTTTCTGGATGTTCTATTCTGTTCTATTGATCTATGTGTCTGTTTTTGTGACACTATCATACTGTTTTAATTATTACAGCTTTGTAATATAATTTGAATACTACAGCTTTGTAATATAATTTGAATTCCGGAATTGTGATGCCTCCAACTTTGCATTTCTTTTTCAAGATTGTTTTGGAAATTTGGGGTCTTTTGTGGTTCCTTACAGATTTTATGATTATTTGTTGTAGTTCTGTGAAAAATGCTGTCGGTATTTTGATAAGGATTGAATTAAATGTGTAGATTGCTTTGGGTAGTATAGACATTTTAACAATATTTGCTTTTCTAATCCATAAGCATAGGATGCCTTTCCATTTCTTTCTATCATCTTCGGTTTCTTTCATCATCATTTTAGAGTTATCAGAGAATAGGTTTGTCACCTCTTTGGTTAGGTTTATTCCTGGATATCTTATTATTTTGGGTGCAATTGTAAATGGCATTGTTTTTTAAATGTCTCTCTCTGCTGCTTCATTATTGATGTATAGAAATGAAAGATATTTCCGTACATTGATTTTGTATCCTGCAACTTTACTAAATCCGTTTATCAATTCTAGCAGTCTTTTGGTGGAATCTTTTATGTTTTCTATGTTAGTATTGTGTTAGTATCGTGTTAGTATCGTGTTAGTATCTATGTTAGTATAGTTAATATAGTGAACATTTTAATTCTTCCTTACCAATTTGGATGCATTTTATTTCTTTTTGTTGTTTGATTGTTGTGGCTGGGACTCCAGTACTCTGTTGAATAAAAGTGGTGAGTGGATAGCCTTGTCTTGTTCATGACCTAGGGGAAAGGCTCTCAGTTTCTCCCCCTTAAGGATGATGCTGGCTGTGAGTTTTTCATAGATGGCCTTTATTATGTTGAGGTATGTTCCCTCTAAACCTATTTTGTTCAGAGTTTTTAATCATGAATGGATGTTATACTTTGTCAAGCATGTTTTCCTCATCTATTGAAATGATCATATGGTTCTTAACCCTTTCTCTTATTTATGTGATGTATTATATTGACTGATTTGTGAATATTGAGCCACTCCTGCAATTCAGGAATAAATCCCACTTAGTTGTGGTGAATGTTTTTTTTTAATGCATTGTTGAATTCAGTTTGCTAATATTTTATTGAGAATTTTTGTTTGTATGTTCAGCAGGAATATTGGCCTGTAGTTCTCTTTTTAGTGGTGTCGTTATCTGGTTTTGGTATCAGGGTATTTCTGGCCCCATAGAATGAATTTGGAAGTTTTTCTTCCCTTTCTATTTTTCAAATAGTTTGAGAAGATTAGGTATTAACTCTTCTTTAAATGTTTGGTAGAATTCACCTGTGAGGCCATCTTCTCCTGGGCTTTTGTTGTTTGGGAATTTTTTGATTACTGACTCAATTTCTTTGCTGGTTATCGATCTGTTCAAATTTTCTATTTCTTCCTGTTTTCGTTTTGGTAGTTTATATGTTTCTAGGAATTTATTCATTTCTTTTAGGTTGTCCAATTTGTTGGCATTCAGGTTTTTTCCAATTAAAAAAAATTTTTAACGTTTACTTATTTGTGAGAGAGAGACAGAGTGTGAGTGGGGGAGGAGCAGAGAGAGAGGGGGACACAGTATCCGAAGCAGGCCCCAGGTTCTGAGTTGTCAGCACAGAGCCTGACGCAGGGCTCGAACTCACAAACCTCGAGATCATGACCTGAGCTGAAGTCAGATGCTTACCGACTGAGCCACCCAGATGCCCGTGGTTTTTTTTCCAGTTTTTAATAATCTTTACTTTTCTAAGAGTTAGAATTAAGTAAACATACTGGTAAATTTTAATTTCTAAATATATTAATTGATGTTCTTTTAAGCAGCATAGGGCCCAAGCATGAAAATGGCTGTCGAACATTCTGCCCCAAATATGAACTGCATGAAAAAAAAAATTAAAATGTTCTGTGCTTTGCTTATTGCACTGCTGTTAACTAAGACGGCCACTTACACCCTTCCTGCGTCCAACTTTCCATCAAAATACAGGAGCAACATGTCCAAGAGTCCACATCCCAATTATTAATGAGGAAGAACATAGACGCATCCTAGCCTTCGTAGAGGTCATCTCTGACTATTTCAAGTTTGCCCACGAGAAGAGTGCTGAAATGTTCATTTGGCACTTGTGATGTTTTAGGACTGCTGGTGTCTTCTATTTATCCAGGCAGCAGCCTGCCACTCCTTGATGACCCAGTGCTCTTCCTAAAAGCTGCATTATTATTACTTCATAGACAGTCAGTAGATGGATCTTCAATGCAGTTTGAACTATACAGTAATGGGCTTACCTGTGGTAATACATTAAATATAGTTTCATCTTTGGATATATTTGTATTAAATTTGAACCAAGACTTTAATTGAAATGTGTTTTTTTTTTAATTTATTAGTTCAGTGTCAATAAGGTAAGAAGTTAACACATTCCTATTCACAGTAAGTAAAACCAGAACTAATGCTTTATATCTTTAGGTCTTGATTTTGATTTTGAGCCATACTATTTGTTCCCTGAAGGGAAGGCACTTTGATTCCAGTTCCAAGAAGAAATCATGCATAGAATAAAATTATAAATTTCTTTTCAGATGTTCCTGAGAAAGTCAATGAGGGAAATGTATGTTAATCTAATCTGGCCTAGGCATGCTGCCATGATTTAGTTATCATAAATATTAATTTCTGTGCCTGAAAGATGAATAAGGCCAGTGAATTTTAAATGGAACAAAGAAAATGTTTTTAAGAAGAAAGAAATAGTCTGTATGAAATATACCTATTTGCAGTAATCATTTTTAATTCTACCCACTAATGTGCAAACTAAAACACTTAAACTTTCCCTGTCTTGAGGCTGATGGCTTTTCTATAATTCTGTCATAGTATTATTAACACTAGCTCAAGATGAAACTGTGAAGCACTGATAGTAATACTTTGGTAGAGTTTTAGGGAGATTGTCAGCTTACAAATAGGTTATACAACTATAACTAGTCTCATAACAATTAGGCAAAAGAAGTTATGTAATTTAACCAAACCTAGTCTAGCCATTCTTTATTTTAGTCAAAAGTCTTGAGAATTTATAGAACTTAGAACTTAATTTTAGACCCTTATAATATTCTTGAGATGCTTCAGAACATATTTTCAATATATTTATAATGGGAATATTAATTTTCTGGTTTTTTTCCTATTTGTAGATAAACAACTGTATATCTCAAGTTTTCTTTGTTCCGAGTAATTCAGAAATCAGTCTCTGCTATAAATCAAATATCCTGTTATGATATAGATATTAGAGTAGAATAACTTTAAATAAAACAATATTTATATAGAAATCCCACTGTCCATACAAGCTTATATTCTGATTAAGGGATAGAGGTATTTATAGATAGTTTTATGGTAGTTTGTGTGGAAGGGAAAAGTCATTTATTACCTCAAGTAATAGTTTCTCCCCTAATTAGAATATGGTATCAAGAGACCAAGCACATGAATTTGTGTTAGGTTTGAAGAGATTCATTTCACCTCCATAGTTGTCACATGTATTTTCGGTGATTTTTAAATTTTAAATTGATCTGTTAATTTACAAGTAATCAGAATTAATGCAAAACTCTTAGTTGTAGGGAAGACACAGGTCAAGTTGAGAGATTGAGAGATCAGTTACTATTACTGAGTAAACAAATCTAAAAATCTCCTCAAATCATGAGTCAGACCATGTCATGGATTATGAGTTACTTCTGGCTGTCGCTAGGAGATGGCTTAATATTATTCATTGTCTTATGATGACACTAAAATAATCAAATCTTATATTGCACGACTTGAGCTATTTAGCTTCTTAATGGATGTATGTTTCTAGGCTTCATAGGTTACCAAATATTAATTCTGAGAGTTTTGAAAGCAGAAGATCCACACTAACTGTGAGTTACTTTAGACACATAGAATGAATGAGTTGAAAACTCAACAATTTCTTTAAATACATTCTTATTAATTTTATATGTCATCTCCATATTCTTTGACATGATCTGCCAATACATGTTAGGTATAGATATATCACTTGAAACCCATTTACAAATTGTTATTTATATATTGAAAGATGGAACAGAATATCAAGCACTTGAAATTTCAGTATGTGGTAAATTTCATGATTAAATAAATACAAAATGAATAATTTATTGCTTAGAAGTAAGGAATCCCACTTGCAAGTGCTATGTGATAATATGTGGATAGCATATTGAACATCATCCATGCATGTAACATTTTTAAGAGGTAACAGGGAAGAGTTAGTTGCATGAAGATTGAAATGTGGAAAAGTAGGGCTGAGATAGTAGAAGAGGTTTAGAGAATTATCTTTTTTTCCTACTCAGAAGACTGGATAGATTTAATAACTGTTTTCAAGCACTTTGAAATCTGTTGAATTGATCATGATGACCAGCTGTATGCTCTGTCTTCACTGATGATGAAAAACAGGAAGAGGGTTTGAATTATATCATGGAAAGAGTTAATGTATTTATGGTGAATGGAAATCATGGGTGACCCATGAAGTTTTTAAAGAAGTTTTGTCATTAATCGATTTTTTTTACAAGGAATGTGGTCTTTTGTTTAAATTATCCCTTCAGAAATTCTTATGTACCCTACGTTTTTTGGTATAAGACTAGACAGAGGAAACTTATTGTTGTTTTGCCAAAAATCTGAAATTCACTTTAAGTTCAATTTATGGCTCAATTTTCCAATTTGAAATAAAAATAAATTATTTTCAATTTTCATAATGAAATATTTTAAATAAAAAATAGAGTGAATAAAAGAAGACACCCAAAGACTCTTTTTTTATTTTTATTTTTTTGGAATGTTTTTTGGTTTTGAAGGAGAGAGAGACAGAGTGTGAGCAGGGGAGGAGCAGAGAAAAAGGGAGACACAGAATCCAAAGCGGGGCTCCAGGCACTGAGCTGTCAGCACAGAGCCCAACGTGGGGCCTGAATTCACATACTGTGAGATCGTGATCTAAGCTGAAGTCGGACGCTTAACCAACTGAGCCACCCAGGTGCCCCGACCCCAGGCACTCTTAACTCGGCTATGTTAATGACCAATATACAAGGAATCCTGTATTATCTATATCCTTTTGCCCTTCACAATTATTTTGGAACCAATACCGGACATCATGTCATTTCATCTGTACATATTTCAGTTTGTATTTTGAAAGAATACTCTTGTTTTCAACATAACCACAATATCATTGGCATATGCAGGCAGATTAAAAGTAATTCATTAATATCATCATCTATTTTTCCCATAGGTTATTTGAATGAAGATAAAAATGAGGTCCGTATCCCCCAATTGTTTAATATATCTCTTAAGTGATTTGTAACATAATGTAGAGTTTCAATTTGATGGTTGCTGACATTATGATATTTAGTGTATTACTCTGCTGTATATTCCTTATGGATTGCTGGGTAGATCTAGAAGCTTGATAAGACTCACGTTCACTTTTTTGGCAGGAATACTCCACAGATGGTTTGAATATTCCTAGTTAGAGACATGTAACTTCTGTTCATCTCTTTTTGTGTGTTGTTAGCAACAGTTAATGATCGTAACCTTGATTCATTGATTCACTACGTGTACAACATGGTCATAATTCTAAATCTATATACCTTCATCATTTATTAGCTGGAGTCTTTCCAAAAAGGAAAACCTGTCTTAATTAATTATTATCCTGAGTATAGTTCATATAGGAAGGGCAAAAAAAATGCATGTTTTCTTCCTTTATTTACCAATTTCAGAATAATAAGTCAGCTCCTAGTATCCCTCAAAGACAACCAGATATTTAGATATATATTTAAATGTCACTGACTCAATTTCTTTGCTGGTCATCAGTCTGTTCAAGTTTTCTATTTCTTCCTGTTTCAGTTTTGGTAGTTTAGATGTTTGCATATCATTAAGAATTCATGGATTTAAAATATTTTATGTATTTAAAAGTCTTCTGCAGTTATTATTCTTATTGATACCCAAATTGCCTCATCTTTACTTAAAGGGATCTTTATTACATTGGCTCCTGAGTCCTTTGACACAATGCTGGTAGTTTGGGAGGGCTTCCTTGCATTTTGTATCACAAGGTGTTCTAGGCTAATCTTAGGTACGCTTGGCTGGTGTTTAGGCAGTGAGAGTTTTAATGATGTTTTCCAGGTACTATAGTTTTAACATTTAATATGTTTTTTTTAATTTATTTTCTATTTTTATAAAAACATTTTTATTTATTTATTTTTGAGAAACAGAGAGAGAAAGTGAAGGAGAGAGTGAGCACATGAGTGGGGGAGGGGCAGAGAGAGAGAGAGGGAGAGAGAGAGAGAGGATCTGAAGTGGGCTCCACAGTGACAGCAGCAAGCCTGATGTGGGGCTGGAACTCACATATCATGAGATCATAACCTCAGCTGAAGTAGTCAGACGCTTAACCAGCCGAGCCACCCAGGTGCCCCTATAGGTTTTAACATTTAGAATACATTTATTTTTGCCACAATAAATGGATTTAATTAAAGTTTAGTACATGAATAAAATTTATAGAGCACATTAGGTAAGTCTCACATTTTATGGGTAAAAAGGAATCAGCATTCTTCTGAGAAAGATGCAGTTCTTTCTGGAATCGGGAAGATGATGTGATAAGCCCTGAATTCTTTTTGGAACCCAGATTCTGTGTTGTTCATTAAACTATTAATAGAAATGATGCATTTAGGTTGGCCGTGAAGAGCTGGAGTGATGTGGAAGACAAGTTTATGTACTGCTTTTCCAAGTGCTAAGCTGCAGATTTAACTTTAGGCAATAAATTCACAAATTGAGGTAATGTACAAACAATTAAAAATAAAAATAACATTTTCTCAGTCGTATGATGCAATAAGCAAAATTACTACTAACTATGAAACTGGTCTCATAGTTTGGGAAATTAAGTAAATGTAACAAGTCTGTGTTAGAAAACCAACTGCTACCATCTGGTTGATAGGTGAACATTTTAATCCCTATGGGATCAGTCCCAATAACAATAACAAAAAAAAATGATATAACAGAGGCTGAGGAGAAGAAACTGCTGATTGGGAGACATGACAGCCTCCTCGAGATTATTTGCTCCTGTGCTCACAGAGACTCATGTATATTTGTCTCCCTGAAAGTGTTACGACCTGCTCAAGGATGTTAATTGGAAATGATAGAACGTCATATGTAACGGAACAGTCTTTTCCATTCTGTAAGAGAAAGAAATGTGTGCTCTGTCTTTGTATTTCACTTTAACCAAAGGTATCACAGACATTACTCTTTAGTAACACCAGAAAAGAAGACAGCTGAGAGAGCTGAAAGAAGGGGAGACTATTTATCCCTCCAAACTCTTTCCATCAGAACAATAGCATGTAGATAAAAGAGTTTCTGATGTGAAGTGGAAATAAGTCAATGTTGATAAAGATCGTAGCCGTAGCTTTTTAGAGGAGTCAACATCCCCTCGGTTGACGAAAATAGCAGCCTTAAAAATATATCCGCCGTCGATTTCACAACATAATTCTGAGTTATTTAAGTATCTTTATTGGTCATCATTTTTCTTTGCCTTCCTAGGCTTATCAACGCTGCAGGCAGTGCTGGACTCCGCTGCTGAAAAGAAATGGCAGGTGACTGCTATCAATGTGGGAAATATTAACAATGACAAGAAAGATGAGACGTACCGATCACTTTTTCAAGATCTGGAGTTAAAAAAGGAACGGCGTGTCATCCTGGACTGTGAACGGGATAAAGTAAACGACATTGTAGACCAGGTTGGCTATGCTCTGTTTTCTAATGGCACCAAATATAGAATGTGTGTGCAATGTCAGCATTTGCAATGAGTATTTGTGTGAGGTGCTTGAACAGCAGTTTTTACTTTATGGTTTATGTAGGATGCAGCAGGGATCATCAATTAAATTATCTCCGGCTTCAGTTAGCAATAGCAGATGGTCTTCAATAATGCTGACACATCATACTAATCATTAAATATATTCGATATGTAATTCCTGACTCTTATGCTTTATATGATAAACATTACCTTAAACTTTGATATTTTTAGTTGGAAAATTAAAATTTTACTTGTTGAACTTTTTAGGCATAAAGAAATAGCCACATTAAGTGAAATTGAGGCTGGGTTCAAAGGGAAAAGTGAGTAGTTCATGAATTCTTTGGCAAAACATGGAGTACTTCAATCAGTAGAGTGCAGTATGGAACATTAAGTCTATATTGTTGTCTGGATGGGTGTTTGTCTTCAGAAAAAGTGTGTATATGTTTTTCCAGGAATCATGTTTTTCCTCCTAGTAGGTAGATTTTATATCACCATAAAGCTATTAATCTATGAAATTAAAATATGTAGGAGAGTCGTATTCAGTCTGTGTTTGCTGTTTGAGAAGTTTACCGTACGTAAGGATGTTTTATCTGTGCTTATTACCACACCGCCTTGATTCCATTTAAGATTTTTTGGGGGGATAGGACAGCCGTACAGTGATATCCTACTGATAAAAATAAAATCCACTGTATCACATAGATAAGGTAAGTGACCAGGGATGTTGCTGAAGCAGCGGAAGCAGCATCATAATTTACTAAGTTAAGGTTTGCCTCACTGGATATCTGCTTTTCCTAACTTGTAGGTGTGTGTGTGTGTGTGTGTGTGTGTGTGTGTGTGTGTGTGTAGTAGCTTCTAGGGATAATGTAGGATTGGAAGAAAAACATGCAGTTAAGCATGCATTTCTTGGCCCTTTCAGCCTTTGAGGAGACAATTAGATTCACTAATTTGTATAACACAAAGCATTTTGAAAACATAAATGTTGATGAAGCCTTAATTGATATGTAATAACACAGGCCCTAAGACATACAAAATGGATCTCACATAAAATATTAAATAACTGGATAAAACTAACTTGTTATGAGAAAGGGCTAAATGTTATATGCCAGAGAGGTGAACAATTTCAGTAGAAAAGTCTTGGTTCCTGTCTCAGGAGATGGAGTTAGGGTTGTTTTTAACCCGAAGGCCTCTTGTTCAAATGTGAACTTCAACAACTCATTTGAATTTCATAGGAGATTCTCATTAAAACTGAATTTTAATAATAGTCATTAGTCTTTTGTTTAAAGAATTTATGTATTCATGACTCATCATATTAAATGTTGGTGAAAGCCGTTTTGAAAATAATTATTTCTAAAACTAGAAGAGAGAAACTATAAGAGAAATTGGGAATACATAGAATGTAATGTTTTGAAACAAATATACGATGATTAAATACATGTCTATATGGACATCCGTTCAAAATGTACAGAGATTTTGCACATGCATGTTATTTGTGTTTTCATAAGACACTTTTGAATGTATTAAATGAGTGTGTACAGTGGTTGATTGCATCATTCAGCAAACATTTATTTCAGACATCCTCTGTGTCTAGAATGAGAGATGCAAAGAAGGAAGAAAGAGTGGTAACTTGGGGCACCTGGGTGGCTCAGTAGGTTAATAAGCATTCGACTGCAGCTCAGAACATGATCTCATAGTCCGTGGGATCAAGTCCCACATCAGGCTCTGTGCTGGCAGTGTGGAGCCTGCATGGGATTCTCTCTCTCTCCCTCTCTCTCTCTCTGTCCCTCCCCCACCACTCTCTCTCCCTTTCTCTCTCTCTCTTTCTCTCTCGAACTTAAAAAAAAAAAGAAAGAGTGGTATTTGTACCCCATGAACTTATTGTTTAGAGATGAAGACCAATTTTACTTGTCATATTAGAGTATTACAATTTATACAACAATGTGGTCAAAGAGCCTAGAAGAGAAAAACTATCTTAACAGTGGTAGGAGGATCAATGAAGGGTTCAAGCACATACTGGCAGCATGTGTCTGGCTTGGGTTCCTTCATTTACTCATTCAATACATTTCTTTGATTTTCTAATGTTTGCCAGACAGGCACCGTGTAGATCCAAGAAAGTAATGTTAAGCAAAACAGTCAAAACCCTGTTAAGGTGAATATTTATGATATATTTACAGAAATTAACGCATAAGTATAATAACGGTATATCTGACAAATGAGAACAGGATGTTATGAAAAAAACGACAGAAAAAATTTAGATTAGGAGATCATGGAAGGCCTTTGGGGAAAACAGTTTACCAAGCAAAAAGTGAGGTTGAAGTCCATTTCAAGAAAAGGAAACACTGTTTACTTATTCACTCTATTAATACTTATAGGAGAACAGAATTGCTGAAACTTTATTTCATAATAGCTTAAAGTTAGAAAGAATCACTTTGTTGATTATGCATGTTTTATCATTCAATAAAACCTCAGAGTTATTTATTTCCAGTTGTGGTTAGATGGGAAAGACCTGATCCATTAGAAACATTGAGAAATCAATATAAATTTGCTATTGTTAGTGCAATGCTAATGATTATTGTAAAGCAAAAATGTGAGTTAGTATGACCAGCACTAATTCCTATTTACGGGTAGAGTTAGTGAATTGTCGTATCTTCCCGCTTTCTCCCAGGGAACACTTAACTCAAGTAAGGGCTACTGGTAGCACCGTTTATACAATGTTCTGTTGTTGTTGTTGTTCCCAGAAGAAAGACATGCATGAGTCAGAAAGTAGAATGAACAGTAAGCAGAATCAACAGATGTCAGTAGGGTATGTGAGGGACACAATCAACTCAATTCAAGTGATGCTAATTAATATATTTTTCATCCAGAAGGACATCTGTTCCTTCAATACAGAGGGTTCATTTTCTTGAAAAAGGTGATTTAGTTTACCTAAAAATGGGTTAAAAATAATACAAGCCCTAACTCTCTTCCAACTAGCTATCACTTAACCTCAAAGGGATATCTGGTGGAATGCTTCCTAGGATTTTGCCCTTGTTCTTTAACTAAATGCATTGCTTTGGAGTACCTGACTTTGTCCAGGATAAGAGAAGGTCAGAGAAGTCTTCTCCCAGGAGGTAACATTGGGTTGAGATTCCTTGTGCTTGTAGCATTAATAAGACAAATGATATGATAGTGGAAAGAGCTTTCCTAGCAGAGGAAATAGAATATATAAAGCCCTGAGGTGATGGAAAGAATCCCTTTTGTGCACAAAATTACTGAAAAACAGGGCCGACGAGGCTCCAGTGTAAAGAGTGGTAAAAGCCTGGAGAAGCTTGCAAGATCATTGGACTTCTCAGCATAAATTAAGGATTTTGTCTCTTAACGCTGGAAGCAATGGGAAGCCACCAAAACAGTTTAATTAGGCAAATACGCTAATGATTTGAATGCTTGTGTATAGCCCAGGTATTTCATGCTTTCCATTGATGTGACACTTTTCTTAAAAATAAAAATTACGTTTTCATACCTAAGTGCTAGGACTACCACATGACCATTTTACCAAATTCAACTCTCTTTAGTTGATGTACAGGTCAGTGAAAAGTCACATTGATTCGGTAATATCCCAAACTGACGTGAGCATTACCAAAATGACCACTTGTTCCATGATGTGTGTATCTCACCATTGATTTTTGACTTAGATTTGTGGAGAAATATTAGCTTCTCTGATACTTTGCTGCCTCGAGCTGGAAATAATAATGTTCATTGGAACTAAATTATAAGCAATTCAAGATTCTTAAGATGGGAATTTTATTTTATAGATTCATATAAGAATTCTTTTATATACTTATTAATATTTTTTAAATGTGTGTACTACTATAAATTTGCGTGTCAGTGTGTGAATATAAAATCTCAGATGTTGGTTTCAGCTGTTTAAGGGTTTAATGAAAAAATAGCTTTTGTAGGAAGAAAACTATGGCTTATTATGGATTCATACATGTTTTTAGTTTTATATTTCTTAAGATCTTGTGATCTTATTTTCACTATTGACAAAACTGAGGTAATTATGTCTGTTTAGTTATTGACTTCTTGAAAGAAGTGATGATAAAGCACTAAAATGTATTGTTACCTTTTTCTGAGAGAAATAGTCACTGTTGTGATAATTATATCTTGTCAACTATGACTCCTCATAGAATATCAAAAAACATAGTAGATAAAATTCTATTGTTTTTTGCATTTGGGCCATAACATCAATAATTTTACATTTATGTTATTTGCATTTATTAAATAATGGTTTCTTTATCTTTGTTAGGTTATTACCATTGGAAAACATGTTAAAGGTTACCATTATATCATTGCAAATCTGGTAGGTGAATTAATTGATATTTATTATTTTAATAGAGATGTTTATTAATTATAAAATAGTTGTGAATGATCAGCATTTATCAGTGGTATTTTTAAAAACATATTGTGATTCTATTAATCAGTTAGAAATGATATTTTTCTGAATTTGTTATGTTTTGGATTTATTTCCTATTTTACATTTTCTAATCAATCTCCTATTATAAATTGTGTAAGAAATTAGAGAACGATATTTGACAAGTTTATAAATTGTCTTAAAAAGCATATTTAGTTATGGAAAAGTTTCAAAAATACATAAAGCTTAATTATTCAAACTTCCTCTTGGTTTTCATTGTCATGGTGTTTTTACATTTTTCCTTTCGTTCATTCCTTTAAAGTTTTTAGTATATATAATATTTGAAATAAATGCCCATTTGTGAGAATATCTCAGTGAAAAATTAAAGCTGGAAATGTCAAGAATATTAATATATTATATATTATTTATTTCTGATTATATACTTACTATGTAAGCAACACAATGAAATTGAATTCCTATAGCTGATGACTTTTTCATTGGGATTTCTGTCAGATTATGATTATACTGAATATCCAAGTGGTTAATTGTATCTCTCTCTTAAATATAATCAGAGCCCTTTAGAATTATCATTAGACATTTTTTTTTTTCAAAATAGGTTTTAGATCAGCAGTAAAATGGTCTTATGCCTTTATCACTGCAAAGGTTTATGTTCTTTAAAGAGGTATGATCTTCCTTGATGAGAATACCACCTTCCCCAACCTCTGAAAAATAGTGGGAAAAGGAGGGAAAAAATAAGAGCTTATTCTAAAAAGCATAATAGGGCTTGGGAAAGTTTTCATATCAACATAAGTGTAGATTTATTTCATGGTTTCTGGAATATCAGATTATTGTACCAGAAGACATTATTGTTGGTAATCATGGAGGAAAAAAAAAAAAAAACACCTCACAACTGATAAATACTGTTTTCACTAAAAGGTGGCCGCAGTGATTTAAAATATTAAATCTCAAACTTACATGCTACTGCTAGAAGTTGGTTGTTCAGGTAAAAATTCTGTTTGCCCATGAAATGGCTAACTACAATAAAATTCATCAGAACTTACCCATGAATATGTTATTACAGATCCTAAATGACTTCCCACCTGAGCAGCGAGGGTTAAAATAGATAAAACTCTGTATTCACTCTTTTCAGAACTACATTCTGTGCAGGGAACAGCCTGGACAGTTAGTCCCCTGTGTGAATTGTGCCATTTGATGAACAACACAGAGCCACATTGAAAGCCGTGATCTTTAAAAATGTCCAGATGGAGAAGATTATATTGGAACATTGAGAAATAATGACAGAAGGTGGCTCATCAATTTGAGAGTTGATATCTGATTCTATGAAAAAGGAAAGAAATGTACGAATGACCAAAGTAAAAAGATTAAAAAAAAAAAAATCAAAAAACAAGTTCATGCTGCTGTCATGCTTCTAGGGAGAAAAGTGCCTAATACTTTATCTGAATTCAAATTGTGTTCCTCCTTTTCTGAATACTTGGTATCTTCACCATATGGAACTTCTAATGAATCAGTAAATTCAAAGAATCTGAGAAAAGCTGTGGTTTCTGAGAACTAGAAGACATTTGAAAATTCCACTGACATTTCAAATTGAAGAATGCCATTCAGAGTGGAAGCGCTTTGGTCTTCCAAAATCTTGATTGGAAATGTCCCCTTTTTCCTATCCAGTGTGTGTTGAGAGTTAAAGGTGGTGGTTACAAAAGATAGTAAAGCCCTTTAGATACCACTGTTGATTAATTTCCTCAGGAATTGGTAAATGCTTGATTAAGCTCCCAAACACAGGTTGTGATTAAGTTCTTGATACAGCGCTTAAGAGGATGATTTGTGCATAATGTGACCAAGAAGTGGGCGTAAAGGGATCTACTTTTCATTTCCTCAATCCATAGATATGGACAAAAAGTGCTGCAACCAACCCATCCCTCCCAGACTATCTGCCTTACAGTGTGAAGCACATTTATCAGGGCGCCTCCCCCATGCATATGGAAATTCCAATAAAGTTTTTTTAGTGTCTTACTCTTAAATAGCCGAATAGAATTAGGCATTTGTGAAAAGTCTGGGCCATGAAGGATATAATATAAAACAAACAAATAAACAAATGAATGAATAAATAAATAAATAAATAAATAAATAAATAAATAAATAAAAGTCAAATAAACAAAAACAGGGCAGGCAGATAACACAAGACAAATGTTTAAAGTTATAATGGATATCTGCAGAGAAATAAAATATATTTTATCCAAAAAGAAGAGAAAGAGTGCATTATGAAAAAGAAAAAAAAAATCAGAGAGTAAGAAAGAGCTATGGGAAGGTAACTTTTTTTTTCCTAAGGTAACAAGTAAAATTATGTGACTTTGAAGATCAGCTTAAGAAAAGTCTTTATGATTATGTAACAAAATGACAATACCGTATGAAATGCAGGGGAACCTGTAAAGGGACTTAGACATTTACTCTAAAAGTTGCAATGTGGTAATAATAGGCATTCTGGAAAGACACAGTAGTGAAAACGGGGGTAAGAAATTGTCAAAGAACATTCAGAAAAATTCCCAGTACTGGATGACACAAATGTGCCCCTTGAGTACAGAAAGCAATGAAAGAAAAGAGACTTCCTTTCATATTTCAAAGAAGATGTCATCATGACATTTCAGGGAAAGATAGATCTTAAAGATTTTGGACAGGTGGGAGGTGTAGGCAGAGAGGGGTACAAAGGAGGTCAAAATTTTGTATTTATTACAAAAAATAATTAGGAATAGACATTGTATTTTTCAATAGAAACAATAGAAGTCAGAGGAACAATGTCCTCAGATTATAAAAGTTTGAACTTAAAATTCTGTACTTAGCCAAAATACTAATCAAGTGTCAGAGCAAAATAAAGATATTTTGAGGGGCGCCTGGGTGGCGCAGTCGGTTAAGCGTCCGACTTCAGCCAGGTCACGATCTCGCGGTCCGTGAGTTCGAGCCCCGCGTCGGGCTCTGTGCTGACAGCTCAGAGCCTGGAGCCCGTTTCAGATTTTGTGTCTCCCTCTCTCTCTGCCCCTCCCCTGTTCATGCTCTGTCTCTCTCTGTCTCAAAAATAAATAAACGTTAAAAAAAAAAGTTTTAAAGATATTTTGAGACATTCAGTGTCTCAAAAAACTTACCTCCAGTGTGTCTCAGGAAACTATTGAGGGCTCTGAAAGAAGGGAATAAAACATGAAAGAATAGTAATCAAGGCAGCCAGATTCGGAACTAGTCAGAAACATGGTGAAGGGACACTCCAGGGTATTGTTGCAGAGAAGACAGAAAGACGAGCCAGTTCAGATCACAGCGTTTAAGAAGTTCTCCTGTAAATTAAATATTCAGAAAAAAAAAAAGAGAAGCAGATTACTTGATATGTTTGAATATGTTATTTAGAAAAGGAAAGATTTACTTGTATAAACATGAAAAGTTCCCATGGAGCAACTGGAAAAAAACTAAAGATAGGTATATAGAAAACTATAGTAAGTAGTGAAAACTGTAGTAGTGAAAAACTGAAGCAATTATTTTTTTAAATTTTTTTTTCAACTTTTTTTTAATTTATTTTGGGACAGAGAGAGACAGAGCATGAACGGGGGAGGGGCAGAGAGAGAGGGAGACACAGAATCGGAAAAGGCTCCAGGCTCCGAGCCATCAGCCCAGAGCCTGACGCGGGGCTCGAACTCGCGGACCGCGAGATCGTGACCTGGCTGAAGTCGGACGCCTAACCGACTGCCCCACCCAGGCGCCCCAAAACTGAAGCAATTATTAATGTGAGAATGAAATACCTTTCATGAAGGAAAATGCAGCCTCAGCACATTATCTGGCTTTGCTCTGAATAACAGAATTGCAAATATGAAAAGCATGAATGTGAAATGGATGAGGAGGTAAATGTGGATGAATTGCATACTCATCTGACATAAGCAAAAACTCAATAAAAAATATCTAAAATGGATAAATTAAGAAAGCATATGTGGGGACGCCTGGATGGCTCAGTCGGTTAAGCCTCCGACTTTGGCTCAGGTCACGATCTCATGGTTTGTGGGCTCGAGCCCCGCGTCGGGCTCTGTGCTGACAGCTCAGAGCCTGGAGCCTGCTTCAGATTTGGTCTCCCTCTCTTCCTGCCCCTCCTCGTGCTCTGTCTCTATCTCTCTCTCATAAAAAAAAAAAAAATTATAATTAAAGAAAAAAAAAGAGAGCATATGTGTCATGCAGAAATATGGAGATAAATATATGACAAACAAAAATTATTGAAATTGATTGTTTTGAAGCAGCTTAATTGAAACAGGGTTGGGCAGAGCAGAGAATCAGCAACTTTTGTTATATATTTTTTTTGCACTGTTTGCATTATTTTGATAAAAAGAAAAAACAAAATCATGAACCAATAACAAAGTAATTATCCTTCTTTACACAAATATATTAAAATATACTTTCTTAATATCAATAACAAAGACAAGATTCTCCTATATTTTGGATTCAGGGATAATTTCAATCCTTATGCACAATAATAAGGAGTAAATGTATGAGGTGAAAAAGTTAATAATTGTGATTTGTTAAAATTGTGATTTCATCTTGTGATTTCATCTTTGAGAGAATACTCTCAAATTGAGATAGAATTTATGACAGCACAAAATTTGAAATCAATGGAAGTACCACATAATAATAGTTTTAGTAATGACTGAATTCATTCTAATAATGCAAGAGATTGATTTTTAAAATTTAATACATTTTATAAAAAATTAAGTTCCATACTTAATATGAAATTGTTTGACTGTTCTCAAATAATGACTAGTCATTTAGTACCCTCCATTCTTATTTTAAAGGTGTCTTATCACCTGAGAGAATGAACAATTTTAATAAGAATAACTTGCTCACAATGGTGTAGCTCCCAGAGAACTAGCTTTACGTTATTAAGTATCTATAACCATGCGGTAGTGCTCTGTTGTAGAAGCAATAAATAAAACCCGTCCTTATCCATGGAAGATTTCTCAATAAAATGGAGAACTTTTATGTGAGTACAACCAATAAACATTCATTGATTAAGGACCTACTGTGATTACAAGATGATAGTAGGTATTGGTGCCGAGTACTGGCTGATAGATGCATGAAACATTTCCTATAAGCTTTTGATCTCGTGTGCTCTTTGACATCTGTAAAACCTCAATGTATAAGTTATTTTGTAAATGTTCTCTTTGATTCCTAATGGAAAGCCTGACATGTGTTCTATGTCTAGGGCTTTACTGATGGAGACCTATTAAAAATTCAGTTTGGAGGTGCAAACGTCTCTGGATTTCAGATAGTGGACTATGATGATTCCCTGGTATCTAAATTTATAGAAAGATGGTCAACGCTGGAAGAAAAAGAATACCCTGGAGCACACACGACTACAATTAAGGTATGTGTCTACCTACCAATATGTACATCTACCTCTGTGTCTATGTATTTATATATCTGTATCTGTATCTGTGTCTGTCTATATCTAACTGCTAGCAAGTAGCCTGTTCTCTGCAACACTCTAGGAAGATAAAAATCTGTTTGTTCTAGTACTTATAAAAAATGCAATGCTTCATGCAACCAAACAGAGAATCTTTGAATTCTAAATGCAGTGCACTGTTCTGTTCGGAGCACTACCCAGATTCATCTTTTATTCTCCCCATGGAGACTTTACTTGTTTATTCAGTGTATTTTATTATGTGTCCACCTGCATACATATATTTACCTCCAAATATTAAATGTCTCTGCTGTTGATAGGAAGGTTTGTTTGTTGTTGTTTTCTTTTTCTTTTTTGGTCATCTTATTGAGAGCAGAGACAAGAGTGGATCAAAGAAAGAGTAAGTGGAATGAGATGATCACATTCTTTATGCAACTAGATTTTTGAAAATTAAGAGCTTCAGAACATAATGCAAAGTATTTCAAAGGCATAATGATTTCGTTTGCTTGTTTGTATATTATTAAGCAGATTATGTATCGACCAGTCAGGGACAGTATTATTTCATTTGCTCTCACAGTTATGTTTATACATCAGAGAGAGGTTTTCTTGTTGTTTTCTGCACATAATGGGAAAAAAAAACCAGATATGGATGTTTGGCTTTAAATTTGGGTCTGGCTGTGAGACTGGTCCTAGGTAAGGATTGAAGTTCTCTACTTTGGGGTATATAAATAGATCCTGTTAATTTTAAGTTAAATTCCAAACAGCATCTCATAGAATAGAATGTTAAAGAATAACCCAGAGTTCTTTTTTTTTTTTTTTTTCTCAAAACTGTGCGGGTTCTTGTTTAGTGACTTTGACTCATACTCCACATTCACACTGCTTATAACAATATTGTGGGCTTGTGGGAGTGCCGCCATGTAGCAAGGCTGATGAGAAGGAAAATGGACACCTAGTCTTTTCGTTGATGTCAGGGTACATCTACACCTGTGCTCAGTAGAAGTCTGACTGCTGACCCTTGTTCTGTGGAATTGCAGGTTTCTACCCCTTCCAAGATGGTGCCTTTTTAGCTGTCAGATGAACATTGCATGTGGCATTCATCCCCAAATAGAACTAACATGCTCCTTTTGAATACTCTGGTAGTCATCATGTTCCTCCACTGCTGCCTATTGTGAGGAGGATGAGAGCAAAATGAGATGATTATTGTCCCAAGGAAGTTGTATCATTATGGAAGTTCATGGGTCATGCATCAAAATACAAGGCAAACTTGGGGTATGAGACATCTTTGGCAATGCATTCTATTAACAATCTTGCCAGATTCTAGCTCCAGATTTTGCTCTGTTGGAAGCTTGCTCCCTTCCTGCTGTAGCATTTCCCCCTGTAGTGCCTTTCTTTCAGCTGCTTCTGCCAAGTTTCAGAGAGATCGTGATGGCCCTTCGGTGTGCAAACAGCATACATAGGGTTATAAGTTTAAAAAAATGTAGGTTCTGATTCAGTGTTTGACCCCAGTTAAAGATTCAACACCATTTACAGAGACAGCACAGCTTTGGAAACAAAGGCTTCCATAGGAGAAACATTTTTTACAGCCTTTGAAGCTTGATAAAAATTAGTCTGTGCAACCAAATGGCTTTGGGTAGGAGTTCATCTCAACACAGACATATTGCTCATTTACTAAAGCACCAGGGACTGAATTAAAGAAAAAAAAAAAAGCTCTTTGATAATCTGTAATCTAATGGAGGAGACTAACATGTCAATAAGCAAATACGATAAAGGATGATGCATATAAAATATGCCATCTCCCTGCATACGATTAGGACAATATGGGGGAAGGGATGTGAAGGAGGGCTCTCCGAAGATGGGGCATCTGAGCAGGGATGTGCCTGGAGAAAAGGGTGTGCCTGTGTGAAGGAGCCTGTACACAGACTCAGAAGTGACCCAAGGGCATGACTGAGTCAGGAAACTGTATTTGTTTGTTTCTTTGTTTGTTTGTTTTTCCACTGTAGGAATTTAAAATATTTGGATTGGGTGGGAGAGGGACATATTGTGGGAGTTGTCAAGAGATAAGCCTCTTCAACTGTCAACAGAGGTAAAAGGTAGGGATTAGAAAACAGGGCTTTCAAGATTTTTTCTGCTTCCATGGGCAGAAGAAAGGAAGAAAGGCCATATAGGGCATGATATAGCATTTTCTAATACAAACAAGTAGCATATTTTCAATATATGATCTGTTTAAGGAAGGAGAGTAAAAATATTTCCCAATGAGATTATTTATTTTTATGTTGTCTTTGGGTCATTGTACCAGGTACATTGCCTGATCATTTAAATCACATTTTATTATTACTACAATAAAAATTTAAATTATAGGCATAAAAATCTGCAAAAATGCAATTCATTACATAAAATTCTCACTATGGCTAGGCTTTGGAAATAATATTGCAAATTATAAGAGTATTAAGTAAATCATTGTTTTAAAGTCTTAGTCTTCTCCAAAAGTTAATGAAACTTCCATAGTTTCTTAATTAAAATCATTCTTATTTGATGAATAAAAGTAAAATATGAATGTTTCAATATCAACACATGTCAATAACTATGAAATATAAATTACAAATGTTAAATTTCTTCATTCTTATATTCTGTACAAAAAATAACTCTAGAGTCATGGCACTGAGATTTTAAATCTGGCTCACCAATTCACTAATTTCAGGCAACACTCATTCATTCATTTATTCATTTATCAATTCGTTTATCCACTCAATACTTATTTATTGAGTTTTTACTCTGCAGACTGGCACTGTTCTAGGTGTCAGAGAAATGACAAAGTTCTAGTCTTTGGGGATTTATAGTCTTCAGACTAGAAACTAGCAATTGCCTTTTAGCAAGGATGGAAATTGTCTTAATGACATCCCAAAGTCAATATATTCTAAACTAAACTTTTGATTTCCCACTGCTGCTCCCTCTTCAGCACCTGCAAACTTCCTTCAACAATCTTTCTACCTCATGTGATGACAACTCCATGTTTTCAGTTGTTACTTGACCAAGAACTTGGAAATGGCCTTGACTCCTCTCTTTTCCCTGCAGTCCACATCCAATCGTTCAGGAAATCCTATAGGCTCTGCTGTACTTCTTAACCCCTCTTCTGTAACCACCCTAAATCAATCACCATCATCTCTCTGCGAGGATTATTGCAATGGTCTCCTAGACTGGTTTCCCTGATTCCACATTTGCCCTTATCTTTCATGTTTGTGGTCCTTTTAAAACATAAATTAACATTATCACTGTGCTGCTTTAAGCCCTCCAATAGCCCTCTGTTTCACATGGGGTAAAAGCCAAAGTTATCTCTTTGAGGCCCTAAATACTCTGTCTCCCAGTCACAAGTGACTCATCTCTTGGCATTCTCCCCCTTGCTCATGCAGCCTCAGCTACATTAGCCTTTTTGGTGTTTCTTAAGCACGGAAGGCACTTAGGGTCTTTGTGCTGGCTATTTCCTCTTCTGGACTGTTCTCCCCTAAATATCTGCATGGCTAAGCCTACGTCACTCTTCAGATCTTTGTTCAAACGCTATCTTCTCAAGGAAGGAAGTGGCAGGCTTTCTCTTTAAAATTGCAATCTTGGGGCACCTGGGTGGCTCAGTCAGTTAAGCATCATACTCTTAATTTCAGCTCAGGTCATGATCTCACAGTCATAAGATAGAGCACCACATCAGGCTCCCTGTTGAGCATGGAAACTGCTTGGGATTCTCTCTCTCTCTGCCGCTCCCCTGCTCGTCTCCCTCTCTCTCTCAAAAATAAATAAATAAACATTTAAGAAATAAATAAGTGGGGCGCCTGGGTGGCGCAGTCGGTTGAGCGTCCGACTTCAGCCAGGTCATGATCTTGCGGTCCGTGAGTTCGAGCCCCGCGTCGGGCTCTGGGCTGATGGCTCAGAGCCTGGAGCCTGTTTCCGATTCTGTGTCTCCCTCTTTCTCTGACCCTCCCCCGTTCATGCTCTGTCTCTCTCTGTCCCAAAAATAAATAAACGTTGGAAAAAAAAAATTTTAAAAAAAAAAGAAAAAAAAGAAATAAATAAGTAAAATTGCAATCTCTCCATCCATCAGGGTATGTCCATTGCTAGCTTTCCCTGCTCTAGTTTTTGTCATGATTACCTTCTAGTATACTGCTTTCATAATTAATATATTCATTACATTGTTCATTGTCTGTCTACTCCAACTTGAAAGTAAGTGCCACGGGGGCAGGGATTTCTTTGTTGTTTGTTTACTGATATATTCCAAGCTCCTAGAATGAGGCCTGGCACATAGCTGCTATTTAACAAAGGCTTTAGAGGAAATCAAAGATACTGTAGTAGTACCCATAATAAGCTGGTCTAGTCCAAGGTCTGAAGTAAGAAAAGGCTTTTTTGAGGAAGCAGTAGTGAATTCAACACTTGAAAGGATGGTAGGGGTTAAGAGAGAAAGGACAGTGGCTCCCCACAGAGAAATAGGATATGTAAGGTTCCAGGGCACAGAAAATGTAAATATTTCCATAAGGCCAGAGTCTGGGCAGAGGTGTTTTGAGGGAATTCAGACAAATACTTCTTTAGAAATATGTGTTAGCCAGGGGTGCCTGAGTGGCTCAGTCAGTTGAGCGTGATCATGTCATGTCATGATCTCACAGTTTGTGGGTTCAAGCCCTGTCTTAGGGACTGTGCTGACAGTGCAGAGCCTTCCTGGAATTCTCTCTCTCTCTCTCTCTCTCTCTCTCTCTCTCTCTCTCTCTTTCCCGCTCTCTGCCCCTTCCCTACTCATACTTTCTCTCTTTCTCAAAATAAATAAATAAACTTAAAAAATAAAAGAGAAATATGTATGATCTAGATTTTGTGTGCCCTGTAGATTTACGAAGGAATTTTTTTATCCTATTCAGAGAGCAATAGGGAACAACCAGAGGAGAATGAATATCATGTTTTGATACAAGAAGATTACTGACTACACTACCTGGGTGACAACAGGTTGTAGCCTGTGTATGTGATGGTCCGGTAAGCTTTTAGGAAGATATCACAAACAATCCAGGGAATTCTGAAACGTGGTCATAGCATAAAGATGGAAATTAATGGACTTGTTACAATTGGCAATTCTTTCAGATCTTATTTGCAAAAGAAATGATTATTGCAAGACTCATGATGATTCTTCTATTATATAGGAATATAAATCCAGTTGAGAGGTATTTGTGGGTTAAAAACAAGACTCTGAAAGGCAGTCTGTATCTTTGGTATCTTACTGGCCCCACATCTCATACACTAGTTTGCACACAGTAGACACATAGATATTTATTGCAATGAAGACTAATGAAATGAAAAATATAAATTCTGAAAATAACAAATCACTAAGAAAGGAAAAAAAGTAGTTATCATTGTTATGAAATTTGGTTAAAATTTCTGCTCTGGCATTTGTTATGTCCCTTATTCGGCCCTGGCGGAAAAGTAGTGTTACTTTATTGGTGAAAAGTAGAATGACTGTAGTCATCAGACATGAAGCTTCTCGATTTAAATGGGACAATTCAAGTGAGCATTTTGCTTTCCATCAAAAACGTTCCAGAAGAGGCAGATAATGAAGATGATTTGCCACTATCTCAAAAATAATTTATGAACACTTCTATTGTTAGATAGGTTTTCAGTATTTTCAGTGTCTTCAACAACTTGCCGGATTACAACTACCCATTCTATCTTGTCACATCGACAGTTTGAACCTTAGTTCAATTTTTGTGTCCGTAATGTTCTGCTGATGTTAAGGAATTCAACAATAATACATGACTGACATTTTTGTGGCCCTTTAAATAATGACTTTCCCACCAGAATCTCATTTTACTCAGGAAACGACTGAAAGCACAGACCCAAACTTTTTTAATTGCTGTCCTAAGAGAGTTATTAGGCCTGTCTGAAAATAGCATCATCTTTTTCAGTTTTGTAATTAGCACCGTGCATTATATAGTACCCTGGTGACTTAATAGAATTAATTCTGCTTCTTGAACATTTTAACTGACCAAAACCACTGCTAACACGTCGGTGTCCCCTACTCCTACTATTATTTTGCCACACAACATCCTAGAGGTTTCATATGTTTAGTTCCTTATATTGTAGGTTTAATTGATTGACTGATTTTTTTTGTCTTTTTATTTTATTTTAGTTATTTATTTTTTAATATAATTTATTGTCAAGTTAGCTAACATACAGTGTATACACTGTGCTCTTGGTTTTGGGGGTGGATTCCCATGATTCATCACTTACATAACAACACCCAGTGCTCATCCCAGCTAGTGCCTCCTCAATGCCCATCACCCATTTTCGCCTCTCCACCGTCCTCCCATGGACCCTCAGTTTGTTCTCTGTATTTAGGAGTCTCTTATGGTTTGCCTCCCTCTCTGTTTGAAACTATTTTTTCCCCTTCTCTTCCCCCATGGTATTCTGTTAATGGTTACAGCAGGGCTTTCAACAATAGCCAAATTATGGAAAGAGCCTAAATGTCCATCAACTGATGAATGGATAAAGAAGATGTGATACACACACACACACACACACACACACACAATGGAATGTATGCAATTGGCAAAGAGAAAGAACGAAATCATGCCATTTGCAGCAATCTGGATGAAACTGGAAGGTATTATGCTGAGTGAAATAAGTCAGTCAGAGGACAGATATTATATGTTTTCACTCATATGTGGATCTTGAGAAACTTAACAGAAGACCATGGGGGAAGGGAAGAGGGGAAATATAGTTACAATTAGAGAGGGACGGAGGCAAACACAAGAGACTCTTAAATACAGAGAACAAACTGAGGGTGGATGTGGGGGTGGGGGAGAGGGGAAAATGGGTGATGGGCATTGAGGAGGGCACTTGGGATGAGTAGTGGATGTTGTATGTAAGCCAATTTGACAACAAATTATATTTTTAAAAAGTTTCTCAAGTTCCACATATAAGTGAAAACATATGATATCTTTCTCTGACTTATTTCACTTACCATAATACCCTCCATTTCCATCCACGTTGTTGCAAGTGGCAGGATTTCATTCTTTCTCATTTCCAAGTAGTATTCCATTGTGTGTGTGTGTGTGTGTGTGTGTGTGTGTGTGTGTGTGTGTATATATATATATATATATATATATATATATATCTCACATCTTCTTTATCCATTCATCAGATGATGGACATTTGGGCTCTTTCCATAATTTGGCTATTGTTGAAAGCACTGCTATAAACATTGGGGTACATGTGCCCCTATGAATCAGCACTCCTATATCCTTTGGATAAATTCCTAGTAGTGCTGTTGCTGGGTCGTAGGGTAGTTCTATTTTTAATTTTTTAAGGAACCTCCACACTTTTCCAGGGGGGCTGCACCAGTTTGCATTTCCACCAACAGTGCAAGAGGGTTCCCATTTCGCCACATCCTCTCCAGCATCTGTCGTTTCCTGAGTTCTTAATTTTAGCCACTCTGACCAGTGTGAGGTGGTATCTCAGTGTGGTTTTGATTTGTATTTCCCTGATGAGGAGTGATGATGAGCATCTTTTCATGTTAGCCATGTTCAGTTAGCCATTTGAGTTGTCTTCTTTGGAAAAGTATCTATTCATGTCTTCTGTCCATTTCTTCACTGGATTATTTGTTTTTCAGGTGTTGAGTGTGGTAAGTTCTTTATAGATTTTGGATACTAACCCTTTATCTGATATGTCATTTGCAAATATCTTCTCACATTCTGTCGTTTACCTTTTAGTTCTGCTGATGGTTTCCTTTGCAGTGCAGAAGCTTTTTATCTTGATGAGGTCCCAATAGTTCATTTTTGCTTTTATTTCCCCTGCTTTCAGAGATGTGTCAAGCAAGAAATTGCTGCAGCTGAGGTCAAAGAGGTTGTTGGCTGTTTTCTCCCCAAGGTTTTGATGGTTTCCTTTGTCACGTTTAGGTCTTTCACCCATTTTAAGTTTATTTTTGGGTGTTGTGTAAGAAACTTGTCCAGTTTTATTCTTCTGCATGTTGCTATCCAGAGACTGGGTTTTTTTTGTTTGCTTGTTTTTGTTTTTGCTGTTTTGTTTTTTTTCCATAGAATACTTTCCTGCTTTGTCAAAGATTAGTTGGCCATACATGTCTGGGTCCAATTCTGTGTTCTCTATTCTATTCCATTGGTCTCTGTGTCTGTTTTTGCCAATACTATACTGTCTTGATCATTACAGCTTTGTAGTAGAGGCTAAAGTCTGGGATTGTGCTGCGTTCCACTTTGGTTTCCTTATTCAACATTACTTTGGCTATTTAGGGTCTTTTGTGGTTCCATACAAATTTTAGGATTGTTTGTTCTAGCTTTGAGAAGAATGCCATTGCAATTTTGATTGAGATTGCATTGAATGTGTAGATTGCTTTGGGTGGTATTGACATTTTAACAATATCTCTTCTTCCAATCCATGAGCATGGAATGTTTTTCAATTTCTTTGTGTCTTCTCCAATTTCTTTCATAAGTTTTCTATAATTTTCAGCATACAGTTCTTTTACATCTTTGGTTAGGTTTATTCCTAAGTATTCCTAAGTATTGCCGGTGCAATTGTAAATAGCATCGATTTCTTGATTTTTCTTTCTGTTGCTTCATTATTGGTATATAGAAATGCAACCCATTTCTGTATATTGATTTTATGTCCTGTGACTTTGCTGAATTCACGTGCCATTTCTAGCAGCTTTTTGGTGGTCTTTTGGGTTTTCCATGTAGATTATCATGTCATCTATGAAAAGTGAAAGTTTGACTTCTTTCATTTTGTTGTCTGATTGCTGAGGCTAGGACTTCCCCAAAGCCAGCAGAAGAGAATTAATAAAGATTAGGGCAGAAATAAACAATATAGAATCCAAAAAAAAAAAAAAAACAGTTGAACAGAGCAATGAATCTTAAAGCTGTTTTTTCTGAAAAAATAAACAAAATTGAAAACCCCCTAGCCAGACTTCTCAAAAAGAAAAGAGAGAGAACCCAAATAGATAAAATCATAATTGAAAGAGGAGAGATCACAACCCACACAACAGAAATACAAACAATTATTAGAGAATACTATGAAAAATTATATGCCAACAAACTGGACAACCTGGAAGAAATGGACAAATTCCTAGAGACCCACACACTACCAAAACTCAAACAGAAAGAAATAGAAAATTTGAACAGACCCATAACCAGCAAAGAAATTGAGTCAGTTATCAAAAATCTCCCAACAAATAAGAGTCCTGGGCCAGATGGCCTCCCAGGGGAATTCTACCAGACATTTAAAGCAGAGTTAATACCAATCTTTCTCAAGCTGTTCCAAAAAATAGAAATGGAAGGAAAGCTTCCGGACTCATTCTATGAAGCCGGTATTACCTTGATTCAGTCAGAGACCCCACTAAAAAGCAGAATTACAGGCCAATATCACTGATGAACATAGATGCAAAAATTCTCAACAAGATACTAGCAAGTTGAATTCAACAGTATATTAAAAGAATTATTCACCATGATCAAGTGGGACTCATTCCTGGGCTGCAGGGCTGGTTCAGTATTTGCAAATCAATCAATGTGATACATCACATTAATAGAAGAAGGGATAAGAACCATATGATCCTGTCAATAGATGCAGAAAAAGGATTTGACAAAATACAGCATCTTTTTTAATAAAAACCCTCAATAAATTTGGGATAGAAGGACATACCTTAACATCATAAAAGCCATATATGAAAAGCCTACAGGGGCGCCTGGGTGGCGCAGTCGGTTAAGCGTCCGACTTCAACCAGGTCATGATCTCGCGGTCCGTGAGTTCGAGCCCCGCGTCGGGCTATGGGCTGATGGCTCAGAGCCTGGAGCCTGTTTCCGATTCTGTGTCTCCCTCTCTCTCTGGCCCTCCCCCGTTCATACTCTGTCTCTCTCTGTCCCAAAAATAAATAAACGTTGAAAATAAAATAAAAAAAAAAAAAAAGAAAAGCCTACAGTTAATATCATCCTCAGTGGAGAAAAACTGAGAGCTTGCTGAGATCAGGAACACAATAGGGATGTCTACTCTCACCACTATTGATTAATTGATTTTTAAAATTTATTAATTTACTTTAATTTTTGAGAGAGACAGAGACAGTGTGAGCGGGGGAGGAGTGGAGAAAGAGAGAGAGAATCCTAAGGAGGCTCTGTGCTATCAGCACAGAACACAATTTGGATCTGGAACTCAGGAAGCCATGAGATCATGGCCTGATCTCTTGTTTTGAGGCAAAACAAGAGCCAGAGGTTTAACTGACTGAACCATCCAGGCACCACTTTATAGTCTGTGGTTTAAAAAGTGTGTATATGGCTGAAATAAGCCCTTAAATTAAAATTTTCATATGGATATTTTATAAAAAGTGATTGAAAAATAATGCATTGCACTATTCAAATGTATATTATGGCATTAAATCATATTACTTTGTAAATGTGTATTACAGAATTAAAAAGGCACTACTCTATATAATAATAAGTCTCAATATCTGGGTTCATCTCATTTCCACATTCCTTCATCTATAAAGGGAATAAATTTAGGTGATCTCAGCTCAGATTCCTCTAATGCCATGATTATGTGAAGTGCTGATTAGGCATTCAGTAAAACATACATGAACAGTTCTAATTTTTGCTGAATCTGTGACACCTCAAATGGTTCCTTTGTCTCTCAAAAATTGTAGTGACTTGCAAGCAGTCATCTCCGAACTCCAGAAATTGAAATCAAATCCTAAATAACCTTGGAACATATCTGTTTTCTTCTTACTGGATTATAAAAGATAAGGAACTTTCACGTTGTTAGAAGATTCCTAGAAAGTGGGGAGACTCAGGGAGGAATTTATGCAACCAACAAAGTAAGAGATCTGCCTCTTAGAAAGTCTCTTCCAACTGATGGGTGAATCAAAACCAGTTTTTTTTTTTTCCATCTTGATGAACCTAATTAGTTTTATCTGGAAATTTGGGTTCTTAAGTGAATGCAAAGTTTTAGAAGGTTAAAAGTATTGGTCGTTAAGCAAGACTTTCAGTCAGAGTCAGTAGCCCAACTGGATAATTTAGGTAAAAAATATGTAGTTTTTTAATGTATTCCTTTCACATGAAAAATCTTTCTTCATGGTGGACTAAAAATTATTTTTATTATTCAGGAAGAATAATAAGGGATGTTAATTTTGATTTCTTACCAATGGAGTTGGCCTTTTCACCCGTGGAAATGTGATACAGCCAGTGTGCTTACTAAAGATGTTGATTATTTTTAAATTTTGTAATTAAGATTTAACCTTTTTAGAGCAGTTTAAGGTTCACACTAAAATTGAGCAGAAAATGCTGAGAATTTCCATATACCTCTGCCCCCAGACCTGCATAGCCAACTCCAATATCAAGTTCACTCACCAGAATGATTCATTTGTTAGAATTGATGACCCTGCTTTGATATATCATAGTTGCCCATAGTCCATAGTTTACATTATGGTTCATCTTAGTGTGTACATTCTGTGGGTTGGCACAACTGTGTAATAACATGCTTCCATCATTATAGTTTCATAGTGAATATTTTCACTGCTCTGAAAATCTTCTGTGCTCTATTTATCTCTCCTCCCACTCCTGGCAAACACTGATCTTTCACTGTCTCCATAGTTTTGCCTTTTCTAGAATGTCATATAGTTGGATTCATACAGTATACTGCCTTTTTAGATTGGCTTTTTTCACTTAGTAATGTACATCCAAGTTTCTTCCATGTCTTTTCATGGCTTGATAGCTCACTCATTTTTAGCACTGATAATATTCCATTGTCTGCATGTACCACAATTTATTCATCCAAACATTTACTGAAGGATATCCTGGTAGCTTCAAATTTTGGCAATTATGAATAAAGCTACCGTGAATATCTATGTGCTGGTTTTGAGTGGAAATATGGTTTAGACTCCTTTGGGTAAATACCAAGTAGTGCAATAGCTGGATCATATGGTAAGAGTATGTTTAGTTTTGTAAGAGACTGCTAAACTGTCTCCCAACGTGGCTGTACCATTTTGTGTTCTTACCAGCAACAAATGAGCATTCCTGCTGCTTCACTGATGCTGAGTTTCTGTGATGATATCATAACTTTATGCAGTAAAGTTTCAAAGGGCACGCAGCTCTGGAAAAGTCCAGAGTGCAATTAAATTTGAAATTAATGCAAATGAATAAACTTAAGTTTATAATATATCTCCTAATACTGTTCATTTTTTTATGGCTCTAGGTGATTCTTGGTCATTGCCCAGAATATATAAACAAACAGAAAGACTCTCTCAAGTTTTTCTTATAGGTTTACTTATTTTTCTTAGAGCTCATCATTTTTGACCATTTTGATAAGTTTGTAAAATGAAGAAATTGAGAGGTATATTATAAAATTCTTTAGGGAAATATCATTTGGTGTATAATAACTTTAATCAAATAAGGGATGCCACTTAAAAATGAGTATATAAAATTTTTCATGCCATAAAACTTTTAATAGCCCAAAGTATGTTACACAAGACATTATTTTTATGGAAAGTAATTGGTGTTAAGGAAATTTTTAAAATGGTAATTTGTTTGGACAATGAATGTTCTTCAGACAAAGCTAAACTGGGATTGTCACTGCAGGATTTCTCAGGGCTTTTAATACGCCAATGTGAGAATAATTTTCTGAACTTATTGAATCATAGACTCTTTTGTAGATTAGGATAGTGGTTTTCAAAACATCAAAACAAGCTAGTTTTATACCCGGACAGATAGTAATACAAGGAAAAAAGAAAGCAAACACACTGATTAATAACTTGTATTTTTTAGCACATTTTATAATTCACCTGGCTTCTCATTTCCTATAACTCTACTCATTTGATGTGGTGTTTGCCAAACAAGGGGACCCACTGTCCCAGTGTGCTTGGTACTGAGGAGTTTCCTGGGATTGCAGACTTTCTGCTTAAAATGGGGATACTATCACCAAACCAGGCTGGTTGAGCACCGTCATTGCTCCAGAAACACAGAGATCTGAATTCAAATTCCACCTGCCTTATTTGTGACCCTGGGAAAAATATAACATGTTAAATTGAAATCTTCATCTCTAAAACTGAAATAAAAATATTTGTTGCATCGACTTTTTAAAAAGGACTTGCTAGGAAACCACTCAGCTCAGGTTTGGCATGTAGAGAACCAGGTCGACATGAATTCTTTCTCCCTCATGAGCTTTTCCAATACTACTATGACATAAGAGAGACATTGCTTTCCTTATTTCATTGGTAAGAAACCTTGGACACTCTTTTCTTAACTTGCCCAAGACAACTGAGTAGTAAATGATAAAATCAGGACCTAGGCTCTGTCTTCTGATGTTCCATTCAATGCTTTCTAAACTATATACAATCCAATTTCAAATGTCAAGGAAAATTTCAAAAATGACCATTCATAGCAAGGTTTCTAACACTTTCATTATACCTAAAGCCTAGTACTTTTTCTTGGAATAATTGTTTTGTTTGTTTTAGCACAGTGCAGATAACATGTTTAGGAGGAGGTGCTATCATAATAATGACCCGTAAAATGTTATATTATAGCCTATTTATCCTTTTTGTATGTTCATTGAATTCTAAATGTACATAGAACTTCTTTTTATTCCCTCTTTTTCGACTGTCAGAAAACCGTTTTCTGGTCCCAGTGATTATGGTAATGTATTATTGAATAGTGTCTGATGACTATTGGGCATAACAAACATGTTTAAAATGTGTATTTCATTTTATATTTGAAAAATAAGTCTCAATAAATCTAATTTAAAATGGAATAAAAAGTGCATTTGGAAAATGGACCATAAAAACGTTTCCCAGATTTCTTCTTTAAAGTGTGGATATGATGCAATTGTGATATGAGCGCTGCAAAACATAATGGCCCCCACTGAATTATAAATTTCCAACTCAGCTGAGGGATTTCACAGAACATAAACACCGGGGCAGAGATGATGCATTTGTTTTCAAGGAAGGAGATAGTTACATTGGCATCATGTTCACTTCCAATTAATTTGCACCTAGTTTAGTGAATGGTAGAATAAAACTGAAATATCTAACAATCCAATCAAAAATATGAATACATTTGTTTAGAAAAATAAACGAGCCACATATGTGGCACATAAACAAAAAGGAACTCTGGAGACAGCGTCTGTTTATTTTCTCTCAGTCCAGAATTGTGTTTCTATGATTGTGACTTTTAGTTAAGAATGATAATAGGCTGGAGACTTGATTAAATTTGAACATTTGAAAAAGGTTGAAAGGATTTTCTCTTCTTAGTATGCTCATGCTCTGAATCATAATTGTAACATGCTGCACAGACCTAAATGCTTTTAGTTCATTCAACCTAATATTATTTTTTAATGTAGTTCACCAACATCTATAGACCTCTAAAGCATTTAGCAGATGACTTTATAGATTTCTCCTAGTAATGTGAGCAAGCTGACTCAAAGAAGAGTTTGGCTTTTAACTATTATCGTAACTTTTTAGTAGACATTGCAATACTTCTTTTTTTACACATCTGATTTATTCAATTTAGCTCTGTTTCCTATTCAGTGCCCTAGACTTTATTTTAAGAATCACACTGTCAATGAACTAACTGATGTAGAAGAAGGCAAATTAATCATTTTTTTTTTCCTCTAGGAGAATAGAAACAAACATATATGTATGCCAGATAAATTTTGGTGTGTTATCTTATTTCTCCAGGTCTTTGCTTAAGTAGATATGATATAAAACAGTGCCTTTGATATAATACAGGTTTTCTTTTTTTTTTTAATTTTTTTTTTAACATTTATTTATTTTTGAGACAGAGAGAGACAGAGCATGAATGTGGGAGGGTCAGAGAGAGAGGGAGACACAGAATCTGAAACAGGCTCCAGGCTCCGAGCTGTCAGCACAGAGCCCGACGCGGGGCTTGAACTCACGGACGTGAGATCATGACCTGGGCCGAAATCGGACGCTCAACCGACTGAGCCACCCAGGCGCCCCTATAATACAGGTTTTCTTAAAAGAGTCCATGAATATTCTAGAACACTGGGAAAAGAAATATAATAATATGTTTCCTATTATTATAATCATTTTGTTTATTTTTCTTTCCCTTATTTGTTGAAGGTATATTACTGTTTTTTAATCACTCTCATTTATCAATGAAGAAGGGTTTTTAAAAAATTTAGTTGTAGTAATATTTTCACTAATTTTATAATTGACATTCATATTGTTATATAACCTTCATTAGTGTCACTTTTTAATGGCTGCATAATACTTTCTTAAGGCAGAAAGTATAGTATTAAACTTCCTCTACTGTCAGAAATTTAGGTGGATTCTAAATCTCGTTGGACCTCTTACATACTATATTTTGCTAATTCCTCACATGTACAGTTTGAAGAAAAAGGTTGCAGATTTTTGGAAAAAATGGTGATGGGTTTTATTTAGATCTGTATAGCTGATCAGATATTTGTAAGAAACTCAAGTACAAGCATCCAGAAGATCATCTAAATATGTAAAGGACTCACAGATAGGCCTGCAATGACATTGTTTAACAGGTATCACATGAGAAGAAATAAGTAAGAAAACCTAGAGGTAAATATGAATATCTTATTATAGTTTATAGCACTCAGTCACAGAGCACATGGCCTCCAAACCATTTTCTCTTTTTCTTCTTCCTACCAACTTTCCCATTAAATTTGACTCATTTGTATGATCAAATGAAAACAATTCACCTAAACTAATTCATGCAAAGATTGAATGACTGATAACCTCACACTGCCATTTTCTCATTTAAAAAAATGGAGGCTCAAGAAATTTCTGGATGCATGAAGGCGATGATTCATATGACATAAACTATTTTTCATTTGCCTTATTGTAATATCTCTCATTTAAAAGGATAAACCAGACAGACATCTATCCACCATCAGACCAATTTATAACACTATAATAGGTAGATAGCAGTTATCTATTTATATAATCTTTTCACTGGACTGGAAGAGAATATGAGTCCTATAAAGAGTCCCAGGGTCCATGTCAAGATCTCTGAACCCCTTGCCTGAACTCTTTCCTTCCTTCTAAATCTTTACAATAGGTGTCACAGAGAATGTGTGCTCTTGGCAGTTTTATGGTTGAAAGATAAAAGTTTTCTGTCTTATGGCTTCTATTTTTTCAGTGACATGTAAGGCAAGATGCATAGCTGTCGATATTAGAGAAGAGAAGGTATAAAATAATAATTTTGAGAGTGGAGGAACTAATTTACTAAAGAAGTGAGGGGGATTACTTGGAAATACTAAGTACCCATTTGGGACTTGTGGTCAAGAATTTTTGTATCTCAAATTCAGTATGATACTGTGTTTTTTACCCAGATTCACTATACTTTTGTTACTTACAGATTGAAAAATACTTAATAGCAGAAATTTCCTCAGCATTCATTAAAGCTGTTGTGTTAAAATATGGTTTATCATTAACAATAGTAGCATGATACATTTGATAGATGGAGGTATATATACATGCATCAAGTAATACTGATTTAGCCACTGACAATGCTTAGCACAATTAATACCTTTTTTTTTTTTTGCATTTGGCCCCCAGATCCTGTAATAATACTACTGTCCTACTGGGATCTGAATACCATAAGTTTGGAACCAATCTTACCATAAACTGTTGAGGCATGAAGGGGACATAGAAATTATGAAATTTGGTGGTTCTATTTGATTACCCTAATCACTGAGGGGATCTTAAAAACAAACATTGCAAAGACTATTGCAGATCTATGGGAGCATCACTGAGGTAGAATTAGACACTTAAACTAATCAATATTCTTTCCCTATTGTCAAACGTACCTTTCGTTAGTGGTAGGATATTTATTTGTTAATTTGATCATTTCCTATATCCCCAAATCAGGCCATAGAGTGATGTTCTAAAAAGAAATTCGTTAGGAAAGAAAAGACACAATTTTGAAAGTTGTCACCTGAAATAACCGAGACGTTAACATAACGGGAGTTACTTACGGTCAAGAACACACTCTATAGTCCCAATATTCCGTATTACCTCTATTAGATTCTTAGACTTCTAGATGCAGGAATGGTTTCTAAGTTCTTGGACTGTGAACTGGTATTGTATGGTGGCCGGCTGCAGTCTAGATGGCCAGTGTGCAATGAACCTTGGAATTTTTTTCCCATTCTTATGAAGTGTGTGTGATGCTTTTCAGTATACTTCTGCTCTGACCTACGACGCTGTTCAAGTGATGACTGAAGCTTTCCGCAACCTACGGAAGCAGAGAATTGAAATCTCCCGCAGGGGAAACGCGGGAGACTGTCTGGCAAACCCAGCAGTCCCCTGGGGACAAGGCGTAGAAATAGAAAGGGCCCTCAAACAGGTTAGTCACTCAAAATGATTATGAATGTGAGTTAACAACGAACACTGTAGTTTTCTACTACATTAGTCTCCTTGTTATGTGTAATATAAAGTGAATAGTATTTCCTGACTGCACAAAGGTAGGTTGAAGAGTGAAAAACAACCTTATAAATGTAGTTTTCTTGACTGGAGCTAAGAGTAATCTGTACCCTGTTTGTATCTTTGCTTGAAGTAAATTGATAACTGTGATGCTTTCCCATTTCCTCATTAGGTTCAGGTTGAAGGTCTCTCAGGAAATATAAAGTTTGACCAGAATGGAAAAAGAATAAACTATACAATTAACATCATGGAACTCAAAACTAATGGGCCCCGGAAGGTAAATCATTAGGGATCTAAAGGCAGTTTTCTCTCTGTGAGGAGGTGAGTTAATTACCCATCACCTCTTCTTCCGAAGAGTCCTGGAAAAGTGTATTCACGTAGGTAGAGTTTAACTACTTCCAGAAACAGATGTATTTTAAAATGTTTTGTTTCCTAAATATAATCAATTCCTTTCTGGTAAGTAACACTGAAATGTAATCTTTAAACAACTGTGAATAGAACTCTTTATATGTATTTTTTTCTATCAAGGTATAAGAAGTTTAATGAGAAGAGAAAGAGCGATCGCTGACAGTTTATGGTTCAGAAGACAAAACATAGCTGGTGCAAATATGCGTTAACGTTTTAGCTCAACACCTTCCTTTTAACTGTTATGGATACAGTGTCATTGCTTGGATTTTATTTCTATTTCTATACGATCACTCCCAAACAGATTACCCTGGGAAAATATGAGAAGCGAACATGAAGAAACAAGCTGTTTTTAAGAATTGTTTTTGTTTCATTGTTCATATAAGCCCTATTTCTATCAGAGTCACATATATCAAAGACACATGTCTGTTTAGAAGAAGCCTAGTTAATGTAGATGTAATTTTGGATGCAGACATGAGTTTGAAATTATTAAATTCTTGGCTAATAGAAAGATCACTTATCCATGTGCCTTTCTGTAACCTTTTTCAGATTGGATACTGGAGTGAAGTAGACAAAATGGTTGTTACCCTTACTGAGCTCCCCTCTGGAAACGATACCTCTGGGCTCGAGAATAAGACTGTTGTTGTCACTACAATTTTGGTAATTAGCTACAGATGCCTATGCTTTACTTTAGTTTTTCTTATGGAAAACATCTGCCAACTAGAATTGCTGTTTGCATTTGAGGATAACTAATGCAGTGCTGCTTTGGCACCATTTTAATCACGTATAGCATATTTACTCTGTCAAAAGGACTACACAGGCATTAAGTAAAGCATTCAAAATATTTCCTATCCTCTTCAATACTGAAATTTAGCTTGACGGGTAATTCATACAGTGGTGCATCACTAAGTGTGAACGACTCGGGAAAGTCTTGAAGAGCGTTCCTTGTATTTCCTCAAGTGCTTTACCTTTCACTTCCCATGCAGTTGTGGGTACATTCTCTTTTTACATTTGTTACATGGTCTAGTAGCAGTGTCAATATCTTTTTCTTTATAATATAAGATGAAATTCTTAAAGATAAAGATAATCTCCCTTTTTTTAAACCCCCAAACTCAACACAGTCGTTAGCACATAGCCAGTGCTGAATGAATGAGACAAAACTGAACTGAATCTTGAACATCTAGGCTTTGGATAGATGGAAGGAAGATGTAGATCCTCGTGACAAGCTGTTGGTGAAATGAAATGGAGGAAATGGGGTTCACTAATAGTACATGGTTTTATGACAAAACAGCTGTATTTTGTTTTATTAAGCAGTGATATAGTAAACTTGTGGGATTCATTATTCTGACAATATTGAGAAGAAAAACATAGGTTAATAAAATAAGAGATCTGGATAAAAACATTGACATTTGGAAATATATTAATAAGGGTAAGTAAGCTAGACATTTGAGGGATTTTGCCTTAATCATGCCATTGAGAGGAACTGTATCACTGAGCCCCCAAATATGCTTGGTACCACTTTCCAGGGGAGGATATTGAGCTATTTTGAATCATTTTCATACCTCCTTTTTCTTATGTTTACAGGGGAAAGCTGCTCTCTATCCTTGTAATATAATTCTAGGATAGAATATCTCATAGATGAAGTGAGACATGAAATGTCAGAGGGTGGCATCAGCACATGACCATGCCAGTGATTGTTTTAGTCTGTGCATCACTGACCATGAGCCTCATTTCCCCATGAACCTCACCCTTGAAGAAACAGTACACAGAGTTTTGGGTGAATGCTGTTTCTTGAGGACAGCATAACCTTAACGTAAGAGCATGGTGGATCCAGAGTTGAATAAAACAGATGTTGAGCAGCATAATTCCCCTCTAAGCTCTAGGAGTTAACAAGCATGACAAGGGGACAAGCCAACAGTTTGTGCTTTTGAGTTTCTTATTTACTTTTGTATGGCTAGGTACAAACCATATTAATAAACTATAACGGTAGACGTTTGATAACCTTTTTCCAAAAGTATCACGCTTAAATATTTTTCGCTAATATTGTCCGCCATTTATATTCTACAATTTCTCTGGCTAACAGGTAATAATTAAACTAGAAGACTTGATTCAGTGAGAGTAGTTACACAGCTATTTTTATCAATGAAAGCACTGTCTTTCCATATAGGAATCTCCATATGTTATGATGAAGAAAAATCATGAAATGCTTGAAGGCAATGAGCGTTATGAGGGCTACTGTGTTGACTTGGCTGCAGAAATCGCCAAACATTGTGGGTTCAAGTACAAGTTGACAATTGTTGGGGATGGCAAGTATGGGGCCAGGGATGCTGACACGAAAATTTGGAATGGGATGGTTGGAGAACTTGTATATGGGGTAAGTATAGCTCTTCTCCCAAATAAAGTCATTCAAGTGAACTTTTGTTGACAGAATGCCTCCCTTCCCTGCAAAGTGCCTATATCTGAGGTTGTTGCTTTCCCACATTACTTAAGAATATTATTCTATTTCCTTGTGAACATCTGAAGATTAAGGATGAAGTCAGAAGCACACACGCACACTAAATGAGATAGGCCTTCTATCTGTCTTGAGGCCTATGGGCCATATGCATTGTTCAGAGGCAGCAAAGGCATAGACGCAGTATAGGGATGTAATTATAAAAATCAAGTCAGATGGGTGTACTGTGTATTTATAAAAAGGAGGGATATTTGGAGAACAGATTGGTTTTTTGTTTGTTTGCTTATTCTTTACTGGGACATTACCAGGGAAATAATTATTGACATTTCCCTTATTTCCTTTCCTTCCCTTTTGATCCAATACTGTAAGCATGATTCCTTTTTGACCATGACTCCAGGTACTATTACTTTCATTTGTTTCCCTTACAGAAAGCTGACATTGCAATTGCTCCATTAACTATTACCCTTGTGAGAGAAGAGGTGATTGACTTCTCAAAGCCCTTTATGAGCCTCGGGATATCTATCATGATCAAGAAGCCTCAGAAGTCCAAACCAGGAGTGTTTTCATTTCTTGATCCTTTAGCCTATGAGATCTGGATGTGCATTGTTTTTGCCTACATTGGGGTCAGTGTAGTTTTATTCCTGGTCAGCAGATTTAGCCCCTACGAGTGGCACACTGAGGAGTTTGAAGATGGAAGAGAAACACAAAGTAGTGAATCAACTAATGAATTTGGGATTTTTAATAGTCTCTGGTTTTCCTTGGGTGCCTTTATGCAGCAAGGATGCGATATTTCGCCAAGGTTGGTCACTCACCTGCTTCAACTTTGTGCATTTTAGGTCTCAAGTGGATATTCATGGTGTTTATGAATTCACTTAAAGAAGTAAACAGCTGCCGACTACCTGTCCAAGCAGTTTGAGACTCTTAAGGACAGGCTTTTACCATCGGCATAAGCCTGTGAAATATTTGAGCAATGTTCTTTGAATGTTGAGCATATATTTCCTGGTGAAATTATACACACCATGGAGAGGCTATAAAATGCATAAGGTTCCTATCATTCCATGCCTTCTTGGAGGGGTACCGTGTTTTTGCTGCATATTCTCATTTTACAGTCATCTGTGTGTTGATCCACAGACCTGTATATGGGAAAATGGGCAACATTACTTATTAACTACAAAAACAAAAACCTGTTTACAAAACTTCATTGGCACACATCCCATCTCTTTTATTTTCCCATTATTAGCTCATGCAAATGGTATCATAAAGGTATTATAAAATTTGTTTTTTTTTAAAGGTTAGGTCATTGGATTAAAGGGAATATACAATAACCTATTTCCCAAGTATATAGAAATACATGGCTGGGTAATAATGATGATCGATTCATTACAAAGGCTTGTGCCATAATGAATAGTAATTCACACACATAATGGAATAAATTTATGCACCTTTAGTCTCATTATGATATATTAATTCCTGCATTAGAATCCCTAAATATAACAAATATGTCACAAAATACATTTTGCCTTTGTTCATGTGACATACATGAATAAGAATGATAGCCATATCTGGTGCTTAAGAAGAATAAATTATACTTTTTCTAATGTGATTCTTTTCACATTTAAAGCCAAATTTATTTATCTTCTGGCACATTTTAATCCAGGTTTGATTACCCTCCTTTGATTCTATGGGATATTTTAATGACTAGTAAAAGGGGTGACTTTTCTAATGCTATTTCATTATATTGTTAGTTTTTGAGCACTTTGGAGATAAGTGATTAATTTCAGAAAACTATGTGAGACACTCAAAATATATGTACCTTCTTGCAGTCTTTTTTTGTATATTCCACCCAGTGAGATCAATTAAATATATCTTGTATGTAGAAATTATTAGTGGCTTACTTCTCTGTTAGTAGGACACATTGTTAAGAATTATTTGGACTTTAACAAATCTTAATTCCATAAAATTCCCTGTGACATTATGGAACTGCTCTAAAATAGAAATATGCCAGTGGTATTTGCATGGCATATATGTGTAATAACTTTAATATATAATGATATAGAATAATATGGAAATATAGAATAATTGTATATAAAATATAATTATGGTGGCCTCTGACAAAATATATAAGATTCATAGTTTTATATTTAGTTTATCTGATTTAAGTTAAAGACATAAAGAGAATTTTTTAATAATGAGGGAGAAAATCCTAACCAAATGGAGATTTCTGAGACTATTCTGGTCCATAAATAATAATAAAATTATTCATCTGTGGTAAGAAAGCTACTGAAGTATAAAACTACTTTATTCCTGAGATATAAGGCAATTATCCTAGGGTAACATAAACTATGCTCTGCCTTTTGAATAAGTAAGGAGAAGCATATTAGGTTCATTATAAAGTAAAACATATTGATCCAGATTCCCATATGTCGATCCTTAGGTTTGCGATCCTCACGCATCATGGCTCTGAAATTATTTGTTTTGGTGTTCAGTGCTTATCAAGGCCCAGAAAACATACGTTTAGGGACTGAAGCACAGGCACCTTTCATAATCTGTGTTGCCCCAGTGTCCACCATCACATACAGATAACGTCTAAATGTCAATGAGCCTGTTTCCTGAAATACGGCCTTTTTTTTCTGTGCTCTTGATTTCATTCATGAGTCATGACTTACTACAATTTCACATGCAATAATTTTTATGTCCTGCTAAGATTTTATATAGAATATTTTTTCTTGCTATCAACTGATTAATTTTTTTGCCACAGAGTATATATGAACAAAAATTTGCTTTATTAAAAAATTTTAAGTGTACATATCTTTCATTCCGTGTTATATGTGCATTTAAAAATTGAACATACTGGACGATATTGGAAAATTTAATGATTTTTTTAAACAAACCAAACTACTTTTTTGCAATGTAATGGTGGTGACCCCAGTGTAGAAAAGAAGAATAGAAAAGCCTTGTATCTAATGATGATGATGATGATGCATGAAATGCACAGATCACTTTGAAATGCTCTTTAAATATCTTCAAAGATATTTATCACCTCTTTTCAAGTAAAATATTATGTGGAACTGTATTATTAATAATAATAGAACATTTAAATTTTAATCTGGAACGATTTATTGAACTGAATTGGTCATTTGCCTGAAATTAAGTTTAGAATATATTAACTATAGTTTTCCGAAGACTAGAACCACAGAAATTGGAAAAGTAAAAGGCTGTAAGTTGACTTTTATTCTCCTGCTTGCCTCTGTTTTTATCCCCAATATCTCAAAAGGATCAAAATGAATAAAAATACCATTCTTAAAATAATTATTTAATAGAGATTTAAAGGAAATGATAGAATACGTATGTCTATTTGCTTCTTTAGGGCAGATGCAGAGAGGTGAAGGTTGCTTTTAGTTTAGTTTTGTTTTGTTTTACTTTTTTTTTTACAGAAACCATTTTTGTCTGTTACCATAAAACATAAATTGTATTTGCCTCCTCCACAAACAATTTCTTGGGAATTCTTTCAGAACATTAATCGATCCTTTGAAAACATTTACAAGTAAATAATAAGCTGCTCAAGAATTTTCTGCTTTGAATGTTGTATAAGTTCAATACATTTTTTGAGATATCTTATAAAACCTTAAATAAATTGGCATATTTCAGCTACTAAATCTGACATAAGCACTGGAACTGAAAGCAACTTATGTCTTTAACTTGTGTTTATTTCACAAGTGGAAAATAATTACTTATAAAAATGATTCTCAAATATATTACCAATTACTATGCAGCGTATAGTGTCAAAGCAATTACCGTGAAGTCAATTTTGTTTTAAGGGATCTCAACTGCCCTCTGAAATATGGGGTACATGTCATATAATTATACCTTTCCTATTTATGGAATAAATAGTGAACGTTTTGAGAGTGGCTGTGTCTACACAAGAGGTTACTTAAATTTAAAATGTGTTTAATATCCTTTTCAGAATATAAGAGAAGTTAACTTTTTCCATCCTGTCATATTTATTTAATTCTTTGCATCTCTAGAGACTGTGTGTGATAAAGGCTCTTATTTATATTGTTTGTTTTTCATTGCTTGCTCATTCTTCTCCTTTAGCAACAGATGGTCTTGTCTTTAAAAAAAATTTACTTTTAAGTTAGCTTCCTCACTCTTTCTTGACTGCTAGAGTAGTTTATTCTACAAATATTACCCAATGATTTGATATAGTATCTGTGTTTCACCAAAAGGTTTATTTCTTACTGTTAAATATCAGGAGGTCTGTTTTAGGCCATAAATTACCAAATGTTCATAATTTAACTTTTTAGAAATGTTACATCTTTGCTGTAACAAGTTTAATTGTTAGACATGAAGTTATTAACAAAAAAGGTATCATTTTGGATTGTTAATATTACTTAAATCCCTTTATATGTAGAATCCCATAAAATCTTTCAAAATAATATGATAGATATCTATTTCTATATCTATGCTTATCTACTGAGGGTTAAAGTAAATTATTAGGAATCTATTAAGCTTTTAAAAAGTATTTTAAATAGGAATTTATGGCTAAAATATTTTTATTTTATTATATTGCAAATTAGAAATTTGTATCTTGGCAAACTTTTAAATGTTCTAATTTCATTTTCCTTGAGTTTTCTTTTTTTCTTAAGCAGGAGGCACAAAGGAACAGGGTCGTAGCAGTCCATGCCATGAAGCATCAGATTTTTATTCATTAAGAATTATATTTTGTGTCATACCTTTGTTTGTCATATCATTTTTTTTCCATTTTCTATCCTGCACTGTATCTAAAACCTATGTTTTTGCACACACAACCCTCAATGAAATTTTAGCCCTTTTTGAGGGTTTGGGAACTTCATTGGCCGAATTACCAGGAGGGTTTCATCAGTTTAAAACTACATCTGTGGTGCACCTTCTTTTATTTTTAATATTTGATTTTGTTTTTCAACATTATTGCGAATTTTGTGAGTGATCTTAAATTCTCTTGTTCGTGTTTGCTTATGTCATGAATGGATAATAGTATGAGAATTGGATGGATTATTTGCACATGTCTTGAAATTGCTTCGTTATGAGATTTCATACCATAAACAATTTGGGCATTATAACTATGAAAGAATCTGAAGAATCTGAAGTTTTGGCCTCTGGGTATCTCATTAAATTCAGCTTATCTGTACTCCTTCCCCAGAATGCTTAATAGTTTCCAGTTTTATTAACTAGCAGATATATTGAAAAGTATAAAGTTAAATATTCCCATATAAGTCAATATTTGCATAATACTGCTAACTTGTTTTTTTTTATTAGGTCATTCATTTCACTTTACAAATCCATTTCATACTTGTTATTAGATCCCTCTCTGGGCGCATTGTTGGAGGTGTGTGGTGGTTCTTTACCCTGATCATAATCTCCTCCTACACGGCTAACTTAGCTGCCTTCCTGACTGTAGAGAGGATGGTGTCTCCCATCGAAAGTGCTGAGGATCTTTCTAAGCAAACAGAAATTGCTTATGGAACATTAGACTCTGGATCCACCAAAGAGTTTTTCAGGGTAAGAGATTCTGTTTGTGATCTTCTGATTTTGCTCTTAAAATGTAACCATTTTAAACTTTGTCCCCCTCCCCCCGCACTCCTGTGCTCTACACAAAGGTGCTATGCGATAGTAACCTCCCTCTCTGTCTTAACTCTACTTCTGTTCTTGACCTTGTCCCCACACCTTTCCCTATCCCTGTCCTCAGCTCCATCTTTATTTTCTGATGCCTAACTCCTTACGAGAAAAACACAGCATTGCAATAGAATTATTTCATAATTATTCGTTTTTAATTGAATTTTATGAAGATTGATTGTCCTTTTGGAATGAATTGAAGCAAAGTATAATTAAGTTTAGGTTGTTACTATTTTTGAAACAAAAATGTGTTGTCTTTGGTTTTCTTTTAAATGAACATGACTGTCATATATTTTAAATAGTTTACAGTTGAAAACTCACTTTCAAATCAGTTATGTTAATTTCTTGTCAGAAAACAGATTATGTTAATGTGTGAAAATTCCGAATTTTTGTCAAAGTCTCCAAGAAAAGGCTAACAAAGGTCTTTAGCTTTTTAAAAAGAAAATGGGTAGCATGATTATAATGTGTCTATTAAGTGTATTTTACTTTTCAAAAACATTGTGGCCTTTTGGTATTTGTTTATAGAACAAGCCCTATAACCTGATGTGGGTATAATTTCATTATACTATTTTCTCTATATAAGAACTTACTATGTTAAAATATTTAAATACAGCTGATAAACTTAAGAGTTCAGCCAACATGTATAACATAAGATGATCTCTGATAATCCAACAGTATCTTTGAATGCATCTGAATTTTCTCGAATGAAATCTAGGCAAATTTACTTCATAATTAGGATTAGGACTTCATTTTCCGGTTGAAGGTAGTAGAGGATATAATTTGAAGACTGGTTTGTCTACATTGTCTCTGGTCTCTTGTCCAAATAACTTCAGTTGAACTGAAATATGATAGGAGAACAAGTGGTGGGGGCAGACCACAGTTGATAACAGATAATAATCTGGGTATGTGTAGGGAAGTCAGGACCTTGATGTTTTCTGTAAGCACTGCAACTTAAGCACACAAATGTGGTCAATCTCTCAGCAGCTACTTTGACTTTAAGGCAGTTCTGTGCATGAATGTTATAATACAGATTTGCTACTGATGACAATTTGCTTTCATTTATGAACATACATGAATATGTACATAAATATTATTTTTTAAAAGTTTATTTATTTTGAGAGAGAGAGAGAGAGAGATCAGGGAAGGGGCAGAGAGAGCAGGAAAGAGAATTCTAAGCAGGCTGTATGCTGTCAGTGTGGATCCCAACACTGGGCTTGATCTCAAGAACCTTGAGATCATGACCTGAGATGTAATCAAGAGTTGGACGCTTAACCAACTGAGCCACCCAGGTGCCCTGTATACAAATAAATATTCTTAATGTACCACAGTGCTCTAGCTTGATCATAACAATGGATCTATTAAAATAAATTAGAATATTGCATGGTTCTTAATTAGAAACATATTTTGAAGCATTTTTTATTATTTGTATCCCAATAAGACTTGCATTTATTTTATTTGTATAGTTCATTAGTATTCCTCCATCTTGAAGTAAGTGAAATATGTGAATGAGGCAAAGTACCTGCTCTATCATGGTTTACTTAGTGCTACTAATATTGATTAAAACAATATCGTTTCCATATAGTCTCTTACAGTACTGTCATTAGCTCGTTTGCACAACAGAAGTACCAAGTACTCTCAACTACTTTACATTCACATTTCCAGAGCTTTGCAGTATACCTTAACTCAGTCAGTCATAGAATGTGTATGTGCAATAATCAAGATGCCAAGATTCTGTGGTCAGTATACTCAAATTCCTAGTAGACAAGATAAGAAAGCTAGACGACTCTGGAAAAGAATGCTGTTACTCTTGTGTTGCAATGCACACAAAACCATGAGCATGGAGACCATGGTTCCAATGTGCAGTATATTCATGGATGTGTATACATACACACATGCCAACATTATCGTGCTGTACCATTTGCTAATGTAAGATAGTGAGCTTACCTTTCCTAGAGTAATAGAGAAGTGATACTGAGTATTTAGGCAAACTAATAACTTTTATTAGCATAGCTTTCCAAAGCATTTTCTTATACATTATCTCTGTTAAAGCATAATTAACATACAGTGTTATATTAGTCTCAGGTGTATGGTAAAATGGTTCAACAATTCTATGCATTACTCAGTGCTCATAACGATAAATGCACTCTTAATTCCCTTTATCTATTTTGCCCCACAACCACCATTTTGTTCTCTGTATTTAAGAGTCTGTTCTCTTTTTTTCCTTGTTTGTTGGGTTGGTTTCTTAAATTCCACATATGAGTGAAATCTTACGGCCTTTGTCTTTCTATGTTTATTTATTCCATTTATATTATTCTCTCTCAATCCATCCACGTTATTGCAAATGGCATGATCTCATTCTTATGAGAGATCCATAATAGTCCATCATGTGTATATTCCACATCTTCTTTATCCCATTATCTTTTTGAATCTCACAGTACTTCTGCCTAATATTCGGAGTCATGATTTTTGTTGGCATACTTTGCACTATTAAAGTAAATTTTGCAGATATGACCAAATTCAGGCAGCTAATAATTGTGCTGAGGGGTTCTTTCCATAAACCATTTTCGTATGCAAAGAAAGGTCTCTGGATTTTTTTTTGCTGGACCCTTGCTCGGTTTGGGTTACATCCATGTCTGCTTGTGTGATATTAGAGAATTATAATGGTAGAAATTTGGGCAGGGCTTCACCTTCCTCTCAACATAACTTCAAAAGGAAACTGACGGTGAATCAACTGTGGTTAGGTGTCAGTGCATATAGCATCATAGTCAGCTTCTCCTTATCTAGAAGAAGAAGAGCATGGGCTCAAAAATACATAAGGACCACACTATTTATTCTATTAGTATTTATTCCCAGTAAAGGGAAGCTAACAAAACAGCACACTTCAGCAAAGTGAATAGGAGCTTGGCATGTTAATTCTTCCATTGTAATTTGTTTGTAATTTGGTGGCAATTGGAGAAATTATGTATACAAAAGGTTTGTTTCTGGAAGTTGGATTAAAGAAAAAGGTGCTGCTAAATCAAGAGTAATTTTGATAATCAATCAAATTTATTAATAAAAATTAATCAAAAGTATTAATGTTTGATAATTGGGTGCCATGTTGAAAATAGTGAGGACAATCTTAGTTTTGCTTTGAATCCCCCCAAAAAAGTTTTCTAGGACAACTGTGGCATTCCAGCTGTATCTCTCATGCCTCATACCTTTCACATAAGGTTTATTGCAATAGCATGTGGAGCCTGAATAAAAGATTCTCTTTTGAAAAAAATAATTTCTCTTTAGATTGTTATCTAATATGTATTGAATACAGTGAAGCTAACTTATAGACATTCTAAAAGTAAATATAATTGATTTCCACTAGCATTCTTTCCCTTAAATCCCAGGGTATAATTTCTCTTAGCTGTAGTCTGGTTGAACTTCTAAGCTTCTGATGGAAAAATGTTACAAAGGAAATTCTCCTTGCTTCTATTCCTAAAATTAATAGTCACCGCACATCTTGGGTCATTCTCTCTCAATTGTGCTTCAGCTCTAGGCATGCCTGGGATTCCTGTAAGGTGGATTCAGGACAGGATGACAGCTGGCAGATTGATTAACATGATGCCCAGTCTGCCAGGAAAAGTGATATGGATGGACTAGGCTGAAGTTAGACTGAAGACATGTATTGTACTCTATGTTCTCTAGACATCTGTTGTGCTTGCTTTCAGATCTCAGACAGCTAATTACATGTGGAAGAAAAAGCATTTACCATTTTTACCATTTGCTAATATTTAAAGTTCTAACAGTTATCTTATATTTCCTAACATGGCTTAATTTGGCTTTATTGATAGCTCTTTCATTATTATACTGTCTGTGATTAGGGATTTTATTATTATATTATGAAAAGTTTTCTACTGTCATAGGGTTCATGAAGCTAGTTTTCTGTGTTTACCACAGCAACAGCTTTGGATTTAGTCGTTGGAGAAATTGATTCGAGAAGTCAGGTCATTGTCTAAATTTTGAAGATATATAACTAGCAAAAGAATGAAAAATAACTTGTCTTTTGTCTGAATGTTAACAAATATTTCCTAAAAGTGTATTTTTGTTGGAATAAAAGCATGTTATTTAAAATTATAAGAGGAATGTTTTATCCCCTTTGTAGGGATCTATCTGTTTTGTCCTAAGGTGATATCAGTTACTCATTTTAAGTCCAAAGTATTTTCAGATTTCAGGTAAATAATTTAATAAATACTGTATTGTAATTATATTCCTTTGTAAAGTCAGTGAGTGTGCATTAGCTTTAGAATTCCAATTTCAGCTATACATTTTCTAACTTAAAATCAGTGGTAAACAGTAAAACAAGTATGAATGAAATATTTACTTTCTTCTGCTAGAGAAAGACAGTAAATGGAGGACGGTCTTGTAACCATTAGGGAAAAATGTGTAATAAGATGGCCAACAGGACTGATAAGGGAATTCCAGTCCTAGTCAGAAGACTACCCTTCCGGGATTTCCTTCCTACCCTGCTTGCCACAGGCACCAAATTACTACTAATGAGGGGTGCGGAAGTAACAGACTATAAATCGTCCCATCTGTTGATGCTCTGGGCTCAGATCTCTGGAGAATGATCTCCTCTGGGCCCACCGGTATAAAATAAACCTCCTTCCTTCCCAGATCTCCAAGTGCCACTTGCTGCTTCTGCCGGGTGATCCAGACCAGTTTCTGTAACATAGCCACCAAGAGGTATAAGGGAAAAGACCCTGCATCTTCATTGTCCGGGGTTCTCTGCTATAAAACTCGTGTCCCTCCTTGTACAGAGTGAATGATAAATTCTGACTCATTTTGGAGCGCCGATCATCTCTAATTATAGTGCTGCTGTAGCATACCTCTAATAAAGAAAGAATTAGGCCTTCAATTATAAACCACTATTTTTAGACGTTCACATTTTGATCATTTCTTTCAATAAAAGAGGACAGGTCTTGAATTAGAGGAGTCTGAGTAGAAAATTATTTTATAGGACATATATGCATTATGTTCTTAGAGAAAAGTAAGCTTTGAGGATAGGAAATGCTTTTTATAAATAAACCTGTCATTAACCAGTCAGTCTATGAAACACAATTATTACTTGTAGATTAGAAGTACTTCCTCATGCCTATTCTAAATCCCCTACACTGCAATCTGTTTATTTCCTCTGTTTTTCTCCTCTGGAAACATGAGGAACAGACTGTATTGTCTGAATAAGCGATCTACTTTAATTTTGCTGACTTTGGAAAAAAAGATTCTAGAATGTTGTCAAAATAAAAGTATTCTCCTCACTTAATGAAGTTAATTATTCCATTCTCAGAAGATAAATTTAGTCTGATAATCCATGAAACTATACTGTTGTTACCCAGTATTGTAGACTTTTTATAGAGCTTACAAATAGTATAAATGGTAAATAAATAATATTAATGCTGATGTTTCTTACCTGAGTGAAAGGACTAGTTTGAAATTTTCCTTTCATTTATGTGTATATAAATATTCAAATATATAAAATATGTATAATTTGTTACTATATGGCATGATCATATATATATATATAATTTACTATAAATAATCACAATTACCAGAGAATTACAGTAATTTAAATTTTTTTTTTTTTAAGGCTGAAACCTTTTTCAACTCCTTCTGTGGCATAAATACACCTATTTATATTCATATATAAAAACATTGATTGGAATATGTTTACAAATAAAAACATTTGAGCCATTATAACAGATTTCCTGTAGAAACATAAAGTGCTAGTTCACTAAAGTTGAGTTTTGTTCCATTTACTGCTTTTAGTTAGCGATAAAGCAGCATAATTTCTTTATTGATATTTAATAGAACAGATTTCACTTATTATATCTATATTATTACATATATAATATATATTATCACTTATAATACTTATCACTTATAATATTAACTTATTATATACTTATTATATCTGACTAATGACTTGTCTACCATAGTTTCTAATACATCACCTCTTTCTGTGTAGATAGAAACATGTATATATACTTCCAGTTTTTTTATATAAGAATATATGTATACTTCTAGCTTTCTATGTATTAGTGCATATACATATGCATATCTTTCAGTGTTTTGGAAATGAAATGGGTATAGCCATATATGTATGTGTTTGTGTATGTGTGTATATATAAATATACACACACAGACGTATATATAGCTACTGATTTCAAACTAGACCTTTTATAGACCTTTCATTCATGCTTAAATATTTAAATATTTTCTAAAATACCAAATACGAAGTAAAAGTTGGATGTGAATAAGTTAGCAATAAGCACTATATGAATATGTTGTAGGTCACTCATGGCATGGTTAGTGATGAGGGTTTTGGGGGGGTGTTAGTGAGGTTTGTTGGGTCCAGAGCTGATGGCCAAGAAAGAATTCTTGAAGGTGTCTTTAGTGCAAAAAGATGATTTTATTGAAGCACAGGGTCAGGACTTGTGGGCAGGAAGAGCTGCCCCAGGACCATGAGGACAGACTGATTATATACTATGGGGTTGGGGAAGGTAAAATCCAGGGGAAGTTTCCAGTGAGATTTTCATATGCTAAAGAAGACTCAAGGAGACTGGAGGCCTAGCTGTTGTCAAGTTAAGGTTGTTTTTCCCTCTAGGAAACCATTAGCATTAAGACAGTAGGGAGTTCTGGAGAAATGTTTTACTCTGCCAGGCTCAAGTATTTGTCAATGGGCTGCAGGTTATAAGGAAATTTAATTCTATCTGCCATTTCCTTCTGCCTTTGTTTCCCACATCACTATGGAGGGGTGATGGAGACTTAAGTCCTACAGGACTAGAATCTTTATCAGTTAGCCATTTGTTTATGCCCTTTCCTTTGTTTTCAGACAGTCAGGAGTGCCTGAGGAATATCACACATATACCACCTGCAGGGGTGAGGGGGAGGGGTTGTGGCCTGTCAGCTTGCCTTATGCTCCCTCATCAGTTAGTGATACTATTATAAATTTTTCTTTCCTTATTTCTTGGGGGAGCCTGATTATTGCTTAGCAATCTGCATAGCTGATAGCTCTGTATGTTTAAAGCTTCTCTAGATGATCTAGAATTTCCTCCCTGGTTGTCAGTTTTTCTTTCTCTGATATTTAAATTTTTCTCACCATTACACAAAACCTCTGAGAACAGTCTTAAATCCTCAAAGATTTTAAGAATGCATTTAGTCTAATCTGCTGGGAAAGCCTGTGTTCTTTCATTTCAGCTAACTGTAGCTAGTTTAACAGTGTAAGAAAGGGTAAAATGTTGGAAGACTTTCCAAGTATTTCCTTTAAAAATTAGTATCCGATTTAAAGGCAGTGTAGTCAGTACTTACTAAATTTGTAGGGGTATAAATAAATGTATGAGAAACCATATTGAATCATGTTTTCTGTGATCAAAGTGAAATGGAAGGGGGAAAAAAAGAATGTGTCTACTTGCTGAATTATTGTTGTGTAAAGTTGTAGCTTCTTTCAGGGTAAATATAAGTTTTTTTGGTCATCCTCTTCTTTCTGTTGGCAATGCTTGGTAAATTTAGTGTGCACTCCATCTGCACACTTCATTTAGAGACCACCCTTGTTGTACAAAGGGGGTATGAGAGCTCACATTATCCACTGGGTGAGTAATTTCACTCTAATAAGATTATAGAGGCTATCTATTATTGTCCATATTAAAGAGAAAATGCCCCTTTTCTCACTACTGTCAAATCATGAGGACAATTATTCCAGGAAAAGTTTCAAACAATGGAGAAATTTTGAAATTCGACTTTCATCTCAAAACATTCACCAAATTCCTGTTTAGATGCCTCAGAGATTGATCTCAGTATAAACCTGTAGAGGTACTTAAGATAACATAATGTTCAACTCACTTTATTTTTGTGTTTAGGTAAAAGAACCACTGTCTAGCAAAAGAACTAGAGTGGTGTTCACATCAGTTGCCTTAGTAATTAATGCAGTCAGTCCCAGAGCTTTGTAGAGAAGAGAAATGGAATTCTGTAATCTTTTAAATACATTGGAATAAAAATCTGAACTAAATGTAAATACTGTTGACAAAATTTCGAGAATTCTTTAGACTTTTGATATTTGAAGAAATACTTGATGCTAAAGTAATTTACAGTTCATGTTTCCAGCATATAATTTTGCTCCAGATCATATTGAGTGATTACCCAAAACAAGTTGCTAATAAAGGTGGCTGCTTATTTTCATGGGGAAATGAGATTTTAGAAATAAAATGGTAATTGGAAAAATCGCACAGTGCCAAATATTGTCACAGTCCCCAAAAATGATACTTAAGATTTCATTTTAAGAAACAAAGTAGGGCCAAGGAAATGATGTCAGCAAGATAGTAAAATAGGAAACCCCAGACCCTCTTTTCCCCCAACCAGAGACACTGCCTCAAGAACAAGTTTTCTTTGTGAGAAATCCAGAAACCAGTTAAGGAGCTTGTGCAAACCAAGTGAGTATAAAACTAACCATATCAAAGTCTGTAGGAAAATTTGTGGCATTCACTATAATCTATTCCTTGGCACAGTGCATCACAATTAGAGGAAATGGTTGCTCTTGGCTTCTCCCAGGGGGAGAGAAAGAGAAGACTGGACTGTTGCTTGATTCTAAACACTGACAAAAAGGCATCAGGTTGAGGACTGCTGAGAACAAAGGCAAAGGTTTAGACTAGCACACATTCATTCACCAAAGACCCTGCCCTCCAGCTCAGTGTATGAAACATGGCAGAAAACCTCCAACTCCCATCTTCCCTTTGGGAAGGAAAAAAGATGGAGTATGGTTTCAATTCTTTGGCTTTTTGAGGGGAGGAGAATTGCTCAAGGGCTTGGTTTTTGTCTTCCTATCTAGAACACTGATGGCACCTGGCAGCTACTAGATGCCTTGGGGTTGCTGAGAACAAAAGAGAATTTGATGGCTTGTTGCTGTTTCAGAGGACTTGTGGTACAGCAAACAGAAGCCAATACAGCTTGGCAGTCACTCCCTTGGAGGAGGGAAGAGCAAAGTGGAGTATGCATCCAAACATCCAACTTTCTGGCCTTTTGGAGAAGTACCCAAGGGACTGGTCTTTGTCTTCCTGACATGGAGTGCTAATGGGACCCAGCATACTCTACAAGCCTGGGGCTGCTGAGAACAAAAGAGATCTGAGTGGCTTATGCCAGCTCTAGAGAACCAGCAATACTGCATACAAATACCAAAAGGAACAAGAGATTATGAGCTCCTAAAAAAAGATACTGACAAATCCCTCTGAGAATTTACATCCACAAGTCCAAAGAAGACATATCCACTGAGAAGATTTGAGAAGTGTTAGAATATTTAACCAGGTTGACTGGTGAAGATCTTTCATTATACAAAGCTAGTCCATAAAGACTGGAAGAGGTAGCCCTTTGTAAAAATGCGTGATCCCAACACAAAGTTATAAGGCACATGAAAAACACAAAGAAATATGGCCCAATCAAAGGAAAAATTAATCTACAGAAAATGACACTAAACAAATGGAAGTTCATGAATTACCTGACAAAGGATTCCAAATAACAGTCACAAAGATGTTCAAAGAGCTCAGGAAAATGATGCATGAACAAGCTGAGAATGTCAACAAAGAAAAAATTTGAAAAAATAGATTTTGGAGATGAAAGATACAGTGCCTGAATTGAAAAATTCACTGTGGGGATTCAACACCATAACTTGATCAAGCAGAAGAAGAAAATCAGCAAATTTAAGACAAATCATTTGAAATTATACAAATAAAGGATTAGGAAAAAGAAGAAAGAAAGCCTAAGAGACTTTCAAAAAGGCTAATATACACATTATGGAAGTCGTAAAAGGAGAAGAGAGAGAAAGGCGCAGAAAACCTATTTAAGATAGTAATGACCCCAAACTTCTCAAATCTGGGGAAAGGAATAGGTTCATGAAACACAAGGAATTCTAAGTAGGAGGACCCAAAAAAGTGTACACTGAGAAACATGATAATCAAATTGTCAAATGTCAAAGATAAGGAATTTTTAAAACAGCAAGAGAAATGTTACAGTCACATACGTGTGAGCACCCATAATACAACTAGCAGATTTATCAACAGAAACCTTGTAGGTCAGAGGGAATGAGATGATGTATTCAAAGAACTGAGAAAAGAAAGAAAACTGCCAACCAAGAGTACTATATCTGACAAAAATGTCCTTCAAAAATGAAAGAGAAATAAAGACTCAGATAAAAGTTGAGAGAGATCATCAACACTAAAACAGCCTTACCAGAAATGTTAAGGGGACTCCTTTAAGTTGAAATAAAAGGATGCTAGACAGCAACACAAAAGCATATGAAAATACAGAGCTCATGGGTACAAGTACATATACAAACGAATGCAGAATACCATAATGCTATAACAGTGTAGCACCAGTCTCTTTTAATTCTGCTATAGAGATTAAAATATAAAAGTATAAAAATAACTATATAAAGTATGTTAACTGAGACACAATATAAAAAGATTAATTTGACATCAATAATACAAATTTTGAGTGGGAAGTAAAAGAGTAGAATTTTTGTATACAATTGAAGTTAAGTTCTTATAAGCCTAAAATCAATATTTCTGGCTATAAGATGTTTAGTGTAACTTCCATGGTAACCACAAAGAAACAACTTTTAGAAGTCACACAAAAAAGTAATAAAATAATCAGTTTGTCACCACACACAAAAAATAACAATTATATACAAAGAAAGATGGCAAGAGATGAAAAGATGAATAGAAAAACTACCAGATGGACGGAAAACAATTTAAAAAATGGTAGGGGTAACCTATCAGTAACTTTAAATGTAAATGGATTAAACTCTCCAACAAAAAGACTTGGAGTAGTTGAATATATATATTTTTTTAAAAATCCAACTATATGCAGTTTATAAGAAACGTTATTTATTTTTACTTTTTATTTTTGTATATAATTTATTGTCAAGTTATCTAACTTACAGTGCTCTCATTCATATGTGGAAGGGACTCAGTTTATATTTAAGGACACACATATGCTGAAACTGAAAGGATGGAAGGTATTCCACACAAATAGCAATCAAAAGGGAGCAGGGCTGGCTATACTTATGTCAGAGAAAATAGACTTTAAGTCAAAAACATATATAAAACTACACATAATTTGTCTCATTATAGTTTTACACATCAGAGCTCCAAAATGTATGAAGCAAACACTGACAGAACATAAGGGAAAAATAGCATCACAATGATAGTAGGAGATTTCAATATCCCATTTTCCATAAGGAACAACAACAAAAAAAATCATCCAGACAGAAGACCAATAAGGAAAGACAATGTAATAGCATTGTAGACCAAATGAACCTAACAGAAATATACAGAACATTACATCCAAAAGCAGCAGAATACACATTCTTCTTAAGTGTGCATGAAACACTCTCCAGGATAGATGATATGTTAGGTCACAGAACAAGTCTTAACAAACGTAAGAAGACTAAAATATTTTCTGACCACCGTGGAATGAAACTAGAAATCAATAGGATAGGGAAACTGGAAAATTTACTAATATGTAGAAATTAACACACTCTTGAATAACCAATGGATCCAAGAATAAATTGGAGAGGAAATAAAAAAGTATCTTGAGACAAATGGAAGTACATACATAATATACCAAAATTTACAGTCTGCAGCAAAAGCAGTACTAGGAGGAAACTATACAGTGGTAAATGCTTACATGAAGCATAAACAACCTCAAATAAACAACCTAAATTTATACCTCAAGGAATTAGAAAAAGAAAAATATACTAAATGCAAATTAACAGAAAGAAGGATAATAATAAAGATTAGAGCAGAAGTAAATGGAATAAAGAATACAAAAACAACATAAAAAATCAAATAAACTTAGAGACAATTTTTTTGGAAAGATCAACATTACCGACAAGCCTTTAGCAAGACTAAGAAAAAAAGAGAGAAGACTTGAAATCAGAGATGAAAGAAGAGACATTATAGCTAATACCACAGAAATAAAAAGGCATATAAAAGATCATTATGGACAATTACATGCCAAGAAATTGGATAATCTAGAAGAAATGGACAAATTCCTAGAAACATACAATTTACTAAGATTGAATCGTTAAGAAATACAAAATCTAAACAGATCTATAACTGCTAAGGAGATTGAATCAGTAATCAAACACCCCCCATAAAGAAAAGCCCATGAGAAGATAGCTTCACTGGAGAATTCTACCAAACATTTAAAGAAGAATTAAGAATTAAGAATTATAAAGGATTATCCTTTACAAATTCTCCCAAAAAATAGAAGAGGAGGGAACACTTCCAAACTGATTTTATGAGACCAGCGTTACCCTGATACTGTGCCAGACAAAGACACTGTAAGAAAAGAAAATTAGAGGCCTAAATCCCTGAAAAATATAGATGCAAAAATTCTCAGCAAAATAACCAGTAAGCCAAACTCAACAGCACATTAAAAGGATCATAGACCACCATGACCAAATGGGAGTTATCCCTGAGATGCATATGTTTCAACCTATGAAAATTAATTGATGTGATACACCACAATAACAGATTGAAGAATAAAAATCTCATGATCATCACAATAGTTGCAGAAAAAGCACTTGCCAAATTGACTCCCCTTTCATGATAAAAAGACTCCATAAACGAGGAAGAGAAATGAATTACCTCAACATAATAAAGTCCATGTATGAAACCCACAACAGACATCACATTCAATGATGAAACTGAAAACTTTTCTTCTAAATCAGGAGCAAGAAAAGGATATCCAGTTATTGCCGCTTTTATTTGGCATAGCATAAGAAATCCTAGCCAGATCAATTAGGCCAGAAAAAGAAATAAAAGACATCCAAATTGGAAAAGTAATAAATTTATCTCTGTTCAGAGATCACATGATCTTATATGTAGAAAACTCAAAGGATTCTACCAACCCCCCCCCAAAAAAAACTGTAACTAATGAATTCAGTAGAGTTGCAAGGTACAAAATCAACATAAAAAAAAAGTTACGTATCTATACACTAACAATTTCTGAAAGGAAATTAAGAAAACAATATTATTTACAATAGCATCAAAAAAAAATACTTAAGAATAAACTAAGCTAAGGAGGCTAAGTTCACTGAAAACTCCAAAAGATTGCTGCAAGAATTTAAAGAAGACACAAATAAATGGAAAGAATTCCTTGTTCGTGGATTGAAAGATTTAATATTGTTGACATGTCTATACTGCCCCATTATTTGCAGATGCACTGCATTTCCTATGAAAATCCCAGTGCTGGTTTTTGCAGAAATAGGAAGAAAATTGTAATATTCATACAGAATCATAAAGAATAAGAAATAGATAAACCAATCTAGGGGACCAGAAACAAACCTTACACTCCTGACTTCAAATGTATTAGAAAGGTATGGCACTGGCCCCAAGACGGACTTACAGACCAATGGAACAGAATAGAGAACCCAGAAGTAAACCCATGCATGTATGGTTAAGTGATCTTCGAAAAGGATCCAAGACTCCATAGTGGGGAAAGGACAGTCTCTTCAGGAAATCGTGTTGGGATAACTGGATACCCACATGCAAAGAAATAAAATAAGAATCATACAGTGTACAAAAACAACTCAAAATTGGTTAAAGATTTAAAAGTAAGATCTGAAACTATACAGCTTTTATAAAAAAACATAGGGGATAAGCTTTATGACTTTGGTCTTGGCAAAGGTTTTATGGAGATGACACAAAAGCACAGGCAACAAAATGAAATGTAGACCAGTGGATGACATCAAGTTAAAAACTTGTGGAGCGCCTTGGTGGCTCAGTCAGTTGAGCCTCTGACTCTTGATTTCAGCCCAGGTCCTGATCCCAGGGTCATGGGATCAAGCCCTGCATGGGGCTGAGTGTGGAGCCTGATTGAGATTCTCTCTCTTTCTCTCTCTCTCTCCCTCTGCCTCTCTCCTCCACTTGTACTTTTCCTAAAAAAAAAAAAAAAAAGAAAGAAAGAAAGAAAAAGAAAAAGAAAAACTACAAACTAACAAAATAAAAAGGTATTGTACTACAAAAGAAACAATCAATAGCATGAAAACACATCTAAGGAATTGAAGAAAATATTTGCAAACCATAAATTTTGATAAAGGATTAATATCAGAGATATAAGTGACTTTTACAACTCAATAGCAAAAAAACCTACTAACCTCATTTAAAAAATTAGCAAAAGACATAGACGTTTCTCCAAAGAAGACCTACAAATGGTCAATGGTATATGAAAAGATAATACCACTAATCATCAGGGAAATACAAATCAAAACCACAATGAGGTATTGCCTCACACCAGTTAGGATAGCCATTAGAAAATAAATGAAAGAATGAATGAATGAATAAATAAATAATTTTTAGTGTTGGTGAGATGTGTAGAAATTGAAACCCTTCTGTGTTGTTGATGGGAATGGGAAATGGTGCAACCCCTATGGGAAATAATATGCAGTTTTCCTAGAAAGTTAAAAATAGAACTACCATATGATCTAACAATCCCACTTTTGGGTATTTATCCAAACAAATTGAAATCAATATCCCAAAGAGATATTTTCACTACCATCTTCATTACAGCATTATTCACAATATAGAAGTGGAACCAACCTAAGTGTCCATTGATGGATATTTGGAGAAAGAAAGTGTGGTATATTACTCAATGGAATATTATTCAGCCTTTAAAAAAGGAAGGAAATCCTGACATACTGTGCAACGTGGATGAACCTAGAAGATGTTATGCTAAGTGAAATAAGCCAGTTACAGAAGGACAAGTACTGTATGATTCCACTTAGGTGAGGTATCTGAAGCAGTCAAATTCATTGAAGCAGAAAGTAGAAATGTTATGGCTAGAGGAAGGGGGAAATTGAAAGTGGCTGTTCAGTGGATATAGATTCAGTCATGCAAGATGAAAAAGTTCTCTACGTCTTCTGTACAATAATATGCATATAGTTAATACTGTACTGTATACTTACAAATTTGTTAAGAGTAAGTTCATGTCATGTGTTTCTTTAAATCACAATAGAAAAAAAAAAAAGTTTCCCCAATAATACACACACACAACAGACCAAACCAAACAATCAGGAAAGAATCTATCTTATTATGGGGTGTTTTGAAGTATGTAAAAATTTAAATGTATAAGATCTCTCTCGAATCTTATGGTTGATGTTCCTTCTGACAAATAATGACAAGAATTCAAATAAATTTTACATATTAGTATTAAAATAAGACAAACAAAATGAGAGGCAGGTATGGACATTTATCCTTTTTCAATATTAAATATACCAATCATTAAAATGATGAGGTTTATATACACATGAATGCATAGAAATTTTAATGTGGTTAGTATGATATAGTATATATTTAGAGTTTTTTTTTAATGCTCTCAACTCTTATCCTTAAAAATGGATTTGCATTTGGAATATAGATACATGGTTTTCTTGACATATGTGCTGTAGGAATGGAGCACAGGAATGGAGAGAAGATGGACTTATCTTTTAGGTAATTTTACTTTTTTGTAAGTAACCTAAATCAAATATGTTTTAAGTATGTTGGAAAGATAAATTATATGCCAGTTCACAATTTTCATGAATGGGATTTTCACTGGGGAAATCCCCATTAAAACAAAACCATTTCAGTGCTTGACAAAGGCAGAGAGTAGATTTGCTCTTCTGTTTGCCAATATGATGTTATTTTTATCTTCAAGCTTTTATTCGGCCCGTGTCAGAGGAAGACTTGTCCGTTTTACTGTAAAGCTAATATCTCTGTCTGGGCCTTTGGAAACAGCTCTTTCCGATGATCAAAGATGTTGCTCTAAAATGTATACCCTAGTAATGTTTTTAGTCTTTCCATCTTCCTGGCCTTCAGTCTGTGTTCAGATGTGCTATAATTTGAAAAGTCTTTCTTGTAGCAGTGTTCTCCTTTATCTTCGATTTCTCTTCTTCCTTCCCTTGAGCTGATCAATTTGTAAATTTATTCCCTAGAGCCTCCTTTTATTCCATTCTAGCCATTTTCTCCTTTCAAATCTGGTCTCCCCTAGAACTCTGAAAATTGCCTCCCTAAAAGAACCACTCAATGCCTTTCTAGCCAAATAGAAATGTTTTGTGTGTGTTTTCATGCTTTGTAAAAAGCTGTACTGTATTTAATACCATTGTGCAAATTCTTTTGATGCCTTTTTCCTCCCTTAATTCATGAAAACCCAGTGCTTTCTCACCTTTTTTTCTTTTTTCTCTAAGCCATCCTGTTTTGTCCTTACTAAGGCCACGTGCTTTGTCCTCCTACAACTTGTTTCAGAAAAACAGTTTTACAACCTTTATCTTTAAATACCATTCACATTTAATACACATAGTTATGGCATCCATAGAAGCATGAAGCTGTAAGAGTCAATGTTATTTTAGCTTCATTCAAAGAGATAGTGGGACATAAAGACTTCAAATGATGCACGATACAGAAAGTGACAGGGAGCACTCAATTTAAAATTATGAAGATTCCCTTGGTTCAATCTGACTATATGTTGTTCATGTTGGAAATTACATCTAAATAGAAGATGGACAGCAGATGCACTCTATACGCAGGGGGACTCTACTATTAAAAAATTAAAATTCCAGTGTATGCTAGTGAATTTTTAAAATTCTGATCTCAAATAAGTGACTGTAACTCAGAAAATATATAAGCATTTTTTGCAGGGATTGGAGATTTGTAAGCAGTAAAGAATAACAGAATGGGACATATGTGAAATTTGTTTTTAAGTACCAACTCTAGTGGTTTCCAGGTAGAGTTTTAATTTTGGCTGCCACCTGTAATGAAGCAATGGGCCATGCTATGAGTTCCACAGGAAGGCTAAAGAATCAGGGAAAACAGTAAAATCCTTGGGGCACCTGGGTGGCTCAGTCAGTTGAGCATCTGAATTTGGTTCACGTCTGAATATGGCTCCACTAAGGTCATGGTCTTGTGGTTTATGCATTTGAGCCCTGCATCGGGCTCCCTGCTGACAGCTCAGAGCCTGGAGCACATTTTGGACTCTCTCTCTCTCTCTCTCTCTCTCTCTCTCTCTCTCTCAAAAGTAAATCTTAAAAAATAAAAAAAGAGCCAAGCAAAACATGAAAACACTAAAATGAAGGGCAATTATTTTTTGTCCTAAATGTAAATTTTTACAGAATGTCAGTCACCCAGATGGACTAGGAAGAAAGTTATTAATTCACACATTGACACTCTAATCTATACATTCAGGATGCTTTAGGTAAATTCTTTCACTCACAGAAACAGTTACCTTATTAGTTACTATGCCACCTCAGACAATGTAGTTTTTCTAGAAAAAAAAGTTTTTCATGAAGAGTATCTCTATTTATGTTTGAAGGGAAAGTAAGTTCTAGAGATCCAAAAAACTGTGTAAATTCGCTCCTGATGCAGTCACGTCAACCATTTGGAAATCTCCACTAATAACGTTTGGACATCATTTGTGTTTGGCAATCATTTAGAATTTCCATCCCAGTAACAAATAATCTGAAATTGTGAGTGGGTATTTTGATATTTTATAGAAGTTAGTGGGTAAATTAGATTTTTTAAAAAGGAAACTGTTGAAAGAATTAATAGACTAGTAAAGAATGCCCACAATGCAGCATCTATACTTCCTACTCATTCTTGAGTAAATGTGTATGTTTCAGAATGATAATAACCATTTCCTTTAAAAACTCGTTTTCCCCCTTTAGGGGGAAAAAGCTTATTTAGCTGCTATAAAAATTAATGCTTGTAGTACTATATATGAGGAACAAACAAAACTAAGTTCAAGTGACTGTTGGCTTCTTTCATAGAAAAGGAGCCATCTTTTCTTTAGATATAATTATATCTGGTCTGTTGAGTTTATATGGAACTTTCCCCCAACGATACTAGACAGTGGCCTTGGTTTCTCTTTAAGTAAATATTAAAATTTCACACAGTTATTCTCTGTGAACTATTAGTCAAGCTGATATGCGCATTACTAACATCTAACCATGGAAAGAGATTTGAATAGCCACATTCGAAGAGCCGTGACTCCATGAGAAACACAGGGTAGTCCGGAGTGTTGTCCTGACCAGGCTGTTGTTTGTCTCTTCTTAACAAGGCATCACTTATCTCCTCATCAAAATGTGATGGCAGATGACATCTTGAAGAAACCCATTTCACTTTATCATACTTCCTGAAAGAACGTTTAATTGAACATTAAACTGAAAAGTTAATTTAACATTAAACTTAAAAAGCATAGTCTTTTTTTTTTTTTTTTTTTGGCTCTTTTGTAGTACTTAGATTTGGGGGATGGGTGGAAAAGGGAGTTGTAATGAATCCTAGTAAAGGCTTAGATGGCCCCAGAAGATTTGAAACCAATGCCAGTCCGTTTTCTTTCTGCCCTGTATCATTCTCATCTCTCGGGACCAGCATTACCAATGATAAGAAAGTGTGTCCTTTATTTAAAAAGTCAGTATGTTTTGACTGTGTTCTCTCTCCTACTGTGCTGAAACATGCTCACATTTAGACATTGCTTAAGAGGGTAGTGATCATCATGTCCCGGTGCTCATCTTCAAAGTTCACACACCGGGGTTAAGTGAGTCCATTTGATCAGTGTTCGACCTACATTTTTCAGGTAATTGCCTAAATTTTCTAGATGCTTTTGCTGTAGAATAATGTCTGTACTATACATTGCCAGAATACACAATTTTAATAGGAAACACTATTTATTTACATTACCTTAATTGACCACATGGGATAGCATTAACTTGGAAAAAAAATCCCTATTTTTTTTTTCTTTTTAGTCTATTTGTAAATATATTATAAGAAGTGAGTTGTCAAGACGCTGGAGTGGTTAGGAAGATTATAGTGTACTCTCCAGGGTATCAGATAACCCATTAACTTACAAATCAGGCCAAATTAAACATTGTCACCCAAACTACCTGGCAATAAAAATAACTATAATTTCTCATGCAGGCTCTTGCATGGGAAGCCTTGGGAGAATTTCCTTTTGCCTTCGGATCACTTTTCTGCTGGTTTCTTTTTTCAATTGCTGTGGTTTTGGAAAAAAAAAAAAAACAGGATATCTAGGCATCATCTATTTATTTATTTAGTTCAGACTAATAATATTTCTGAAACCGAATAAAAATTAAACGCAGATCCTTTGAACTGTCTCTCAGTGAATATGTAGTCAGATTGTTCCTGTTGTTTTTTGAAGGCAGCTAGAAAGTTCAAATCAAATGCCTTGAATGAAGTTTTCAACATAACAATATTATACTGTTCATAATTTACCCTCCTTGTGCACCTTTAGCCAAATCTGTCTAAACAAATAGTTCTTTCTTTTTTTAATTTTTTAATGTTTATTTATTTTTGAGAGAGAGAGGGAGCACAAGTGGGGAGGGCAGAGAGGGAGACACAGAATCCAAGGCAGGCTCCAGGCCCCTAGCTGTCAGCACAGAGCCTGACGCGGGCCGGAACCCAGGAATCAGGAGGTCATGGCTTGAGCTGAAGTCGGACGCCCAGCCAGCTGAGCCACCCAGGTGCCCCATCCAAGCACATGGTTCTTGAACAGATATGGTTATGAAAACATTTCATTAACTTTGCTAAGGAAGTAAACAGTAAACGAACTACTGGAAGACAAATGAGTGAACTCACTGGGAAAATGTGTGCATCTTTCAAAAACTCTGACCTTTGAAAAAATTACTTTTAGCTTTATGCAGTATCAGCATAGATCCTTTATAATTTATAGATTATATTAACTTATGGATTTTTTAAGTAATCCATAATTATATCATAAAATCCTAGTCAGTTAAAAAATATGCCAGAATACATATGAAGCCCAGTCACAAAAAGTGACTGATTTAACTTACTAGAACTTATATGTCTAGATTACTATGTCAGAATTGTATATCTTCTAAATGATTCAACATTCCCAAGATTGAGTAGCCCTGTCAAAACACTGTCATATAGATATGTTTTTTTCCAGATTACATTTTAAAATTCTTTACTCCTTAGAAATATTGTTTTATTCGTACATTGAAAAATATGTTTCAGCAGAAATATTTTATGAATGAAACTGGAAATTTTTCCTTACTTCACCAATATTATGTTCTACATAATCCAAATCATTTAAATATCTCTTCAAAAACTGAGTCTTTATAAACAAAAAAGCAGACTCTTAAATATAGAGAACAGGAATGCTTGGGTGGCTCAGTTGGTTGAGTGTCCAGCTCTTGATTTCGACTTGGGTCACAATCTCAGAGTACAAGCCCTCCGTCATAGGGCTTTGTGTTGACAGTGAGGAGCCTGCTTGGGATTTCTCTGCTGCTCCTCGTCTACTCACAGTCTCTCTTTCTCTCTCTCAAAATAAATAAATAAGCTTAAAAAAAAAAAAAAAGAACAAACTGGCAGTTGCCAAAAGGGAGGGAGGTGTTTGGGAGAATGGGTGAAGTAAGTGAAAGGGATTAAGATTACATATTGTGCTGAGCACTGAGTGATGTATAAAACTGTTGAATCACTGTATTGTACACCTGAAACTAACATAACACTGTATGTTAATTATACTGGAATTTACAAAAGCAAGTACCTTTGTAACAGCTTGAATATGGAAATCTAAACAAAATGAAAGTCTTTGAAGAGAAGTCATCTTGGGGCACCTACCTGGGTGGCTCGGTTGGTTGAGCAATTGACTCTTGATCTCAACTCAGGTCATGATCTCATGGTTTGTGAGGTTGAGCTCTGGGTCGGCCTTTGTGCTGACAGTGCAGAGCCTGCTTGGAATTCTCTCTCTCTTCCTCTCCCTCACCCCTTGTGTGCATTCTCTCTTTCTCTCTAAATAAATGAATAAACAAAGAGAGAGAGAAGTCATCTTGACTTTAATTTCTATTTTTCCTTTTACATCATTGCTACTTTTTGGATTTTTCCTGAAGGGCATACATATTTGTGAAGCATTTTACAAGATATTTTTTCATGTACCAAAATTGACATTTCAAGCTTAGAATAATTGATATTTAATGGCTGATTGGATAAAATAATCATATAATTTAATTTTGTGCTCTTCCTTACCAGCATATGATTTTATTTCAAAACATTTTGATATTACCTACTTTTGTGGAAATTCATGTTACAAAAAGACTTTGGAGTTTAATGAGATTGTGTGATACATAATCAAACTCAAATATTTTAGCATGTTTTAATTTGGTAGAGACTATGAGGGAAAAATGTAGGAGAAAAAAACAATATAAACATCTTCTATAGTAGGCAAAGATGAAAAGAAAGCAAAACTAGTCTCCTTTCTAGCCAATTCTCGGGGTGTTCAATTAGCATACATTACTTACGAATCTTTTACATGCAAGATGCATGAGACACTGTGAGGGTTATGAAGATAAAATTTCCCTAATCGGGGACCTGGTGGATTTTCATAGTCATGGATGTACTGTCACAACAGAGAGGAAGCCTGATTCCTTAGGTAATTAAGTTTTAAATGTGTTATCGCAAGAGGGGGCACTGTTTAGAAATAGGAACAGATTTGGGGCGCCTGGGTGGCGCAGTCGGTTGGGCGTCCGGCTTCAGCCAGGTCACGATCTCGCAGTCTGTGAGTTCGAGCCCCGCATCAGGCTCTGGGCTGATGGCTCAGAGCCTGGAGCCTGTTTCCGATTCTGTGTCTCCCTCTCTCTCTGCTCCTCCCCCGTTCATGGTCTGTCTCTCTCTGTCCCAAAAATAAATAAACATTGAAAAAAAAAATTAAAAAAAAGAAATAGGAACAGATTTAAGAATGGTTTAGATAAGAGGCATTTGGGTGGCTCAGCGGGTTAAGTGTCCCAACT